>NC_064629.1:720123949-721332699 GCF_023864275.1 Schistocerca cancellata
TTGGTGATCACGCTGTGCAAAACAGCATGACGGGCTATTGAACTTTCCTCCTTTCTTTCTACTGCTCTTCTCTCAACGAAAATTAGTTTCGTTGTATAATTAACATCTCATCAAAACCAGAACGTTCCAGTTCCACTACCTAGGTAACAGCTGCAGTGCTAGATGCCACGTTACGTGCTGAAATGCTAATTAGTGGGAAAACATTACTAGCTTCATACTTGCAACACATGACAGCTGTGGAGATATATGCAAACATTGTTTTGGAATAGAAATCAGAATACGCCAGTGGTAATAGTTGATGACAGCCTTGTAGCACCTTGTAAGAACGATCGAAAATACATTGCTGGCCATGAAACTGCTCCCCAGGACGGATAGTACATAATAACACTTAACTTGTAGTGCTGATACAGTGTAGTAGAAAGAATACGTGAATAAAATTGTAAGTGATTTGGAAGCATAGATGTTCCGTATTTTGCACGGTCCAGTAACATTAATGTGGCCATCGCCTATGTTCGACGTCAACATGCAATAACCACTCAAAGATTTGAGGTGACATGTGACACCACCAGCGGTGTGGGGGGGATGCGGAAAACAGTGCAGTTATTATCGCTATATGGAAATGGAGTGATTTATATGATGCCGAAAAGGGTATGATCATTGGCTTTCGGGCTAAGGGAGGAAGTATTTCCGAAACAGCTATTTTTGTAGAGTGTTCATGTGCAACTGTGGTTAAAGTACGACCCAAGGTGGCAGCAAGAGTGTCTCCTCAACTACCGTTCAGCGAACTTCGTTGTGTATGAGCCCTGGAGCAGGTGTTTGGTTCATGCACCCATGCTGACTGCTATTCATCGGAGGCAAAGGCTGTAATTTGCACGCCAATACTTCAACTGACGGCCACTGAGTGTCTCGACAGCTGTCCTTTTCAGATGAATTACGTAGTATGTTCCATAGGAATGTCTGAAAGGAAATACCCTGCAACCAGGAGGGAGCTTTATGATCTGGGGAATGGTTTCAGTGGCATTCCCTGGGTAATCTCATCATTCTGGAAGCACAATATTTCGACAAATTACTTATATCCATCTGTCCCCTACATGAATTTGGTTTTCCTTGACATGATGCCACTTACCGGCAGGACAAAGCATCGTGTCACATAGCTTGCAGTGTATGTGCGTGTTTCGAGGAGCACCAGGATGAGTTTACTGTACTGCCCTGGACGCCAACCTCCCTGGATTGAACTTAGTTGAGAATCTGCCGGAGTGTCTCGATCCCACCATGGAGCCACAACCGAGAAACGTAGCTCAGCTGGCAATGGTGTTGCAGTCGGCATGACTCCACATCCCTCTCTGAACCCCTAGAACCACACTGACTACTTCTCCACATCTCACACTGCAAAAGGTGATCTTTCAGACTTTTGTCAGGTGGTCACATTAATAAGAGTGGCCCGAGCAGTACACAGAATTGCCAGTTCTGGCAGCAACGATGGCTCCAATTTGGCTGAGCATTGAGTTGAACTGGGCTCGTATGAGTGGTATGGGTGCAGCACGCTATGCTGCTTCAGTTACATAACAATCGAAGTGTCAAGTGGAAGCATCGTAGTCTCTTGGCAACCCGTGACCAAACGTATTCAATGGGCGAGAAATCTGGAGAACGTGTTGGGGAGGACTACAGTTGTACACCCTCTGTATAGAGATAGGTTAGGACAGTGTGGTAACATGCAGACTTGCATCGTCTTGGTGAAACATAACGTTTTGGAGACCTCAAATATAAGGCAATATCACTGGCCTTAAGGTGTCTGAAATGTAATGGCTGCTGACCAAGTTACCGGCTGTGAGAACCAGAAGTAGACATTTCCTGTACGCATTGGCCCTGAATAGCATGATACCACGTATTGGAGCATGTATGACAGCGATGGGAAAGCTGAAAAACCATGATGGTATACGCAGAAAGAGTCTACTGAACGCATTAATTCCGTATCACGTGACAATCGTGGGATGCCAACCAAGGCAATAGTGATATCGCGGAACGATAAACCAGTGTTTCGAATGTTCACGATGCTGCCACTGTCGAATTCTGACATGTGCTGGTAGACGTTTCTGTCCGTACATGAGGCGTAACACGATCATCTCACTAGCAAACAACATTCTGAATGAGAAACCCATATATGCTGAATGTAGGTGGTATTCCTCCTACTACACTGCGTAATGGCACTACCCAGAATTCTGGTAAAAGTAATAAATCTTTATTGTAAGCGCTGAAAGTAGCATGGAGGCCTCCATGGAGTATTATAGTGACAGCGCTGGCCATCAGCCATGCTACGTCGACAGATAGGGCAGAATAATAGATGCGTAAGTGAGTTGTGAAGCAAGTATAGCCTACGCAATGGTATATTGCCCCACGCAGCAAAGAATCTACATCGACATCTACAAGGATACTCTGCAAATCACATTGAAGTGCCTGGCAGAGGGCTAATCGAACCACCATCACAATTCTCTATTATTCCAATCTCGTAAAGAGTGTGGAAAGAACAAACACCTATATCTTTCCGTACGAGCTCTGATTTCCCTTATTTTATCGAGGTGATTGTTTCTCCCTATGTAGGTCGGTCTCAACAAAATATTTTCGCATTCGCAGGGGAATGTTGGAGACTGGAATTTCGTGAAAAGATTCCGCCGCTACGAAAAACGCCTTTCTTTTAATTTTGTCCAGCCAAAATTCTTATCATTTCTGTGACACTCTCTCCCATATTTTCCGATGATACAAAACGTGTTGCCCTTCCTTGAACTTTTTCGATGTACTCCGAAAGTCCTATCTGGTAAGGATCCCACACCGCGCAGCAGTATTGTTAACAGACGACGGACAAGCGTAGTATAGGCAGTCTCCTTAGTAGTTCTATTACGTTTTCTAAGTGTCCTGCCAATAAAACGCAGTCTTTGGGTAGATTTCCCCCCAAAACATATTCCATGTTTTCCTTCCAGTTTAAGGTATTCGTATTTGTAATACCTAGGCTTTTAGTTGAATTTATAGCTTTTAGACTAGACAGGTTTATTGTAAACCGAAGTTTAACGAATTCCTTTTAGCACTCATGTGGATGACCTCACACTTTTCGTTATTTAGGGTCTTCTGCCTCTTTTCGCACCATTCAAATACCTTTTCTAAGTCGTTTTGCAGTTAGTTTTGGTCTTCTGATGATTTTATTAGTCGTTAAACGACAGCGTCATCTGCAAATAACTTAAGACGGCTGCTCAGGTTGTCGTTATCATATAGATAACGAACAGCAAAGGGCCTATAATACTACCTTGGGGAACACGAGAAATCACATCTGTTTTATTCGACGACTTTAGGTCAATTACTACGAACTGTGACCTCTCGGACAGGAAATCACAAATCCAGTCACATAACTGAGACGATATTCTATAAGCACGCAATTTAACTAAAAGTCACTTGTGCGGTACAGTGTCTAAAACCTTCCGGAAATCCAGAAATATGGCATCGATCTGAAGTCCCTTGTCAATAGCACTAAGCACTTCATGTGAATAATGAGCTAGTTGCGTTTCACAGGAAAAATCTTTTCTAAACCCATATTGACTGTGTGTCAATAAGTTTTCCTCGAGGTAATTCATAATGATGTAGCAATTGGGTCGTTGCCACTGCACTGAAGCAGTTATGGGCAGTGTGACTAGACATCAGGATTTATAGGACCAAATGGGCTGTAATTGATTATAAATGAGGCTGAATTGGAGAATAGGACGTTATTCGAGTCAGGGACTTGGTAATTGCTGAGTAGCCGCACTACAATGCTGGAGCACCACTGGCCAATCAGACGGCTGGGCAGCGCCAGGAGCAGCCTATGGTTCGAGTCCAGGCTGTGTCTGCCGCCACACTCGGTCCTTTGTGAGACTTGGCGTCATAGTCCTGCTGGCTTGCTGCTCCTGTCTGCTGCCGCAAATGATGAGACCCTGGAGGGACTCGACATCACACCGTCAGCCGCCGTCTGTCGTCTGTCTGAGGGGCATAGGTTCAGACCCACGCACAACCGCCTCCACAACCGCAGAGCAAAGAGTAGCCAGGTCGCCTTCTGGCGTGTCACTCTCCTGGGAAGCGCCGCTGTCGCAGCTGCCTGTGGCCTCGCCCTCGCTGGTTACTTTTACCCATTCTACATACTACCTTTTCACAATCTTCATAATAGCGACAATAGCATCGTAATTAAATTTTGTCGCTGGTTAGATGACAATCGTCATTTGCTTCCATTAATACTTTTTGCTCATGTAGACACGTTTATATGGAATGTAATCAACAACACATAATTATCGATGGCCGCACAAAAATTTGCGTAGTACAGTGGAAACCAATTTACAAGTCCTTTTTACGATCACTGTTTGGTCTGACACGATCGGTAATATGCTGATAGGTTCACTAATTTTAGAAGAGCAAATAAGAAGGCAGAATGATTTGCATGTTGAAAGCTTGACAGCATTCTCTTACACACACGGACTGCAATGTACTTCCAGCATTATGGAGACTCTCTACATTTTACCTGACGTATGAGAAAACTTCTCAGTGACACTTCCCTAATCGCTGGTTTGGTCGTAGTACTCCAATTAACTGGCCACTAAGATCGCCAGGTATTACGTCATTAAATTTTTGACTTTGAGTTTTGATGAAGTTTCAGATGTACAAGCGGAAGATATGTACGAGGGATGAACCGCATGGTCCCATCATGGACACTGCTGCCCTCATTAGGGAACGTGTTGAGGCACTCAGAGAGGCAACACAACATGTTCTTCAAGTGTGTACAAATGCATTGAAGTTGGCGCTGGGATACTCGAACACTGGTTGTGCACCGTACATCAGCTCTGATGTTACGTGTACGATAATACTTGGAGATGAATGTGCTAAAAAAAATATTTTTGAGCTGATACTTTATTAACCTAATAATGTTATATTTACTAACTGTTGCGCATGAGTGAAGCTGGCAATTTATTGAAGAATACAGAAAATAAAGAACGATGTACATTAAATGTGTTCTGTGTCGAAAATCATTCGGAATAGGGCATATGCCTGTATGAAGTTTTTTGCTTCAAACGATCGTTCCTGTGACATCCCTGAATATTGACCATTTTTCCTGGGACGTCATGTTCCACAGGAAAGTGTGTTCCGGCCCTTGCTGTTCATGTTGAATATTAATGACAGTGCAGAAAATATTAACGGTAACCTCAGACTTTTTGTAGACGGTATAGTTATTTACAATGAAGAGCTGCCTGAAATACGGTCCCCAGATATTCAGTCTAATCTTGATAGAATTTCAGCGTGATGAAACACCTGGACAATTGCTTCAAATCCTTAGAATGCAAAATTACATACTTCGCAAAAAGAAAACAATGCAGTATTTTATAACTACAATATCAACGAGTCTTAACTGGAATCTGTCAACACATACAAATACTTGGATGTAACAGGTTTTGAAGGTATGAAATGGGATGATCGCAGAATTTAAGGAAGAAATGACACATGGCAATCATTCGCACCCCAATAGTTTTACTACTCTTGCATATCTAGAATTCGGCTCTAAGTAGTCGTCTTCACATATGGTTCAAATGGCTCTGAGCACTATGGGACTTAACATCTGAGGTCATCAGTCCCCTAGAACTTAGGGCTACGTAAACCTAACTAACCTAAGGACATCACACACATCAACGCCCGAGGCAGGATTCGAACCTGCGACGGTAGCAGTCGCGCGGTTCCGTATTGAAGAGCCTAGAACCGCTCGGTCGCCACGTCCGGCTCTTCGCATATGCAACAGTAAGAAAAGTAAGGGAAATGCGACTGAATGCTATGTTTCTCTCCTTTCTTGTCGTCTACAGTCCCTGTAGACAACAGTTCCTTGTGGAATCAAAGTTGATCGCAAAACTTGTACGTTTTTGCAGATGATGCTTGTGTTCTAAGAAATGCCATTAAAGGGAAAGCAACAGAAGACATTGTTAATTATGTTTTTCAAATGCTTATTAACTGGTTCTCTGAAACTGGACTCTCCTAAAATTTTTGGGAAAATACACTATATTCAGTTCTGTACAATAAACAGAGTAATATCAACAATAGATGTCGCACAAGAACAGGTGTGAGTTAACGGGGTAGAATGCTTCAGATTTTTGGGTCTCCATACTGATGAAAACTTGAACTGGAAGGAGCGTGTTGCTGAGATTTTCAAACAGTTAAGTTCAGCTCCTTTTGTTCTTCGTATAATTGCTAGTCTTGGAAACAACATACTAACATATTTTGCGTATTTACTCTGAATAATGACTCATGTAGTAATTTTCTTTGGACATTACCAGTAAGAAATAAGGTACTGATTGCCCAATGGCGAGCAGTAAGAATAATAGGTAATAATAAGTGATGTTCAAATGCGGTTGTCATGTAAGTACTTCTTCAAGGAGCTGTGCATTTTAACTGTGATGTCACAAATTCGTCCTATATAATCCACCACAATTTGAGAAGAATAGTGATTTACTCACTTGTAACACTGGAGGAAATAGTGAACTTTATTACCCATTATTAAAGCTTTCAGTGACTCACAAGGGAGTTCAATACGCTGCAAAGCATTTTTTGATTATTTGCACAATAACGTACTATGTCTGACTGGTAGCGCAGCAAGATTTAAATATAAATTAGAATCATTTTCCCTGGACAACCCACATCTGCTACATTGGCGAGCTTCTCTTTAAAACCCGGTAGCCTCAGATAGAAAATATTTTTAAATGTAGTTGGGTGAGTAGGACAAAAGATAATGTGTTCATTAATGTAAACAGTCGTCATATATACGTACCCTGTTAACTGAATAATTCCATCATTTGCTCAGCCATAGGCAAAGACGATTTCAGAATTCGTTTCATTGGTAGAATACTAGGAAGTACTCCGCCTTCAAAGGAGACTGCTTACACAACACTCATACGACACTTCCTAGAATATTGCAATAGTGTGTGTGATCCTTTCCAAATAGGATGAACTAGAGTACTGAACGTATAGAGAGAAATGACACAGCAATGATCACAGGTTCGTCTGATGAGCAGGACAGTTTTAGTAGACGAATTTTGGAATATACTACAAAGCCCTTACAAGGATCGAGAGGACAGGATTAGGTTAACTGCATCGCGTATAAAGGCGTACAAACAGTTATATTTCACGCAATCCGTACGTTTATGGAAGGAGAAGAAACGGTATTTAGTTCAGTTGGAAGTACCCTCTGCCGTACATTTCATAGTGGTTTGCAGATATACAGGGTTTGTAGATATATAGAGGGCTTCGACAATGGATGAATTCATACAATTGATTAATATTTGCCAAGGAGCTAAAAATTCTAAAATACATGATTTTAGTGAAATATATGTTATACTGTTTTAATATAAGTCCATGGATAAAAAATGGAACAATAGTTTTAGTACTGTATTATATAAATATAATTCTATTCTAAATAAAAAAGTCATTGATGATAACCTCCAGTTCCTGAACATTTAGGAAGCTTCTTTTCCATGACATTATTGAATGTATTATGGAGCGTTCCATTTTATAAATTCGAGCAGTAAACTGCAATCACGGGCATATCCGATCTTCTTTGGTAGCGTTCCTCGACAGTTTTCATATGCAGAGTTGCCTTATTTGTGGATAGTCAAATATTTCTGCTTGAATTTTTCCGTTCTCAGCTCAGACATTTTTCCCTATATATGCAAAGCGTGACCCATTCTTATCAAAAGCCTTTACAAACTGCTTCAAAAGGCCCAACTTGATATGCAGTGGACGACAAATGATTTTCTCTCATTCAGCTAAGGGGTCGTTAATGACATTCTTCCTCCCTCCGTACATGTTTTCTCTCTTTGGCCGTTCTTTTTAAACACTGTGATGTTTTTTGTCTCTGCTATTCCAGAGTCACAAGAATCACATTGCAAACCAAGGAGAAAGTTTACCGTTCATAATTCTAGACAAACCATCCATATATGTTGATGAGACTTAATCTTCTCTAAGATCAAAACTACGGTTATATCTTCTTCTTTCATTTCCCTTGACGGAGCAGCTGATATTGAACTAAATTTGTTACCATTGTGTATTAGTACAAATTTCAAACTTGCCTTGAGCTGTGCACAGAAACAAGAAAATCAACTAGAAAACAATCAGGAAGACCCATTTCCCTAGGAGTCCACTAATTTCGTGCAAACCACGAGATTGTCTTCTTGACAGTATAAAAAATAAAAATGAAGGGCTTCCTGGATCAACAGGTCGTTACAACACCAGCCTAGGGCAAAACCGAAAGATACGATTCCACATCCATTTGTTTAACATTTATTCCGATTTAGATCGTAAAGTATGAGACTTACGACTCTTATATAGGTACACGATACTTTGAAGTATTTACGAAATAGTAGCCTGTTTTTTTCCAAGTTTACGTCGTTAGTGTGGGTTACACCATGAAGACATAACATCATGAAAACTGGTCATCCTACTAATTAAATTTTGTCACTGGTTACATGATAATCGTCATTTGCTTCCATAAATACTTTTTGCTGCTGTAGACACGTTTATATGGAACGTAATCAACAACACACTCAATAATTACCGGTAGCTGCAGGAAAATTTGCAGGCTACAGTGGAAACCAATTTACAAGTTCTTTCTACGATCACTGGTGTGACACGATCGGTAAAATGCTGATAGGTTCAATCAGTTTAGAAGAGCGAATAACAAGACAGAATGATTTGCATGTTGAAAGCTTGAGAACATTCTCTTGGCCTCAGGAACTGCAATGTACTTCCAGCATTATGGAGACCCTGTACATTTTACCAGACGTATGAGAAAACTTCTCAGCCGCACTTCCCTAGTCGCTGGTTTGGTTGTAGTAGTCCAATTAACTGGTTCACTAAGATCGCCAGGTATTATGTTGTTAGATTTTTGACTTTGAGGTTGGATAAAGTCTCAGACATCTGATATGTACGAGACATGAACCGCATGGTTGCATCATGGACACTGCTGCCCTCATTAGGGAAAGTGCTGAGGCACTCAGACAGGCAACACAACATGTTCTCCAAGAGTGTCCAAATGCACTGAAGTTGGCGCTGGGATACTCCAACACTGATTGTACACCGTACATCAGCTGTGATGTGACGTGTACGATAATACTTGGAGATGAATGTGCTAAAATCAAATTTTTTGCTGATACTTTTTTAAACTGATAATGTTATATTTACTAACTGTTGTAAATGAGTGAAGCTGGCAATTTGTTGAAGAATACAGAAAATAAATAACGATGTACATTAAATGTGATCTGTCTCGAAAGTCATTCAGAATAGGTCATATGTCTGTATGAAGTTTTTTGCTTCAAACGATCGTTCCTGTGACCTTCATCAATATTGACCATTCCTCCTGGGACACCCTGTGCCCCAGGGAAGTGTGTTTGGACCCTTGCTGTTCATGTTAAATATTAATGACAGTGCAGAGTATATTAACGGTAACCTCAGACTTTTTGTAGATGGTGTAGTTATTTACAATTAAGAGCTGCCTGAAATACTGTTCACGGATATTCAGTCGTATCTTGATTGAATTTCAGAGTGATTCAACACCTGGCACTTGCTTGAAATGGTAATAATGCAAAATTACATACTTCGCAAAAAGAAAACGATGTAGTATTTTATAACTACAATATCAACGCATCTTAAATGGAATCTGTAAACACATAAAAATACTTCGATATAACAGTTTTTGTAGGTATCAAACTTGATGATGGCAGAATTGAGGGAAGAAGAGACACGCAGCAATCATTCGCGACCCATTGGTTTTACTACTCTTGTCTATCTAGATTTCGGCTGTAAGTAGCCGTCTCCACATATGCAAGAGTTATAAAAGTAATGGAAATGCGACTGAGTGCTGTGATTCTCTCCTTCCTTGTAGTCTACGGTTCCTGTGCACATTAGTTCCTTGTGGAATCAAAGTTGGTCGCAAAACTGGTATGTTTTTGCAGATGATGTTTGTGTTTTAGGAAATGGCATTAAAGGGAAAGGAATAGAAGACATTGTTAATGATGTTTCTATAAGGCTTATTAACTGGTTCTCTGAAACTGGATTCACGTTAAATTTTTGGGGAAATACACTATATTTAGTACTGTACAATAAACAGAGTAATATCAACAATAGACGTGGCACAAGAACAGGAGTCAGTAAACAGGGTAGAATGCTTCAAATTTTTGGGTCTACATGCTGATGAAAACGTGAACTGGAAGAAGCGAATTGCTGAGTTTCTCAAACAGTTAAGTTCACCCACTTTTGTTCTACATCGCGCCATAAACTGTGGTGGCGCGCGTCTCATGGCCTGCATTTAGAGTGAGGGCGCCACTGATCAACACCAACTCAAAGGAAGGCCTCGGCGCTTGTTGGTGACGTCACGTCAACTAGGCACGGCGAACGCCAGGTCTGCTGCAGGCAGAAACGCCTGGGCATGCGTATCACTATAAATCTCTTATTTTTCGACTGTTTGGTATTGTTTTGGATTCTGCAGTTTTATTTAGATGAAAGATTTTCTTACTGTTGTAAAGCTACAAATGAAGATCATAGTTCTGTATTACTGAATCTTGTCGAAACAAACGTAGATCAATATGAGAAGATGCTTTGCCCCACCGCAAGCTTCGGAAATTTTACATTCAAGTAACTATATTTACTTGATCCATTTTGTTATCGAAACCTACCCCAAACCGGTTACAAATACCTCGTTTCTTTTATTTTTTTATTTATTTTCGTTTGACATCGTCACTGGAAATGTGAACTAATTTACATGTGTAAATGTCCAACTGTTGCCAGTCATTAGATTGCAGTCGTTTTCAACTAAAGTAATTCTAAACAGGAAATAAAATAGCTTCATACTTCGAAAATAGTGCTGAGCTTAAACTTTTTTAAACATGCACATTAGAAAAGATAAATATTCCCCTCTTGCAACTGAAAGGAGAAACTTTATAGGATAAAAAAAAATTATTTGATAAAACAAGTATCTCTCTTTTGCCTCTTCTTCTGTCCCCCACCCCCTCTCCCAACGTGTACAATCGCAAGATATTTCATTAACATTCAGTGCTCCTCACCCCATAGTCAACCAAGATACCTAAGAAGAGCACCAACATGTTCACAGTTTGTTGAAAAAGCAACCCAGTACAAACGTAATTTCCTCAGATTTACAAATAAGGTAAAGAAGCACGAATTCTGTTGCTGCTAGACCATGAAGTTTTTTCTGTATGTCAATCCTTAAAACAGGTGAAAGTTTAAGTTCAGTAGTACACTATTTGTTTAGAAATGTAATGAATTACAGAATTAATTGATTGCAGAAATCTCTCAGACCAATGTGTGTTGGTAAGCTACCGCCAATAGTTTCACATTTTCCTGTGTCAGAGAGGGAGACACCACCATTATGAGTATGCCTGCAACAGACCTGGCGTTCGGCGTGCCTAGCTGACGTGACGTCACGAACAAGCGCCGAGGCCTTCCTTTAGAGTCGGTGTTGCCCTGATAGAGTATTTAAGCGCCTGCCTCTCACTCAACTAACGAGACTGATCTTTCGTACGTCTGTGGACACAGCTTAGTTACTTACTTTCATGTTCCATGTACGAGTGGACGTGGTTGTAAGGTTTCCTTGTGACTCCATTGTTTCGATCTTGTTGTTGTTCGTTCTGTCCTTCGTTGGTCGTGTCCGTCCTCTCCCGTTGTACTGTTGTTCGCGGGCTGCTCCGCGGGTCCCGCCGCACTTTCCGTCACTTCAACCCCACGACCTTTCCCGTCGCAGTTACAACAATCATTTGCACAATAACGTAATGTCTGACAGGTAGCGTAGCAAGATTTATATACAGGGCTATTACAAATGATTGAGGCGATTTTATAAATTCACTGTAGCTCCATTCATTGACATATGGTCACGACACACTACAGATACGGGGGGTGGTTAGTGTTTAACGTCCCGTCGACAAAGGAACCATCCCGGCATTTGCCTGAAACGATTTAGGGAAATCACGGAAAACCTAAATCAGGATGGCCGGAGACGGGATTGAACCGTCCTCCTCCCGAATGCGAGTCCAGTGTGCTAACCACTGCGCCACCTCGCTCGGGTAACACTACAGATACGTAGAAAAACTCATAAAGTTTTGTTCGGCTGAAGCCGCACTTCAGGTTTCTGCCGTCAGAGCGCTCGAGAGCGCAGTGAGACAAAATGGCGACAGGAACCGAGAAAGCGTATGTCGTGCTTGAAATGCACTCACATCGGTCAGTCATAACAGTGCAACGACACTTCAGGACGAAGTTCAAAAAAGATCCACCAACTGCTAACTCCATTCGGCGATGGTATGCGCAGTTTAAAGCTTCTGAAAGCCCCTGTAATGGGAAATCAACGGGTCGGCCTGCAGTGAGCGAAGAAAAGGTTGAATGCGTGCGGGCAAGTTTCACGCGTAGCCCGCGGAAAATTGGCTCATGCCAGAACTGGACACCGGCAGCGCCGACTTCATCTTACAACAGGATGGTGCTCCACCGCACTTCCATCATGATATTCGGCATTTCTTAAACAGGAGATTGGAAAACCGATGAATCGGTCGTGGTGGATCATGATCAGCAATTCATGTCATGGCTTCCACGCTCTCCCAATTTAACTCCATGCGATTTCTTTCTGTGGGGTTATGTGAAAGTTTCAGTGTTTAAACCTCCTCTACCAAGAAACGTGCCAGAACTGCGAGCTCGCATGAACGATGCTTTGGAACTCATTGATGGGGACATGCTGCGCCGAGTGTGGGAGGAACTTGATTATCGGCTTGATGTCTGCCGAATGTCTAAAGGGGCACATATCGAACATTTGTGAATGCCTAAAAAAACTTTTTGTATGTGTGTGCAAAGCATTGTGAAAATATCTCAAATAATAAAGTTATTGTAGAGCTGTGAAATCGCTTCAGTCATTTGTAATAACCCTGCATAAATTAAAATCATTTTCCGTGGACAACCCAGTTCTACTTCATGGACGAAATTCTCTTTAAAAGCTGGTAGCCTGAAAAAGAAAATATTTTTAAATGTAGTTGAGCGATAATAGGACAAAAAATGTGTTCATTAATGTAAAGAGTCGTCATATATACGTACCCTGTAAACTGAACAATTGCATATCATTTGCTCATCCGTAGGCAAAGCAGATCGCAGAATTCGTTTCATAAGTAGAATACTAGGATGTAGTCAGTCTTCAAAGGAGACTGCTTACAAAACACTCATACGACCCTTCCTAGAATATTACACTAGTGTGTGTGATCCTTTCCAAATAGGACGAACAAGAGCACTGAACGTATACAGAGAAATGACTCAGCAACGATCACAGGTTTGTCTGATCTACAGGACAGTGTCACGGAAATTCTGGAGAAACTGGACATCTACATACGAAGTGTCAGGAACCAGTTTTAGTAGACGAATTTTAGAATATACTACAACTCCTCTACAGCAATCGAGAGGACAGGATTAGGTTAATTCCAGCGACTATAAAATCATACAAATGGCAATTTTTCATGAAATCCGTACGTGAATGGAAGGAGAAGTAACCCTAATTAGTTCAGTTGGATGTACCCTCTACCACACATTTCATAGTGCTTTGCAGAGTCGGTATGTAGATACACAGGGGTTCGACAATGGATGTAGATACACAGGTTTTGGACAAAAACTTGGAAGCACTGAGAGAAATGCAAAGCATGCTTGAACATAACTGCAGATGCTATGAAACCTGCTGGGTGCGCTGTTGTATTTGATCACGAACGCCACCTGTGAAATGCCCTCAACACGTTGCAAGTGTCAGTCGTGGTCAGAAGAGCGTTGTGTGCAGCTGTAAGTGTGTTATGTCAGAGGTAAGTGAATTCATAAACGGCCACATTGTTGGTGTTTTTATGGTATTTGCTTCTGTTACCAAGTAGCTGAAGTGGTTCGTGTTTCATGAGGCACCGTATCAAAGATTTATACCGAATACAAAGAGAGCAGAAACGCGCCCTCTTAGTCACATTGAGTACGAAAGTCTGTGTTGAGTAACTGTCGCAAATGATCACTGAAGAGGAGTGTGACGAAATGGAAGAGGACCACAGCTATAATAATCACTGCAGAACTCAATGTCGCACTCGAGTACACTGTCAGCACCAAAAGCCCGGAAGGCGTCTTCATAAGCAGAGAACTGCAATCCGATGTGGAATTTCAAAACCAAGCATTAGTGACTGCAATGGGTGTAAAAGGAAAATGTGGTGCTGAAGCCATAAAACCTTAAATATGGAGCAATGGAAGAAAGTCCTTTGGTTGGGTGTGTCTTGTTTTACACTGTTTCCAATTGCTGCCCGAGTTAATGTCTGGCATATGCATGTCCCAAGCCTATGTTACAGACTGCTTGCTGCAAAGAGCGAAACATGGCGAGAGTTCGGTGGTAATTTGGTCAGCCATACTCTGGTATTCCTTGGACACCATGGTTACTCTACAAGGTCAGATCACTGCCAAGGATTGTGTGTCAATTTTGTCTGATCAGATCCATTTCATGGTACATTATTTGTTCTCCAATAGTGACCTGCAGCATCGTCGATAGAATGGACTGTGGTCCTTTGGTGCAGAGCCGAGTGGAGGGTCTGAATCAGAGGCTCAGGCGGTTCTGTGACGGTGTGGGTTGCAGATTTCTTGACTTGCGCCATCAGGTGCTGGGTTTCCGTGTTCCGACTAATAGGTCAGGAGTCCACTACACACAGGAAGCTGCTACACAGGTAGTGGGGACTGTGTGGAAGGGACTGCGAGGTTTTTTAGGTTAGTGGGCCTCAAGGAACCACAGAAAGGGCGTCCGTCTAAAAGGGGGTAGGTAAAACACAGTCAGTTAGTTGTAAAAGCGATGGGTATTATACTTGTTAATTGTTGTAGCTGTGTTGGGAAAGAACCAGATCTCCAAGCCCAAATTGCCAGCACTGAATATCAAATAGCTGGCTAAAGCCGGAAACAACTTCAGCAGAAAGGAGACAATCTCAGTAGTCGTCTTAGATTGCTTGCAGAAGATGCTGTTATTTACCGTCTTGTAAAGTCATCATATGACCAAAACGAACTGCAAAAAAGTTAGATAAGGTATCTGTATGGTGCAAAAAGTGGCAATTGACCCTGAATAAAGTAAAGTGTGAAATTATTCACATGAGTACTAAATAAAACCGCAAAATTTCGATTCACGGTAAGTCACACAAATCTGAAGGCTGTAAATTCAACTAAATGCTTAGGGATTATAATTATAAATACCCTAAATTGGAACGATCACATAGATAATGTTGTTTGTACAGATAACCAAAGACTGAGATTCGATGACAGAACACTTAGAATGTGTGACAAGTCTACTAAAGAGACTGCTTACACCACGCTTGTCCGCCCTATTCTGGAGTATTGCTGTGCGGCGCGTGATGCGCATCAGATGGGACTGGCCGATGAGATCGAAAAAGTACAATGGAGGGCAATTCGTTTTGCATTATCGCCAAGTAGGTAGGATAGTGCCACAGACATGATACGTGAATTGGAGTGGCAATCATTAAAACAAAGGCGTTCTTCGTTGCGACGGGATCTTCTCATGAAACTTTAATACCAGTTTTCTCCTTCGATTGTGAAGAAATTCTCTTGGCACCCACCTACATAGGTAGAAATGATCATTACGATAAAATAAGAGAAATTAGGGCTTGCACAGATAAATTAAGTGCTCGTTTTATGCGTGCGCCGTTTGTGAGTGGAACGCCAGAGAGACAGCTTGAAATTGGTTCATTGAACCCACTGCCACGCACTTGATTGTGAATAGCAAAGTAATCATGAAGATATAGATGCTGTGTTCCAGGAAGACATTGCTCCTGTTCGCAGCTCACATCGTCCAAGACTGGTTTGTGACCAAGAGATTGAGTTGTCGCATCTCCCCTGGCCACCACAGTGACAGATCTCAGCATTATGCAGCCTTCATCGTCAAATTGGGAATGAAGTGTACGTGATCACTACGCGCTTCCATCATCACTACCTGAAGTTCCCAATATTTTTCAGGAACAATGGTATAAGATTCCCCTGAAAACCGCACAGTACCTGTATTTCGCCAGTTTGTGACTTATAGAATCTGTTTAGAATGCCAACGATTTTCCTACACCGCCTTAGGCGTGGTAAGATGTTGTACTTTTGGTTTTTCCGTATTTGTGTCCACGCCCAGTAGATGTCATTATAGACTATTGTTGGAAATGACCAAGTTACGAAGTTCCTCGTTCGTGGGGTTCGTCCTACAGGCCGCATGTTGTATTATGCTTCTGCAGAGATGGCTGTGTGCTATAACATTGTTCAAGGGAACAGGAACAGTAGTAAATCCGGCATCTGGCTATCCGACACACGACAAAGCGTCCTAACGTTCCTGGAGGTACGCCTTCGCGTAGTCCGCTACCTTCACCCCAGCCCGCCTTGCGCTGAGCACACACACACACACACACACACACACACGCACGCGCGCGTGCGCACACAAACGGACACGCGCGCATGCGCAATCACTTCCATATTTCTGTGTGGGAGAAAACTCCTCTCCGTAGACAAAAGCTCAAACCCAGCGAGGTGGCGAAGTGGGAAGACTCAGGAGTCACAGTCAGGAGGACAGTGGTTCGAATCTCAGTCAGGGCATTTACATTTAGGTTTCCTTCTCATCATTCTCCAGTCTAAGCTTATGCTTGGAAGACTGCAGGAAACTTAAATGTGGATGGCCTGATTGAGATACAAACCACTGGGCTCCTAACTGTAACTCCTGGTTCATCCCACTTCGTCACCTCGCTGGGTTTTAGTGATGAAGTTTGGTGAAAGCGGTTGATGCCCTCTGTGTAGTTTATAACGTTTTATTTTATCACGAGGGCCTTTGCATTGGCATTTGTGGATCGTCAAATATTTCTGCTTTAATTTTTCCGCTTTCAGCTCAGACATTTTTCCCTATATATGGAAAGCGTGATCCGTTCTTATCAAAAACCTTTACACACTGCCTCAATAGGCCCAACTGGGATGTGTTTTTTGTCTGCTATTCCAGAGTCACAAGAAGCACTTTGCTAACCAAGGAGGAAGTTCATAAGTCTAGACAAACCATCCATTGATGTATGAGACGTAATCTTCTCAAAGATCAAAACTAGGTTTTTATGTTCTTCTTTCACTTCCCTTGAGGGAGCAGGTGATATTGAACTAAATTTGTTACCATCGTGTATTAGTACAAATTTCAAATTTGCCTTGAGCTGTACACAGAAACGAGAAAGTCAACTAGAAAACATTAAGGAAGACCCATTTCCTCAGGAGTCCACTATTTTCGCGCAAAACACGAGATTGTCTACTTGAGAGTATAAAAAAGAAAAATGAAGGGCTTCCTGGAACAACAAGTCGTTACGACACCAGCCTAGGCAAAACCAAAAGACACGATACCACATCCATTTGTCTAACATTTATACCGATTTAGATCGTAAAGTATGAGATTTACGACTCTTATATAGGTACGCGATACTTTGAAGCATTTACGAAATAGTAGCCTGTTCTTTTCCAAATTAACCTCTTTAGTGCGAGTTAAACCATGAAAACATAAAATTATGAAAACTGGTCATCCTACAGATTTAATTTTACAGAAGTCTATATTTAAGAGGTATTGTTGACCTTAAAGGTTTTTATTGGATTTCATTTCCTATATATACAGTTTTTCCCATATATGACAGTTACTCACCAAAATTCCAAATGTCATATGAGCTGTAGAAAAATGTAATTGTTTGTTTATCAGACAATAGTCTTCAGTGTTTTAAAAAACCGCAGTTAACTTCACAAGAAAATTTCTGCTTGACATAATAATTTAATACTGCAATATGTAAACTAATGTTGGGACATGGTGGATTTTTATATTTCTTAATTTTACTACAGGAATATATAAGATTTCTTTTACAAATCGCATTTTTGTAACCATAAAAAGGTATAATTTTTGCATAAATCGCCACAGTTTGTAAAAACAGATGTCGTACTAATAATTATTTTGACAAAGGAAATTCTAGAACATTTTGGACAAAAATTTTATGTTACATAGAAGTGTGTGCATCCCAAATCAGATTTGGCATAGTTGTTAGCTGAGTTGACTTTCAAGATTTTGTATGTGACACATGGTGTGTAATGTTTTTGCTATCAGCAAACATCTAAAAATGATCTCCTTCTGAGTGAAAAGAGGTTTTGGTGATAAGACTACGTTTTTTTTTGTCTTGTTGATTGGTAAAAAAAGTTGACACTAAGAAAAAACTGTGTATAATGTTTTACTATGAGTGACAAACAAATTCTGAAATAAATTCCGAAGAAATCTTAAGAAATAGTATCTTCACAAGTTAGTAAACAATCTGAGAACCTATTCATACCCAAATTAGGCGAATGCTGCCTCTTCACATTGAAACAGTATGAGTATTTACCTTTATTCTACAAATTGTTTAATCATGTCTTGTAAGGGTCATTTTCTCTTGACGTTCCATTGAACTAAACCTATTACATAGTTACAGCAGAGATTTATTATAAATCAGGGATATTTTGCCTCAGATGGTCCATTTTAATAGCAAGAAGGGTACCAGAATTTTCCAGTTGTATGGTAAAAGGTAACCTTGGTTCCTTGATCCGGTACATTTCTGTTGGAAGCCAGTAATTCAGAAGCTTCTTTTGATGGCTTGAGACATCTGGTGGATTATTAACTCATCCCAGTTTAAAACCTGAGGAATTAATGCCGTACCCACATAACCACTGTCATTGTCATTAGTATCAGAGGTACAACACTAGTCCTCACAAGCAACAGGTTTCAGAGTGGCTTTTGTTTCAGACGTTTTCATTTCCCGGTAGTCCACAATTGTAAATGTTCTGTACAAGTTTTAGAGGTTTATTGTAAAAGTCTTTACAAAGTCAATAATAGGTTTTCGGTTTCCTTTCAGCGTTTATTCTTTGCATATGTAGCAAAATCCATCAAAGTGATTTACGCAACTTCTTCCACTTTAACTTATATTATTTCTGTTCAACAACACAAGTGCAAAAAACTACAACATAGATGTTTCCTAACTGAATTATCAAGCGACGTCATTCTCGCTCAGCCCTGTACAGCCTAGTTCACACAGTAACCTCCATCTCCATCTGGTGGATATTCCTGGAACTAATTAGAAAGCAGACCGGCAATAGTGCAAACCTACAGGAACCAGTCCTCAAACATGTGAATTAGAAGTGCACAAACCAGAGTTAAAAATGTATGTTTCATGTTGAAGTGCATATTAAACAACAATGATCAAAAAAATAAGAGCGGATAGAGGAAGACTAATTTCACTTTTTGATTCAACGCCTCAACTGTGGCTAAAAGCAATTGTAAAATACTAGATATAAAAAAAAGGAGTTGGTTCTTGGCCTGTGTAACCCGTCCCAGTTTAAACCCTAAGGAATTAATACCATAACCGCATAATCACTGTCATCATCATTAGTATCAGTGGGACAACACCAGTCCTCACAAACAACAGGTTTCGGAAAGGCTTTTGTTTCAGAGGAATTCGTTTCCCGGTAGTCCACAATCGTAAACGTTTTGTACAAGTTATAGAGATTTATTGCAAAAGTCTTTACAAAGTCAATAATAGGTTTTCGGTTTCCCTTCAGCGTTTATTCTCTGTATATGTAGCAAAAACCATCAAGCTGATTTCCGCAGCTTCTTCTACTTTAACTTATATTATTTCTGTTCAACAACACAAGTGTAAAAACTACAACATATATGTTTCCTAACAAAACTGTAATGTGACATCTTCCTCAGTCAGCCCTGTACGGTTAGAGCTCACACAGTAACCTGCAACTCCATCTGGTGGATATTCCTGGAACTAATTAGGAAGCAGACCGGCAATATGGCAAACCTGCAGGAACCAATCCTTGTATGTGTGTTTTTGAAGTGCACAAACCGGACTTACAAATGCACATTTCATCTACAAGTTCATGTTAAACAACAATTATCAAAAAAATAAGAGCGGATCGAGTTAGACTGATTTCACTTTTTGATTTAACGCCACTTAACGCCACAACTGTCGCTAAAATCAATTCTAAAATCCTAGATACAAAAAAACAGTTTGCTCTAGGCCTGTGTAATTACTTCATTGCTAGTTTCCCTAGAGATATCTGGTGAGTTTTTAATTCATCTCAGTTCAGTCCCTGAGGAATTAATGCCATAACTGCAGAATCACTGTCATCATCATTAGTATCAGTGGGACAATACCTGTCCTCACAGACAAAAGGTATTTTAATGAGTTTTCTTTCATACATTTTCGTTTCCCAGTAGTTTTACAGATTTATTGCAAAAGTCTTTACAATGTCAATAATAGGTTTTCGGTTTCGTTCCATCCTTCATTCTCTGCATATGTAGTAAAAACTATCAATGTGATTTACACAACTCCTTCTACTTTAATTTATATTATTTCTGTTCAACAACACAAGTGCAAAAAACTACAACATCGATGTTTCCTCACTGAACTATCATGTGACATCATCATTGCTGAGCCCTGTACAGCCAAAGCACACACTCAAATATCGAACTCCATCTGGTGGATATTTCTGGCACTAAATACACAGCTGACCGGCAATAGGGCAAACTTACAGGAACCAACCCACGTACATGTGATTTAGAAGCGCAGAAACCAGAGATAGAAATGCACATTTCATGTAGATGTCCATGTTAAACAAGAATGATTAAAAATAGAAGAGCGGATAGAGGAAGACTGATATAACTTCTTGGTTTAACGCCATAACTGTGGCTAAAATCAATTCTAAAATCCTGGATGGAAAAAACTATTTGCCCTTGGCCTGTGTAATTACTTCACTGCTAGTTTCCCTTGAGATATCTGGTGAATTATTAACTCATCCCAGTTAAAACCCTGAGGAATTAATGTCATAACCGCATAATCACTGTCATCATCATTAGTATCAGTGGGACAACACCAGTCCTCACAAACGACAGGTTTCAGAGTGGCTTTCGTTTCAGAGGTCTTCGTTTCCCAGTAGTCCACAATCGTAAACGATTTTCTACAAGTTTTACAGATTTATTGCAAAAGTCTTTACAAAGTCAATAATAGGTTTTCGGTTTCACTTCAGCGTTTATTCTCTGCATATGTAGCTAAAACCATCAAAGTGATTTTCACAACTTCTTCTACTTTAACTTATATTATTTCTGTTCAACAACACAACTGCAAAAAACTGCAACATAGATGTTTCCAAACAGAACTGTCATGTGACATCTTTCTCAGTCAGCCCTGTACAGCGAGACCTCACACAGTAACCTCCAACTCCATCTGGTGGATATTTCTGGAACTAATTAGAAAGCAGCCCGGCGGTAGGGCAAACCTACACGAACCAATATTCGTACGTGTGATTTAGACGCGTCAAACCAGAGTTACAAATGCACATTTAATGTACAAGTGCATGTTAAACAACAATGATCAAGAAAATAAGAGCGGATAGAGGAAGACTGATTTCACTTTTTGATTTAACGCCACAACTGTGGCTAAAATCAATTCTAAAATCCTAGATACGAAAAAACTGTTTGCTATTGGCCTTTGTAATTACTTCATTGCTAGTTTCCCTTGAGATATCTGGTGAGTTTTTAACTCATCCCAGTTCAGTCCCTGAGGAATTAATGCCGTAACTGCACAATCACTGTCATCATCATTAGTGTTAGTGGGACGACACCAGTCATCACAAACAACTGGTTTCGGAATGGCTTTTGTTTCAGACGTTTTCGTTTCCCAGTAGTCCACAATCGTAAAGTTTTACAGATTTCTTGCAGAAGTCTTTACAATGTCAATAATAGGTTTTCGGTTTCCTTTCAGCTTTCATTCTCTGCATTCCCTGAGTATCTTAAAATGATGCTATTATTGTTGGTAATAGGTGTGCAAAGCGCCAATATAGATTTGACTTCCACAGTCTGATGCATTAAATGAATAATAATTTATTTCTGCTAAGATAGTAGATTTGCTTCCAGTAGAAATAGATTTCGAGTAAATGATCTGGCCACTGAGATTAAGGTTGTCTATGGTTCACATGAATCGATTGAAGCAATTTCCAGGTCGATTCTTTGAATGAGACGCAGACGAATTTCTTCCCCATGCTTCCCCCACTGAGGAAGTATTCGGTACATAATCATACCATCGTCGTTGAGGATTTGAGCCCCAACGTTCCGTTATTCTTCCATCGTCTTCGTTGTACGAAGACTAGTTTCGTTGTTTAGTTAATATCTTTGTTGACCACGCTGTGCAAAATGGAATGATGGGATATTGAACTTTCCTTCTTTCAATCTACTACTCTTCTCTCAACGAAAATTAATTTCTTTGTATAATTAATATATGTGGAAAACCAGAACGCTCCACTTCCTCCAGCTAAGGAAACAGCTGCAGTACTAGATGACACGTTACATGCTGAAATGCTAATTCGTGGGAAACCATTACTAGCTTCATACTTGCAACACCTGACAGATTTGGAGATATATGCAAACATTGTTTTGGAATAGAAATAAGAATGCGCCAGTGGTAACAGATGATGACACCCTTGTAGCATATTGTAAGAACGATCGAAAATACATTGCTGGCCGTTGAAACTGTTCACCAGGAAGGATAGGAAATAATGACATTTTAGTCATAGTGCGCATACAGTGGTAGTAGAATTTTACACAGTCCTTTAACATTAATGTGACCACCGCCTATACTCGACGTCAACATGAAATAACCACTCACAGACATTTGGTGACAGGTGGCACCACCAGCAGTGTCGTGGGGATGCGGAAAACAGTGCAGTTGTTATCGCAATATGGAAATGGAGTGACTTATGTGATGCCGAAAAGAATATGATGATTGACTTTCGGGCCAAGGGGGGAAGTATTTCCGAAATCGCTATTTTTGTAAACTGTTCATTTGCCACTGTGGTTAAAGTATACTGCACATCCAGAACCGGCATTGAGGCAATTGTGGTGCTCCACGGGCCATAGACAACAGAGGTGAACGACGGCGGCGGAGATGTATATGGGGGAATAGACGTGCTACTGTTAAGCAATTGACCACCTAGATGACCCAAGGAGGTAGCAACAGTGTCTCCTCAACGACCGTTCAGCGAACTTCGCTGTGTATGAGCCCTGGAAGAGGTCTCTGGTTCATGCACCCATGCTGACTGATATTCATCGGCGGCACAGGCTGTAATTTGCACGCCAATACTTCAACTGGCGGCCACTGAGTGTCTCGACAGCTGTCCTTTTCAGATGAATCACGTATCATGTTCCATAGGAATGTCTGAAGGGAAACACCCTGCAACCAGGAGGGAGCTTAATGATCTGGGGAATGTTTTCAGTGGCATTCCCTGGGTAATCTCATCATTCTGGAAGCACAATATTTCAACAAAATACTTATATCCATCTGACCCCACATGAATTTTTTTTTTCCTTGACATGATGCCACGTACCGGCAGGAGAAAGCATCGTGTCACATAGCTTGCAGTGTATGTGCGTGTTTCGAGTAGCACCAGGATGAGTATACTGTTCTCCCCTGGCTACCAACCTCCCTGGATTGAACCTAGTTGAGAATCTGCGGGACTAGCTCGGACCCACCATGGAGCTTCAACCGAGAAACCTAGCTCAGCTGGCTATGGTGCTGGAGTCGGCATGACCCCTAGAACCTCACTGACTCCTTCTGCACATCTCACACTGCAAAAGGTGGTCATTCAGGCTTTTGACAAGTGGTCAGTTCTGGCAGCAACGATGGCTCCAATTTGTCTGAGCATTGAGTTGCACTGAGCTTGTATGAGAGGTATTGGTGCAGCACGCTATGCTGTTTCAGTTACATGACAATCGTAGTGTCAAGTGCAAGAATCCTAGTCTGTTGGCAACCCGTGACCAAATGTATTCAATGGGCGAAAGATCTGGAGAACGTGTTGGCCAGGACTACAGTTGTACACCCTCTGTATAGAGGTAGGTTTGGACAGTGTGGTTACATGCGTTCTTGCCTCGTCTTGCTGAAATATATCGTTTTGGAGACCTCAAATATAAGGCAATATCATTGGGCTAAAGGAGTCGGAAATATAACGGCTGCTGACCAAGTTACCGGCTGTGAGAACCGGAAGTAGACATTTCCTGTACGCATTGGCCCTCAATAGCATAATGCCAGGTATTGGTGCATGTATGACAATGATGGGAAAGCTGAAAAACCGTGATGGTATACGCAGAAAGAGTGTCATGGCGCCAGTCCTGTGTCCAGGGGTGTCACCACACCTCCCTCTGCTGCTGTGTCAAGGGTTGCAGCAGCAATGGTTTCTGCACTGATAGTACGTAGTGCTCGAGACGTCACCCCACTCTCCGCGTGGATACTTGTCGTGTAGTAAGCAAACCCATTTCCTGGTTCTTGTCATGTAAGTTCACTTTGTGATCCTGCACAGCTGAATGAATATGCATGTCCCACGGTCTCCAGACATATGTGATTGTTGCGATCCCTCATGTCGCTGAATAGGAATCTACTAAACGCATTAATTCCATATCACGTGACAATCGAGGGATGCCAACCAAGGCAAGTAGTGATACCGCGGATCGATAAACCACTGTTTCGAATGTTCACGGTGCTGCCACTGTCGAATTCTGGCATGTGCTGGTAGACGTTTCTGTTCGTACTGTGAGGCGTAACACGATCATCTCACAACCAAACAACATTCTGAATGAGAACCCATATATGCAGAATGTAGGTGGTATTACTCCTACTACACTGCGTAGTGATACTACCCAGAATTCTGGTAAAAGTAATAAATCTTTATTGTAAGCGCTGAAAGTAGCATGGAGGCTACCACGGAATATTATAGTGACACCGCTGGCCACCAGCCATGCTACGTCGACAAATAAGGCAGAATAATAGATGCGTAAGTGAGTTGTGAAGCAAGTATAGCCTACGCAATGGTAAATTGCCCCACGCAGCAAAGAATCTACATCTACATCTACAAGGATACTCTGCAAATCACATTTAAGTGCCTGGCAGAGGGCTAATCGAAACACCATCACAATTCTC
This sequence comes from Schistocerca cancellata, assembly GCF_023864275.1. Taxonomy (NCBI): domain Eukaryota; kingdom Metazoa; phylum Arthropoda; class Insecta; order Orthoptera; family Acrididae; genus Schistocerca; species Schistocerca cancellata. The sequence goes on from NC_064629.1 coordinate 720,149,035, forward strand.
TATTATTCCAATCTCGTATAGCGTGTGTAAAGAACAAACACTTATATCTTTCCGTACGAGCTCGGATTTCCCTTACTTTATAGAGGTGATTGTTTCTTCCTATGTAGGTCGGTGTCAACAAAATATTTTCGCATTAGGAGGGGAAAGTTGGAGACTGGAATTTCGTGAATAGATTCCGCCGTTACGAAAAACGCCTTTCTGTTAATTTTGTCGAGTCAAAATTCTTATCATTTCTGTGACACTCACTCCCATATTTTGCGATAATACAAAACGTGCTGCCCTTCTTTTAACTTTTTCGATGCACTCCGTCAGTCCTATCTGGTAAGGATCCCACACCGCGCAGCAGTATCCTAAAAGACGACGGACAGGCGTAGTATAGGCAGTCTCCTTAGTAGTTCTGTTACGTTTTCTAAGTGTCCTGCCAATAAAACACCGTCTTTGCGTACCCTTCCCCACAACATTTTCTATGTGTTCCTTCCAGTTTAAGTTGTTCGTAATTGTAATACCTATGCTTTTAGTTCAATTTCCGGCTTTTAGATTAGACAGATTTATTGTAAACCGAAGTTAAACGGATTCCTTTTACCACTCATGTGGATGACCTCACATTTTCGTTATTTAGGGTTAACTGCCTGTTTTCCCACCATTCAGGTATTTTTTCAACATCGTTTTGCAATTTGTTTTGGTCTTCTGATGACTTTATTAGTCGATAAACGACAGCGTCATCTGCAAACAACTTAAGACGGCTACTCAGGTTGTCTGCCAAATCGTTTATTTAGATAAGGAATGCAAAGGGCCTATAACACTACCTTGGGGAACGCGAGGAATCACATCTGTTTGACTCGATGACTTTCCGTCAGTTACTACGAACTGTAACCTCTCTGACAGGAAACCACAAATCCGGTCACATATCTGAGACGACATTCCACAAGCACGCAATTTCACTAGAAGCCGCTTGTGCGGTACAGTGTCTAAAACTTTCCGGAAAACCAGAAATATGGGATCGATCTGAAATCCCTTGTCAATAGCACTAAGCACTTCATTTGAATAAACAGCTAGTTGTCTTTCACAGGAATGACCTTGTCTAAACACATATGTTGGCTGTCTGTCAATAGACAGTTTTCTTCGAGGTAATTCATAATGATGTAACAATTGGATTGTCGCCACTGCACTGAAGCAGGTCTCTGTTATGGGCAGTGTGACTAGATACCAGGTTTTAGAGGAACAAATGGGCAGTACTGGTGTATAAATGAGGCTGAATTTGAGGAGATTACGTCATTCGAGTCAGGGACTTGGTAATTGCTGCGTAGCCGCACTACAATACTGGAGCACCACTGGCCAATTAGACGACTGGGCAGCGCCAGCTGCAGCCTATGGTTCGAGACCAGGCTGTGTCTGCCGCCACACTCGGTCCTTCGTGAGACTTGGCGTCATAGCCCTGCTGGCTTGCTGTTCCTGTCTGCTGCCGCAAATGTTGAGACCCAGGGAAGGACTCGACGTCACACCGTCAGCCGCCGTCTGGTGTGACACGAACGGTAACATGCTGATAGGTTTTGATGAGCGACTAACAAGACAGAATGATTTGCATGTTGAAAGCTTAAGAGGGTTCTCTTGACCTCACGGACTGCAATGTCCTTCCAGCATTATGGAGATCCTCTACATTTTACCAGACTTATGAGAAAACTACTCAGCCGCACTTCCCTAGTCGCTGGTTTGGTCGTGGTAGTGCAATTAACTGGGCACTAAGATTGCCAGACCTTACGCCATTTTGATTTTAAGGTTGGATGAAGTCTGAGAAGTACAAGCAAAAGATGAATACGCGAGATTAACTGCGTGGACGCATCATGGACACTGCTGCCCTCATTAGGAAACGTGCTGAGGCATTCAGACAGGCAACACATGTTCCCCCAAAAGAGTGCACAAATGCATTGAAGTTCGCTCTGGGTTACTCGAACATTGATTGTGTACCGTATATCGGCTGTGATGTGACGTGTACAATACTTAGAGATGGATTTTTAAACTGATACCTTGCTAAACGAATATTAACTAACTGTTGTACATGCGTACATGTGTAAAGCTGGCAATTTGTTCAAGGATACAGAAAATAAATAACGATGTACATTAAATGTCTTGTGTCTCGAAAATCATTCGGAATAGGGCATATGCCTGTATGAAGTTTTTTGCTTCAAACGATCGTTCCTGTAACATCCCTGAATATTGACCATTACTCCTGGGACACACTGTTCCCCAGGAATGTGTGATGGGGCCCTTGCTGTTCATGTCGAATATTAATGGCAGTGCAGAAAATATTAACGGTAACCTCAATACTTTTTGCAGATGGTGTACTCATTTACAATTGTGATCTGCCTGAAATACGGTCCACAGATATTCAGCCTAATCTTGATAGAATTTCGGAGTGATGCAACACCTGGACACTTGCTTCAACTGGTAAAAATGCAAAATTACGCACTTCGCAAAAACAAAACACTGCAGTATTTTATAACTACAATATCAACGAGTCGTAATTGGAATCTGTAAACACATAAAAACACTTGGATGTAACAGGTTTTGAAGGTATGAAACGGGATGGTCGCAGAATTTAAGGAAGGCAATCATTCGCGACCCATTACTTTTACTACTCTTGCCTATCTAGATTTCGGCTCTAAGAAGGCGTCTCCACATATGCAAGAGTAATAGAAGCAATTCAAATGTGGCTGAGTGCTGTGTATCTCTCCTTCCTTGTAGTCTACGGTTCCTGTGCATATCAGTTCGCTTTGGAAACGATGTTAGTCGCAAAAGTGGTACGTTTTTTCAGATGATACTTGTGTTTTAAGAAATGCCATTAAAGGGAAAGCAATAGAAGACATTGTTAATTATGTTTATATAAGGCTTATTAACTGGTTCTCTGAAATTTTACTTTCCCTACATTTTTGGGAAAATGCACCATATTCAGTTCTGTACAATGAATAGAATAATATCAACAATTGACGCGGCACAAGAACAGGAGTCAGTAAACAGGGTAGAATACTCCAAATTTTTGGGTCTACATACTTATGAAAAATTGAAGTAGAATAAGCGTATTGCTGAGTTGCTCAAACAGTCAAGTTCAGCTACTTTTGTTCTTAGTATAATAGGTAGTCTTGGAAACAACATACTAACATATTTTGCGTATTTACTCTGAATAATGACTCATGTAGTAATTTTCTTGGGACATTACCAGTAAGAAATAAGGTACTGATTGCCCAAAAGCGAGCAGTAAGAATAATAAGCAATAATAAGTGACGTTCACACGCGGTCGTCATGTTCATACTTCTTCAAGGAGCAGTGCATTTTAACCACGATGTCACAAATTCGTCATAAATAATCGACAAAATTTACTCACCTGCAACTCTAGAGGAAAAAGTGAAGTTTATTACCCATTATTAAAGCTTTCAGTGACTCACAAATGAGTTCAATACGCTGCAAAAGTTTTTGATTATTTGCACCATAACGTACTATGTCTGACAGGTAGCGTAGCAAGATTTATATATATATACATATATCTATATCTATATCTATATATATATATATATATATATATATATATATATCTTAGAATCATTTTCCGTGGACAACCCAGTTCAACTTCATGGACGAACTTCTCTTTAAAAGCCGGTAGCCTGAGAAAGGAAATATGTTTAAATGTAGTTGAGCGAATAGGAAAAAAAAAATGTGTTCATTAATGTAAACAGTCGTCATATTTACGTACCCTGTAAACTGAATAATTGCATATCATTTGCTCATCCGTAGGCAAAGCAGATCACAGAATTCGTTTCATAAGTAGAATACTAGGATGTACTCAGTCTTCAAAGGAGACTGCTTACAAAACACTCATGCGACCCTTCCTAGAGTATTGCACTAGTGTGTGTGATCCTTTCCAAATAGGACGAACAAGAGCACTGAACGTATACAGAGAAATGACTCAGCAACGATCACAGGTTTGTCTGATCTACAGGACAGTGTCACGGAAATTCTGGAGAAACTGGACTGGCAGACATCTACATAAAAAGTCTCAGGAACCAGTTTTAGCAGACGAATTTTAGAATATACTGCAACTCTTCTGCAGCAATCGAGAGGACAGGATTAGGTTAACTCCAGCGACTATGAAGGCATACAAATGGCAATTTTTCATGAAATCCGTACGTGAATGGAAGGAGAAGAAACCCTAATTAGTTCAGTTGGATGTACCCTCTACCACACATTTCATAGCGCTTTGCAGAGTCGGTATGTAGATACACAGGGGTTCGACAATGGATGTAGATATACAGGTGTTGGACAAAAACTTGGAAGCACTGAGAGAAATACAAAGCATGCTTAATCATAAATGCGGATGCTATCCAAACCTGCTGGGTGCGCTGTTGTATTTGATCACGAACGCCACCTGTGCAATGCCCTCAATACGTTGCAAGTGTCAGTCGTGGTCGGCAGAGTGTTCTGTGCAGCTGTAAGTGTGTTATGTCAGAGGTAAGTGAATTCATAAATGGCCAGATTGTTGGTGATTTAATGGTATTTGCTTGTGTTACCAAGTAGCTGAAGTGGTTCGTGTTTCATGAGGCACCGTATCAAAGATTTATACCGAATACAATGAGAGCGGAAACGCGTACTCTGAGTCACAATGCGAACGAGAGTATGTGTTGAGTAACCACTGCAGATGATCATTGAAGAGGACTGTGACGAAAAATAAGAGGACAGCAGCTATGATAATCACTGTAGAACTCAATTTCGCACTCGAGTACACTGTCAGCACCAAAACAACAGGAACGGATCTTCATAAGCAGAGAACTGCAGGCTGAAGTGGGATTTCGAAACCAAGTATTAGCGACTGCAATGGGTGTAACAGGAAAAGGTGGTACTGAAGCCATAAAAACTTAAATGTGGAACAATGGAAGAAAGTGATTTGGTTGTCTGAGTCTTGTTTTACACTGTTTCCAATTGCTGCCCGAGTTAATGTCCGGCATATGCATGTCCCATGCCTACGATACAGACAGCTTGCTGCCAACAGCGAAACATGGCGAGGGTTCGGTGATAATTTATTCAGCCATACCGTGGTATTCCTTGTACCCCATGGTTACTCTGCAAGGATGTAGTTGTTGAACAGTTCAAAGAAAACTTGATCCTCACTTCAAATAGGTACCCCACTCATACAATTATAGTCGGTGGTGACTTTGATCAATCCTCGATTTGCTGGAAAAATTATACGTTTAAAGCTGGGGACAGGCGTATAACGTCATCCGAAATTGTACTAAACGCTTTCTCAGAAAATTATTTTGAAGAGTTAGTTTATAAGCCAACTCGAAGCGTAAATGGTTGCGAAAGCATACTTGACCTCTTAGCAACAAATAATCCTGGACAAATAGTGACTATCGTGACGAATACAAGGATTAGCGACCACAAGGCAGTAGTTGCTAGTCTGAATACCATAACTCCTACAACCATCAAAAAGAAACGCAAAGTATATCTATTTAAAAAACTGATAAAAATACTCTTAACGCCTGTTTAAGAGACAGTCTGCACTCCTTCCGATTTGATCATGTATGTGTAGAAAAGTTGTGGAATGATTTCCAAAAGATAATATCGACAGCAATTGAGAGATACATACCAGTGATGGTACTGATCCCCCATGGTACACAAAACGTATCAGATCATTGTTGTAAAAACAGCGAAAAATGCGTACCAAATTTAAAAGGACGCAAAATAACCAAGACTGGCAAAGTTTTGCAGAAGTTCGAAATATAGTGCGTACTTCAATGCGAGATGCTTTCAATAATTTCCACAACGAAACTCTGTCACGAAATCTGGCAGAAAACCCAAAGAGATTCTGGTGATACATAAAGCACACTAGTGGCAAGACGCAATTAATAGAGGAACTCAGGGCGGAACGGGATAGTTAACGTTTTAGAATTTCTGTAATATAAGGGAACACAAGAAAACAAATCTTAAAGTGATAAAAAACTCCTTGTAATGTAGCCTAATGTACTTGATTTTAAAATCACTTAAAACAGTACATTTTGCATTTTTTACAATTTTTCGAAGAAAGTCTTGCATATTGCCCATTCTGCCCCACCCACGGGGCAGAGTGGGATAGGGTATTTTTTGTTAAATTATTGCATACACGTTGAATTTGAATTACGAATATCGTATTAAACTATGACAAAATGTTGTATAACAGCAATTCAGACTAAGGAATGTGTAATTTAAATAATTAAAAAGTCATTCTTCAAAATAAGAAAATATTTTAATGTCATTCTGAAAAATGTACAATGCTTAATAACCACCAAACCACTAGCCCTTTCGACAATAGTCACAAATCAGTATTTCCTCTTCATCTTCACTGTCTATGCCAGCTCATGAATTGTGTGCCCACTCTGGCATGTGACCCAGCCCTCATTAGAAACGGAGTAGAAGTCCCCACAGTAGAGACACTCAGCATCCTCTCTCTCTGATTCTCTCTTCTCCACCACTTCTTTCTTTTATTTTTCTTAAGGTCTTTGATGTTCTCTGTTTCAGTATATTGGGTGTACAGTCTGATATTTTGCCTTAAGTTGCACTGCACCTTACGTCTCTGTCCTGACATTGTTTATGTTTGTGCACCCTCCTCCTTTCTGTAGGCCTAGTTTACGTGCAACAGCATTCTGCAGTTCCTTCTTATAAGGAGAATCTGTTAATACGACGGTTTTTCCTTTTTGTCTTGTACTCCGACGAGTATACTGACAGATTAGTGGGATTGGAATGACAGCCTCGGGCGATATCTGGAAAGCTGAGTTGATCGGCGAACGTAGCTGGTTGGGAGAGTCTGGCATCCATGAACATCCAGGTTGGGTTTGCTTTCTACTTGCATCAAAATATGACAGAGCACGATGGGACACTATCCCATTCTGCCCTGTCGCATTCCGCCCCAAGAGCACTTTTGAGGTTAACAACTTAATGCATTAAATAACTAAAATATAACAAATACCATGCACTTTAAATGAATGTGTCATTTTAGGGTATACAATTAACAACTTACCTGGCGATGAAACTCACCAAATGTTAGAACAACGCAAGCGGTTACGTGACAGAGAACAATTCACTTAGATCTCGCACTTCAAACTAAATCAGAATGGCTGCCCTCACTTCCCTTACAGGTTGCAACACTGTGCAGTCTAGAAAAGAGCAATTTCCCATTGTGCCCCGCTATCCCGTTCTGCCCCGAATTCCCCTACCTTCACAGTGCGATAACAACGCTGAAGTCACTAATGACACTGCCACTAAAGAACAGATTTTAAACATAATTTTCAGAAACTCCTTCAACAAAGAAGACGAAGTTAATATTCCTGAATTCCTATCAAGAACAACTGTCAAGATGAGAAACATAGAAATAATTATCCTTGCTGTCGCAAAGTAGCTAGAATCACTTAATAAAAGCAAGGCTTCCGGTCAAGACTGTATACCAGTAAGGTTCCTCTCAGAGTATGCTGATACAATAGCTCCATATTTAGCAATTAGATACAACCGGTCATTCCCAGAAAGATCCGTACCTAAAGACTGGAAAATTACTCAAGTGACACCAATACCCAAAACGGTAAGTAGGAGTAATCCATTGAATAACAGACCCATATCACTAACGTCGATTTGCAATTGGATTTTGGAACATACACCGTATTCGGACTTTATGAAGTACCTCGAGGAAAACGATTTATTGACACGTAGTCAGCACGAATTCAGAAAATATCATTCTTTCGGAACACAACTAGCTCTTTATACTAATGAAGTAATGAGTGCTATCGACAGGGGATGTCAAACTGATTCCATATTTTTAGATTTCCAGAAGGATTGCGATACTGTTTCTCACAAGCATCTTCTAACCAACTGTGTGCCTATGGAATATCGCCTCAGTTATGTGGCTGGATTCATGATTCCCTGTCAGAAAGGTCACAGTTCGTAGTAATAGAAGGAAAGTCATCTAGCAAAACAGAAATAATATCCGGCGTTCCCCAAGGCAGTGTTATAGGCCCTCTATTTTTCCTGATCTGTATTAACGACATAAAAGACAATCTCAGTAGCCGTCTTAGATTGTTTGCAGATGATGCTGTCATTTACCGTGTTGTAAAGTCATCAGATGACCAAAACTAATTACAAAATGATTTAGATAAGGAATCGATATGGTGCGAAAAATAGCAATTGACCCTGAACAAGGTAAAATGTGAAGTTATTCACATGAGTACTAAAAGAAATCCGCTGAATTTCGTTTCGCGGAAATCACACAAATATGAAGGGTGTAAATTCAACTAAATAATTAAGGATTGCAATTACAAATACCCTAATTTGGAACGATCACATAGATAATGTTGAGGGTAGAGCCAACCAAAGCCTGAGATTCAATGGCAGAACACTTAGAAGGTGCGACAGGTCTTCTAAAGAGACTGCTTACACCATGCTTGTCGGCCCTGTTCTGGAATGTTTCTGTGCGGTGTGGGGTCCACATCAGATGGGACTGGCGGATGACATCGAAAAGGTATAGGAGGCAGCTCGTTTTGTATTACCGCGAAGTTGGGGAGATAGTGCCGCAGACATGATACGTGAATTGGAGTGGCAATCATTAAAAGAAAGGCGGTTTTTGTTACGATGGGATCTTCTCATGATATTTCAATCACCAGTTTGCTACTCCGATCGCGAGAACCCACCTACATAGGGAGAAATGATCATCACGATAAAATATGAGAAACCTGGGCTCGCACAGAAAAATTTAAGTGATCGTTTTCCCGTGCACCGTTTGAGAGTGGAACGGTAGAGAGACAGATTGAAGATGGTTCATTGAACCCTCTGCCAGGCACATTCTTATGAACAGCAGAGTAATCATGTAGATGTAGATGCTGTGTTCCAAGAAGTCATGGTTCCTGTTTGCACAGCTCACATAGTCCTGGACTGGTTTGTGACCAAGAGATTGAGTTGTCGCATCTCCCCTGACCACCACAGTGACAGATCTCAGCATTTTTGAGCCTTCATCGTCAAATTGGGAATGAAGTGTACGTGAATACTACTCACTTCCATCATCACTACCTGAAGTTTCCAATATTTTTCAGGGACAATGGTATAAGATTCCCCTGAAAACCGCACAGTACATGTATTTCGCCGTTCTGTGATGACTAGAAGCTGTTATTTCCGTCGCCGCGTTAGGCGTGGTACGATGTTGTACTTAAAGTTGTTCCATATTTGTGTCCACGCCCTGTAGATGTTGATATAGACTAGTGCTAGAAATAACCAAGTTACGAAATTGCTCCTTCATTCTCTGCTTCTGCAGAAATGGCTGTGTACTATAAGATTGTTCAAGGGAACAGGGACAGTAGTAAATCCGTCATCTGGCTATCCGACACACGAGAAAGCGTCGTAACGTTCCTGGAGGTACGCCTTCGCGTGTCTGCTACCGTCGCCCCAGCCCGCCTTCCACCGAGCACATGACCACGAGCTCACAGTAACACACACACACACACACACACACACACATACACACGCACACACTCACACACATACACCCAGACCGCAGCGCCATCTGTTGTTGAAAATTGTAACTACTGTAATTTCGAAAGTTTGTCTGCCTGAAAATGTACTGTTGTCCCAAGCATATTGCAACAAACGGTGTATTTCTATCGCTGCTCGTTTAGTTTTTATTGCCGTTTCAAATATACCGGTCATTTTTGAAACACCCTGTATTTACGTTATTGTAAAATTTGTTCATGCTTTGCAGAAACCCATACATATTATGAGACCCATATTTTATCTTCTCTGTGAATAAAATGATGTAGCTACTGCAGAGAGAGAGAAAAGAGAGAGAGAGAGAGAGAGAGAGAGAGAGAGAGAGAGAGTGGGTGGGCACATGTGCAATATACTAGCGAGAATGTACTCTGTTTCAGCCTTTTAATTTTTGCTGTGCTTCATGGCATTTATTACCAGAAGACAATCTACAGCAAAAGTTTAATTATCCAGTGGTGAACATCATTGCAGACACAAATAGCTCATCTGATGTTTAATAATCACAAAACAGTGCAACACTACTTATTTCACTGAAATATGCATAGTATTATTTCTCAGTGAAGAGAAAGTGTGACAAGTTGAATGGTTTACAAGTACAAAACCTCACAAGAAAGGCAAATTTGGACTGTAAAAAGGCACTTGTATTTATGTTAATACATGATTCATTGTTAGTTTTGCACAGCAATATTTGAATGCCTATTTTGATCTGTCACAGGCAACAAATTTCAGGCTTTCATCTACAAGTATCCACTAGATATTCTGACAGTCATCAAGCATAGAATTTACAGTTTGTGCCAAAGAAAAGGAGTTTCAGGAATTGAAGATGAATATATGTATGTAATATGCAGAGGTCAAGAAGTCATTGAAGTCCAAGGAATTACCAATTCAGCTTTTTTTTTCATATTATCTGTGTGAGGTATTTGACTCTGCGAATCTCTGCTTTTGTGGGGAAAATATGAAATTTTGTATACTTAAAGGTACCGTGCAATAAGCGAATGCTTTACTAAAATATTTTGTTCATCATCTGGCAATCCACAAGAAAAAAAGTTCTCAGAATAAATAACATCATAATATTTATGTTACCAAACAAATAGAAGCATAGAAGCAATACTTCAATTGAATGTCATTCTCTTCACCCCCCCCCCCACCCCCCTCCCCCGATTCTCTCTCTCTCCCTCACCCTCCCTCCCTCCCTCCCTCCCCCTCCCCCCCACCCTCCCCTCTCTCTCACTCTCTCTCTCTCTCTCTCTCTCTTCTCTCTCTCTCTCTCTCTCTCTCTCTCACACACACACAGACACACACACACACACACACACACACACACACACACACAGACAAATGGTTCAAATGGCTCTGAGCACTATGGGACTTAACAGCTGAGATCATCAGTCCCCTAGAACTTAGAACTACTTAAACCTAACTAACCTAAGAACATCATACACATCCATGCCCGAGGCAAGATTCGAACCTGCGACTGTAGCGGTCGCGCAGTTCCAGACTGCAGTGCCTAGAAGCGCTCGGCCGCCACGGCCAGCCACACACAGACACACACACACACACTTGTGGTAAGTAGGAGGAGTCATGGGGCAGACAGAACTCCCGGACATTCATCTAAGTGGCCAGCATGTAGCCATACATGAAAGTTATAACAATCTAATTCCCACCAAATTTACATTGACTTTCAGTAACAATCTCAAGGAAAGTATTTATAAAATTAACTTCCCAACGCAGAGACACTTCATTTCATTTTTTATTGGTCATTTTAATCACTTGTTGTACAAAGTATACAATATGATATTGGACAAGTCATTGTGATTTGCAATACACCTTTTTAAATCATACAAGTATATTTACATTGATTTAGACTTAATATTATCACAGCTGAAAATTCGGCTTTCATACGTGATATTTAACACAGGTAATTCAATCAGGTTTTTTTACATAAATCTTTTGATTAACATTTCAGTCATTCTTTTTTTAATATTTGGCAACAGATTTTTATGTTTCAAGATATTCATCTATACTATAACAACACTTTTGCAATAAATATTTATGGACAGCAGTTTTAAATTTTGAAGTGTCTTTTATTGTTTTAATATTATTAATTAGCTTATTGTAGAGTCTGTTTTGTGTTTGTTGTGGTCCATTCTGTTTCAGTGTTGTGTATGCATGTTGAACATGTATATCCTACTTTCTCCTTGAGTTATGCAGATGGATAGTCTGGTTAATTGATACAAGATTGTTGCTGTTTTCTAAGAATTGCCTAACAAATAGTATCACTTTTAAGATATACAGAAACAATAGCAGAAGGGTGTTAAGTTTCCTAAATGAGGGCTTATGTGAGCTTCTTGAAGCAGCATTTTCTGTGGCTCTTACAATTCTCTTTTGGAATATAAAACAACTTCTGCTTGCAGATGTGTTTCTCCAAAAGATTATTCTATATCACAAGAAGGATTCTGCCTGGGCAAAATGTACATTTTTAGTGTCTCTTTTGATGTGCAACCAGAAAGAATTTTGATAGTATAACAAATCTTATTCAATTTATTTGTAATGTATTTTGCATGTTGAACCCATCTTAGATCTTCTTGTTCCATATTCGAAGAAATTTTGTAGAGCTTACATTTTCAAGAGTCCTGGTAAACAACTCTATGTCTGGTGTTGGTGGACATTTATTTTGCACTGTGTGTAAGTGTATAGTAACTGTTTTTTTCTGTATTTATTACTAAACTGTTTCAAGAAAACCAGTCTGTATTGTGGGTGGTACACTTTTTAATCTTGTGCATTAATTCTTCTCTGGTCCTTCCTTTTATTATCAAATTTCTGTCATCTGTGAATTTTATGTAGTTATGGCATGGATTGGTTGGTTCCAAATCATTCACAAAGAGTAGAAACAGAGTTGGTCCTAGAATGGAGCCTTGTGGTACACCGTACCTAATGCTCTGCTTTTCTGAGCAGTCGGACTTTATCTTGTTCCCTTCTTGGATAGCAAGCTCAACTAATTGCTCTCTGTTTTGGAGATATGGTTTTGTCCATTCATAGGCTGGGCCACTAGTACTGACAGATTCACGTTTCTTAAGCAACATGTTGTGATTGATGACATCAAATGATTTAGAGGGGTCTAAAAATACGCTGAAATATGTTCTTTGCTGTCTATTGCGCTTAAGGCTTCATTTAGGAATGCAAAAATAGCCGTCTCAGTAGATTTAGATTTTTGGAATCCATGTTGCGTATTAAGGAATTTCTTCTATGAAATTTATTAGTCTTTTTTCTTTTTCACTTCAAATCACCCATCTTTGGGGTACATCAGATCAATCACTTCTTTGATGCTTGTGCTCTCTTTTTCTCCCAATAGTTCTTCATTCTATCTGATCTCTTCTTTCTTTCCTCCTCTGATATCTGAATCGGTTTCCTGGTGTTGATCTTAACTTGGAACCTCTTAGTTATGACTTTAGTCACGGTCTTGGCTGTACCATTCTTTAACATGTCTTTGGTAATCTGGAGTTCTCTCAAATCCTTTTCTACTTCCTTCAACCAATTGAGTTTAATACTCTTTTTTTGTAAAAGAAGTCAAAGATTTGTTTAGTTAGTCTGTTGGGATTCATTCAGAGTATGTGTCCATAGAAATCAATCCTCCTGTTCCTCATGGTTTTTGAGAGTCTATCCGACTTTGCATACAGGGCTTTGTTTCTATAGAAAACTTGTTTGTTATTTCAGAATTTGGGACCCATGGTCTTCCTCAAAATTTTCCTCTCCTTGATTTCCAATTTCTCCATTTGCCCTTTCCTCCCTATGACTAGTGTCTCTGCTGCATAGAGTGCTTCCAGCTTAATTACTGTGCTATAATGCCTTATTTTGATTTTCCAAGAGAGGGCTTTCCTATTGTATGTGTTTTTGGTTTTCGAGAAAGCTAGTTCCATTTTATTCCTTCTTGCTTCTATTGCTTTCCCTTCAAGGTTGTTCCATTTAGTCCATTCCCCTAGGTACTTGAAACTCCTAATCAACTCTATTTTTTGAGCGCCTACTTTAATACTCTTAGGAGTGGATGAATTCATGCAGGACAAATGGGAAATTTGAGCTGGGTACAATGTGTTATCCTTATAGTGCTGTTATTTATTATAGTGCTATTACTTATTAATGTAAAAATCATTGTAATTGTTTTATAAATTTTTGACTTGTCTCCTGTACGCAAACCAAATGGATTGCAGATGTACGTCATGAGATGATTAAAACACAATTCACAAAAATTCACAATTCGCCCATGAATCTGACTTTAGAGGACGTATTCGTTAGTGTCTCCTTGATGATATTTAGAGTTTTGTCATCCAAGCTAAACTCCTCCAAAATATTGAGCGACGACTCTCTGTCTATGGAATCACAAGCTTTTTGGAAGACTACAAAAGTCAATATATATGGTTTTGCCCTCTGCTTCTGATATGCTAAAATGTTTCTGAGATCTGTTCAGGGCAAGATTTTCCTTTCCTAAACCCTGCTTGATACTCCCCAATCTGGCAATCCAGCTAGGATTCTACTCTTTTAAGTAGAGCTCTGGACAATATCTTGTAGGTCACATCCACCAGGAAAATCCCTCTGTAGTTATTGGGGTCAGATATAGGACCTTTTTTGTGAAGAAGGTGTATCAGGGCCATTTTCCATTCCTCTGGAATGATTCCTTTCTTCCATATCTCTTCAAAAAGTTTCTGGAATAAGACAATTTCATTTTTGCTTGCATACTTCCATAATTGGGCTGTTATCTGATTTTCACCTGATGCCTTGAAATTTTCCATATGATTTAGTATTGCTTGGATCTCACTTACAGGTGGGGGTTTAGAGCCTGGGTTGGGGGATGATTTCGGTCCACCATTGAACGCCATCTTTTGGTGTAGTTCCTCACAGTTTAGAAGTTCCTTGAAGTATTTTGCTAGTATCTTACAGTTGCCCCTATTACTATCCTATGTTCCCTTTTTTGTCCTGAGGTGGGGGGTCATATCTGTTTAGCTTCTCCCTGAAGATCCAATAATAGTTTCTCATGTTGTTCTTAGCAAATTCGTCATTTATCTTCCTGAGCAGTTGGTCTTCTTGCTCCTTCTTAACTTTCTTGACCTCCTTGGACACCATCTTTCTAGTTTCCACAAAGTGCTGCCAGGCACTCTCATCCTTTTTGGTTTGCCAGATGTGCCATGTCTTCTTCCTCAGATCAAGTAGTCTATCACACTCATCATTCCACCACCTGTGCTTCTTCATCCTGGTAACAGGACCAAGCTGCTCTGCCTTGGTTATAAGACTCTTCTCCATCTGTTTCCAGTCCTGGTCTTCTAGGTCACTGGTTAACTTGCCCCATTCCTCCTTCTTCACCTTTATTTTCTCTGGATCATATCTCCTTCATGCAAGTTTTTTCCTATGAAAGTTATTCTTGGGGATGATCTTCAGTTTCACTTTAGATAGATAGTGGTCAGAATCGAGGT
This sequence comes from Schistocerca cancellata, assembly GCF_023864275.1. Classification (NCBI taxonomy): domain Eukaryota; kingdom Metazoa; phylum Arthropoda; class Insecta; order Orthoptera; family Acrididae; genus Schistocerca; species Schistocerca cancellata. Next base: position 720,164,043 of record NC_064629.1, read on the forward strand.
TGGCCCCTTTGAGAACCCTAACATTTTGGATTTCCTTACGAAATTAAACCAATTGAGTTTAATACTCTTTTTTGTAAAAGAAGTCAAAGATTTGTTTAGTTAGTCTGTTGGGATTCATTCAGAGTATGTGTCCATAGAAATCAATCCTCCTTTTCCTCTTGGTTTTTGAGAGTCTATCCGACTTTGCATACAGGGCTTTGTTTCTATAGAAAACTTGTTTGTTATTTCAGAATTTGGGACCCATGGTCTTTCTCAAAATTTTCCTCTCCTTGATTTCCAATTTCTCCATTTGCCCTTTCCTCCCTATGACTAGTGTCTCTGCTGCATAGAGTGCTTCCAGCTTAATTACTGTGCTATAATGCCTTATTTTGATTTTCCAAGAGAGGGCTTTCTTATTGTATGTGTTTTTGGTTTTCGAGAAAGCTAGTTCCATTTTATTCCTTCTTGCTTGTATTGCTTTCCCTTCAAGGTTGTTCCATTTAGTCCATTCCCCTAGGTACTTGAAACTCCTAATCAACTCTATTTTTTGAGCCCCTACTTTAATTCTCTTAGGAGTAACCATTATATTCGTCATAATCTTCATTTTTTCGTAAGACATCTTAAGTCCTATCTTCCCTGCCTGCTCTTGTAACTTGGCGATTTTTCTTTACCTTCCTCCCATGTTTCCGCAAGCAGCGCCATGTCGTCAACAGATGCCAAACACTTAATCGTGATTCCTTTGTTTTTTGTTCCAAGTCTTATTCCCCTCTCATTCTTGCATTCCATTGCCTCACAACCTTTTCGAGTGCACAGTTAAACAACACTGGTGAGAGACCATCCCCTTGTCGGACGCCTGTTCTCATCTCAAAAGGTTCTGACAGTTCACAGGCAACTGCGCAGAGAACTAAAATGTAATGAAGATATTGCTTTCATGAAATATGTTAGACTCTATAAAACTATATTTAAAAGAGTTGTCACGGCAGCAAAACAACTGGCAAATAACAGGCTAAGTTTAAATCATAAAAATTATACAAAGGCTGTGTGGTCTGTCATTAAATCTGTGTTAGGTGTTAACGCATGTAACCAAGAAATTTCAAAAGTTGACATTGCAGGAAATACTATTGTAAATCAGAGTACTTTAATGAATTTTTTTATAAATGTAGCAAAGTCTAATGTAGATGTAAGAGATTATCACAACAAAGTAAATCCCTTTGGCGTAGGCAAAAACTCTGAAAACTTTATGAAATTCTCAAAAGTTTCTGTGGAGGATGTAGAAAATGCTGTTCTAACATTAAGAAACAAAAAATCTGCAGGTTGGGATGGAATACCCACCAAAGTTATTAAAGTGGTACACAATAGAATTGCAAACCCACTAGCTCAGACAATAAATCAGTGTTTTGAAGAGGGCTGTTTCCCAGAGGTACTGAAATATGCTGAAGTCAAACCACTCTTCAAGAAGGGATCAGGAGAGATCATGGGAAATTATCATCCTATCTCCATTCTCCCAGTCCTATCTAAAATATTTGAAAAACTTGCTGTTGCACAAATCCAAAACTTCATTGCAAAATATTCTGTTATTCTAAACAATAAATTTGGTTTTCAGCAGGGTAAAAACACCATCAATGCAGTAAACAGTTTCATTGAGAAAATAAGCACATCGTTAGACAAGAGAAATAAGGTGGCAGGAATTTTCTGTGACCTCACAAAGGCATTTGATTCCGTAAACCATGCATTGCTTGTTTACAAACTTGAAAAGTATGGCATTAGCGGCAGTGCCCTACAATGGCTTAACTCCTACTTATCCAACAGAAAGCAAAGAGTTAGCATTTTTTCAAATGGCACATATTATTTTTCTGACTGGAAAAAAATATCTCAGGGTGTTCCACAAGGATCCATATTAGGCCCAGTCCTATTTCTCTTTTACGTTAATGACTTACCATTAAATATCAGTTCCCCATCAGTTCTGTTCGCAGATGATACTTCTGTCTTAGTTAAAGATCACGACTCCGAAAAAATTCCCAAATCTGTGATCAGTACCCTCAGTACCTTAGAAACTTGGTTTCAGCTAAATGGGTTGAATCTAAACATATCTAAGACTCACATGATAAAGTTCAGAACCAAACAGTCAAAATGTGAGCAGATTAAGGTTGTACACAACAACCAATGTATGCAAGAAGTTGACTCAGTCAAATTCTTAGGTTGAAATGTAGATAAAAATTTGAGCTGGCAGGCACACATTGAATACCTGGCAAATAAACTGAGCAGCTTTGCATTTGCAAAGCAGCTGACATGGACACACGAAAAGTAGCATATACAAGCTACTTCAAAAACGATTAATAGTTATGGTAATGTTTTTTGGGGTAACTCGACAAACATAGTGTGGATACTAAAAATACAGAAAAAAAATCATACGAAATATGTGCACTGCAAATCACAAAGAGTCATGTTGACCATTATTTAGAAAACTTAAAATATTAACTGTGCCATCCTTATACATTTATGAGATTATTATATTTTTGTACACCAGACATGAATTATTTGAGGGAAACCATTTTGTCCATTCACATGATACCAGAAACAAAGAACATTTTATGCTCCCCATCCACCGCCTCAGACTGTATGCCCAGGGACCTCAATACATGGGAATGAACATTTGTAATAAATTAAAAGGGAACAAGTTGATCCAGGTGTATTTAGGTTCACTTCAAAGAAAACTATATGAGGTACTGACACTGAAGTGTTATTACTCAGTGGATGAATTCATGCAGGACAAATGGGAAATTTGAGCTGGGTACAATGTGTTATCCTTATAGTGCTGTTATTTATTACAGTGCTATTACTTATTAATGTAAAAATCATTGTAATTGTTTTATAAATTTTTGACATGTCTCCTGTACGCAAACCAAATGGATTGCAGATGTACGTCATGAGATGATTAAAACACAATTCACAAAAATTCACAATTCGCCCATGAATCTGACTTTAGAGGACGTATTCGTTAGTGTCTCCTTGATGATATTTAGAGTTTTGTCATCCAAGCTAAACTCCTCCAAAATACTGAACGACGACTCTCTGTCTATGGAATCACAAGCTTTTTGGAAGACTACAAAAGTCAATATATATGGTTTTGCCCTCTGCTTCTGATATGCTAAAATGATTCTGAGATCTGTTCAGGGCAAGATTTTCCTTTCCTAAACCCTGCTTGATACTCCCCAATCTGGCAATCCAGCTAGGATTCTACTCTTTTAAGTAGAGCTCTGGACAATATCTTGTAGGTCACATCCACCAGGAAAATCCCTCTGTAGTTATTGGGGTCAGATATAGGACCTTTTTTGTGAAGAAGGTGTATCAGGGCCATTTTCCATTCCTCTGGAATGATTCCTTTCTTCCATATCTCTTCAAAAAGTTTCTGGAATAAGACAATTTCATTTTTGCTTGCATACTTCCATAATTGGGCTGTTATCTGATTTTCACCTGATGCCTTGAAATTTTCCATATGATTTAGTATTGCTTGGATCTCACTTACAGGTGGGGGTTTAGAGCCTGGGTTGGGGGATGATTTCGGTCCACCATTGAACGCCATCTTTTGGTGTAGTTCCTCACAGTTTAGAAGTTCCTTGAAGTATTTTGCTAGTATCTTACAGTTGCCCCTATTACTATCCTATGTTCCCTTTTTTGTCCTGAGGTGGGGGGTCATATCTGTTTAGCTTCTCCCTGAAGATCCAATAATAGTTTCTCATGTTGTTCTTAGCAAATTCGTCATTTATCTTCCTGAGCAGTTGGTCTTCTTGCTCCTTCTTAACTTTCTTGACCTCCTTGGACACCATCTTTCTAGTTTCCACAAAGTGCTGCCAGGCACTCTCATCCTTTTTGGTTTGCCAGATGTGCCATGTCTTCTTCCTCAGATCAAGTAGTCTATCACACTCATCATTCCACCACCTGTGCTTCTTCATCCTGGTAACAGGACCAAGCTGCTCTGCCTTGGTTATAAGACTCTTCTCCATCTGTTTCCAGTCCTGGTCTTCTAGGTCACTGGTTAACTTGCCCCATTCCTCCTTCTTCACCTTTATTTTCTCTGGATCATATCTCCTTCATGCAAGTTTTTTCCTATGAAAGTTATTCTTGGGGATGATCTTCAGTTTCACTTTAGATAGATAGTGGTCAGAATCGAGGTTGGCCCCTTTGAGAACCCTAACATTTTGGATTTCCTTACGAAATTAAACCAATTGAGTTTAATACTCTTTTTTGTAAAAGAAGTCAAAGATTTGTTTAGTTAGTCTGTTGGGATTCATTCAGAGTATGTGTCCATAGAAATCAATCCTCCTTTTCCTCATGGTTTTTGAGAGTCTATCTGACTTTGCATACAGGGCTTTGTTTCTATAGAAAACTTGTTTGTTATTTCAGAATTTGGGACCCATGGTCTTTCTCAAAATTTTCCTCTCCTTGATTTCCAATTTCTCCATTTGCCCTTTCCTCCCTATGACTAGTGTCTCTGCTGCATAGAGTGCTTCCAGCTTAATTACTGTGCTATAATGCCTTATTTTGATTTTCCAAGAGAGGGCTTTCTTATTGTATGTGTTTTTGGTTTTCGAGAAAGCTAGTTCCATTTTATTCCTTCTTGCTTGTATTGCTTTCCCTTCAAGGTTGTTCCATTTAGTCCATTCCCCTAGGTACTTGAAACTCCTAATCAACTCTATTTCTTGAGCCCCTACTTTAATTCTCTAAGGAGTAACCATTATATTCGTCATAATCTTCATTTTTTCGTAAGACATCTTAAGTCCTATCTTCCCTGCCTGCTCTTGTAACTTGGCGATTTGTTCTTTACCTTCCTCCTATGTTTCTCCAAGCAGCGCCATGTCGTCAACAGATGCCAAACACTTAATCGTGATTCCTTTGTTTTTTGTTCCAAGTCTTATTCCCCTCTCATTCTTGCATTCCATTGCCTCACAACCTTTTCGAGTGCACAGTTAAACAACACTGGTGAGAGACCATCCCCTTGTCGGACCCCTGTTCTCATCTCAAAAGGTTCTGACAGTTCACAGGCAACTGCGCAGAGAACTAAAATGTAATGAAGATATTGCTTTCATGAAATATGTTAGACTCTATAAAACTATATTTAAAAGAGTTGTCACGGCAGCAAAACAACTGGCAAATAACAGGCTAAGTTTAAATCATAAAAATTATACAAAGGCTGTGTGGTCTGTCATTAAATCTGTGTTAGGTGTTAACGCATGTAACCAAGAAATTTCAAAAGTTGACATTGAAGGAAATACTATTGTAAATCAGAGTACTTTAATGATTTTTTTTATAAATGTAGCAAAGTCTAATGTAGATGTAAGAGATTATCACAACAAAGTAAATCCCTTTGGCGTAGGCAAAAACTCTGAAAACTTTATGAAATTCTCAAAAGTTTCTGTGGAGGATGTAGAAAATGCTGTTCTAACATTAAGAAACAAAAAATCTGCAGGTTGGGATGGAATACCCACCAAAGTTATTAAAGTGGTACACAATAGAATTGCAAACCCACTAGCTCAGACAATAAATCAGTGTTTTGAAGAGGGCTGTTTCCCAGAGGTACTGAAATATGCTGAAGTCAAACCACTCTTCAAGAAGGGATCAGGAGAGATCATGGGAAATTATCATCCTATCTCCATTCTCCCAGTCCTATCTAAAATATTTGAAAAACTTGCTGTTGCACAAATCCAAAACTTCATTGCAAAATATTCTGTTATTCTAAACAATAAATTTGGTTTTCAGCAGGGTAAAAACACCATCAATGCAGTAAACAGTTTCATTGAGAAAATAAGCACATCGTTAGACAAGAGAAATAAGGTGGCAGGAATTTTCTGTGACCTCACAAAGGCATTTGATTCCGTAAACCATGCATTGCTTGTTTACAAACTTGAAAAGTATGGCATTAGCGGCAGTGCCCTACAATGGCTTAACTCCTACTTATCCAACAGAAAGCAAAGAGTTAGCATTTCTTCAAATGGCACATATTATTTTTCTGACTGGAAAAAAAATATCTCAGGGTGTTCCACAAGGATCTATATTAGGCCCAGTCCTATTTCTCTTTTACGTTAATGACTTACCATTAAATATCAGTTCCCCATCAGTTCTGTTCGCAGATGATACTTCTGTCTTAGTTAAAGATCACGACTCCAAAAAAATTCCCAAATCTGTGATCAGTACCCTCAGTACCTTAGAAACTTGGTTTCAGCTAAATGGGTTGAATCTAAACATATCTAAGACTCACATGATAAAGTTCAGAACCAAACAGTCAAAATGTGAGCAGATTAAGGTTGTACACAACAACCAAGGTATGCAAGAAGTTGACTCAGTCAAATTAAATGTAGATAAGAATTTGAGCTGGCAGGCACACATTGAATACCTGGCAAATAAACTGAGCAGCTTTGCATTTGCAATGCAGCTGACATGGACACACGAAAAGTAGCATATACAAGCTACTTCAAAAACGATTAATAGTTATGGTAATGTTTTTTGGGGTAACTCGACAAACATAGTGTGGATACTAAAAATACAGAAAAAAAATTATACGAAATATGTGCACTGCAAATCACAAAGAGTCATGTTGACCATTATTTAGAAAACTTAAAATATTAACTCTGCCAACCTTATGCATATATGAGATTATTATATTTTTGTACACCAGACATGAATTATTTGAGGGAAACCATTTTGTCCATTCACATGATACCAGAAACAAAGAACATTTTATGCTCCCCATCCACCGCCTCAGACTGTATGCCCAGGGACCTCAATACATGGGAATGAAAATTTGTAATAAATTAAAAGGGAACAAGTTGATGCAGGTGTATTTAGGTTCACTTCAAAGAAAACTATATGAGGTACTGACACTGAAGTGTTATTACTCAGTGGATGAATTCATGCAGGACAAATGGGAAATTTGAGCTGGGTACAATGTGTTATCCTTATAGTGCTGTTATTTATTATAGTGCTATTACTTATTAATGTAAAAATCATTGTAATGGTTTTATAAATTTTTGACATGTCTCCTGCACGCAAACCAAATGGATTGCAGATGTACGTCATGAGATGATTAAAACACAATTCACAAAAATTCACAATTCGCCCATGAATCTGACTTTAGAGGACGTATTCGTTAGTGTCTCCTTGATGATATTTAGAGTTTTGTCATCCAAGCTAAACTCCTCCAAAAAAAAAATGGTTCAAATGGCTCTGAGTACTATGGGACTCAACTGCTGTGGTCATAAGTCCCCTAGAACTTAGAACTACTTAAACCTAACTAACCTAAGGACAGCACACAACACCCAGCCATCACGAGGCAGAGAAAATCCCTGACCCCGCCGGGAATCGAACTCGGGAACCCGGGCGTTGGAAGCGAGAACGCTACCGCACGACCACGAGATGCGGGCAAACTCCTCCAAAATATTGAACGACGACTCTCTGTCTATGGAATCACAAGCTTTTTGGAAAACTACAAAAGTCAATATATATGGTTTTGCCCTCTGCTTCTGATATGCTAAAATGTTTCTGAGATCTGTTCAGGGCAAGATTTTCCTTTCCTAAACCCTGCTTGATACTCCCCAATCTGGCAATCCAGCTAGGATTCTACTCTTTTAAGTAGAGCTCTGGACAATATCTTGTAGGTCACATCCACCAGGAAAATCCCTCTGTAGTTATTGAGGTCAGATATAGGACCTTTTTTGTGAAGAGGGTGTATCAGGGCCATTTTCCATTCCTCTGGAATGATTCCTTTCTTCCATATCTCTTCAAAAAGTTTCTGGAGTAAGACAATTTCATTTTTGCTTGCATACTTCCATAATTGGGCTGTTATCTGATTTTCACCTGATGCCTTGAAATTTTCCATATGAATTAGTATTGCTTGGATCTCACTTACAGGTGGGGGTTTAGAGCCTGGGTTGGGGGATGATTTCGGTCCACCATTGAACGCCATCTTTTGGTGTAGTTCCTCACAGTTTAGAAGTTCCTTGAAGTATTTTGCTAGTATCTTACAGTTGCCCCTATTACTATCCTATGTTCCCTTTTTTGTCCTGAGGTGGGGGGTCATATCTGTTTAGCTTCTCCCTGAAGATCCAATAATAGTTTCTCATGTTGTTCTTAGCAAATTCGTCATTTATCTTCCTGAGCAGTTGGTCTTCTTGCTCCTTCTTAACTTTCTATATTCCTCAGATCAAGTAGTCTATCACACTCATCATTCCACCACCTGTGCTTCTTCATCCTGGTAACAGGACCAAGCTCCTCAGCCTTGGTTATAAGACTCTTCTCCATCTGTTTCCAGTCCTGGTCTTCTAGGTCACTGGTTAACTTGCCCCATTCCTCCTTCTTCACCTTTATTTTCTCAGGATCATATCTCCTTCATGCAAGTTTTTTCCTATGAAAGTTATTCTTGGGGATGATCTTCAGTTTCACTTTAGATAGATAGTGGTCAGAATCGAGGTTGGCCCCTTTGAGAACCCTAACATTTTGGATTTCCTTACGAAATTTCTGCTTTATTGCAACATGATCTAACTGGAATTCTCCCAGGAGATGGTTAGGTGAAATCCATGTCTTCTGCTTTCTTGGTAATTTCTTAAAGCTAGTTGGTTTCAGGACCAAATTGTGCGCCTGGCATAATTCGATGAGCCTGATACCATTTTGATTCATCCTGTTATGTGCTAGGTATCTCCCCACTATATTCGTCAACCTTTTCTCTCTCCACATTTGGGCGTTAAAATCCCCTAGAAAGATGATATGTTTTTTGGGGATCCTTTTGGATCATGTCATCTAGTTTGTTCCAGAATAGTTCCACCTTCTCCTTATTCTTTTGTTGTCAATGTTTATAGGGGCGTGAACATTTACAACGGTATACACTTTGTCGGTTGACTTAAACGTGAGTGTGGATAGCCTTTCAGAGGCAGACTCAAAGCTTATAATGGAGCCTATACTTTCTTGTTAATTACGAAACCTGTCCCAAGGTGGGGAACATTTTTCATAACTCTTGTCCCTGTCTTCTCCTTAAGTATCCTGAATTCTCCTGATTCAAAGCTGTCCTCGTCCAAGAACCTGGTCCATTGCCCAGCCATAATGAATATTCTATGTTCATTTAATGTGTACATTAGAGTCTTAAGTTTCCCCACATTCAAAAGTCAATTTGCATTAAAAGTTGCTAAGTAGTTTGCTTTCCTGTATTTTATTTTGTTTGAGGTTCCAAGACGTTCCGATTCATCTTTGTGTGACATTGCAGAATCATCAGAATCAAAATGTCTGCTTGCGCACTAATGTGTGGTGGATTGACCACATGGGCTAATTAGTTTCACATCACACTTTTCCATGATTGATAATTCTTTGAGTCCTGATGGTGACTTCTAGAGCCACCATTTTTTACAACCAAGGTTGTTAACCCTGGAGGATTATTCACAGCTGCCCCTTACATGGAGACAGACACTGACCAAAAGGTGCCCAATTTGAGAACAGACGCTTTTGGATTTTGATTTGATTTTTAATTCATGGATAACTCCACTAGGCTCTTCTACTCTCTCCGCCATTGGGAATCGGATTCCTCTTCCACCTTCGAGAGCGTTGACCAGGTTTCACCGAGGAACCTTAGGCAGGGGCACTTACAGGGTTCTACCATCTGGAGCCAGATGGACACAGGTTTTTTTTAACGAGGTGTTACTCCTCCCCCTCCTCCTTCCTCATCACTTGCAACATGAGGCCCCCGGGCTTGGGACTGCCAGTGGCATATGGCTTTCATCTTATTGGTGGAATTTTTTATGTATTTGTCATTTGCCATTATTTTTGCTCGTTTGACAACCATATTGAAGATATTTTTATAGGTTTTGCAATAAGTATCAAATTCTGGTGACGTGAGTTGTTGGGACAACCTGTGTAGTTTTATGTTTTGAGGATACCAGAATTCCAGAAGTGATCCATTTATTTTTTATTTTCTTTGTGTATATTTTGCTCTGTGTTGGACGGAAGCACAATTAAAAATAGTAGGAAAAATTTCTGATTAAGTTTTATATTAAATTTTCCATCCATGTGTTTGCAGTTGTAAATCTTTTTCCAGTTTTCTTTGCTGAAGTAATGGAGAAAGTGATTTATATTTTCATTACTGTAGTTTCTACTGGTGGTTCTTAGGCAGTGTTTAAATTGCAGCTCAGTTTCCATTCTCAGAAAGAGTTTTTGAGCTGTGTGTGTTAATATATTGGTGAGATTTGACTTCCTAGGAAATCCATTAGCTTTAAATTGGTTCTACTGATTGATTAAGTGACTGATTATTTTTAATTTGGTCTCATTCATGTGGAAATGTTAACTCAGTATATACACATTAATGAATAAAATGACTACTCAGTTTGTAACGGTTCTACCAACTTTATTTCTTTGTTTGTTGTCCTTGGTGTCGACATACTGTGTTGCTACACTGTTCACAACCCCCCCCCCCCCCCCCCCCGATAAAACACAGTGATATGGCCAGTGCACTATTGTTTAACCTTCGATAAGCCTCATTAATAGGTTGCAGGCAAACATTCACATACTGCTACAATAGTTTCCTGTTGAATATCTACAAGCAGTAAAACCTAACCACAAAGTCCACAGTTCTTGAAGAATAATTAGGTACGTATGGAGCAGACACTGTCATTGGTTTAACACATGGCCTATTGGTGTAACACTTATTTCATTGTTAAATTGAAGCATTGTTGTTGTTCTAACCAACATAGGTTTCACGTCTGAAGCTTGGCTGTGGACTGACTGCCTCGTGACCAAAAATCGGGTCCTTATCAATAATAGGTACTGAAACTACACATTGTTTGAAGTTAAATTTACAGAGATTACAGTTAAAACTTAACACATTAAATTAACTGAATAAATTGAAAAATTCTGTCTTTTTAACAGTTTCTTCTACTACTATGTTTAGGTCGAATTATTTGGTTAAATGATGAAATTAACATATGTAGTTATGTAAACAATACGTTTGACAAAACTGTTAATTACTTTGGAATTAATGAAGGGCAGGTTTTGCCAAATAAATACTTTAAGAATACTAGCAGTTCATCTTCAAACAAATTTATATTTGTTAATATGTCAACAGTAGAATTTAAGTTATGAAACAATTACGGATTTTACCCTATAACGAAAGAACTAACTAGGAATAGTCAAAATAAATGAGAAAATCAATTACATACCTAAAGCTAAGCCCAGAATTAGATCTGGTGTTAAATTCTTTAAAACTGAGGGCCAACTGTTCTCTTATATGAAAATACAGATTATACTCGTGTATGTTAATGGTAATTAGTTTAAGGAGGCAGATGGCAAAACAAGAGGGGAATTGAAACCAGCTTGCTTCCTCACAAGTTAATTTAGTTTATTACACCATCTTAATAGTATAAGGTTATTTCTGCATTAAATAATTTCTAGTGTCTTTGAGATAATCTCCTAATGTTTGATGTCTTATACACTCTTCGGTAGAATGTGAAACAACTAGATTCCTGGGTCCCATCTCTCTTTCTTAAGCATTTTCATTCTGAGCAATTTGAGTCTTGGTTTTTCCATTGGGAACATTTGTATTTATTTCCAATTTATATTCATGGATAAATCAATGTATGACAGTTATCGAAACAGTTTCTACATGAATCTGTCTTCCATTTTCTTACAGTCATCAAAACTAAATCTTGCTCTTTCATATCAAAGTAAATGCTTTTTTTGTGGTATGAATGTTACAGTTTCCCACCACTGTTATTACATCTCTATATATAGTTTAAAAAATCTGTGGTATCCAGTACACAGCAGTTGTTCATCTGTGTAGGCCTATTGTGAAAGGTGCTTCATTGTAAATATAAATAAGCATAATTTATATGTCATTAGATCACCTGTACATCATCTCTACATAAACTGCAATCTAAATCCTTTCATCCTGCTCACTGTAGTCAAGCATTGGTCTCCTAAAATTTTACACGCCGTGCTTCCCTCCATTACCGAATTGACAATTCCGTGATACCTCAGGATATAATGTATCATCTGATCCCCTCTTTTTGTCAAGTTGTCAAGTTGTGCTACAGATTTCTCCCCCGACACCCAATTTGATTCAGTACCTCTTCATTTGTTATTCAGTCTATCCATCTAATTTTCAGTATACTTCTGTTCAGTGCTTGATTTGTGATGGTATGTACCGGTACTCTGTACTGGTACATGTGGCAAAAAAAAAAAAAAAAAAAAAAAAAAAAAAGGTCAGACCCACAGATTTTGAGACTGCTATGACAGAACTTTTATTGCAGCTGTAGCAAAACTTGTATTCGCACTTTTAAAATGCTCAGAAAAATGTTAAAATAACATTTTTTTTTACGAATTAAATATTGCTTCTTTTGCATCACATTACATAAGCTTCTGTCCTCTTCTTCTGTACAAGGCTACCCTCCAGACAAATACACTTAAAAACGATTTTTGAACATTTAAATTTGTATCTGTTGTTAATAAATTTCTCTTTTCCAGAAACATGTTTCTTGCTTTTCCCAGTCTGCATTTTATATTCTTTCTCCTTCAGCCACTGTCAGTTGCTGATTTTCAGGTTTCAAGACTGTAACTAAAAGTCTAAGAAGCCAACCTTGCCTACGATATTGGACAGGTCACAGGTGGCGGATAGTGAACGTTCCATCAGATATGGTAGACAGCTGTGAATGCAGAATAAGCAGTCCTGGACCAAGGCAAAATAAAACTAAGTCCACTTTGTGTTTGTCCTGTAGCAAGCACAAAGTGGTCAGTGTCTGCTCACCAGTGGTGTGGCTGAAATTTATATTCTGGAACTAACCCTTCCAGTCTTAACACTTTGAGTTCACTCAGTGAGTCTACTCAACCCCATCTGATTCCAGGTACAATCATCATGGAGCAGTTTGATAATCGCAATATTACACCGGGTTGTCAATCCACTGCCAGTATTTCTAGCATGACTGGTCTTTCAGATTCTGGGGTAGCCAGGTTAAAATGCAGTGTGATTCAACAGAGGAAGTCAGAGTCCTCTCACCAACTTAAAACCAACACAAATACATTTTTTGCAACCAAGTAAACTTCATAAATTGGGAGATACATTAAAAGAACAGAAGATTCAAATTTTGGCACTTCAAGAAACATGAATGACAGACAATAACACCATGGATTTTCGCAATTATTGTCTCTTTAAAAATAAAACTGATAAAAGAATACACCACATCTGGGAGTCACTTTTGCGGTCTCCAAAAATATTTTAAACTCAGTGACGAAAGTAAAATCTATTAATAATAGACTAATAACAATTTCTCTTGAGTGTGCAAATAAAGCGTACACTTTAATTAATGGCCATATACCAGTCAACGGAGATAACTGTAAAAAACGTAAATAAGTTAATGAAGCTTGGGAAACGTTAGAAAGCATCATCTCGAAAATTCCCTCAAACCATGCTGAAATTTTAATGGGTGCTTTTAATGCTCAATTAGGTAAAGAGAAGGACATATAAGAAAATGGTGGATGGATTTCCTGCTCATAAGTAGACAAACCAAAATGGTCAAAGACTTGTTGAAACATGCAATCACATCAGCACATTTTAAAAAGAACCCTTCTAAACAAAAGCTTGACAGGAGCTCAATACATTTATTGGGGAATTTCATATCGATCATGTAGCAATTTCATACCCTAACAACAAAGAAATTTTAAATTTCCAAGTTAGGAAAGGGACTAATCTTGATTCTGACCATTATTTAACATGAATAAAAGTAAAACTTCATCCTCAAAAACTCTTCAAAACAAAAAATGTTATCCCAAAATTTGACACTGCTAAAATAACCTCAAACCTAACAAGTGAGCTTGACAAAAAACAATCCAACAATTGGCAAAGCCTAAAAGAAAAGTTCATCAAACCAGCAGAAAATTTAATTACGCTTCGAAAGAAACAAAAACACCCTTGGTGGGAGGCATTAAAAATTGGAATAGTAACAAAACTGAAAATACGTGCAACACCTTTCTAACTGTAATAAAAGGAACATCTAAATTAATCCGACAGACTAAAAGAAACTGTGAAAATGCCCAACTTTTAGAAATCAAAAAGACTTCCAAAAGAACAATACAAGAAACTTTTATAAGACATTCAAAACAATACTAACTGGTTACCAACCTCAAAGTCTTTGCTTCAAAAATGAAAATGGCAGTTTGCCCCTTAACAACCAGGAAAATTGTAAGGCACTTGCTAATTATTTTTAAAACTTTTAAGCTGTCTAGAACCACCGAATAAATTCCAACCACAACAAAATAACACCAACGCTAATTCTAAAGAACCTGATGAAACTGAAATAATTAAACAAATTAACAGACTTAGAACAATAAAGCTTACAGAAAAGATGGTATAATTGCAGAACTACTAAAAATCAGCTGGCCCTAACACTATAAAATAGATCACTCAACTAATAGGACATATCTGACAATCTGAGTAAATACCTGAGGACTGGAAAATTGCCCTGATTCATCAATTGCATAAAAAAGGGGATAGAGCCAATGTTAATAATTACTGAGGAATCTCTCTGCTTCTGGTCACATACAAAATTCTCTCGCAATGTTTACTTGATTGAGCCCAAGGACAGTTAGAACCTAAAACTGGTGAATACCAAGAGACTATAGACCAAACAGATCCTGTCCAGAACAAATTCCTAATTTAAAACTAATCATTAGGCACCAAAGAATTTCTGGTAACAATATTGTAAGTACATTTGTGGATTTTAAAAAGACCTACAACTCAGTTGATCGTGAATCTCTTTTTCCACATTTTATAGGAAGAAGGGCTAGAGATAATAAAACTCTCACACTTAATGAGGAAACATTAACTGACACTAGCTCTAAAGTTAAATTCATGTGAGAAATTTCTGAAACATTTGATATAACAACTGGTGTTAGACAGGGAGCTGGACTCTCCCAATTACTGTTTAACCGGTAATTACAGAATGGTGATAGCAAACATCAAGTCAAAATATAGATCAATCAATCAAGTTAGGTAGAAGTAATATTAGAGTAGATTTCCTCGCCTTTGCAGATGATCTGGCAATTTTAACTAGTGATATTACCACAGGTCAAAAACAAATTTAAATTCTTAACGAAGTTGTAGAAAAAAGTAAGACTACAAATATCATTTGAAGAAACAGAATATATGACATGCAAGAAACTAGCACCAAAATTTGTGACCACAAAAGATGGAAAATTAAAAAGGATTTCTTAGTTCAAATACTTGGGGGGAAACCATAGAAGAAATCAATCTGAAAAAAGTGGCAAATGAAGATCGCTGTCAAAAAATGGCAACTGCATTCAGATTAACAAAAAATATTTATAACAAAAAAATCACTTTCTAAATTCAGTAAACTTAGGCATTACAGCACTGTGTCAAACCTGAATGTTTTTATGGGGCAGAAATGTTAATTTTAAATGGAAAGAGGGACATTGAAGAAATTCAAAACAAAGAAAGATTATTAGGAAAATATTAGGGCCCAAAATTACTGCTGGAGATATTTATAGGCTGAGAAGTAATAAGGAAATAGAAGAATACACAGACATACATGGTGACATGAGAAAACAAAGACTTAAATTTTATGGACACATTTAAAGAATGGCACCCACTAGGTTGACAAAACAAATAGTAGAACTCTACAAAAACAGAAATAAGGCCATAACTGACCAAATTAAATGGATTTCTGCAATGAAGGAGGATCTTAAAGTAGCTGGTATAACTCAGGCAGACATTACATGTAGAGAAACATTCAGGCAAAAGATATTTGATTGGAAAGTTGGTCAGAGGGAAATTAGAAAATGGACTGCAACATCGTGATCTGCTGAAAGAAAGAGACGTCATTCTGAAAGGATGAAACAAATTTACACACAAAGGGGAGGCCAACCATCAAAAGTGACATTGATGGATTGTACCTTGCATGGTCCTATTGGGCCCATACATGAATAATAATAGTAATAATAATAATAATAATAATAATAATAAAACCCGTGGAGGCCCGGGGAAAGAATAGGCCTCTGGTATGTTCTGGCAGTCGTAAAAGGCGACGAAAAGAACAAACCACTAATCGGGCTAACCCCCCTTTTAGTGTGATTAGTTGGTTCAGGACAGAACTAATGAAGCCTCAAAACAAGTGCTGTCATGGTCAGGGACGACGCTTGAACCCTATGCCTGTCCACAATGGTAACAACACTGCTAGCCACACGGAAAATGATTTAAATCCAAATAGAGGTGTTTTGCAGGATATGCTTCCTCCAACCACTCTAGAAGGAAAACAGAGACAGAGGATGAGATGGTCAGTTGAAGTTAACCGACACCTCATGTTCTGTTATTACTAAGCAACAAACTTAGGAACCAACACAACTGGATACAGATCACAAGTATATGCAACATTTATTACCAGATACCCAGAATTAAAATTTTTAACAGAACAATGACTAGCTGATCAGATCTGTGTAATAATGAAAAATAACAGGATACCGCAGTCAGAATTAGAAAACATCAAACAACAAGTACAACAAATACTAGAACAATATAATGTGGAATCAGAAGAAGAAGAAAATACAGTAATGGACTCAAACATCCCAGAGCAAATAAACAAAGAACAACATGTATCAATTAAACAATCAGAGGAAAACGAAATCTTAAGACAACCACCAGAACAAGCACAAATAGAACACGAAGTGACACACATGTTATATATAGAAGAAAAATTTCAGCTTAATGCAATTTTGTCATATGATGACATGTTGGAGACCGTGGCTGTTGTTTGAAGACAAATGTTGATGGTGTTAGGACAGCAACCAGCCACAAATTTACTTTGAGTTCCTTTATTCAAAGGAAACCGTTACCGGTTTCGAATCGTTGTGACTCATCATCAGACGGTTTACACGATTTCTTTCTGACATTTGGTGTGTTTTTATAGATTAATTGTCCTAAAATATAAATAGAACATAATTATAAACACGCCACACACAGATGGTTGCGTTACAGATTTTTCGTTGCATGTGACTTACGTGAAACGTTGGTTTCGAGTGTTTGTTTTCATAATGTTCGTCCAATTGATGTAAATGCATTCCCACTTATACAGCCTTTTTGTTCTTCATTTATAATTTTGTTCTGTGTTGTATGTGTTATTAATTTCTGTGTAATGACTGAAGTTAATTATAAATGAAGACCAAAAAGGCTGTTGCAAAGGAGCACGAGGATGTAAAGAGCAACTGATAATAGATGCAGAGGTGACATATCAAGCTAAAATTAAACAAAGGTCACTACACTACGCATACATTGATTACCAAAAGCTTTTGATAGTGTACCCCACTCATGGTTACTACAAATATTGGAAATATACAAAGTAGATCCTAAATTGATACAGTTCCTAAACATAGTAATGAAAAATTGGAAAACCACACTTAATATCCAAACAAATTCAAATAATATCACATCACAGCCAATACAGATTAAGCGTGGAATATACCAAGGAGACTCATTAAGTCCTTTCTGGTTCTGCCTTGCTCTGAACCCACTATCCAACATGCTAAATAATACAAATTATGGATACAATATTACTGGAACATACCAACACAAAATCACACATTTGCTATACATGGATGATCTAAAACTACTGGCAGCAACAAATCAACAACTCAACCAATTACTAAAGATAACAGAAGTATTCAGCAATGATATAAATATGGCTTTTGGAACAGACAAATGTAAGAAAAATAGCATAGTCAAGGGAAAACACGCTAAACAAGAAGATTACATATTGGATGACCATAGCGACTGCATAGAAGCGATGGATAAAACAGATGCCTATAAATATCTAGGAATAGATAATACAAATATTAAAGAAGAACTAAAAGAAAAATATAGACAAAGACTAACAAAAATACTGAAAACAGAAGTGACAGCAAGAAACAAGATAAAAGCTGTAAATACGTATGCTACACCAATATTGACCTACTCATTTGGAGTATTGAAATGGAGTAACACAGACATAGAAGCACTCAATACACTTACATGATCACAATGCCACAAATATAGAATGCATCACATACATTCAACTACAGAAAGATTCACATTAAGCAGAAAGGAAGGAGGAAGGGGATTTATCGACATAAAAAACCTGCATTATGGACAGGTAGACAATTTAAGAAAATTCTTTCCAGAACGAGCAGAAACTAGCAAAATATACAAAGCAATCACTCATATAAATACATCGGCTACACCACTGCAATTTCATAACCACTTCTGCAACCCTTTAGATCACATAACATCAACAGATACGAAGAAAGTAAATTGGAAAAAGAAAACACTACATGGCAAGCACCCGTATCATCTAACACAACCACACATCGGTCAAGACGTATCCAACACATGGCTAAGAAAAGGCAATATATACAGTGAGATGGAAGGATTCATGATTGCAATTCAGGACCAAACAATAAACACCAGATATTACAGCAAGCATATTATAAAGATCCCAATACCACAACAGATAAATGCAGACTTTGCAAACAACAAATAGAAACAGTAGATCACATCACAAGTGGATGTACAATACTAGCAAATACAGAATACCTCAGAAGACATGACAATGTAGCAAAAATAATACATCAACAACTTGCCATACAACATAAACTAATAAAACAACACGTTCCCACATACAAGTATGCACCACAAAATGTACTGGAGAATGATGAATGCAAATTATACTGGAACAGGACCATTATAACAGATAAAACAACACCACATAACAAACCTGACATCATAATCACCAATAAAAAGAAGAAATTAACACAACTAATCGAAATATCCATACCCAATACAACAAATATACAGAAGAAAAAAAGGATAAAAAATTGAAAAATACATCCAACTGGCTGAGGAAGTCAAGGACATGTGGCATCAGGATAAAGTTGACATTATAACAATTATACTATCAACTACAGGAGTCATACCACACAATATCCACCAGTACATCGATGCAATACTGCTACATCCAAATGTATATATACAACTACAGAAATCTGTAATTATTGATACATGTTCAATTACCCAAAAGTTCCTAAATGCAATGTAACATATACCGTACAGTTAAAAGGAAGTCACACTTGATAAAGGTCCGCGTCACTTTCCATTTTTAACCAGACAACGTCTGAGAAAGGAAAGAAATAATAATAATAATAATAATAATAATAATAATAATAATAATCTGATAGTTCAGTAATATTCACACCTGTCAGCACCGGCCTTTTTTGGAATTGGAATTATTACATTTTTCTTGAAATAAATTTATATTTCATTTTAATTACAAATCTTGCACTCAAGGTGGACTAGGTTTTTCATATCTGGCTCTCCCAAGGCTCTTTGTAATTCTGAGGGATTGTCATCCACCCTATGTGCCTTGTTTCGGCTTAGATCTTTCAGCTGTCTACCAAATTCTTATTGCAGAATCACATGTGTTATCTCATATTCATCTACTTCCTGTTCCCTTTCTATAATATTGTCTTCAACTTTATTTCCCTTCCACATATTCCTTCCAACTTCCAGTCTTCCTTTCTTAACTTGGTAGTAGCTTGCTAACTGGGCTCTTGACATCCATACAGCTGCTTCTGTTTTCTGCAAAGGTCTCTATGAGTTTTCTTTAGGCAGCATATGTCTTTCCTGTAGTCATGCATGCTTTTACAGCTTCATATTTCTCCCCTAGTCATTCCTGCTTTACCATGTTGCAATTCTGTCAGTCAGATGTTTTACACATCTGCATTCCCTTTTGACACCATCATTTACTGCATTTTTGTATTTTCTCTTTTTGGTCAGTTACATTCCATATCTCATGTGTTATCCAAGGATTTCTATTGGGCCTTTCTTCTTGCCTTTATAATTCTATGCTGCTTTCATTATGCTACCCTTTCATTTTTTACTGTATTCCTTCTGTCTGTTTCAGTTAATTCGTAATGCTCCAAGTGCAATTCTCAACCACCTCTGGTTCCTTTAACTTAGGCAGCCCCATCTCCTTAATTTCCTGCTTTTCTGCAATTTCTTTAGTTTTAATCTGCAGTCTATAACCACTATATTATGGTCTGAGTCCACATCTGTCCCTTGAAATATTTTTCACTTTGAAACCTGCTTTTGAAATCTCTGCCTTACTATTATATAATCTGTCTGAAACCTTCTTGTGTCTTAAGGTCTTTTCTTTGCATACAAATTTCTTTTCATGATTCTTAAATCAAGTGTGGAAATGATGAAACTATACTCTGTGCAAAATTCTGCCAGGCTGTTTCCCCTTCCATTCCTTTCATCTAGTCCATATTTTCCCACTATTTTTCCCATTTCCCATTTATTGCTGTCAAATTACTGGCCCTCTAAACAAGGGGATACCAGCACCGTTAAACCATGCAATAGAACTGTGTGTCCTCAGCAAATCTAATAGCTCTAGTTTCCTCTTGATTTCAGCCAGTGGAGTACCAACATAGAAAGGCCATATTGGTTAATATTACAATACCAGATCTATCAATCATCCCAACAACTACTGAACAACCTGCTATCTCTCTTCAGGAGGCCTATGTTAATCTGAGTCAGACACCCCTCACATGTGGTTACACCTATCGTGCAGGTAACTGTATCTTGGAGGCACTCAAGCCATCCCACTGCACCAAGGTCCATGGTTGGCTTCATAACTTGTAGCACACCCTGATCCAGGTGAGAAAATCATAGCAAACTAATGGCAGAGGTTTCCGAATACTTAGAAGGGAATTGCATTGGACACTGACTTAACAGCATCCCTAATTATGGGGTCAAATGAAATGAAGTTTCCAAATGGAACATAGTTTTCTGTTTGCAATAATCATTAAAGCTGACTAAGTGACTGCGTTATGTCCACACTGGCTGAGATCACAAATAGCTGAGGATTTTTAAATTTATGTGGCCTACAGATGTCTTCAAGTTAGATTGTCACATCCTATGTACATAAGTGACAAACCAGTTTTGCTGTGTTGTCACTCTGTTGCTTTCTTTGGGAGTAGCCTCTTTTGCTATGGATGATCAACCCACATGGCTTGCCAATGAGGTGTGTACTGTTATAGGCTGTTGATGGTATTGAATGTGAGGGAAGTGATGCAGTTTGAGCTGTACAGCACTTCTACTTTCAAATCTCCTGGCATTGCAATTTTCTGTGTGTGACACTTCCAAATCTGTATGATAGTCTTCTACTGTGTGATCATCTAGTTTTAATTACTCACAACAGAGTTCCTAAAATGGACAGTACCACTGTGCATTAGGAAGTTTGTATAGGACTGTTCAAATTCAGAATTTAAACATATAGAATCTGGTGTTTTTAGTCTTTTTGCTGCTTGAAATTATAGTAAAACATTTAGGTTTTAATGATTACATCCATCAGCTGGTTGCTGTTAGGTACTGTTGATGAAGTTGATTGATATAATCATCAAAATTTTTAGTTTTTACTCTGATTTCACATGGCAAGATAACTGAAAACATTTTATACAAAGATCTTCATTTGTTTCATGCAAATGGCATTTACAGGTCAAACCACAAATATAGTACCTCATAAAGTTGCCCTTGATGCTTCTGGCACTGATATACAACAAAATGGCTTTCCTTGTTGACATATGACTGGAATAGGCCATAGGCAACAAGACTGGGTTCATTAATGGCGTATATTTGTGTCTCTATCTATGACAAGAAATTGTAATGGTTCTGTTATATTTTGACCTAATTTTTGTCTCAAAAGTTATGAAATGTGGCAAAATATTGATGAAGAGTATGAAGATGGAAGGGTTTGTGTTACAACCTTTAATCACCAATAATTGCGTGGATATTCAAACACACTCACTTAGAAGCAATAGCTGGTTACATGATAACAAATCAGTATCTCTTATTCGACTGCCATGCCGTGACATGCGGCTGGCGCCGTTTGTAGCTAGGTGGCGCTCCCGCACTCAGCCGAGTTGCAGAGCGCCTCTATCGCCATTTGCGCGTACTTTCGTGGCGGCACTGTTAAATGTCATGGCACTGTCACAACACTTTTCCCCTCTTGAAAAAAACAAAAAAAACACTCACTTCCTTGCAGACATGGACAGTGCGGAGACATCCATGGCCTCTTGTGAGGCCCCGAGAAGATCCTGCAGAGAGACACGAGAGTATGGTCGAAAATGTCCAGGACGGAAGCTCGTGCGTGGAACATGCCTCCTGGATGAGATGATGGGTGAAAAATCCGTAGCAGCATCCATAGGTGTCGTGGACCTGGGGCTGTGCTCCAGCGAGATGGGTCCCGGAGAAGGCGGCGTCGCAACTGGGGCCGGTTCCGGCGTACTCGGCAATGGTAGCGACGGCGGCTGCATCAACACGTACGGTAGATCAGCAGCAGCGACAGGACTGGCTTCTCGGGCTGGTGGAGGTGAAGGAAGGGGCGGTGGCAGCGGCGTGGCCACCACTCGTGGGCGCATCTAGTCGTAATGACGAACAACCATTCCGTCGTCCGTACGTATTTTACAAAGCCGGCGGCCGCGAAGAGCCTAGACCACCCCTGGAATCCATTTAGGGTGAGATCCATACTCTCGTGCCCACCTGTCGGCACCCACCGAGTATTTTCCCGCACTAGGGGACACAGCACAATGCCTGACAGGGTGAAGCAGGTGCAGTAGAGTGCGCGGTTGGCGGCCATGCAAGAGTTCAGCAGGGCTCACCCAGAGGCGTGAAGTGATAAGAACTCAGAAATTGCAGCAGAGCGTCATCTGTGGATAAATCACTACGGAATTTTTTCATCTGGCTTTTGAAACTGCGGACAAGGCGCTCGACCTCCCCATTCGATTGCGGATGGAAGGGCAGTGCTGTAACATGATGAATCCCTTGTCCAGTACAAAACTCACGGAAGGCCTGCGAAGAGAACTGAGGGCCATTGTCCGTGACGATCGTGGATGGAAGACCTTCTAGTGCAAAGATTTTGGACAAAGCCAGCGTCGTCGCCGCAGTGGTGGACGACGAACATTGAACAACAAACGGAAACTTCGAGAAGGCGTCAATCAACAGTAGCCAATAAGTACCGAAGAAGGGGCTGGGAATGTCAGCGTGCACCCGTTCCCATGGCTGCGCTGGATCAGGCCACGGAGAGGGCATTGTACGAGGTGCAGCCAGTTGTTGAGCACACTGACCACACGCAGCAACCATGTGGGCGATGTCCGAATCAATACCGGGCCAATAAACGTGCCTGCGGGCCAGAGACTTAGACCGAGAAATACCCCAATGGCCTTCATGCAACAGTTTGAGAACATCTTTGAGAAGAGAGGCTGGCACCACGACCCATGGAGATGCACCATCCCTGGCCAGAAGAACAACACCATCACGAACAGACAGACGAAGGTGCCAGGCATGGTAGTTGCGAAGGGGATCCGATGCCCGGCCCTGGGTCCTGTCTGGCCAACCCCGTTGAACAAAACCGATCACCTGACGCAGGACCGGGTCCCGTGCAGTACCCGACGTGACCTGCAAACCTGTAAGTGGAAAACCCTCGACCGTGCGATGTTCTTCCTCATCAATGTGGAAACAGAGTAGTTCACCATGATCAAAAACTGGGTCGGGGCCCATCGGCAATCGCGACAATGCGTCGGCGTTGGCGTGCTGGGCCGTGGGGCGATAGTGAATCTCATAGGGAAAACGAGACAAGTATAAGGCCCAACGTTGCAGGTGGTGAGCTGCCTTATCCAGAAGCGGCGCCGATGGGCTGAACAGAGAGACCAGCGGCTTGTAGTCAGTGATGAGGTGAAACTTAGAACCATACAAAAAAATGCTGAATTTTTTAGAGCATAAATGATAGCGAGCACCTCCTTTTCGATTTGAGAGTAACGCCATTGCGCATTGTTGAGGGTCTTGGAAGCATAGGCAATGGGTCGTTCCGACCCATCCTCATACCGATGGGCGAGAACAGCCCCTAGATCTATACTGTGACGCGTCAGTCGCCAGAACCAAGTGCTGATCCGGACGGAATGTGGCAAGACAAGGCGCCGACTGCAAATGAGCCTTCAGGCGGACAAAAGCCTGCTCACACTCGTCGGACCAACAGAAAGGGACGTTTTTTCATAACAACTGATGCAGAGGATGAGCGACCGCCACCGCGGATGGAATGAATTTGTGATAACAAGCAATCTTGCCTAGAAACGCCTGAAGTTCTTTGACCGTAGACGGCCGGGGTAGAGCATTAATGGCCGCAACGTGCTGACGTAGAGGACGTATACCCTCACAGGACAAGTGGAAACCAAGACACACAATGGAGGGTTGGAAGAACTGTGACTTGTCCAGATTGCACCTCAACCCAGCCAAATGCAAAACCAGAAACAGTGAACGCAAATTGCGAAGGTGCTCCTCAGTGGAGGCCCCCGTGACAACAATGTCATCCAGATAGTTTATGCAGCCAGGAACGGAAGCCGTGAGCTGTTCCAAAAACTGCTGAAAAATGGCCGGCGTGCTAGCGACGCCAAATGGTAACTGCTGGTACTGATACAACGCACAAGGAGTGTTGATGACAAGAAATTCCTTAGAAGAAGCATCCAATGGCAACTGGTGGTACGCCTCTGATAAGTCAAGTTTGGAAAAGAACTGGCCCCCAGTGAGCTTGGTAAATAACTCCTCAGGACGGGGAAGAGGATAAGTGTCAATGAGGCTCTGAGCGTTGACAGTGGCTTTAAAATCACCACAGACTCCCATTTTGTTTAGAAACCACCACGATTGGCGATGCCCATTCGCTGGAGGTAACAGGAAGGAGAATCTCCGAAGCTGTTAACCTGTCTATCTCAGCCTTGACAGGTGCTCGCAATGCTACTGGAATAGGGCGTGCCAGGAAAAACTTAGGGCAAACTGTAGGTTTAAGAGTAATGTGGGCTTCAAAATCCTTGGCACGACCCAGACCAGCAGAGAACATGGACGAAAATTCAGAACACAATCCATCCAGCTGTTGATATGGAATATCCTCAGATATGAGGTGCACATCATCATCAACGGAGAACCCGAACAACTGGAAAGCATCATAACCGAACAGGTTTTCAGTGCCCGCATGATCCACTACATAAAACGTGAGGGGCCTAACAACAGACTTGTAGGCAGTGGAAGCATCAAACTGGCCAATGATAGGAATTTTCTGTTTATTATAAGTTCTCAGATTTCGCGTAACTGGAGACAAGAAAGGGGAGCCCAACTCCAAATACGTGCGAGAATTAATGAGAGTTACTGCAGAGCCAGTGCCCACTTGCATGTGAATGTCTTTATCCAGAACACGAACAGTAACAAACAACTTATTTGTTTGAGAAAGCACACAGTTAACATCCATGTCCGATGCCTCATCCTCGTCGACAGGAACTTTAGGGGACTGACACACAGAAGCAATGTGGCCTTTTTTCCTACATGAATTACACGTGGCCCAACGTTTTGGACACACGGCCCTGTCATGCTGTACGAAACAATGTGGACAAGAAGGAAGTGCGGAACGAACCTGCTTCCGTGGTTGCTGTTGTCGCTGCGAGCGTTGCAGCCCAACGTGACGTTGCTTACGCGAGTGAACCGCCACCACATCTTCGTTCTCCTGTGAAACAGGCAAATTGTCCGGGTCGAAAGTTGACTGTACAGCACCTACATCACACCACGCATCTATTTGCGCGCCAGCAGTGTGAGACACTTTAAGGGATTGAGCGATGCTTAGAACTACCGACAATGACGGGTTTGGCAGTTGTAGGGCACGTTGCCGAACTTCTTTATCAGGAGCAAGCCGTAAAATAGCATCCCTAACCATTGAATCAGCATAAGACTCATGATGAGTGTCCGTGACAAACTGACATTTCCTACTCAGACCGTGTAGTTCTGCCGCCCAAGCCCGGTAAGATTGATGGGGCTGTTTATGACACTGGTAGAACGCTACGCGGGTGGCAACAACGTGGGTGTTTTTTCAATAATAGTTCGACAATAAGTCGCACATTTCTTGGAAGGACAGAGAAGCAGGTTCCTGCAGAGGGGCTAACTGAGATAGCAGCTGATAGATCCGTAGGGAAATCCAAGATAGAAGTAACGACTTACACATAGGAGCATCGACAACGCCGAAAGCCAAGAAGTGTTGCCGCAAACGCTTCTCATAACCCTCCCAGTCTTCAGCGGCCTCGTCGTAAGGAGGGAATGGAGGTGGAGAAGAGGAAGCCAGATGATGAGTAAGCGATGTTGGCAATGCCTGAATAGCAGCCGTCAACTGTGTTTGTTGTTCAATGAGCGCTTGCATAAGCTGTTCCATGTCTGCCCCGTCACGAACACACAAATCCACAATGCAGTGAAAATATCCGACCTCGTCGCCAAAAAGTGTTATAACCTTTAATCCCCAATAATTGCGTGGATATTCAAACACACTCACTTAGAAGCAATAGCTGGTTACATGAGAACAACTCAGTATCTCTTATTCGATTGCCGTGCCGTGACATGCGGCCGGTGCCGTTCGTAGCTAGGTGGCGCTCCCGCGCTCAGCCGAGTTGCGGAGTGCCTCTATCGCTGTTTGCGCATACTGTCATGGCGGCACTGTTAAATGTCGTGGCACTGTCACAACAGTTTGAGTCTTTTACACTGCAGACAAAGAGATAATTAAGATAATATTTACTACAAAATAAGATTGTATGTTTTATTTTAGACAGAAAATTAGTAGTTATTTTTTTATTATCCTGAGCTGTATGAGAAAAGTTATTAACAATAGAAATGCTAGTTCTACATAGACATGTGCTATACTGTGTTCCCACTACACTGGGTTCATAAATGCCCATACAAAAACCTCTCTGCCCCTGGCAACAGGCTGGCCTCAACCTCCATCACTTTCACTCCCTACAACCTCCCTTGCTCTTCTCACATTTGGTCATAGTAGTTATGAAATTGTTTTCCTGCAAAGGAAAACTTGATACATTCATATCTCTGCTCCACAGTAACCTGAGTTCTGTGGCCAACAGTGCTGACAGGTGACACTCAACTTCATGGAAAAAGTTGAGTCCAAACATATACATGAATAAGATGAAAAATACAAGTTTCTTACCAGTTTTGCTTCTGAGATAGTATTGAGAAAAAATAAGAGTTCAGTATACAGTCCAGTAAAAAGTTAATAGTGACAGAGTTAATCAAGTGAAAGGTAAATGAAACAGTAAACTCTATTTTTTAAAAATTATTGTGGTTACAGTTCTATGTAGTTGGAAAGTTCAGTTAGTTGTGATGTCTTCATAGCACTTTTGGCAAGATGATGCCACTAAACTCCATAGCTGCTGTGATATCTTTCCATACTATATTTTTAGAAGAAATTTTGCAAAAGGGGTTGAGTCACTAATTTACGGTGACTTGGGAGATGATAACTCACAGGTTCAAATATCTTGTGACTTATGTATTCTCAGCAAACATGGTAGCTTACATAAATGAATTTCTGAATCACTGCTACAGCATTAAGTTCAGTTAATAAAATGTCCTTACAGCAAATCTTTGAAGCAACTGGGATCATTTTACAAAATGGTAGTTGATGCTTCCTTTGTGTAGCATAGCAAATGACAGCCATTTTGGCCTTTTGAGACTATTACCCATGTAATCTTGGAGACTAGGACTTAACAATTGAATGAGCTCCTAATTCTGGATGGAGCGTCCATAATGGCAGTGGCTGCATCACCTACAATGGCAGCGTTATGTGGGATCAGGTGCCATGTCCTTCTTCACCAGTCCATGCTGAAGACCCCCTGCTGGCTGCTACTGCTGTCCTGTATCTTGACCATAAACAGTGGAAAGCTCCCACCTCTGACAGCCTTCTGTTTGTTTCTGTCACAGAGGACACACTCCCATGTCTTTTCTCCCTTTCTGTTGCCCCCAACATATTCTCATTGGTCCCCATTCTTGCTGCTTTGTTATGACAGTAATTTTATCCTTGTGTGGTTCAGAATAGTACAAAAATTTAGTGGTTATTTTCGCTGTCTAAAATAAAATGTTAAAATATTATTTAGCAATTAACATAATAATATAAGAGTTTACCTGGTATAAGAAACGATAGCCTCTCAAGTTTTCTGCCAGTGACAGATGTGTGGCAGAACCATTACAAAAGTGAATTACATACATTCACACAATGCACCTGGAATACCTCAAAATGTTGCTTTTGGTATTGCCTGTAACAGTCTCAAGCCCCTGTGTTTCTTGGAATGGCACAAATGACGATGGACGTGGTAGTAGGGACACTAAAGCTTGTATCTCCTAAGACTGTTGGCGACTGCATTATTCCAAACTTTTTTATTGGCTCTCCTGTTTGTTTAGTTGTTACTGAAGTAGTTGATGGTGTTGATGTTGTCCATGCTGAAGTTATTGCTGGTCTATTTCAGTTCTTATTGCTTGCATCTTCTCTGTGGAAGCGAATACATTGTACCTTATGAAAGAATTATGGCTTATTAACAGGAACCATGGACCTTGCCGTTGGTGGGGAGGCTTGCGTGCCTCAACGATACAGATGGCTGTACCATAGGTGCAACCACAACGGAGGGGTATCTGTTGAGAGGCCAGACAAATGTGTGGTTCCTGAAGAGGGGCAGCAGCCTTTTCAGTAGTTGCAGGGACAACAGTCTGGATGATTGACTGATCTGGCCTTGCACCACTAACCAAAACGGCCTTGCTGTGCTGGTACTGCGAACGACTGAAAGCAAGGGGAAACTACAGCTGTAATTTTTCCCGAGGGCATGCAGCTTTACTGTATGGTTAAATGATGATGGCGTCCTCTTGGGTAAAATATTCCGGAGGTAAAACAGTCCCCCATTCGGATCTCCGGGCGGGGACTACTCAAGAGGATGTTGTTATCAGGAGAAAGAAAACTGGCGTTCTATGGATCGGAGCATGGAATGTCAGATCCCTTAATCGGGCAGGTGGGTTAGAAAATTTAAAAAGGGAAATGGATAGGTTAAAGTTAGATATAGTGGGAATTAGTGAAGTTCGGTGGCAGGAGCAACAAGACTTTTGGTCAGGTGAATACAGGGTTATAAATACTAAATCAAATAGGGGTAATGCAGGAGTAGGTTTAATAATGAATAAAAAAAATAGGAGTTCAGGTAAGCTACTACAAACAACATAGTGAATGCATTATTGTGGCCAAGATAGACACGAAGCCCACGCCTACAACAATTGTACAAGTTTATATGCCAACTAGCTCTGCAGATGACGAAGAAATTGATGAAACGTATGATGAGATAAAAGAAATTATTCAGGTAGTGAAGGGAGACGAAAATTTAATACTTATGGGTGACTGTAATTAGAGAATAGGAAAAGGGAGAGAAGGAAACATAGTGGGTGAATACGGATTGGGGGAGAGAAATGAAAGAGGATGCCGTCTGGTAGAATTTTGCACAGAGCATAACTTAATCATAGCTAACACTTGGTTCAAGAATCATTAAAGAAGGCTGTATACATGGAAGAATCCTGGAGATACTAGAAGGTATCAGATAGATTATATAATGGTAAGACAGACATTTAGGAACCAGGTTTTAAATTGTAAGACATTTCCAGGGGCAGATGTCGACTCTGACCACAATCTACTGGTTATGAACTGTAGATTAAAACTGATGAAACTGCAAAAAGGTGAGAATTTAAGGAGATGGGACCTGGATAAACTGACTAAACGAGAGGTTGTACAGAGTTTCAGGGAGAGCATAATGGAACAATTGACAGGAATGGGGGAAAGAAATACAGTAGAAGAAGAATGGGTAGCTCTGATGAATGAAGTAGTGAAGGCAGCAGAGGATCAAGTAGGTAAAAAGACGAGTGCTAGTAGAAATTCTTGGGTAACAGAAGAAATACTGAATTTAATTGATGAAAGGAGAAAATATAAAAATGCAGTAAATGAAGCAGGCAAAAAGGAATACAAACGTCTCAAAAATGATATCAACAGGAAGTGCAAAATGGCTAAGCAGGGATGGCTAGAGGACAAATGTAAGGATGTAGAGGCTTATCTCACTAGGGGTAAGATAGATACTGCCTGCAGGAAAATTAAAGAGACCTTTGGAGAAAAGAGAGCCACTTGTATGAATATCAAGAGCTCAGATGGAAACCCAGTTCTAAGCAAAGAAGGGAAAGCAGAAAGGTGGAAGGAGAATATAGAGGGTCTATACAAGGGCGATGTACTTGAGGACAATATTATGGAAATGGAAGAGGATGTAGATGAAGATGAAATGGGAAATACGATACTGTGTGAAGAGTTTGACAGAGCACTGAAAGACCTGAGTCGAAACAAGGCCCCGGGAGGAGACAGCATTCCATTGGAACTACTGATGGGCTTGGGAGAGCCAGTCCTGACAAAACTCTACCATCTGGTAAGCAAGATGTATGAGACAGGCGAAATACCCTCAGACTTAAAGAAGAATATAATAATTCCAATTCCAAAGAAAGCAGGTGTTGACAGATGTGAAAATTATCGAACTATCAGTTTAATAAGTCACAGCTGCAAAATACTAACGCGAACTCTTTACAGACGAATGGAAAAACTGGTAGAAGCCGACCTCGGCGAAGATCAGTTTGGATTCCGCAGAAATGTTGGAACACATCAGGCAATACTGACCCTACTACTTATCTTAGAAAATAGATTAAGGAAAGGCAAACCTACATTGCTAACATTTGTAGACTTAGAGAAAGCTTTTGACAATGTTGACTGGAATACTCTCTTTCAAATTCTAAAGGTGGTAGGGGTAAAATACAGGGAGCGAAAGGCTATTTACAATTTGTACAGAAAGTAGATGGCAGTTATAAGAGTCGAGGGGCATGAAAGGGAAGCAGTGGTTGGGAAGGGAGTGAGACGGGGTTGTAGCCCACGTTGAGGTTCGCCGATGACATTGTAATTCTGTCAGAGACAGCAAAGGGCTTGGAAGAGTAGTTGAACGGAATGGACAGTGTCTTGAAAGGAGGATATAAGATGAACATCAACAAAAGCTAAACGAGGATAATGGAATGTAGTCGAATTAAGTCGGGTGATGCTGAGGGAATTAGATTAGAAAATGAGACACTTAAAGTAGTAAAGGAGTTTTGCTATTTGGGGAGCAAAATAACTGATGATGGTCGAAGTAGAGAGGATATAAAATGTAGAATGGTAATGGCAAGGAAAGCGTTTCTGAAGAAGAGAAATTTGTTAACATCGAGTATAGATTTAAGTGTCAGGAAGTCGTTTATGAAAGTATTTGTATGGAGTGTAGCCATGTATGGAAGTGAAACATGGACGGTAAATAGTTTGGACAAGAAAAGAATAGAAGCTTTTGAAATGTGGTGCTACAGAAGAATGCTGAAGATTAGATGGGTAGATCACATAACTAATGAGTAGGTATTGAATATGATTGGGGAGAAGAGGAGTTTGTGTCACAACTTGACTAGAAGAAGGGATCGGTTGGTAGGCCATGTTCTGAGGCATCAAGGGATCACAAATTTAGCATTGGAGGGCAGCATGGAGTGTAAAAATCGTAGAGGGAGACCAAGAGATGAATACACTAAGCAAATTCAGAAGGATGTAGGTTGCAGTAAGTACTGGGAGATGAAGAAGCTTGCACAGGATAGAGTAGCATGGAGAGCTGCATCAAACCAGTCTCAGGACTGAAGACAACAACAACAACAACAACAACAACAACAACAACAACAGGAAACTTGAAACATATACCAGAATAATTGTCAGTTTGTCAGGACATTACATGAATAATGTAGACCTGAGTTCAAAATTTTTTGAACCTCAATTATTTGCATAGAACAGATGATAGAAATGTACTGAACTTCATTTCAGGTAAGGGAACCTTTAATAGACCACCAATCGTTGAAATACCTGTATCAATGTGCATGTAGAAGAACATTGCATTGGCATAAATAAAGATATTATGTTTTGTGGCTTGGGTACCAAGGAGAACTTTCAGGACTGTAGAACTAGTCAATAATGTGTTGCTCAATTGAAATTTTGGTATCCCCACCAGCAGACAAATGTATGGACACAGATGAACTGCAGTGGGTTCTGTGGTAGAGTAGTGCAGAAAGCCATCATAGACGTCATGTGTGGAGTGTCATATGGGCAGAACTGCTGACTCAGGTGTTTACTTGCCAGGGATGATAGGTTGGGCCAGTGAGTTCCTATGGAGTGATCGACTAACACTGACCTGACTTCCACATTGCAGCATGCTCTTGTTTCCACATGTTACTTGTTTGGTAATTCATGCTGGTTGCATTTTGTGCTTTTCTCCCTGTGTGTCTACATGGTGTTTGGACTCCCTGTTCCCCCATAGATCAACTTGCACATTGAGTTTATCCTCTTCTGCGGTCCAGCTTCCAGGCTCCTGGGGTGAGTGTGCACAGTTGGCTAGATTAGTGACATTTGTGCTGATGGCTAGGTTTTGCAACATTGTCGTGCCTGTGCAGATACAAAAGAAACAATTATGTTGAAGTATGGTTTTTCACTGTATTAAGTGTTGCAAGTATTAATCCTAGATTTGCATAAGGCATTTGGATCTATAAATCATACAGTACTTTTATCCAAATTAGCGGTATAATAGCAGTATCACTAAAATTCATAAGTTATCTCTGAGATGGGAGACAGTATGCTAAACTATCTTATAAGAATGGAAGTAAGAATGCCCCACAGTAAAATCAGTATACAAGACTCTCAACTTTGGAGTTCCCAGGGAAGTATTCTTAGATCATAAAACTTAAAGCTAGTGAACTATGCTGCTGATACAGCATTTATTATCCTCAGCCACAATGAGCAGATAGCATTCCAAAACAATAAAGACAACTTTGAACTAATCATGGAACATCTGATCATGAATAAACTTATACCGAATAAGGCCAAGACTGTTGTGATAAAGTTGGTGCTCAATTGCAACCAGTCTCAAGTGTATATAAATATTGAATCACTGTCTACAGTTGAAACATCCAATAAACATACATTTTTAGACATTGTTATTGATGAGTGTCTTACATGAAAAGAGTCTGTCAGCTACATCTGTAAAGAGACTAGCTGAAATATTTGGTTACTAAAACACCTGAAAAATATATAACTCCTCCTATTATTAAACAAATGCTCTATGGATTAATCCCTTATCATTTACAACACGAGACTGAAATTTGGGGTGGAGCACCCACAGTGTACATGGATAAAATTTTCAGGCTTCAGAAGATACTAGTTATGGTTATTACTACTGTAAGCAAACACTAGTAATGTTGGGACTATATTAAGTATAATTTATTGACTATATAATAAAGGTATATGCTTATGACAATTATATTTGTAAAAGAGAATGATGCAATAAGCATAATAAATAGAGATTTTATTAATGCAATACATGAACAAGGTGTATTCAAATAACTTAGGGGAATGCAGCTGGGTGACGACATTCTATACACTGGGAGAAACTAAGGTCTCATAAGGTGTTGTTGTTATTAAGATACTGAGTAACAAAAGTGCTACAAATGAAAGTCCACTTGCATTTTATAATAGGTTGCCAAATAATGTAAAGCAGCTTGTGGTAATTTCTTTAAGAGCAAGTTGAAACAGCTGTTAATTAAAAGACTTTTATATCCACTCAGACATTTCTGAACTCTATTATCAGTAGTATTACTTTTGAATGTTGCAGTGTATTAGTGGCATTGAATGTTTATATAATGGCATCTAATGTGCTTCTATTTTAGCTTATGTATTCCTTATATGTATGGCATGATATCATCATTGTAAGTGTGCAGTAATTACAATGTTCAAGGCTGTAAAGGTATCATAGACAAATAAAGGTTAATAATAATAATAATAATAATAATAATAATATCATTTCTTATGTTATAAAAATCCTACACTGGTGCTTTTCTATGTTAATAATCATGCATAATAATATTGTATTGTATGGAACTGAGGACCTAGAAATGATGGAGAGGCTTCGTCCCTGCCATAGCCCACAGTGGTACACAATCCCACAACAGGTTACAGCAGTCCACTCACCCCACCGCCGCCACACACCGAACCCAGGGTTATTGTGCGGTTCAGCCCCCAGTGGACACCTCCCCTCCCCCAGGAACATATCACACCAGACGAGTGTAACCCCAATGTTTGCATGGTAGAATAATGATGGTGTATGCGTACGTGGAGAAAGTGTTTGCGAAGCAATTGCTGACATAGTGTAACTAAGGCAGAATAAGTGGAACCAGCCCACATTCGCCAAGGCAGATGGAAAACCGCCTTAAAAACCATCCACAGACTTGCTGGCACACCGGACCTCGACACTAATCCATCGCATGGATTTGTGCCGGGGACCGGCGTGCCTCCTACCTGGAAAGCAGTGCATTAGACCGCACAGCTAACCGAGTGGGCATGCATAATAGTACATACCTGTAGCTATATTTGGGTATTTCAGACACATCATATTGTCATACGCTTGTTCCTTAATACTATCTATGATGAGTTTCCATTGTGTTGATTTCTTTTGATTTGAAAAGTGTACTTGTAATACTGCATCTATGTTTATGTAACTTATTGTCTGTTCAGGATAAGCAATACCCCAGTTGTAGATATTTTAATTATTTGGGCAAAATGTGAAGACGGCAAGTTACGAGGATTCATTGTGGAAAGGAATGGAGCTAAAGGATTGGCAACACCCAAAATAGAAGGCAAATTCTCACTTCGGGCATCTGCTACAGGAATGATTTTCTTAGATGAAGTTGAAGTTCCAGAGGAAAACGTTCTTCCTGGTGTGACCAGTTTCAAAGTAAGCTTGAATTTTGTTTTTGTCATGTGTCACCATAACTCACTACCATGATCCCTAATCTTATACCAGAACATACTGAATATGGGCAGAGTAATTCAGTCAAGAATTGCAATGTGTGAGACTGACAACTACGTTGCGACACCAACCAAGAGCAGTATTTAATTCTTTGTTAAATGAGAATTGTGTGTTGATAGGAACAAGTGACGGCAAAGTGTCATGTTTTGTGTATGTATTAACTCAGAACAGCAAGAAAAATTTCTTTATTCTAGTAGAAGCATCTTTAGGCAACAGATGCAAAAGTTACTTTATTTTCTACAATTTTCTTCTTTATTATGCCTGTAATGTCTAGAACTTCCTTTAGATTCCATAGATGAGTGTATTTTAATTCCCTTAGCTGAAGTTTTACCCAGCAAAGCAATCCAATTATCTGGCCAGGGTGCCGGTGCCCCTGTGTTCATGCCCTATAAGCAAGGAGGGGAGGTAGTAATGGTGTACTTTCCAGTACTGTTACAAGAGGAGTGCTGTCACATGCTAAATGTCTATACTCACATCTAAATGAAGTACCCATTTAGAATAAGACCGGAATTGGGACACATAGTATATCTCACCTTGGCTGCTCACAGTGGGCAGCAGTAAGAAGGGCAATATCTGGAAAACTATCTTCCCCAGTGACATCGCTATTTTCTACATGTTTATCTTTTGATTCTTTGTCTGCTGTTTCACTGAAGGATGACAATGCTGACTTTTTGTTTTAATCTGTGCTGAGTGATTTTATTTATATTTTCAGTTCCTTGGCCATCAAAGTGTGTCTCCTCCACTCATCATCACACACTTTTTTGGCATGATACGTATACTTTCAAGTCTTCTAAGGACACAGCAGTAAAAGATAATGTCACAGCCACATAAGCAAAGTGACATTGTGGTCTAGTGGTTAGCATTTGTGACTAGTAATGCCAAGGTCCTGTGTTTGATTCCCAGTGACCATCTCAAATTTTTCGTAGGTGGAAAGGTTTGGAAGGAAATCCACTAAGCCTTGTAATGCCAACTATAACCAGAAAAATTGATGCATAAATCACCAAAGTAGTGTTACATCAAAAGGTATGCACCAAGCTAGATGACAAACAACATTTATTTATTAGCAGCAGAAGCATGAGCTGTTAAGTTTTTCAGGTTAGAGAGTAAGATGTGTGATGTATCATGATTATCTTTGCAAGATTTCATAATAGTTCTGTAGGATTTAGGTCTAGATGGCATGACAGCAGTAAGAAGGGACATTTTTTGCAAGAGTTTACCAATTGAATAAAGAGAAAGTGTTTGTTGCTCCGTAATTAATGTGAAAGTTTGGTTTTCTTTGTGTCTACAGATTTGTAGTTTTTTTGCCATTTCTACATGATAGTCTGAAGTTTTCCTGTTGTAGTCACAGAGGAAATGTGAACAAAAAACAAAACTCTGCAGTCACAACAATGAAACACTCTCTGGCACTGTTGTCCGATGACACTGTTGACACATTGCCACTTTGCAATATTTTTCACAGTGTAGTGTGTATGGATCCATGGCTCATCTAAGTAAACCATTGGTCACTTTATGCTAATGCTTCATTTTATAAATTTTTTTTAAAGTCTGATATCATAGGCTTTTTTGCCAGTATGTTCATGACTCATTCATTCTAGCAACTTCTAAAATCAAATCCCATAGATGGAACAGTTTTTCTTAGAGTTTCTTTTCTGGTAGGGAAGGCTAATTCAGTGAAACAACAGCTGTGAAATTTCTGCAAAGATTGTATTTCCTTCCATGGCCATAATATTGCAGCAATTTATTTAGATCACCAATGAAATATTTATTGTATGCATTTCTCTAATTCTGTTTTGGGGCACATACTTGATGTCCTACTCCACTTGGCATCATATCCCTCCTTCTGTAATTTGCACACCATTCCCTAACTGAATGCATCTTTTATCACCTACTGTGTCAGCACTATCACACTTTACTTGTTTTCATTGCCTGTAATATTAACGATGTTAATAGCAAGTAGTCATGGCTTTCCACAAAGGTATTTTCTGCAGTCCCTTTTTGTGCTCACACTCTGAGTTGGACTGGAACGTTACTGTAACGAGTCACATCGCCAAGTAGTTCCCATTACAGCCAGGTAACTGATTCACCTTGCCGAGTAATACAGAGTGCTTATTGTAATTGTTGAATTCATCAGTCTGAAGACTGACTTGTTTTCCTGTATAAGCTTTTTACTACCTGCATAACTACTGCACCCTACATCGATTTAAACCTGCCTACTGTATTTAACATTGATTTCCTCCTGCAATTTTTACCGCTGACACGTTCCTCTAGGCCAAATTAAACTATTCTTTGATGCCTCAGGATGTGTCTAATCAATCTCTTTCTTCTGTTAGGCAAGTTTTGATGTTAAGCTCTTTGATGTCTAATTCCATTCAGTACCTCCTTGTTACTTATCCAATCTATACATTTAATCTTCAGGATTTTTCTGTAGCACCAAATAAGCTTATATTCTCTTTACCATTTATTTTCTTCATTTCACTTCTACATGACGCCACACTCCAAATGAATACATTCATAAAAGGCTCCCTAACACTTAAATTTGTATTTGTTGTTAACATCATCTTGCTTTTCAGGAAAGTTTTTCTTGCTATTGCCGGTCTATGTTTCATGTCATCAGCTATTTTGCTACCCAAATAGTATGATTTCTCTACTTTCAGCATTTAATTTCATAATCATCACCTGATATAATTCAACTACACTCCATTACTCCTATTTCACTTTTTTAGATGTTAATTTTATATCCTGTTTTCAAGACAATGTTCACCCCATTCAGCTGATCTTGCAAATACTTTGCGATACGTTGTATAATTTCAGTGTCATCATCAAACCTTAAAGTTTCTTGTCTGGGAACTTAAATTCTTTTTTCCATGTTTCTCCTTGGTTTCCTTTGATGCTTGCTCAATTTACAGATAAAGTTACTTAGGGTATATGCTACAATCCTGTCTCACTCTTTTCTCAATTATTGCCTCTCTTTCATGTCCTTTGACTCTGGCCTGTACTTGTTTTAGGTAAACTTTCACTCCTTGTGTTTTATCATTGATAAATTCATAATTTTGAGGAGAGTATTCCCGTCAACACTGGCAAATGCTTTTCCTCCGTCTACAGATAGTATAAATGTCTATTTATTAAATACATCAAACTGAGATCAGTGCATATGTTTTTGTCATCCTTTTTAGTTATCATGGAATCACTTCTTTCTTGGGATCTGACATTTTCTTCATACACTACTGAACATTGCTTCTACAAAGGGTGAATCGTAATTCCACCAGTACACTTTCAGAGGTAGTAGCATGAACAAAACAAGAAAGATATGTCTAGTAAACATAGGCTCTAAAATGCATACCTTAAGAGCTATGAGCACTTGTTCAGTACATGTGATGTGTTTCACAGTAGCAAAGATGACCATGTGCTCGTAGCTCTTAAGGTACCAGTTTTGGAGCCCATGCTTGCTAGACTTTTTTTCTTGTTTTGATCCATACTACCGCCTGTGAATGTTTTTCTGTGGAGTTGGTTCACCCTGTATAATGCGGCCTCTACATATGAAATAACCTTGACAATTGTTAATTTGAAACCCTTTGGGTATGAACCCTAATTTTTTCCTTCTCATATAGAAATACTACTGTACTCACCTGTGTGTGTTCGATATTCACTCTGTATGTTCTAAATATTCATGTCAGTTTTATATTTTCTTTTGAAATATTATGTAACAACTGAACTCTAAAACATACACTATAATCTAATCATCAGATGAACATGTTAACTGTTGCAGAGGATTGGTTTTCATGATCTCGCTAATATCCAAAAGCCACTCATTGTGAGAATGCAATTGCAGCAGTGCTAGACAGGGAGCAGTGCTGTAGGTTTTGTGCCATTTTATTTTGAGACTACAGCTTGCTGTAGTTTGACAGAAAGCATGGCAAATACAGGGTGTTTCAAAAATGACCGGTATATTTGAAACGGCAATAAAAACTAAACGAGCAGCGATAGAAATACACCATTTGTTGCAATATGCTTGGGACAACAGTACATTTTCAGGCAGACAAACTTTCGAAATTACAGTAGTTACACTCTTCAACAACAGATGGTGCTGCAGTCTGGGAAACTCTGTAGTACGATATTTTCCACATTCCACCATGCGTAGCAATAATATGGCGTAGTCTCTGAATGAAATTACCCGAAACCTTTGACAACGTGTCTGGCGGAATGGCTTCACATGCAGATGAGATGTACTGCTTCAGCTCTTCAATTGTTTCTGGATTCTGGCGGTACACCTGGTCTTTCAAGTGTCCCCACAGAAAGAAGTCACAGGGGTTCATGTCTGGCGAATAGGGAGGCCAATCCACACCGCCTCCTGTATGTTTCGGATAGCCCAAAGCAATCACACAATCATCGAAATATTCATTCAGGAAATTAAAGACGTCGGCCGTGCGATGTGGCCGGGCACCATCTTGCATAAACCATGAGGTGTTCGCAGTGTCGTCTAAGGCAGTTTGTACCGCCACAAATTCACGAAGAATGTCCAGATAGCGTGATGCAGTAATCGTTTCGGATCTGAAAAATGGGCCAATGATTCCTTTGGAAGAAATGGCGGCCCAGACCAGTACTTTTTGAGGATGCAGGGACGATGGGACTGCAACATGGGGCTTTTCGGTTCCCCATATGCACCAGTTCTGTTTATTGACGAAGCCGTCCAGGTAAAAATAAGCTTCGTCAGTAAACCAAATGCTGCCCACATGCATATCGCCGTCATCAATCCTGTGCACTATATCGTTAGCGAATGTCTCTCGTGCAGCGATCGTAGCGGCGCTGAGGGGTTGCCGCGTTTGAATTTTGTATGGATAGAGGTGTAAACTCTGGCGCATGAGACGATACGTGGACGTTGGCATCATTTGGACCGCAGCTGCAACACGGCGAACGGAAACCTGAGGCCGCTGTTGGATCACCTGCTGCACTAGCTGCGCATTGCCCTCTGTGGTTGCCATTTCCAGCACGTTCATCCGTCACGTTCCCAGTCCGTTGAAATTTTTCAAACAGATCCTTTATTGTATCGCTTTTCGGTCCTTTGGTTACATTAAACCACCGTTGAAAACTTCGTCTTGTTGCAACAACACTGTGTTCTAGGCGGTGGAATTCCAACACCAGAAACATCCTCTGTTCTAAGGAATAAACCATGTTGTCTACAGCACACTTGCACGTTGTGAACAGCACACGCTTACAGCAGAAAGACGACATACAGAATGGCGCACCCACAGACTGCGTTGTCTTCTATATCTTTCACATTACTTGCAGCGCCATCTGTTGTTGAAAATTGTAACTACTGTAATTTCGAAAGTTTGTCCACCTGAAAATGTACTGTTGTCCCAAGCATATTGCAACAAACGGTGTATTTCTATCACTGCTCGTTTAGTTTTTATTGCTGTTTCAAATATACCTGTCATTTTTGAAACACCCTGTAGATGGATCAGGCTGAATGCCTTCTGTTTTTGTCCAAAGTTTTTTGTACATTTGGGTACAAAAATCTTCAGTAATTATCAAATTTGTGTGTGCTTCAGAGGAATTAGAAATTCAGAGAAGAAGAAAGTTGCTTAAAATCTACTGCTGTCTTTTGAATGCATGGAAATAAAATATCCAAATTCATAATAGTGATTATGTATACAACTATTTTTGTGTTTAGCAGGATATAAGCAGAGTTTAGTTTCTGAGAGGATGAAACTGGTACAAGGGTATACTCTGCAATGGTTTTAAGATAACGACTGAATTTGATGTACCATAAACTGGGTTAAATTATGCAACCTGGGTTACTTTACACACTTCCCATTAAGTTCTGTGGGGTGCCGCCCATGGCCTGTTTTGGAAATTCTGAGTAAAATGGCTGCTTAGATAAGACATAGTGAACTTTACTGGATTGAAAAATCATGACAGTGTTGTTCATACATCATGATGCAGGATGATAAATGCAGTTAATTGGATGTGAGTATCTTTACGTATTTTTACATTGCTTAGAAACTGTCATTGCCATGTCATAGTTATGTGGAACAGTAGGTGAAACACTCTTTTAGTGGAGACATTTTATTAGCAAGCTGAAAACAAGCAAAGGTGTGTGACTTTTGCTTGGGTGGGGGTAACTTTACGATGACTGCAAACAAAAGCAGAAAATAAGGATACTGAGGAAATTATTGGACAAGTGCTGTCTTATCATGAGATTCAAGTTAAGTTCGTGAAGATGACAGGTGACTCAACATAGACATTTGTATGGCCTGATGTTGGAGATATCTCCAAAATCAATAACTAGGGGCTACTTGATGAACCTGTGGTATTACAAAGATGATCTTTGTAGTTCAAAGAACACCTGCAATCTTTTATGTACATATCCAGTCTTTATTGAAGTGAAATCAAGGTTAGTAGTGCCTCATCGTGCTATAGAAATACTATAAAAGTGAAGGTGAGAAACTCGTGCTCCAGACACAGCAGAAACATTTTCAATTTACATAATAAAAACTTAAAATTTAAATGACTTGCCATATTCCATTTATCCTTGTAATAGGTTCCAACAAGTCAATAAAGCTATGAAAAGTGTCATGCCACTTCAGATTTCTGTTTTCTTTCCATTTAAAATTTCCAGACATGTGTAAAATTATCCATTATAAGGCAATACTGCCAAATATCTTGCAAAGTACACTGAAGAGCCAAAAACCTGATACACCTGCCTAATATTGTGTAGGGCCCCCGCAAGCATGCAGAAGTGCCACAACATGATGTGGCATGAACTCGACTAATGTCAGAAGTAGTGCTGGAGGGAACTGACACCATGAATGCTTCAGGGCTGTCCATAAATCCATAAGAGTATGAGAGGGTGGAATCTCTTCTGCACAGCACGTTGCAAGGCATCCCAGATATGCTCAATAATGCTCATGTCTGGGGAGTTTGATGGCCAGTGGAAGTGTTTAAAGTCAAAAGAATGTTCCTGGAGCCACTCTATAGCAATTCTGGATGTATGGGGTGTCGAGTTGTCCTGCTGGAATTGCCCAAGTCTGTTGGAATGCACAGTGGACATGAATAATGGATACAGGTGATCAGACAGGATGCTTACGTATGTGTCACCTATCACAGTCATCTCTAGACATATCAAGGGCCCCATAGCACTCCCAACTGCACACGCGCCACACTATTACAGAGCCTCCACCAGCTTGAACAGTCCTCAGCTGACATGAAGGGTCAATGAATTAATGAGGTTGTCTCCATACCCTTACACATTCATCTGCTTGTTTCCAGTCATCAACAGTCCAATGTCGGTGTTGATGATCACAGGTGAGGTGTAAAGCATCATGTTGTGCAGTCATTAAGGGTACACGAGTGGGCCTTTGGCTCCAAAAGACTATGTTGATGATGTTTCATTGAATGGTTCACACACTGACACTTATTGATGGCCCAGCATTGAAATCTGCAGCAATTTGTGGAAGGGTTGCACTTCTGTCACGCTGCACTATTCTCTTCAGTTGTCGTTGGTCCCGTTCTTGCAGGTCTTTTTCCAGCTGCTGCGATGTCAGAGATTTGAAGTTTTAGTGGATTCCTGATATTCA
This sequence comes from Schistocerca cancellata, assembly GCF_023864275.1. Taxonomy (NCBI): domain Eukaryota; kingdom Metazoa; phylum Arthropoda; class Insecta; order Orthoptera; family Acrididae; genus Schistocerca; species Schistocerca cancellata. The sequence continues at coordinate 720,206,453 of NC_064629.1, forward strand.
CCGTACACTCTTGAAATGGTCATATGGGAAAATCCCCACTTCATTGCTGCCTCGGAGATGCTGTGTCCCATCCCTTGTGCACCGACTATAACACCACGTGCAATCTCACTTAAATATTGATAACCTGCCATTGTAGCAGCAGTAACTGATCTAACAACTGCACCAGACACTTGTTGTCCTATCTAGGCATTGCCGACTGCAGCGCCATCTTCTGCCTGTTTACATATCTCTGCATTTGAATATGCATGTACTCTTTGAATGGAGTAACTTTACACACAATGTTGATAAAACATGTCATAAACATGATTTACATTCATTTTGAGGCTACAATTGCCCTTAAGAACCTGAATGGTATACAGAAACCCATTTATATCAATTATATAACTAACCACCTCCCCCTTTAAACCATAGTCCTTGCAGTTGGTGGGGAGGCTTGCGTGCCTCAGCGATACAGATAGCCGTACCGTAGGTGCAACCACAACGGAGGGGTATCTGTTGAGAGGCCAGACAAATGTATGGTTCCTGAAGAAAGGCAGCAGCCTTTTCAGTAGTTGCAGGGGCAACAGTCTGGATGATTGACTGATCTGGCCTTGTAACACTAACCAAAACAGCCTCGCTGTGCTGGTACTGTGAACGGTTGAAAGCAAGGGGAAACTACAGCCACAATTTTTCCTGAGGGCATGCAGCTTTACTGTATGGTTAATGATGATGGCATCCTCTTGGGTAAAATATTCCGGAGGTAAAATAGTCCCCCATTTTGATCTCCGGGCGGGGACTAATCAGGAGGACGTTGTTATGAGGAGAAACAAAACTGGCATTCTACGGATCGGAGTGTGGAATGTCAGATCCCTTAATCAGGCTGGTAGATTAGAAAATTTAAAAAGGGAAATGGATAGGTTAAAGTTAGATATAGTGGGAATTAGTGAAGTTTGGTGGCAGGAGGAACAAGACTTTTGGTGAGGTGAGCAAGCAGTAAAGGAAACAAAAGAAAAATTTGGAATAGGTATTAAAATCCATGGAGAAGAAATAAAAACATTAAGGTTTCTCTGATGACATTGTGATTCTGTCAGAGACAGCAAAGGACTTGGAAGAGCAGCTCTAACACCAACTTGGAACGGAATGGACAGTGTCTTGAAAGGAGGATATAAGATGAACATCAACAAAAGAAAAATGAGGATAATGGAATGTCGTCGAATTAAGTTGGGTGATGCTGAGGGTATTAGATTAGGAAATGAGACACTTAAAGTTGCTATTTGGGGAGCAAAATAACTAATGATGGTCGAAGGACAGAGGATATAAAATGTACACCGTCAATGGCAAGGAAAGCGTTTCTGAAGAAAAGAAATTTGTTAACATCGAGTATAGATTTAAGTGTCAGGAAGTCGTTTCTGAAAGTATTTGTATGGAGTGTAGCCATGTATGGAAGTGAAACATGGACAATAAATAGTTTAGACAAGAAGAGAATAGAAGCTTTCGAAATGTGGTGCTACAGAAGAATGCTGAAGATTAGATGGTTAGATCACACAACTAATGAGGAGGTATTGAATATGATTGGGGAGAAGAGGAGTTTGTGTCACAACTTGACTAGAAGAAGGGATCGGTTGGTAGGACATGTTCTGAGGCATCGAGGGATAACCAATTTAGTATTGGAGGGCAGTGTGGAGGGTAAAAATCGTAGAGGGAGACCAAGAGATGAATACACTAAGCGGATTCAGAAGGACGTAGCCTGCAGTAGGTACTGGGAGATGAAGAAGCTTGCACAGGATAGATTAGCATGGAGAGCTGAATCAAAGCAGTCTCAGGACTGAAGACCACAACAACAACAACATAACTGACCACACTTTATAAAATCAAGAAAACACAAAAAATGTGTTTATAGTATCTCCAGTTGACAGTAACAGGAATAATCTTAGTTTTGATGTGAAAAGGAGAAAAATAGATGGAGGAGAATGAAATACTTTTTTTGTGCAATAAGAAAAACTATTGGCTCTGGCCAGTTGTATTAAGACAATACATGTTACTGATATTAAGCTTGCAGTGACTCATAAATGATCATCATTGTGTTGTGTTGTATTGTATTGTATTGTATTGTATGTTAACCGGGGGCCTAGAAACGACAGAGAGGCTCCATCCCCGCCGCAGCCAGAGTGGTCCACAACCCTACGATGACTACCGCGGTCCATGTCACCCCTCTACCGCCCCACACCAAACCACTCCTTCAGGGTTATTGTGCGTTTTGACCACAGCTCTGTGGTCTAATGATTTTATCAACCAGACTGACCATCTTCATCTTAATGAGGGTGACAGTATGGTCTTCAGGAACAACGGTTACAACATTCATCAAATAAATGGAGTGCTTTCAAGTGAGAATCACAATAAGACCACCAACAAAAAGTAGGAAAAGAAACATGTCTTCTTGCCATGCTGTGGGTCCATGTTGAGCAAGACAAGCCACCTACTGAAAAGACACAAAATCAAATTGATCTTCAGGTCTCTGATAAATATTCGGAAGTCCTGAGACCAGTTAGAGATGGAGTAGGTCACAGAATACTTCGGGTCTACAAGATGGCTTGCGAGTGCGGCCAGTCATATGTTGGAAATCAGTATGAATGGTAGAACAATGCAGACAGAAGAACAAGAGGCTTTATCGCATACACTACCTTGAGAAATCGACTTAAGCTGAACATGCTTTAGAAAACGGTCGCCAGATCAAATTCGATGAAACCACTGTTGTGGCTCACACTAATGGCTTTTGGGACTGTGTAATTAAATAAGCCACTGAAATAAAAATCACCAATAACTCCCTTAATGGAGATGGCCTCCTGCAGCTCAGAATGATGTGGAATCCAGGGATCACATGGTTGAAGTGGGCATATTGAATGCCAAGTCAAATTATGCCCATGTATGGCAAGGCTGTGAGCACCAGTGATATCAGCTGGCAGCTAGCATATATAAGGGTGTACCAGCAGCCCACTGGCAGTCATACCTCTTGAAAAAGGCCAATGAGCACTTGGCTGAAAGCTTGTGACGTTCACCTGCTTTGTTTCTTCATTGGTCCTTGGTGTCGATCTACTGCATTGTTATACTGGCTGAAAAATAGGGGGGGGGGGGGTGGAGGGTGGAAGTTCAACACTGACTACTGTAATTAATGTAGCTAACAGTTGCACAGTTGTGTTTCACAGTTCTTTAATGTCACTGTCCACAACCCCCAACATTACATAGCTCACTATTGGTAAATTTTGATAAGCCTCATTAATAGGTTGCAGGCAAACATCAGCATACTGCTATGATAGTTTGCTGTTGAACATCTATGAGCAGTATAAACCTAACCACACAGTTCACAGTTCTTGCAGAAGAATAAGGTATGTGTGACACTATTTCTCAAATAACTTGAACAGACATTGTCATTGCCTTAAAACATGGCCTATTTGTGTTACACTAATTCCACTGTTAAATTTGATGCATTGTTGTTACTTGAAGCAGTACATAATTTCCCTCTGAAAATTGGCTGTGGACGGACTGTCTCAGGACCAAAAATAGGGCCTTTATAAATCCTCACAGTAATAGGCACTGAGACTATACTTTTTTGATGTTTTAAGTTACAGAAATTACAATTAAAACATAACTCATTCAATTATATGAATAGATCGAAAAATTCCTCCTTTTTAACAGTTCTCTCTACCACAAAGATTAGGCCAAATTATTTGTTAAAATAATGAAATTAGCAGATCTAGTTATGCAAACAATGCTTTTGACCAATCTGGCAATTATTTTGGAATTAAATAAGGGCTGGCTTTGCTAACATGTTTTCGAATAGAGCCAAGTAAATACTTAAAGGATTCTAGTAGTTCTTCTTCCAAATGTTTATAATTATTACACATTTTATTTTTGTTTATAAGTAAACAATAGAATTTAAGTCCTGAAACAATTACTGAGTTCACTCTATAACAAAAGATATTAACTAGGAATGGTCAAAATAAATTAGGAAATTAATTACATACACAAAGCTACGCACCAAATTAGACCTGGTGCAGGGAATAGCCTTGATAGGGACAGGGAATGTGATGTAGGTGGTGACCTGATAAAGATAGCTACTCAAACTGATGGCATCAATCTGCATTTCATGCAACTGTTTCAGCATCATGATCAGCCTCATCTTAATGCAGCTGTTAAGCACGTTAACATTGGGCTGGAGAGGGCACTGATGGCAGAGGGCATGGGTCACATTGCAGTGGTGCCAGTTGAGTTTATCAGTAGATCGGGTTTCACTAGGCATGGCCTGCACTTCAACAGGTATGGGAAGGGGAGACTGGCAAAGCTTATATGTGACAGTGTAGTGGGTGGTGGTAGGACACTCTTGGAAAAATTCCTGTAGTAGTTGGTGTTAGAGCTGCACCGTTTTTGAATGAAGTCAGCTGATGGATATACCTGCTTAAAGGAAGTCCCTCTAAGGGCTCACCTTCAGAGGATGTCATGTTTCCAAGTAGAGAAGGAGTTAGCATATTTCATCAGAATATTAAAGCTATTAGAGATAAAGTTAGTGAACTGCTTATAGATGTTGACTATGAAATTATTCGTATATCGGAGCACCACTTAAATAATTTGACGATTCAGAGGCTTCCTTTACCAGGATACAGGTTAGCTGGCTGTTTTTCAAGGATTTCATTGTGGGGTGGGAGAATGGCCATGTATGTAAAAAACAGTATTCCTTTTCAGTCCATAGAGGTATGTATCATGGCACTGCACTGAACAGATATTTGAATGTTGTGCAGTTGCAGTTGAATTTAGAGAAACTAAACTTTTAATTGTTTTTGTTTATAGGTCCCCTAATTTTGACTTCAGTGCATTTCTGCCCAAGCTAGAGGGGGTTCTTGTTCACTTTATAGGAAGTACGAGAAATTAGTTGTATGTGGTGACTTCAGTATAAATTTTGTACATGATAGTGCAAGAAAAATGATGTTGGTAGATCTCCTAAATTCATATGATCTGATGCAGACTGTGTTTTTCCAACTAGGGTGCAGGGGAACAGTAGCACAGCCATAAACAACATTTTTATTCATTCTTCATTACTAGATGGGCATTCTGTTAGTAAAAGGGTCAATGCCCTTTCAGACCATGATGCACCAATTTTAACACTAAAAGGATTTTGTACTCAAACAAATGTCACGTATAATTACAAACTATGCAGGAAAGTTAATCCAAAAGCCAGCCGGAGTGGCCGAGCGGTTCTAGGTGCTACAGTCTGGAACCGTGCGACCGCTACGGCCACAGGTTCGAATCCTGCCTCGGGGATGGATGTGTGTGTTGTCCTTAGGTTGGTTAGGTTTAAGTAGTTCTACATTCTAGGGGACTGATGACCTCTGAAGTTAAGTCCCATAGTGCTCAGAGCCATTTGAACCATTTAATCCAAAAGCAATTGAGAATTTTTTAAATCTTGTCATGGAACAAGAGTGGCAGGATGTTTATAGTGCTGGTAACATAGATGACAAATATAATGCTTTCCTTAACACATTTCTGATGCTCTTTGAGAGCTGCTTTCCATTAGAATGTCCTAAATAGGGTTGTTGTGGTCTTCAGTCCAGAGACTGGTTTGATGCAGCTCTCCATGCTACTCTATCCTGTGCAAGCTTCTTCACCTTCCAGTACCTACTGCAGCCTACATCCTTCTGAATCTGCTTAGTGTATTCATCTCTTGGTCTCCCTCTATGATTTTTACCCTCCACGCTGCCCTCCAATACTAAATTGGTTATCCCTCGATGTCTCAGAACATGTCCTACCAACCGATCCCTTCTTCTAGTCAAGTTGTGCCACAAGTTCCTCTTCTCCCCAATTCTATTCAATACCTCCTCATTAGTTATGTGATCTACCCATCTAATCTTCAGCATTATTCTGTAGCACCACATTTTGAAAGCTTCTATTCTCTTCTTGTCTAAACTATTTATCGTCCACGTTTCACTTCCATACATGGCTACACTCCATACAAATGCTTTCAGAAATGACATCCTGACATTTAAATCTATACTCAATGTTAACAAATCTTTCTTCTTCAGAAACGATTTCCTTGCCATTGCCATTCAACATTTTATATCCTCTGTCCTTCGACCATCATCAGTTATTTTGCTCCCCAAATAGCAAAACTCCTTTACTACTTTAAGTGTCTCATTTCCTAATCTAATTCCCTCAACATCACCCAACTTAATTCGACTACATTCCATTATCCTCGTTTAGCTTTTGTTGATCTTCATCTTATACCCTCCTTTCAAGACACTGTCCATTCCGTTCAACTGCCCTTCCAAGTCCTTTGCTGTCTCTGACAGAATTACAATGTCATCGGCAAACCTCAAAGTTTTTATTTCTTCTCCATGGATTTTAATACCTTCTCCGAAATTTTCTTTTGTTTCCTTTATTGCTTGCTCAATATACAGATTGAATGACATCGGGGATAAGCTACAACCCTGTCTCACTCCCTTCCCAACCACTGCTTCCCTTTCATACCGCTCGACTCTTATAACTGCCATCTGCTTTCCGTACAAATTGTAAATAGCCTTTCGCTCCCTGTATTTTACCCCTGACACCTTCAGAATTTGAAAGAGAATATTCCAGTCAACATTGTCAAAAGCTTTCTCTAAGTCTACAAATGCTAGAAACGTAGGTTTGCCTTTCCTTAATCTAGCTTCTAAGATAAGTCGTAGGGTCAGTATATCCTTACGTGTTCCAACATTTCTACGGAATCCAAACTTATCTTCACCGAGGTCGGCTTCTATCAGTTTTTCCATTCGTCTGTAAAGAATGCGCGTTAGTATTTTGCAGCTGTGACTTATCAAACTGATAGTTCGGTAATTTTCACATCTGTCAACACCTGCTTTGTTTGGGATTGGAATTGTTATATTCTTCTTGAAGTCTGAGGGTATTTCACCTGTCTCATATATCTTGCTCACCAGATGGTAGAATTTTGTCAGGGCTGGCTCTCCCAAGGCTGTCAGTAGTTCTAATGGAATGTTGTCGACTCCCGGGGCCTTGTTTCGACTTACGTCTTTCAGTGCTCTGTCAAACACTTCACACAGTATCATATCTCCCATTTCATCTTCATCTACCTCCTCTTCCACTTCCATAAAACTGTCCTCAAGAACATGGCCCCTGTATAGACGCTCTAAATATTCCTTCCACATTTCTGCTTTCCCTTCTTTGCTTAGAACTGGGTTTCCATCTGAGCTCTTGATATTCATGCAAGTGGTTCTCTTTTCTCCAAAGGTCTCTTTAATTGTCTTGTAGGCAGTATCTATCTTATCTCTCATGAGATAAGCCTCTACATCCTTACATTTGTCCTCTAGCCATCCGTGCTTAGCCATTTTGCATTTCCTGTCGATCTCATTTTTGAGACGTTTGTATTCCTTTTTGCCTGCTTCACTTACTGCATTTTTGTATTTTCTGCTTTCATCAATTAAATTCAGTGTTTCCTCTGTTACCCAAGGATTTCTGCTAGCCCTCATCTTTTTACCTACTTGATCCTCTGCTGCCTTCACTATTTCATTCCTCAAAGCCACCCATTCTTCTTCTACTGTATTTCTTTCCCCCATTCCTGTCAGTTGTTCCCTTATGCTCTCCATGAAACTCTGTACAACCTCTGGTTCTTTCAGTTTTAATCTACAGTTCATAACCAATAGATTGTGGTCAGAGTCCACATCTGCCCCTGGAAATGTCTTAAAATTTAAAACCTGGTTCCTAAATCTCTGTCTTACCATTATATAATCTATCTGAAACCTATCAGTATCTCCAGGCTGCTTACATGTATACAACCTTCTTTTATGGATCTTGAACCAAGTATTAGCTATGGTTAAGTTGTGCTCTGTGCAAAATACTACCAGGCGGCTTCCACGTTCATTTCTTACCCCAATCCATATTCACCTACTACGTTTCCTTCTCTTCCTTTTCCTACTATCGAATTCCAGTCACCCATGACTATTAAATTTTCGTCTCCCTTCACTATCTGAATAATTTCTTTTATCTCATCATACATTTCTTCAATTTCTTCGTCATCTGCAGAGCTAGTTGGCATATAGACTTGTAGTACTGTCGTAGGCACGGGCTTCGTGTCTATCTTGGTCACAATAATGCGTTCACTATGTTGTCTGTAGCAGCTTACCCGAACTCCTATTTTTTTATTCATTATTAAACCTACTCCTGCATTTCCCCTATTTGATTTAGTATTTATAACCCTGTATTCACCTGACCGAGAGTCTTGTTCCTCATGCCACCGAACTTCACTAATTGCCACTATATCTAACTTTAACCTATCAATTTCCCTTTTTAAATTTTCTAACCTACCTGCCCGATTAAGGGATCTGTCATTCCACACTCCGATCCATAGAATGCCAGTATTCTTTCTCCTGATAATGACGTCCTCTTGAGTAGTCCCCGCCTGGAGATCCGAATGGGGGACTATTTTACCTCCGGAATATTTTACCCAAGAGGACGCCTTCATCATTTAATCATACAGTAAAGCCTTGGGAAAAATTACGGCTGTAGTTTCCCCTTGCTTTCAGCCGTTCACAGTGCCAGAACAGCAAGGCCATTTTGGTTAGTGTTACAAGGCCAGATCAGTCAATCATCCAGACTGTTGCCCTTGCAACTACTGAAAAGGCTGCTACCCCTCTTCAGGAACCACAGATTTGTCTGGCCTCTCGACAGATACCCCTCCGTTGTGGTTGCACCTACGGTACGGCTATCTGTATCGCTGAGGCACGCAAGCCTCCCCACTTGGGAGGTCCATGGTTCATGGGGGGGGGGGGGGCTAAGTAGGGTACTAGCAGTAAAAGGCAGCCTGGGTGGCTAACTAGTGGGGTAAGGATATTATGTAGAACAAAGCGGGAATTATATCAAAACGTTAGAAGTGGTCACAATCAAGCTACAGTAGTGCATTGCAAACAGTACTTCAAGGTGCTAAAAAATGTTATTAGGAAGACAAAGAGTACATGGCATGCAAATAGAATAGCTCATTCACAGGATAAAATTAAAACCATATGGTCAGTTGTGAAGTAAGTGTCCGGTCAGCAGCACAAGGTTGGCAATATAAAGTCAGTTTCTGTTACTTGTATATCAGATATATGTACAGTATTTAACAATCATTTTCTGAGCATTGCTGGTGAATTAAATAAAAATTTAGTTTCTACAGGAAATCATATAACAATCTTAGCAAATGCCTTTCCGAGATTGATGTCTGAAATATTTCTCAGTGATACAGACAAGGGGGAGATTGAGTGAATAATTAAATCACTGAAGACTACGGACTCTCGTGGATATGATGGAGTGCCTAGCAGAATATTAAAGTACTTTGCTGCACATGTTAGCCCTGTATTTAGCCATATTTCTAATTTTTTGTTTAGGAATGGTCAGTTTCCTGAATGATTAAAGTACTCAGTAGGAAAGCTGCATTATAAAAAGGAAGAAAGGGATAATGTAGACAATTTTTGACCTATTTCTAAGCCATCATTGTTTGCTAAAGGCATTGAAAATGCTCTGTATGTAAGGATAATTGATAATTTTATATCACACATTTTGCTGTCAAATGTACAGTTCGGCTTTAGAAGTCATTTAACAACTCAAAATGCTATATTCTCTTTTCTCTGTGAGGTACTTGATGTGTTAAACAAAAGGTTTCGAGTACTAGGCATATTTTTGATTTAACTAAGGTGTTTGACTGTGTTGGTCACAAAATGTTGCTGCAGAAATTGGACCATTATGGAATGTGGGTAATAGCTCACAATTGGTTCACTTCTTACTTTAGCAACAGACAGCAGAAGGTCATTATTCACAGTGTTGAGAATAGTGGTGATGTGGAGTCTGAGTGGGGTACGGTCAAATGGGAGGTGCCACAGGGATCAGTGTTGGGGCCACTCCTATTCCTTATTTATATAAATGCAATGCCCTCTAGTATTTCAGGTAACTCTAAAACATTTCTGTTTGCTGATGACACTAGCTTGGTAGTAAAGGATGTTATGTGCAACATTGGATCAGTTTCAAATAGTGCAGTTCATGACATAAGTTCATGGCTTGTAGAAAATAAACTAATGCTAAATCACAGTAAGATGCAGCTTTTATAGTTTCTAACACACAATTCAACAAAACCTGACGTTTTAATTTCACAGAATGGGCATATGATTAATGAAACTGAACAGTTCAAATTTCTAGGTGTTCAGGTAGATAGTAAACTGTCATGGAAAGCCCACATTCAGGATTTTGTCCAAAGACTTAATGATGCCATTTTTACTGTTCGAACAGTATCTGAAGTAAGTTAGTCCACTTTGCTTATTTTCATTCACTTCTGACATAAGTCTTATGTCATATGGTATTATATTTTGGGGCAACTCTTATCATTCTCAAAAGATATCTGTGCTTCAGGAATGCACTGTTTGGGCAATAAGTTCGCAAACCTCTTGTTGACCCCTGTTCAGTAGTCTGGGTATTGACATTGGCCACTCAGTATATTTATTTTTTACTGTCATTTCTTATTAACAATATCAGCTTATCCCCAAGAGTTAGCAGCTTTCACTCAGTTAATACTAGACAGAAATCCAATCTGCATTTGGCTTGCACTTCCTTAACGCTTGTGCAGAAAGGTGTGCAGTATACTGCTGCAACCATTTTCAATGAGCTACCACAGGAGTTCAAAAATCTTAGCAGTCATCTATGCACTTTGAAATTAAAACTGCAGAGTGTCCTCATGTGTTACTCCTTCTATTCTGTTGAGGAGTTCCTTGAAAAATTAAGCTCATTCCTATGTTATATTGTTGATTGTGCCTACTCAAACTTATGGCTTGTCTTTTTTGGGTTCATATACATTTTATTTTATCTGTTATTACTTGTATGTTGTAATTTAATGTTCTTGACATGTTGCATGACCTTGGAGATTTGCTACTCAATTTGGTCCTACGGAACTTGATGTGTAAATAAAAAGAAAAAAAGAGCTGTGTATTTCATAGTCTTGTCATGCAAAGATAGTACATTGTGATTGTAAATTTTTGAAATGGATTCATTTGTGGTTTGTAGCTATTTATTGTATTTACAGCATCTTTACTTCAAAGTCAGCCAACCAGGCGTATTTCTTTTCCTTTCTTATGTCTTCTCAGAAACTGGTACATAATTGTATATTTAGCATTATTTAATTCTGGTACATCCACCTTTGGCGAGTCCTTTTCTACCCATCTTTTTGCAATGTGTGTTGGCTTTTTCATGTTTGCCATGTGTATGAGAGAGACAAGCCTATTACAATTGTGGAACTTCCCTCTTCTGTTTAACTATAGCCTATGAAATGTAAATTCTTTTCATTAGTGCAGGTGATAGAAATACGCAAAGAATATAACAGAATCACTTGTCTGTCATACTGTCAGAAAATAATTTTTGGAGCAAACTTTGTTGCTTCAGTTAGTTATCAATAAGCTACCAATTTAATTGTCTGTTTGGCTACATAGGAACCTTACATGTTGTATGTTCTGAATTTCCAGCACATTTATCTCATTTCAATGACTTACAGTGTCATTCACTATTATAAAATAGTATTAACAAATTTGACATTTTTGTGGCTTGTGTTGTGTAGTAGTAATACTTGATCTGTACAACTATTTTATTGGCAACCATTGCTGCCTGATTATTTACCATCATTGGAAAGCCATTAATGAAAAATCACGATAAGAATAGGTCGAGGGTAAAACACTGAAAGAGTCTATACTATCTGATTTCCTATGCTGTATTAATTTTGTAAGTCTAACCTGGAAGAGGTCCTAAAATTCAAAAAGATACTCAGAGGATACTGTTAACAAAGTATTTTATTCCTGTAAATGATTATAGCATCCTCTGTGAAGTATCTTATATGGAAACCAAATTGGGAAGGAATCAGAAAGGAATTGCAACATGTCAATAAATCTGATCATAAATAGTCTTCCAAAATATTTTGAAAAGTAAGTGGCAGGAGATAGGCAGGTTTAAAGTTGAAAGATACAAACTTATGTCTGCTTTTACAGGCTGATATCAAAACAGCATAATTTCATCTGTAGGAAATAAAACTAATTATTTTCTATAATTGTATTGCCAGTTAAAGATTTGCAATATGTATGACCATTTCTACTAATTTTAAGAAAACACAATTAGTTTGAGACACTACTCTTTCATCTAAAGTGAGAAAATTTGTACAATTATGTTGCTACTCTTTTTCAAATTATCTTCTTCTTCCCCATTATGAGGCAAATCATCCTGCAGCTGAGCACTGATTTCATGAAGTACTGTAAGCAAATTGTTGACACAATCATTTTGGATGTTCTAAGTTCAATCATGGAACAATCTAGATTCTCATCTCCAGATATGTACATAATTCCCAAATCAACAATCAGATTGTCGCATAGATTAAAGTTGTATCCATTACACTCATGTCTGATGGCTGATCCGATTTATTCTTCAATGCCTAAAAGAAAAAAGTAACTCTCATCCCTAGGTTCTCACTGACCTTAATACACATCTCCAGATATGTACATAATTTCCAAATCAACAATCAGATTGTCACGTAGATTAAAGTTGTATTCATTACACTCATTTATGATGGCTGATCCGATTCATTCTTCAAAGCCTAGGGGGGGAGGGGGGGGGGGGAACAACTCTCATCCCTACGATCTGTTATCTTGTGGATGAATCTTGGTAAACATGGCAAATGTATTCTTGGTTGAGGCACATTGGATTGTATAATCAATACTCATTTGGTTCATACAGTTTACACAATGTGGATATAATGAACTCGAAGAATACTGAGGAATTGATGCATACTGTAACAGGCAAAACTAAAAAAGTCCTGATGTTTGAAGTGAAGATGATAAAATTTTTCTGTGTGTTCTATTTATATCCAAAATAAACTCTTCCATATTTCACATTTTTATTGTAAGTGTTGGATCTGTTGTAACTTAAGGTTCTTTTTTTGTGCCCTTTTTCCCCAGGGATCTTTTACCTGTCTTAGTAATGCTCGTTATGGTATTGGTTGGGGAGCCCTGGGTGCAGCAGAGTTTTGCTTAGCAGAAGCACGTCGATATACACTAGAGCGTCACCAGTTTGGACGGCCTTTAGCAGCCACCCAGCTCATTCAGAAGAAATTAGCAGATATGCTTACAGAAATATCAATAGGTCTTCAAGCATGTCTTCATGTGGGTCGCCTGAAGGATAAGAATTTGTAAGTGTACTAATTTTTGAGGAATAAGAATTTGTAATATTACTGATTTTAATCACAAAGAGAAAACAACATATTCAATCAAATCAAAACTTAATTTGAAATATGTTGAAAAAAACTTAGATAATCCAAACTTGTTCATTACTGAAAATAAATTTTTTAAATAAGGGTAAAATATAAGGTATATCAAAGAAAAATAACATTTTTCACCCTAGAATTCTGTCCTGTGGTATTAACTGCCTCTATAAAGACACATTGACTTGTAACTACTTTTATGTCATAATTTTCAAAGTTACACAAGAAATGCTATGTAATTCATTTGGGAATGAAGATGTTCACTTTCAACTCAGAAATTCCTGGTAACAAAACTCACTCAGGCTTAGTGTGATGCAGAAAGCAATGGGTTATGCAGTCCCAAAAATAATTCACCCCTTATCCAAGTATGTGAAAAATCTAATATACAATATAATTAACTTCAAACGCAAACTGAAATCATGTCTGCTTGACATCTCCATCTCCATAGGAAAAGGATGGAATATTAGAGCTTAACATTGTCAATGATGAGATCATTAGAAATAGGTTGGAGAGGAAATCAGCTGTGCCCTTTTAAAAGTACCTTTCCAAGGTATTTTCCCAGCAATTGCCTTAAACTGTTTAAACAAATTAAGGAAAATCTAAATCAGGATGTCCAGGTGGGGATTTGAACCGAATGAGTTGAGTGTCTTACACTGTGCCATTTTGCTTGTATACAATTGAAAAATTTCTGAATGTACAAGACTGTAAAGTGTATGTGACATTGCACATATAGTTAAGTATAAATCAATGTATGTTGAAAAATGGAGATTAAAGATAGCTTAATATTAATTAAAGGACGATTATATAAATGGCTAGCATGTTACTATATTTTTCACTGAGTAAGTCCTTTGTAAACTAAATGACTCATTTGATTAGAGTACTGTGAAATCATGTACTTAGTTACAGTATATTCTGAGGTTCATTATTACGCTGCAAAGTTCCCAAGGAAAAGTACTAATTACAGGAACTGGACACAAATTTGATGGAGGAGAGTTCAGATCCTCTCAAAGTTATTTATGTTTTCCTTTACTTCCATAAATTGATGTAGACATCAACATCTACATACATACTCCACAAGCCACTTTATGGTGCTTGGCAGAGGTTACCTTGCACAGCAGAAAGTCATTCTCTTCCTTGTTCCACTCGCAAATGGAGTGAGGGGGAAAAGACTGTCTAATTGCTTGTGTATGAACCCAAATTTACCTTATGTTTACTTAATATTCCTTACACAAGATGTACATTGGGCGCCGTAAAATTCTTCAGCAGACAATTGTAAATGCTGGTTTTCTAAACTTTCTCAATAGTGTTTCACTAAAAATATGTCATCTTTCCTCCAGGGACTCCTATTCAAGTTCTCAGAGGATTTCCATAATACTCATATAATGATTGAACCTATCAATAACAAATCTAACAACATGCCTCTGAATTGCTTTGATGTACTCTAATCCTACCTGGTAGAGTCTCAAAGACTCTAGTGGTATTCAAGAAGTATTCTGTATGTGGCCTCCTTTAGAGATGAGCCATACTAAAAAGACTTCTTGCAATAAAACAAATTTGACCACTTGCCTTCCCTGCAACTGATGTCATGTGCTTGTTACATTTGATATTGCTTTGCAACTTTACACCTAGATATTTAATTGATGTAACTGCGTATTTGGTTCACATGGGGTACCACAGCCATACTTGCACGTCATGTGCTGGCTTTCAGATCAGCTGTATGCACTGTTTAATAACAGGGTAACTGCACAACACATCAACACCTACAATGCTTGAAAATGGCATGCAAGGCCAAAAATTGGGCAATCATGCAAGATATAATATAGGATGATTATAATTAAAATTAAACTTTCAAACCACTGTAGAAGTAACACCACTAGTCAGAATGACATCAAATTGTAACAGAATGTTATTGGAGAAGGGGGAAAACATATGGCAGACGGAAAATAAATAGTTACAAAATGTAGCAATAGATGGCACTGTAAGCATTATAATTTAATAGTGGTCGACTAAAAATGACAAATGAATCATACAACAATGCCTAAGGTGTACGTTTGACGTTAAACAAACTTAACTACTCAGTTTGCATGCGTGTACAGGTGTGATACTGTTAGTTACGTAAGCCCATCCACCACGGCAAGTTCATATCACATTGGATGGGAAAAATTGGTTTTTAATTGTCTTGAGGCCAAAAATCACATAAAAAGCATCACTTACATCAGTTTTTAATTGTCCTGAGACCAAAAACCGTACAAAAAGCATCAATCAAAATCAGATCACATTATTAATTTCTGTGTGACTGGTCCAAAAAATGTGCAGTATGCTGTCCACCATTTTCTGCAACAAGTTGAAATTGAGGAACAGAATGTTACACAACTGATGGAAGTGTTTCCGGAGTCACGTTCAGAATGTGTTGCACAGTGCGTGCCTTCAGTGCAGCAAAGTTTGCAGTCGGAACACTGAACACATCATCTTTCAGGCTGCTGGACAGCCAGAAGTCATACGGTTATGATCAGGTGATCAGGATGGCCAGGATGTAAGAAAATGGCGGCTGATAATTCTAGCAATTCTGAAATGGCATTTCAGCAGCTGCTTAACTGGATTTGCAATGTTCAGAGGTGTGCCATCTTGCATAAAAATGATCCCATCCACACATCCAGGCTTTTGGAGAGCTAGAATAACTAGGTTGCGCAAGAGACACTCGTAGCACTTACCAGTGATGGTACAGGCAACAGGACCAGAAGCACCTGTCTCTTCGAAAAAATATGGCCCTATGATAAATGATGCCGTAAACCCACACCACTCAGTGACCTTTTCAGGATGAAGTGGAACCGGTTGATTTGCGTGTGAATTTTCTCTTGCCCACATTCGAAAACTCTGTGTATTGACATACCCTGTCAGATGGAAGTGGGCTTCATCTTTCCACAAAATCTTCCCTGGCCAATCATTGTCCACTTCCATGCAAGCAAAGGTCTCTCTTGCTGGCAGGTCAACAGGAAGCAACTCGTGCACATGGGTAATTTTGAATGTGTAGCAAAGAAGAGTGTTTTGTAGGATTTTACGCACAATGTTCATGGGTATGTCCAATGTTCAGGCAATTCTCCATGCACTACACGTTTGCACACCACCACTTGTCTCCTCCTGCACTGCTGTAGCCACTGCTTCCACTGACGTCGAATCAATTTGTTTCCTCTGTCTATCAGGTTGCTCACCAAAAGAACACGTCTTTTCGAATTTATGAATAATTTTCTCCAGACCTACGGCAGTCATTGGACCAACGCCTTTTTTAAAACCCTACAGTGTCCAGTACTTCCACAGAATGATGTGTGCACAGTCATCGTTCTTGTAATACAGCTTTACAAGCAGAGCGTGATTCTGCATTGAGACAGTCATTGCGAACATCGCAGATGCGAAAGGAGGAAATGCCGTGTACCTGGAGCGTTTATACCAACTTCAATGTGTCGTGCGCATGACAGGTGTTTTCATTTACCTATTCTGTCACATGCAGCACCATCTGTTGATCAATTTTCATACTATATTTTTCATCTGCCATACGTTTTTCCCCTTCTCCAATAATTTTCCATTGCAATTTGACATCATTCTGACTAGTGGTGTTATTTCTACAGTGTTTTGAAAGTTTAACTTTAATTATAATCACCCTGTGAAATGAATACTCGTGAAACTCATCTGAGGTTGAAAACTTCAAAATGTCCTTTAATGTGATTGCTGATAAAAAAAACATGACTTTCGTGTGTCATGTGACACATTTGCAGATGAATAACATGCCCAGAACTTCTAAAATGGATCCTAAAAGTGTGCTTGTCATACTTACTGATAAGAGTAAGAATTTTCCAGAGTTGTATCATGAAGCACTTAAAGTTTAATTATTTATCAACAAGAATAATGTGTGGTAGCTTACCCATGATCACCTTGTAGACATTTGTTTAAGGAGTTGGGCGTCCTCACTTCTGCTTCACAGTATATTTATTACCTCATGAAGTTTGTTGTAAATAATCCATTACAGTTCATTACAGTACATTATGATGTACATAATTACAATACCGCAAAGAAAAATGACATCCATTACTCCCCATAAAGGTTGTCTTTAGCAAAAGAAAGGGTGGTGTAATACTGCAACATAAATTGTTGATCACTTAATGAGGCATATAAAATGTCTGGCAGACAGCAAAGCAGAATTTGAGAACAAACTGAGAAAGTTTCTCCTTGACACCTCCTTCTGTTCTATAGAAGAATTTATGTAATTCTAATGTGTTAAAGGTGATGGGTAAGAATTACCAAATCAGATCCGCATACTTTTTTTTAAAAAAAAAAAAAAACCTTATAAATTTTGATGCCATAACAATATTCACAAAATAATTTGTGATGGAATGTAAAATGACTCATTCCTACACGATATTGATTTATGTACAACAAACTCAATTTAAATTGTGCAATTTTTACTATTAAAATAAAATTGTTTTAAACATGAGATAAGTTAGTACATTTCACACAGTGACTGTCTCGGAGTATTTCAACAAATTTAAACGGATGACGGGTGGGTATTGGGAAAAACTGAAGACCAAGCTTAAGAAAATTCCTCACACACTGATTGCCTATAATATTAATATTATGAACATCCTTCTGTCAAGATTGAGCTCACCTAGTAACCCAGGGGGGAAGTCATAATACCAGAGGTATTATGGAGTAATGAGGAATATAACCTAATAGCATCTAGCAAAACGTTTTGGCCTTATGACAGCAGTGACATGTCATTGCTCAGGCTGTGTGAAACAGTATGTGTAGATAGCCACCCTGATCCGTAACTACTCAACTGTTGACCACAACACACAGAAATTGGCCAGAAATGGATCCAAGAAACATACATATGGTGTCCTATATGTGCTCAATATGATTAAGGTCAGGTGACCTGGAGGACCAGAAAACTTTCTCATTTCATGCAGTGTTCCAATTTGGGAGCAACTGGATAAGGGAATGTCTTTCTAAAGGTACAAGTCACCTGAAGAGGGAGGTGAGAGATTTAGTGTGCACCTGATTGGGCTGAAGGTTGTTGTATCATTCACCGGTGAGGAACAATGTTAGTCATACCAGGAACCACATTTCATTCCATGTACATGTCCACCATATGGTTATACCACTGCTACTGGCCTGAATGGTGTTCTTTTGGAAAAACAGCTCACCTGGTTTTTGGTGTAATCATACCCCGCCATAAGAGTGTACCAGTGTGTTCTGCAGCTCGTCAGTTCAGGTAACATTCTTTACTGTCAGTGTCAAGTGATGATATGAATATCCATGCTCTTTGATGTTCAATAAGCATGTGAGAGTGGTGACTTCTACACATTATAGTGAGAGGATGATTGTGGGTGCTGACCAATCATCATTGTTGTTCATGGAGTTATGTTCCATCTATGCAACTAAATGAAAGGCAGTGTGTTTATCTCCATATGCCTTTTGCTTCTTTTGTCTGTGAAGCATCTTCAGTGGCATGTTATACATATTTCTTTTTTATACATATAATAAATGTGTGTTCGCCCTGATGGCTGAGAAGTCGGCGTGGCGGTCTGTCATGTCATGGGGCCCGGTTTCAATTCCTGGCTGGGTTGAAGATTTTCTCCGCCCAGGGACTGGGTGTTTTGTTGTCCTCATTATCATTTCATCATCATCTGTGGAAGGCAACAGGAAACCACCACTGGAATCACTTCCCTAGATGCTCATGGGGTGGACCTCTCTGATGAGGCTTCCTCCATGACAAGACCTGCCATAAGGCAGAACACAAAGTTTTAGTTTTTATAAATGTGTTATGTAGTAGTTGCAGAATGTTAGTATGTTACATTTTGTCATGTTTTTCTCTTGTTTTTTAGATTAGAAGCAACGTTTGTATCACAAATTTTCTGATGTTAAATTATCATTTGGTGTTATGATTTCCAGTGTTGTTAGTCCATATGTGGTTCTGGAGATGTATTCATTCAGTCCCCATACTCCAGCTGGCTGATTTCTGGTGTTTGTTCACCCACATTTATCATTTTTCATTTATTGTGTGTGTGTGTGTTTTGTGAATATTGTGTGTGTGTGTGTGTGTGTGTGTGTGTGTGTGTGTGTGTGTGTGTGTGGAGAGAGAGAGAGAGAGAGAGAGAGAGAGAGAGAGATATCCATCAATTATTTACTCTTGTCATGTTTCAGATTTCTTTTTGTTATTGTGTTAGTGGCTAACATGATCAGAGAGTTATTGCTTGTGTTGATTTGGTCATTAATTACTTTCCTTTTCATTGCAAGGGCTCTTTGCATGTGGAAGTTTTCTTGTAATATGAGGAGTTTTGTTGTGATCGTTCACTCTAATAATTTTATGTGAGAAGAGTGAACAGTCACAACAAAAAAACTCCTGACATTCCGACATAACTTTCACATACAAAGAGCCCATGCAATGAAAAAGAAAGTAATTAATGACCTAATTAATGTAATCAATAACTCTCTGATCATGTTAGCCACTAAAACAATAATAAACAGAAATTGGAAACATTAACCAGAGTAAATAATTGATGACTCTTTCTCCCCCCCCCCCCTCCACATCTCTCTCTTTCTCTCTGTCTCACTCTCTCTCTCTCTCTCTCTCTCTCTCTCTCACACACACACACACACACACACACACACACACACACACACTTATTCACTTAAGGAAAAAAAAGACTGCTCTCACAAATAATGTAACATTTACACATAACAAAATACACACACACAAAACAAATGAAAAATATGAAACCACACATAACAGACAAAAGATAAACCACATGGTGATAGTTGGCAATACCACATACTGTAAACAAGCACATATTGATCACAAAATGAAAAGTGCAAGTAATGTGTTGTAATAAATGTGGGTGAAAAAACTGCCAGAAATCGGCCAGCTGGAGCATGGGCACCGAACGAACACAGCTACAGGACCACACATATGGACTAACAGTACTGAAAATCGGAAGTAACATCAAATGATAATTTAACCTCACAAGATCTGTGTAATAAAAGTTGTTTGTAATCGAAAAAACAAGAGAAAAACATGATGAAATGTAACATAGTAACATATTGTAACTATTACATAATACATTTATTTTATGTATAAAAAGAAAAATGTATTACAGGCCACTGAAGAAGCTTCATGAATAAAAGAAGTGAAACGTATATGGCATAAACAATCTAACTTTCATTGACTTACATTTTCGAAACGTACTTCCATGAAATTTGAAGCTGCTAAGGAATGACAGAGGAAAAAATGACATTGTTGTCATTCTGCATTGAACTGGCTGTGGCCCACCACTTAAATCTTACAACCTGCACTAACTAATGGAGCTAGTGGCAATCTCTTTCATCACTGTGTTATTTCTCATGACATATGACATTGGTGGTAGTGATTTTCCCTATAAGCAAGTCCTCAGGAACACCCTTGAAAGAGTGGCATATGAAAAGCCCATCAATTGCATAGCCTCAAATGGAGTGTCTCACGTGCCATATACACATGATCTGATCTTGATGAAATATGCTAATATTGCATATCTTTAACATCCTGCTCTCAACTGTTATGCCAATGACCAGTACAAAATTTGATGACTGCCAGTCATGTGGCATGCCGAAGTGTTCACTTTGAAAACAGGACCACTCTCTTTCCTACACAGCAACTATCTCAAATTTATGTACTCGTGGCATGACAGGTGCCAAGAGTGCAATTAAGTCATTCAGTGTACTCCGTATTCTGAGATTACAGAAAACTGCTGATTAACTTCAACAAAGTTCACATTTTGATAATTTAGAAGCTAGAAATGATTACTGCAAAAGCAGCATAGGTTATTGGATGTTCATATTCTGATATCACTAATATTTATCAAAAGCAAACTAATTATATTGTAACCTAGTAGAGATTAGAGTTTGAAATATGATCAGTGAATTTCCTAGTAGCAGAGTGGCAACTCAGATGAAGGTTTGGAAAGGGTGACATGGACCTTGTTGGGACCTGCGGTTGTTATAGAAGGCATTATGAAAGCTGTGGAATATGCCAGTATTTTTATTAGTCACATATGCTCCTTCATAGTTTATGGTCTCCCTACCAGATGTGGCGTTCCCAGGAAAACACAATCCATACCAACAGGTCAAAATCACGCTACAGTGGTTTGAGAGATATTTGATGTCCTGATTGCACATAATCCCAGTTGAATTGGTCTGGGGTGTCATTAACCATGCATTGGGGACATGGAGACTCCATGTTCTGATAATGTGCACCTGTCTTGTATGTGAAGATGAGGCAGCTATCTATTAGGTGACTAGGTGTAGTATGAAACTGGATGTTGTGATGCAAGAGTGGTCTCCTAATTATATGCTTCAGTTTCACCAACAAAAGTTTGTCTTACATGAAAAGCCATTTGTTATTGCGTGTTTCATAATAATATAATAAAAATAGCTGTTCTCAAGATTTTACACAAATTCCTCACTTTCTCACTTGCATATTAAACCATCTTCATTTTCTCCATATAAGTAAAGTTTCATTTTGTACATATTCTTTTAAGGTGTACTCCAGAAATGATATCAATACTGAAATGTAATTCCTGTGGAAAAGCTTTGGACATTGCACGCACTGCCCGTGACATGTTGGGTGGGAATGGCATTTCTGATGAATATCATATTATTAGACATGTTCTGAATCTGGAATCAGTCAATACATATGAAGGTAAGGTCATATACTTTTTCTTTTTCCTCTTTGTTTCCTGAATGCAAATAATGGACAACTGCACTTGATCAATCTGTTATAGGTACTCACGATATCCATGCTCTCATTCTTGGGAGAGCTATAACTGGAATACAAGCATTTAGCTAAAAACTGGACTAAATATTGTGTTGCTACTGAATATTTATGCATTGCTGTATTTTCTGAGGTACGTGTGACAATACTTATTCACTGTGATTCTAAAATATGTAAATAATACTGTACATATTTATTTATTTATTGCTGTATTCTGAATGAGAATATCCAGTGTGTTTTACTCAAAGTTTACCTGGAATAGAAAAAGTAAATCAGTCATCAATCCAAAGATTGCACTTTACCACCAAGCCACACTTACCTGCAATATGAAGTGTAAATTTTATGTCAACACTGTAAGTTCTAGTTTTCTGTCCATAAAATTTATTAATAATAACTGACACTGAACTGATGTTTGACTGTGTGTGGAAAATATAATGAGGAAAACAGAACGTACAATTTCCTAACTCTGGCTATGATTCCTATACAATGAATAATGTTTGTAGAAGTATGAAGCCACAATTGTTTAGTTTATTGTTTATCCACAGATAAATCATATGTCTAACATCAGTTTGATACAAAGAGAAAACACAAGTAAAAGTTAACTGACAAGAATTAGGAAATAGATCTGCTGTTCACTTGCCCGATGGGTGATGCATCTGTTCATTTAAAAGATTATAAGATCACACTAACTTTTATTACTGACTTTCAAGTACTACGTAAGAACATGTTATTTCTCATAAATACTGAACATTTACTGGAAACACTGACTTCTGTTTCTGAAATGTTCAATATACTGTCTTCTTTCATAAACAGCACTGCACCCTGCTGCTGATTTTTATAGACTTACTAGCTGACAAACCCAGCATTGTGTGGATATTAATTTTGCCAATTTTCTATTAGAAATGAAACCTTGTATGTATTTGAGCAGTATACTTGGTGTGAGATGTGCAGTTTTGTGAACATCACTATGGCAATGCCTCTCCATATCTCTGTAGGCAGCTGTAGTTTTCGTCTAATGCCATTTGTGCTTCACAGTTCAAACATGCCAAAAGCACAAGCAGGTGTAAGGGATTACCTTAAGTTGACTTGACTAGGAGTGTTTTAGTACTTAAGAATAAGTTTATTTAAATGTCATGCATGATGCAAAAGTTTCTCCTGATCTGTATATCATACAATGATATAATTTTGTAGTTACATTCAGCAGCTTTTGTGGATAGTGTCTGCAAAATGTGTTGTGAATAGAGTTAGTAGCAAAGGAGTAAAAAATGTAAATGTCATGCACAATGTAGCAGTTTTTCATGCATCTCAGTGTTAATGAAGTCATATGTCCTGAACTGTGGTGGGTAGGTGGTTCTTACCCCTCAGCAATTGTTGCTTGACAGTAATGGATATGTATATCATGTTTGGTTGAAATTGGTCCACTGGTTTAGGAGAAGATGTGGAACATACAAAACACACACACACACACACACACACACACACACACACACACACACACCAGCAGCAGCAGCAGCAGCAGCAGCAGCAGATAGTTTTGAAAGCTAGGGTATTTTTGTATAATTTTATATGTTTTGGCCATACTAACAGTTTTGCCTCCAGAAAATAGGCACTGGGAAGAAATTCTGTCTCATAATTTTATTGTTTTATCAGGTGAAGTTTTCTTTTGACGCAACAACAACTTTCGCTGACAAAACTACTGCTAGATGCATGTAAACTAACCTGCTTGTAAAGGTGTGTTTACATCTGTGTAACTTTATGTGTGCACTATAGTTCAATTCTTTTATCTTGGCGGCTCGCGCATGCCCGCCCAGATGCGGGAGATTGCTGCGTTGCCAGTTGCACACGACGCACGTGCCAAGAGAAGCAGTGCCATAGTATAGTATAGTTCGCAAGCTTACATTTAGGGGGGAGCGCGCAGTTCATGAAGTAAAGCCACCACGGCCGTATTAACCCTTTCGCTGCTACAAAGACGTGCTCCCTGCATTCCGCGCTGTGCGCGTTTGTCACTGCACTGCTCGCCTGTGCAGACACATGGTGTTCTGACTGCTTTGACACACTTATCATTCGATTTCACAAAAACTATTTGGCCCAAAAATTAGATTTTTACACATCTTCTTGACTGATACCTTCCCCCCATAAATGATTTAATTTTGTTTTGATGTTCAATGCAGTTATTATGCAGCATTAAATATAGTAAACCATTGCACGAAATTTTTGAAGAGTTTGCAGAGGTAAAAGTCCATAGAGTATACTTTCCGTATGGTCGATTTTAGTTGCCACAATGTTGAGAATGATATGTGGACAAGGTACCCAAATTTCATATAAAATTTACTGTATAACAATATCTCATTTAATTTAAGTACCACATAGAAGTCGTATGTAATATTGAGAAATATTCCATCTTTCGCGACTGTAACAAAAGTTTTATTTACACTGGGCACGTTTGGCTTTATTTAAAAGCACTTCAAGCGATCAAAAGGAAGTAGACAAAATACATTAAACAAAACTGTGGACTTACAAAAACATTAGGACTCCATCTATCAGTGAAGTGTTCTGAGCTATGTCAAATATAATTTTTGTGTGTGGCACACACAAACAGCATTTATTTGCTAAAACACTGATCAGCCGACACAAACGTTGAATATTGTGTTACCGCAGCACAAAACTATGAAAGGTGACTTGGCAATGGAGGAGACAAAATACTGTCCTCTGAAGATGCTTCAAAAGAGAGAAACACGTCTGGTCTAAATAAGTCGCTTATTACAGTTGCGGAAGAGGAATATATTTCAATACCATTGGTAAAACTGCAACTGTGGAACAAAAACAAGAAAGAGAACATGAGTACCATTGTGTATGTGTCATACCTTTCGTTGATTGAAGTGCTTTAAAATAAAGCCAAACATGCCCAGTGTAAATAAAACTTTTGTTACAGTCGCGAAAGATGGAATATTTCTCAATATTACATACGACACCTATGTGGTACTTAAATTAAATGAGATATTGTTATACAGTAAATTTTATATGAAATTTAGGTATCTTGTCCACATATCATTCTCAACATTGTGGCAACTAAAATCGACCATACGGAAAGTATACTCTATGGACTTTTACCTCTGCAAACTCTTCAAAATTTCGTGCAATGGTTTACTACATTTAATGCTGCACAATAACTGTGTTGAACATCAAAACAAAATTAAGTCATTTATGGGGGGAAGATATCAGTCAAGAAGATGTGTAAAAATCTAATTTTTGGGCCAAATAGTTTTTGTGAAATCGAATGATAAGTGTGTCAAAGCAGTGGGAACACCATGTGTCTGCACAGGCGAGCAGTGCAGTGATGACAAAATCGCGCACAGCGTGGAATGCGGGGAGCACGTGTCTGCAGCAGCAAAAGGGTTAATGCAGAGACAAAGCACTAGAAATTTCAAAAAATTGCATTCAAACGAATAAAATTTTTGAAGTAAGACACTGTGATCTTGTTTTTAAATAAAGAAAATATTAAGCACCGCGCAAGGTTTGAACTCATAATCTTTCGCTTAGTAGCCCAACACCTTAACCGTTACGCTAACGCAGCTCATCTTACAATGTAACTACATGAGGAGTCTAACACGTCATGCAAAATACTGACAAACACTGTTGGTATGACTATGAATTACTGACGCTTCGTCGAAGTACAGTAGGAAATAAACACTTACCGCTGTTCTTTATTGCGAAAAAGCGGTTAGTGAGATTGATACAAACACCTATCCTTGCTATCGCCTGAATTAGGAGTTTTATTACTTGTTAGGTTTAATTAATTAATAGAATATGAAGCAATTGGTATAAAGAATGCTTTTTCCAAACTTTTTATAAAAGAAAGTCTGCTATCAAGACATTGATTTTGTTCTATTACTTTATTTATGACTGAACGTTTCTAAAACTGAAAACACTCGTCCGTGCTCTGCACTGCAGTTGAGATCTGGCAACGTCGTTCTCTGTTCACTGGCTGATTGTGTTTTGTGACGTCAGATGCACAGAACGAACCTAAACTCGGCCGCCAACATAAATGATGCGCACTATAGGTGCATGTAGCCATTGAACGGAGAGGTGAGGGGGTGAATGCAACTTCGCAGAGTCACACGGGCTTCTGATTTGTGCACACAGGCTGCCCCATGTAGGCACAGGAATCTCCCCACTCCAGACAGGGAGACAAATGCAGCAGTCATGTACGTCTATGTAATTTGAAGAATATTATCATGCATTTCTTGTTTGTGGCTGGTATATTCTGCAGATTATAAAGACAGTGTGAAATGAAATGATTGTCTACAGTTTTTCACAACAAAAACAATCTAGAAACAATAAAGACACACCTGAACACAGTAAAGCCATTGTTTGTACTTCTGACAAGTACGTTTTGATGAGGAGTGATTCTGGGACTCTTGATGTGCCAGCACTGACCCGTTTCCTTTACATGTCACTTCAGTTCATAGATAGTTTGCGTATAAAAATAGTAGTAGTAGTAGTAGTAGTAGTAGTAGTAATAATAATAATAATAATAATAATAATAAAGTCCACCTTACTAAGGTACCAATCTGGCAGTGTCACTGCAAGTCCTCAGTGGTGCATGAATAAATTAGTCTCAGATCCTGAAATTGTATTAGTTGGTGTTCTCACAGTTCAGGGACGGATGTAACACCATTGATTTAATTTTGATACTCTTCCTTATTTATTCAGATTAAGTTGCACGCAACTGATGACCAGTTCTCACACTTTTTCGTAGTATCAGCAGTTTATAAAAATAATTTCATTAGTAATACTCATCTAATCAGTCCACTTTCTCTCCAGATAATAACACTAGTTTGCCAAGTTAGTTACCGAATATAATGGACTTTTGACAGTGGCAGGATAACTCATCGATAGCGCTCTAACAGGTTCAACAATCATGTCTCCCTTATCCATATTTACACCTATCACTGACTGACTACACAAGGAAGTTCATACACGTTTATTTTCACAGCTGAGCACAGAATTTTCACTGATGTGTTGACAAAATAATTGCTGATTGTGGGACTGATTAAGGTACAGTGCTCGTGGTGCAGGGTGCGGTGGCTAGAAGCCAGGATGCTGCAAACGGGTGGTGGAGCTGAGGTCGAGCCCAGATGGCAGAGGACAGCAGCTGCAAATGTAACAAGTTCTTTTATTGACACATCTGCACTGCTTGATGCATAGGGTCAGTGTCCAGCTGGCTGCCGAATTCTGCTTGGCTGTCTGCCCGCACAACCCTTGTTGCCGGTGCGGTACTACATCGTGCCAGTGACCTTGTTACATAAGCTGGTTGCATGGACCCTGCACCATCATTGTGCAAATTTTATGCTGCTATGGCTTCTGTGGCCCCAAGTACCATCTGCTGACATCACAGCAGGGGTGCCCACCACACTAGGCCCCCTGTCTGGCAGTGGCTGGTGTGCATGGGAAGAAACCTCCTGCCCCCTGGGCAGGAGTTGGCTGTGCTACCGGGGATGTACATGAGTGGCCAGTGGTGTCATGCCTCTATAAGTCTGTGGAGAGATGTAGTGTGCAAAACTGCTGTCCTGCAGTGGCCTCGACTAATAACCTCTGTTGACAAGCCCATGTGGTGTCCTCATTTGGCACAGCTGCATCATCTCGGTTGGGCTGCGAGACTAAGAATAATTCTATTAAAAAAATGACTAGTGCTTGTGGCTGGCAGCAAGATGTGTATGCACCACTACCAGTAACAGATGGCTTCTTTAATCAAGTGTGTGCCAGTTTAAGGTTTTCAGCATTCCTGTGAGTCAAACAAACCTGTGACCATTCATACTGCTTTTACTTGTTTACATTCAATATACATGTCAGTACTAATTGTTATGGGCCCCATACACTTGAAATGGAATGCGGAAGTGTTTTTAAGCAGTTTCCTGTGTAGATTGACTGCATTATTCTACTATGCTACCAATGAACAATGAACAATGTTTTTTTTTAGTCCTACTGCCCCAACAGTTATCATTCCAGTGGGAGACAGCACCTTAAACGTGTTGGTAAAAGTGATAAGTGTAGAACTTTGAAGTTCTTCCCAGTCCTGGCCTTCCTCTGGACCAACCACTGACTCACCACTCGAAGTCTAGTTGTCGACATCTTGTATTTCCTGGAGAAGGAACAGTACCCTTGGGAGAGGATAGTAGTTCACGCTCCTTTGACAGAAGTCTACCCAACCATCCATTCACACCAGCTTTCAAACGCTTGATAGCAGTCTGGACAATTTCCAATTACTTGCAAACACCAAGTAGTTCACCCAGTGCCTGAGAGCAGCATTCACAGTGGGGCTGCATGTGGGTGGTGCAATGTTTATCTGAAACAGTAATTTAATTGGCTAGATAAAACATCTACTTACCAAGCAGTGGCAGAACACACACATAAAAGAATGTTGTAATTAGGCAAGCTTTCAGAGTCAGTGGCTCCTTCTTCAGGCAGAAGGGTTGAAGGGGAAGGAAGAGGGGTGAGTGAAAAGGACTGGAGAGGTCTAGGAAAAGGGGTAGACTTTGGGAAAGTCACCCAGAACCGCGGGTTGGGGGAGACTTACCACACAGGACGAGAAGAATAGACTGATTATTGAGGACTGCATCGGATGAGATTTGAAAACCTGAGAGCACACAGAGCGTAGTTACTGTGAAGAGATGCTGAGGTGGAAGAAGTTAACATAAATTAAGGCCAGGTGGCTGGTGAGAACCAAGGACATGTTGTAGTGCTAGTTCCCACCTGCGGAGTTCTGAGAAATTAGTGTCCGAGGAAGAATCCAGATGGCATGTTTGGTGAAACAGACACCGAGGTTGTGATACTCATGTTGTAGAGCGTGCATGTTGCATGTTGCCAGTATACACCCTCTGCCTTTGTCCATTCATCCTAATTGATAATTTGGTGGTCGTCAAGCTGATGTAAAAGGTCAAACAGTGTTTACATAACAGCTGGTACATGACGCGTTGTTTCACAGGTGGCTCTCCCTTTGATAGTATATGTTTGCCAGTTACATGGCTGCTATAGTTGGTGGTAGGAGGGTGCTTAGGGCAAGTCTTGCAGCAGGGATGGTCACAGGGGTAAGAGCCATTGGGTAGGGAGATGGGTGCAGAAGGAGCATAGGGTCTGACAAGAATATTGTGGAGATTGGGGTGGGGAGGGGTGGGGAGGGGAGGGGAGGGGAGGGGAGGGGGGGTGACGAAAAGCTGTTCTAGACGTGGTGGGAAAAATTTCAGACAGAATGCATCTCATTTCAGGGCATGATTTTAGGAAGTCATTGACCTGTCGAAGTAGCTGATTTATGCATTCCAGTCCAGGACAATACTGAGTCACCAGTGTTGTTTTCTGAAGCTGTTTTTTTGGAGGGATCAGCAGTACCAGGATTGGATTTGATGGCCCGGGAAATCTGCTTTTGAACTGGACTGGTGAAGTAATTACGTGCAGTGAAGGCTGAGGTGAGACTGGTGGTGTATTGCTGTAAAGAGTCTGCATCTGAACAAATACGTTTGCCTTGACATGTCAAATGTTCCCTCCCATACAGCTTTGGCATTTGAGACAAACGTATTTGTTCAGATGCAAACTCTTTAGAGCAATACACCAAGAATTTCACCTCAGCCTTCACTGCACATAATTACCCCACCAGCCAAGTTCAAAAGCAGATTTCCCGGGCCATCCCATCCAATCCTGGTATTGCTGATCACTGTAAAAACAGCTTTGAAGCACACCACTGGTGACTCAGTATTATCCTGGTCTTTAATGTGTAATCAGCTACTTCAACAGGGCCATGACTTCCTAAAAACATACCATGAAATTAGATTCATTCTGTCTGAAATTGTACCCATCACATCTAGAACAGCTTTTCGTTGCCCTCCCAATCTCTGCAATATTCTTGTTGGGTCCTGTGCTCCGTCTGCACCCATCTCCCTACCCTATGGCTCCTAGCCCGGTGACCGTCCTCACTGCAAGACTTGCCATATGCACCCTCCTACCACCACCTATAGCAGCCCTGTAACTGGCAAAAGATATACTATCAAAGGGAGAGCCACCTGTGAAATGACACGTCTTGTACCAGCTGGTATGTAAACACCGTTTGGCCTTTTATATCTGCATGACAACCACCAGATTATCAATTAGGATGAATGGGCATAGGCAGAGGGTGTATATTGGGAGCATGCAATATCCTGTTGCAGAGCATGCTCTACAACATGATAACCATGACCTTGGAGTCTGTTTCACCACACATGCCATCTGTACTCTTTCCCCAGACACCAGTTTCTCAGAACTCTGCAAGTGGGAACTAGCACTACAACATGTCCTTGGTTCTCGCAAACCATCTGGCCTTAATATATGTTAACTTCTTCCATCCCAGCATTTCTTCACAGTAACTACTCTTCTCTTCACTCCACTTTAGTTTTCTACATCTTTCATTGTCTTACCTATCTATTTTTCACCACCCCCTCCCATCTCTGTTACATACAATGTACTTATCTTTTTGCTCTTATTAACTCATGCATGATGTGTAAGCAGTAATCTCTGTCTTGCATATTACCCTGTGTTCCACCTTTAAGCTCTCAGGTTTTCAAATATCATCTGATGCAGTCCCCAACAATCAGTCTTTCCTTCTCATCTGGTGCGGTAAGTCTCCCCTGATCTGCGGTTCTGGGTGACTTTCCCAAAATCTACGCCTTTTCCTAGACCTCTCCAGTCCTTTTCCTTCACCCCTCTTTCTTCCCCTTCAATCCTTCTGCTTGAAGAAGGAGCCACTGGTTCAAAAAGCTTGCTTAATTACAATTTTCTTTTATGTGTGTGTTCTGCCACCACTTGGTGAGTAGATTTTTTTTTATTTATCCAATTAAATTTAAATTATTTTTTCAAAAACTGATTGTTTTTGTTGAACAATAAACAAGTAACTTTAAACTAATCTTGGATTTTTTAGTTTCGTGATTTATTACACTACAAGGCCTCCAAGTTCCTTTTTAAGATATGAAATTTCAACACCCAAGAAAGTGGCTTTTGTTAAATTTCAGTGAATTGTTGAAGATTACTTTGTCTCAAACTTCTGTTGAAATCATCTTCATTAACAGATTCACGTGGAGAAATGATTTTCCAAAAATATATTGCTGCTAAAGTTTGCAGAGTACACAACTATAGCTCACAGCCATTGATTTATTGTGAAATATGTTACACACAGCACTCAGAGCTTCCAAAAATTCTCAAAAATGTATCATTTAGCACACGTGTACCAACTGAAATCAGGAGACAGTGGTTGTCTAAATAATGGGTTCTGCTGCCAAAATGTAGTTTGCAATTGACATCGTAGTACAGATCTTTTGCAGCACTCACAGAAGTTTGAAGATACACAATATACACTCCTGGAAATTGAAATAAGAACACCGTGAATTCATTGTCCCAGGAAGGGGAAACATTATTGACACATTCCTGGGGTCAGATACATCACATGATCACACTGACAGAACCACAGGCACATAGACACAGGCAACAGAGCATGCACAATGTCGGCACTAGTACAGTGTATATCCACCTTTCGCAGCAATGCAGGCTGCTATTCTCCCGTGGAGATGATCGTAGAGATGCTGGATGTAGTCCTGTGGAATGGCTTGCCATGCCATTTCCACCTGGCGCCTCAGTTGGACCAGCGTTCATGCTGGACGTGCAGACCGCGTGAGACGACGCTTCATCCAGTCCCAAACATGCTCAATGGGGGACAGATCCGGAGATCTTGCTGGCCAGGGTAGTTGACTTACACCTTCTAGAGCACGTTGGGTGGCACGGGATACATGCGGACGTGCATTGTCCTGTTGGAACAGCAAGTTCCCTTGCCGGTCTAGGAATGGTAGAACGATGGGTTCGATGACGGTTTGGATGTACCGTGCACTATTCAGTGTCCCCTCGACGATCACCAGTGGTGTACGGCCAGTGTAGGAGATCGCTCCCCACACCATGATGCCGGGTGTTGGCCCTGTGTGCCTCGGTCGTATGCAGTCCTGATTGTGGCGCTCACCTGCATGGTGCCAAACACGCATACGACCATCATTGGCACCAAGGCAGAAGCGACTCTCATCGCTGAAGACGACACGTCTCCATTCGTTCCTCCATTCACGCCTGTCGCGACACCACTGGAGGCGGGCTGCACAATGTTGGGGCGTGAGCGGAAGACGGCCTAACGGTGTGCGGGACCGTAGCCCAGCTTCATGGAGACGGTTGCGAATGGTCCTCGCCGATACCCCAGGAGCAACAGTGTCCCTAATTTGCTGGGAAGTGGTGGTGCGGTCCCCTACGGCACTGCGTAGGATCCTACGGTCTTGGCGTGCATCCGTGCGTCGCTGCGGTCCGGTCCCAGGTCGACGGGCACGTGCACCTTCTGCCGACCACTGGCGACAACATCGATGTACTGTGGAGACCTCACGCCCCACGTGTTGAGCAATTCGGCGGTACATCTACCCGGCCTCCCGCATGCCCACTATACGCCCTCGCTCAAAGTCCGTCAACTGCACATACGGTTCACGTCCACGCTGTCGCGGCATGCTACCAGTGTTAAAGACTGCGATGGAGCTCCGTATGCCACGGCAAACTGGCTGACACTGACGGCGGCGGTGCACAAATGCTGCGCAGCTAGCGCCATTCGACGGCCAACACCGCAGTTCCTGGTGTGTCTGCTGTGCCTTGCATGTGATCATTGCTTGTACAGCCCTCTCGCAGTGTCCGGAGCAAGTATGGTGGGTCTGACACACCGGTGTCAATGTGTTCTTTTTTCCATTTCCAGGAGTGTATTATGATACACACAAACCTTAATACAAACAATAAAATATTTCTAGAATTCTGCATCAGTTTTACCTGACACATGACGTGGTCTCACACCATGGGAAAACTGAAAGTTAGTTTACATATGTAAATAAACATGTGCAATGTTTGGGTCTTTTTACTTACCTGAATTTGTCACATATTCTACACTAGCATGCCACAGATGAATACTGTAACATCAATTTAGGTCGTTTATAAGAGTGAAAATTGTGGAGTACCAACCATTTAGGGCAGCTAACAGCAGAATGATTAATGTTTCATGTTGTCTGCTCAGATAATCTGAAATCTGTTTCTTGTCACATTTATTAATGAGAAATATCTATCTGCCTTTCTTAACATATCTAATAACACTCATGCTGGTGATGCTATAACTGCTATATCAGCTTTTATTCTCTGCTTTATGTTAACTAAATTAAAATGTTATGACCAATTTGTAACTAGATTTAAGACATTTCCCCTTATAAGTCACTTCCCTTACTAATTGTTCAAGGTAAATTTTAGATAAGGATTCATAACAATATCACACAAATCCCTGTTGTTATTGCTTGCCATAATCATTATAGAGTTTTCCAGCCTATAGTTAGTAAGTTGAAATCTTCCCATACCATAACGTAATAAGGTAACTCACAGTTTATGAATTTCCATTATTGTTCATACTGTATTTGAACAGTAGCTGAGAGGGTGTGGTGCCATGTTTCTCAGTGATAACGATGATGAAAAACTTTGACAATACATACTGTTTAGAGTGACCTGCAATAAACTTAGCTGCATCAGGCCAACACACAACAAATGGAAAATAATATGGATGGACATAAATGTCATGCATGGGACTGATGACTTCACTGTTTGTTCCCTCCCCCAAATCAATCAACCAATCAAACAAATGTCATGCAGGCAGATGAGATACACTTTTCAAGTAATTGAAATGTGTATACATATAGCTTGATTAATTGTGGAAATACCTTTGTATTAGCAGTGAAAAGGTGTGGTGCACATTCAGAGAACGTTTCATTATTGGTTCCTTTTCCTTTTAAGATATATGCAGTGGTAAATTTTAAACAGTTGTTTTTTCTGCAAGTGAGTATTTACTGTGGTTTTAAGAAACACCATTATTTTCTGTGCACAAGAGAGGTAAGTATCCATAGTATAACAGTCACCTAGAGTGCAGCACATTCAGTGACTGCAGCTCCTGCCCCAACAATTGCTAAAATAAAAGTGTCATTGAGTAACATTGTGGATATGCTACAACCCTGTCTCACTCCTTTCTCAATGTCTCACTCCTTTCTCAACCACTGCTTCCCTTTCATGCCCTTGGTCTATTATAACTGATATATCTGTATAAGTTCCATATAATCCTTCACTCCCTTTATTTACTCCTGTCACCTTCAGAATGTCAAAGAGTGTGTTCCAGTCAAAATTGTCAAAAGCCTTCTCTGAATTTACACAAGCTGTAAACATGGGTTTCCGTTTCCTCAACCTATTTACAAGACCTAAGATAGGTTGTTGGGTCAATATTGCCTCACATGTTCCAATGTTTTCCAAAACCCAAACCTATCTTCTCCGAGGTCAGCTTCTACCAGTTTTTTTCATTCTTATGTAAATAATTCATGTTAGTATTTTGCAACCATGACTTATTAAACTGATAGTTCAGTAATATTCACACCTGTCTGCACCTGCTTTCTGTGGAATTAGATTTATTATTTGAAGTCTGAGGGTATTTTGCCTGTCTCATACATCTTGCAAACCAGATGGAAGAGCTCTGTAATGGCTGGTTCTCCCAATGCTATCAGTAGTTATGACAGAATGTTGTCAACTCCTTAGGTCTTTTGGTGCTCTGTCAAATTCTTCTGACAGTGTCATATCTTCCATCTCATCTTCGTCCACGTCTTCTTTGATATCTATAACATTGCCCTCAAGTACATCTCTCGTGGACAGACCCTCTATATACTACTTCTACCTTTCTGTTCTTTGCTTGGTACTGGATTGCTATCTGATCTCTTGATAGCCATACAGCTAGTTTTCTTTTCTCCACATGCCTCTTTAATTTTTCTGTAGGTGGTACCTATCTTCCCCCTAGTTGTACATGCTTCTATAGACTTACGTTTTTCCTCTATCATTCTGCTTAGCCATTTTGCACTTTTGTGAATTGCATGTTTTAGACATTTGTATTCTCTTTTGGCACTTCATTTACTGAATTTTTATATTTTCTTCTTTCATGAGTTAAATTTAGTATCTCCTGTGATGTCCAAGGATTTCTGCAGGCCTGGTCTTTTTACCTATTAGATCCTCTGCTGCCTTCACTATTTCATCTCTCAAGCTATCAATTTGTCTTCTACCGTGTTCATTTCCATCATTCTTGCAATCTATTCTTCTGTTTTATCCACAGTTCATGACCGATAAGTTATGGTCAGAGTCCACAGCTGCTCCGCAAATGTCTTACAGTTTAAAATCTGGTTCCAAAAATCTCTGTCTTGCTGTTATGTAATCATCTGAAACTTCCCATTATCTCAGGTGTCTTTCATGATTGTTGATTCTTGATTAAAATATGCTCTGAGCAAAATTTTACCACACAGATTACTTTTTTGTTCCTTTCCCCCAGTCCATATTTTCCTACTATTTTCCCTTCTCTTCCTCTTCCTACTGCTGAATTCCAGACACCCATCACAATTAAATTTTTCTCTCCCATAAGTGTCTGAATAATTTCTTCTGTCTGATCATACATTGTTTCACCCTCCTCATTATCGGCAGAGCTAGTTCGCATATAAACTTGTACTATTGTTGTGGGTGTTGGCTTTATGCCTATCCTGTGTATAATAATGTGTTCACTGAGCTGCGCATAGTAGCTTACCCACATTGCTATGAGGGTCGCCCAGAAAGTAAAGCACCATTTTTTTTTGTCAGCCAAAAACAATGCTACAAATGCAGAATATTCCATATGTATTATTTGAAGTCTCCCGAGAGAGAGAGCGCGTCAAGATTCTGTCACTTCTGACAGATAGTATAGCCGCAGGACAGTTTCAAAATGGCATCTGTAGGAAATGCATGTTACAACAACATGCCATCATTGAATTTCTCACTGCAGAGAAAGAAACTGTGGTGAATATTCACAAATACTTGTGCGCAGTCTATGGAACATATGCTGTCAACAGAAGTACAGTTAGTTGCTGGCCATGGAGGGTGAGGTCGTCAGAAGGCGATTTGGTGGAGCTCCATTATTTGCAGCAGTGTCTGTCACACCTGACACACCTAGCCTAGCCCCCTTGGACTTCCACTTGTTTGGGCCATTAAAGAATGCCATTCGTGAAGACATTTTGCTGATGAGGAGGTGATTCACACAGTGAAGCATTGGCTCCACCACCAGGACCCGGATTGGTACTGACAGGGCATACACGCCCTTGTTTCGCACTTGAGGAAGGCCATAGGATGGGATGGAGATTACGTGGAAAAATAGGGTATGTAGATGAAATACCATTCTTTCATGTGTGTAATTCTTATTATCTTCAATAAAGAATTGTTGAAGAAAAAAATGTGGTGCACTACTTTCTGGGCAACCCTCATATTTTCTTATTCATTATTAGACCTACACCTGCATTATCCCTATTTGATTTTTTATTGATGACAGTGTACTCACCTGACCAGAAGTTCTCTTTATCCTGCTACCAAACTTCACTAATCCCCATCCCATCTAACTTCAACCTAAGCATTTCCTTTTTTTTTAAATTTTATAATCTACCTACCCAGTTGAGGGATCTAACACTGCATGCTCCAATCCGTAGAATGCGTTTTGTTTTTCCTAATGATGACATTCTCCTGAGTAGTCCCCACCTGGAGATCCAAATGGGAAATTGTTTTGCATCCGGAATATTTTACCCAAGAGGATCCCATCATCATTTGACTATATGGTAGAGTTGCATGTCCTTGGGAGAAGTAATGGCTATAGTTTCCCCCTTGCTTTCAGCTATTCACAGTACCAGCACAGCAAGGCCATATTGTCTGACATTATTGTAACAGATCAGTCAATCATGCAGCCTGTTTCCCCTGCAACTACTAAAGAGGCTGCTGCCCCTCTTCTGGAACCACATTTTTCTGGCCTCTCCACAGTATTAATAATATAATATTGTTTCTTATATGGCAGTTACATTGCCTGGAAGAAAGTTTATTATTTGAAAGTCATATTTCTGTTAGAGACACAACTAGGAGGATCAAACTCAATGAAATATCTAATATTTTGAACAAAATTTATTAGTGTCAGTGTACTGCATATAAATGTAAGCAGTTTGGAAACACTCTTGATAAAAACTCTTTTATTTTAGGTTGTACCAAAAGTGCCAATTTGTGTCATGAATGGTGAAAGTTTGTGATCGTCCTCCAACATGGAAAAACTCCAGTGAGAATCCATACTGTCTCAAAATCAGTGTACAGGTATGCAATACACATGGAGCATAGTATCAGAAGATGCAACACAGACATTTGTGCACAAGTTTTGGAATAATGAGTGTCCTGTAGCTTTAAGTAATGAACATCTAGTCTGTAACTATGAATCTAATACTGAAGACTGCAGATTATGATATTTTCTGTACACCAAAGTTGCTGCGGTATTGTATAAACTAAAAATGCTTTCATGATGCATTTGTTAATAAATAATTTTTATTTTTACTCAATAAAGTAAATCTTAATGTAACCACACCTGATGTATACAGTCATCGTCAACTGAATTTCATATCTTTTAATATACACGTATCATCAGACTAAACTTCAGTATTTTACATGTATGATGAAAGTGCCACCTGGAAGAGGACAGATGATGAGAATAATCTCAGCCCAATAGTAAAACACATCATTCTTTTTTCCCAACTCATATGCAAGTCAGAACAAGAATTTCATGGTTATGCATTTTCTGCACTACACAGCTCATGCACAGAAACAACGTACATCTGTAAAAGTAGTTTTCGCTATAAGAGGCCACTGTTATATGGAAGGTCTTGTCAATGCGAAATCATACACTGAGACATCCGATGACTGGAGGGATGTCATCATATTAAAAATTTTATTCTATATTATTATATGACTCTGTTGAAATGAAAGTCTGAATATTGTCAAAACGATGCCACGTTTCTGCCAGAGAGCTGGGACCTAGCTTTGTTTTATATTTATCAACATGACATGCACACAGTTAATTACATCAATAAGAAATGAAAAGTAACACCAGTTGTTACTTTGTGATTGGTGTAAGAGGTAACAGTCAAAATGCTCACACATGCATGTTGACAATATGGTAATATTGCAATAGTTGCCTGAAAGATATGAAGAGGAGAAAAGGAGTGATTTCTAAATATTTACCTCAGTATTATATGCAATAATAGTGTACGCCTGTTTTGCTTTCTAGAGAAACAGTCACAGAGAAAAACTGTTCTGGTAAAATGACTATGATACTAAGAGACTTACATTAACATTGAAAGATCACAGGTTCACGTAAGTGTGAGATAAGCCATTGCAAATGTGAAGTGCTGGTAACCAGTATAACAGCCAGAATGTTGCATGCAAACATGCATGCATTGTGTTGTACAGGTGCCGGATGTCAGTTTGTGGGGTGGTGTTACACGCCTGTTGCACTTGTTTGGTCAATACAGGGATGGTTAATGCTGTTTGTGGATGATGCTGTAAATGATGGTTAATGCTGTTTGTGGATGCTGCTGGAGTTCTCATCTGATCATGTCCTATGTGTGCTCAATTGGAGACAGACCTGGTCATTAAGCAGGCCAAGGCAACATTTTGACACTCTGTAGAACATGTTGTGTAATGACAAGGTATGTAGTTGAGTGTTATCCTTTCAGAAAACACCCCCTGCAATGCTGTTCATGAATGGCAGCACAACAGGTCAAATCACCAGACTGATA
Source organism: Schistocerca cancellata (assembly GCF_023864275.1). Classification (NCBI taxonomy): domain Eukaryota; kingdom Metazoa; phylum Arthropoda; class Insecta; order Orthoptera; family Acrididae; genus Schistocerca; species Schistocerca cancellata. The sequence goes on from NC_064629.1 coordinate 720,245,256, forward strand.
AACAAATTTGCAGTCAGGATGCACAATATAACAATGAGAGTGCTCCTGCTGTCATACAAAATTGCACCCCAGGCCCTAACTTCAGGTGTAGGTCCAGTATGTCTAGCACACAGGCAGGTTGGCTGCAGACCCTCAACTGACCACCTCCTAACCAACACATGGCCATCACTGGCACCAAGGCAGAACCAGACCTCCACCATGCCCTCCAATGACCTCTTGCTTAACGGAACTGAAGTCAAAAATGACAGTGATTGGGGTCAGTGGAATGCACGCTACAGGGCGTCTCGCGTGAAGCTGTCCTTGAAGTAAACAATACGTGACAGTTCGTTGTGTCACTGTGGTGCCAACTGCTGCTCAAATTGCAGCTGCAGATGCAGTAAGATGTGTGAAACATGTTCCCTCTTGGAGGGTGACGTGACCGTCTAGAACCCGGTCTTCATGCGACCTTACATTCTTGTGAGCATCACTACCAACAGTCATGCAAAGTGGCTACATTCCTGCCAAGTCTTTCTGCAATATTGCAGAAAGAACATCCAGCTTCTCCTAGCTGTATTACAACTCACGGAGTCTCTGTCACCTTCTACATCTACATCTTTCATCCATACTCTGCAAGCCACCTGACGGTGTGTGGCAGAGGGTACCTTGAGTACCTCTATCGGTTCTCCCTTCTATTCCAGTCTCATATTGTTCGTGGAAAGAAGGATTGTCGGTATGCTTCTGTGTGGGCTCTAATCTCTCTGATTTTATCCTCATGGTCTCTTTGCGAGATATACGTAGGAGGGAGCAATATACTGCTTGACTCTTTGCTGAAGGTATGTTCTCGAAACTTCAACAAAAGCCCGTACCGAGCTACTGAGCGTCTCTCCTGCAGCGTCTTCCACTGGAGTTTATCTATCATCTCTATAACGCTTTCGCAATTACTAAATGATCCTGTAACGAAGTGCGCTGCTCTCTGTTGGATCTTCTCTATCTCTTCTATCAACCCTATCTGGTACGGATCCCACACTGCTGAGCAGTATTCAAGCAGTGGGCAAACAAGCGTACTGTAACCTACTTCCTTTGTTTTCAGATTGCATTTCCTTAGGATTCTTCCAATGAATCTCAGTCTGGCATCTGCTTTACCAACGATCAACTTTATATGATCATTCCATTTTAAATCATTCCTAATGCGTACTCCCAGATAATTTATGGAATTAACTGCTTCCAGTTGCTGACCTGCTATTTTGTAGTTAAATGATAAGGGATCTATCTTTCTATGTATTCACAGCACATTACACTTGTCTACATTGATATTCAATTGCCATTCCCTGCACCATGCGTCAATTCGCTGCAGATCGTCCTGCATTTCAGTACAATTTTCCATTGTTACAACCTCTCGATATACCACAGCATCATCCGCAAACAGCCCCAGTGAACTTCCGATGTCACCCACAAGGTCATTTATGTATATTGTGAATAGCAACAGTCCTACGACACTCCCCTGCGGCACACCTGAAATCACTCTTACTTCGGAAGACTTCTCTCCATTGAGAATGACATGCTGCGTTCTGTTATCTAGGAACTCTTCAAACCAATCACACAATTGGTCTGATAGTCCATATGCTCTTACTTTGTTCATTAAACGACTGTGGGGGAACTGTATCGAACGCCTTGCGGAAGTCAAGAAACATGGCATCTACCTGTGAACCCGTGTCTATGGCCCTCTGAGTCTCATGGACAAATAGTGTGAGCTGGATTTCACATGACCGTCTTTTTCGAAACCCATGCTGATTCCTACAGAGTAGATTTCTAGTCTCCAGAAAAGTCATTATACTTGAACACAATACGTGTTCCAAAATTCTACAACTGATCGACATTAGAGATATAGGTCTATAGTTCTGCACATCTGTTCGACATCCCTTCTTGAAAATGGGGATGACCTGTGCCCTTTTCCAATCCTTTGGAACGCTACGCTCTTCTAGAGACCTACGGTACACCGCTGCAATAAGGGGGGCTAGTTCCTTCGCGTACTCTGTGTAAAATCAAACTGGTATTCCATCAGGTCCAGCGGCCTTTCCTCTTTTGAGAGATTTTAATTGTTTCTCTATCCCTCTGTCGTCTATTTCGATATCTACCATTTTGTCATCTTTGCGACAATCTAGAGAAAGAACTTAAAGGCACTCTCGACCAACATCAATTCACCACATACACTGTCGAAGGTAACTAACACTCATGACCATTGCATCCTCATAGTGGCACTCCACACATTATATCTAATGTAAATAAACTTGGGGGTTGCAACAAACAGAATCAGTATTTGAGTGAACTGATCACAATTGTTCCAGTTCAGCAGTGGTGCAACAGAAATTATGATGGAGTGGCAAGTGATTGTGTGTCTTATTGTTATCAGGCATGTGCACATGTTTATGGTAGTGATATATTGCCAGATGTAACCATTTGCCACAAAGCCTTCTTAGCCTTACATGGTTTTATAAGTTGCCATGTAGAGACTTTAAAGAAACACTTCCCCGAAATCTGTGACTCTCAGATAGATGGTTGAAGTAAATATAAAACCAACTAAAATCAACTGTGTGAGTAAACTAAATCCATTTTTTTTCCTTCATGAAATCTATGAGAGGAAGGCAATGTCACTATTCTTTAAAGGATACATCAAGAGTGTGCTTACTTGAAGGGCTAGATGAAGCCAAACTATATGTAATATATACTGAGTCTAACAAAGAGCATACTGGTGGTTCAACAACTTTCCAAGAAATTTTTGATGGAAACTTTAATATTTATTTTTGGATGCCCTGAAAAAGACATATACAGTTGTAATTGATTGAAATAATAGGTATCAGTGTCATTACTGATACTACTGACAAAGGATCTGAAGCCTCATTAGCCCAGGACCTACCTTACTTACAAAGATGACTTCCTCTCATAGATTTCATGAAGGAAAAAAAATGGATTTAGTTTATTCACACAGTTGATTTTATTTGGTTTTATATTTACTTCAACCATCTATCTGAGAGCCACAGATTTCAGAGTGTTTCTTTAAAGTCTCTACATGGCAATTTATAATACCGTTTAAGGCTAAGAAGGCTTTGTGGCAAAGGAAAGACAAGATCATATGGTGAGAAGTGCGAAGTTTTATTCAGTCAAAAGAAACTGCGATAAAGAATCCAGAAAACATGAAGAAATTGAGGCAATTATTGTTGATTAAAAAAAGAATCTGCTACTCTTAATGTAACCACACCTGATGTATACAGTCATCGTCAACTGAATTTCATATCTTTTAATATACACGTATCATCAGACTAAACTTCAGTATTTTACATGTATGATGAAAGTGCCACCTGGAAGAGGACAGATGATGAGAATAATCTCAGCCCAATAGTAAAACACATCATTCTTTTTTCCCAACTCATATGCAAGTCAGAACAAGAATTTCATGGTTATGCATTTTCTGCACTACACAGCTCATGCACAGAAACAACGTACATCTGTAAAAGTAGTTTTCGCTATAAGAGGCCACTGTTATATGGAAGGTCTTGTCAATGCGAAATCATACACTGAGACATCCGATGACTGGAGGGATGTCATCAGAAATACCAGAATCAAACCATGACCTTTCACTAACATCATTTGTGCCATAGACATCAAATTTGAAACTTAGACAGACTTTTTATGTGTGTTTTATGTTAAAAAGTGCCTTGTGGCAACATCACCAATTAGAAATTAAAAGTTGACCAAAAGGAGGCAAGATTGGTGCTTCACAAGACAAACTACTTTTAAAACTATTTGAAAGCTGTTTTTGCTGAGAGTCAAGGCACAGAAAACAAGAAAGTGTAACAATCAAAGTGATCTAAACATACTGAGAGAACTTTACAATGGCAAACTGCCCCTTAAACCTGCAAAATTCAAGAATCTACTACATTTAAAACCAATCTTGACCAATCCCAATCCTCAAGAATTCTGTGATTCACTGGTTCCTGCCCTAGGTTTGGACGAGGAGATGAAGATGACATTAAGAATGTTGATGACCTGTCAATTAATTATGCTCCACAACTGGCAGAAACAGTCAAAGTCCTGATGTCTTTTTGTTTTGAAATTAACTGTTCATGTTCCATGTGTTAAATGCAATTTTTTATTTCTGAATATGTAATAAATAATGTATTACAATGCACAATGCTTAAGAAGTTTATTTTTATACCTATTTTTAAGTTACTTATTTGACTTGAAACTTAAGGAACATTATTGTTGTGTGCAGGACTATGAACATTCTTACCTTTACCTCTTCAACAGCTTATCACATTTGAGTACTGCTTCTGACATACAAACATTTACCAAAACTAGAGGTAAATTGGTAAAATTCCTTCCATAAACAAAGGCTTGTCTTATTAAAAATACCAAAGAAACAGAACAGGATACTTGAAGATTTCTGCTTTTTTTTATAGACAATTTTTAATGTTGCCAAAGGTATGATCACAAACAAAATGTTCTGGCTTCCTGCAAAGCCAATTATATGAGCATGATTAGCCATGATTTTACCACTGAGATTGAGTGCAGCTGTGACTTCTGTATACTGCAACAAATGACACAATGTTTTTGAATCTGTGTAACACTGGCTGTATGTTCAGTATTGCAGAACAGTACTGTTTGTTCTCGCCAAATTATGTTAACAGAGGTCTTATAAAATAAGAATAAACCTCAAAGTGCTGCAGCGGCCCCCAAATGGTCTGTTCATCAGGGCACCTGATACTAACTTGACTGTCACTTTAAGCCACGTTGAGCCTACATTTCAGCAAGATAATACCTGCCCGCACATGACAAGAGTTTCTACTGCTCATCTTCATGCTTAGCAAAGGCTACCTTGGCTGACAAGATGGTCAAATCTCTCCCCAGTTGAGAACATTTGGAGCATTACGGGCAGGGCCCTCTAACCACTTTGGATTGTGACATTCTAATGCACCAATTGGACACAATTTGACACGATATTCTTCAGGAGGACATCCTTTGGCCCTGTCAATCGATGCCAAGCTGAATAACTGCTTGCATAAGTTCCAGAGGTAGACCAATGCATTATTGACTTGCTCAATTTGTGAAGTTCTTGCCGTTGAATAAATCATCTAGTTTATCTAAAATTGCAATAATTATTTTTTGTCTGTACGTTATATCATGTCTACAAATTTCTGTCCCATTCAGATAATTCTTCAGGGTGGGTCTTTTTTTGTTTTATTGTAGAGTGTATTATTATTATTATTATTATTATTACTATTATTGACATTTTTTTCTCAGACTGTTAAGTCTGGTTAAAAATGGAACGTGACGCGGACCTTGATCAAGCGTGACTTCCTTGTAACTGTATGGTATATGTTATATTGCATTTAGGAACTTTCGGGTAATTGAACATGTATCAATAATTACAGATTTTTGTAGTTGTATATATATGTTTGGATGTAGCTGTATTGCATTGATGTACTGGTGGATATTGTGAGGTATGACTCCTGTAGTTGATAGTATAATTGGTATAATGTCGACTTTATCCTGATGCCACATGTCCTTGACTTCCTCAGCCAGTTGGATGTATTTTTCAATTTTTTCTCCTGTTTTCTTCTGTATATTTGTTGTGTTGGGTATGGATATTTCAATTAGTTGTGTTAATTTCTTCTTTTTATTGGTGAGTATGATGTCAGGTTTGTTATGTGGTGTTGTTTTATCTGTTATAATAGTTCTGTTCCAGTATAATTTGTATTCATCATTCTTCAGTACATTTTGTGGTGTGTACTTGTATGTGGGAACGTGTTGTTTTATTAGTTTATGTTTTATGGCAAGTTGTTGATGTATTATTTTTGCTACATTGTCATGTCTTCTGGGGTATTCTGTATTTGCTAGTATTGTACATCCGCTTGTGATGTGATCTACTGTTTCTATTTGTTGTTTGCAAAGTCTGCATTTATCTGTTGTGGTGTTGGGATCTTTAATAATATGCTTCCTGTAATATCTGGTGTTTATTGTTTGATCCTGTATTGCAATCATGAATCCTTCCGTCTCACTGTATATATTGCCTTTTCTTATCCATGTGTTGGATGCGTCTTGATCTATGTGTGGCTGTGTTAGATGATACGGGTGCTTGCCATGTAGTGTTTTCTTTTTCCAATTTACTTTCTTTGTATATGTTGATGTTATGTGATCTAAAGGGTTGTAGAAGTGGTTATGAAATTGCAATGGTGTAGCTGATGTATTTATATGAGTGATTGCTTTGTGTACTTTGCTAGTTTCTGCTCGTTCTAGAAAGAATTTTCTTAAATTGTCTACCTGTCCATAATGTAGGTTTTTTATATCTATAAATCCCCTTCCACCTTCCTTTCTGCTTAATGTGAATCTTTCTGTTGCTGAATGTATGTGATGTATTCTATATTTGTGGCATTGTGATCGTGTAAGTGTATTGAGTGCTTCTAGGTCTGTGTCACTCCATTTCACTACTCCAAATGAGTAGGTCAATACTGGTATAGCATAAGTATTTATAGCTTTTGTCTTGTTTCTTGCTGTCAATTCTGTTTTCAGTATTTTTGTTAGTCTTTGTCTATATTTTTCTTTTAGTTCTTCTTTAATATTTGTATTATCTATTCCTATTTTTTGTCTGTATCCTAGATATTTATAGGTATCTGTTTTTTCCATCGCTTCTATGCAGTCGCTGTGGTTATCCAATATGTAATCTTCTTGTTTAGTGTGTTTTCCCTTGACTATGCTATTTTTCTTACATTTGTCTGTTCCAAAAGCCATATTTATATCATTGCTGAATACTTCTGTTATCTTCAGTAATTGGTTGAGTTGTTGATTTGTTGCTGCCAGTAGTTTTAGATCATCCATGTATAGCAAATGTGTGATTTTGTGTGGGTATGTTCCAGTAATATTGTATCCATAATTTGTATTATTTAGCATGTTGGATAGTGGGTTCAGAGCAAGACAGAACCAGAAAGGGCTTAATGAGTCTCCTTGGTATATTCCACGCTTAATCTGTATTGGCTGTGATGTGATGTTATCTGAATTTGTTTGGATATTAAGTGTGGTTTTCCAGTTTTTCATTACTATGTTTAGAAACTGTATCAATTTAGGATCTACTTTGTATATTTCCAATATCTGTAGTAACCATGAGTGGGGTACACTATCAAACGCTTTTTGGTAATCAATGTATGCGTAGTGTAGCGACCTTTGTTTAGTTTTAGCTTGATATGTCACTTCTGTATCTACACTCCTGGAAATTGAAATAAGAACACCGTGAATTCATTGTCCCAGGAAGGGGAAACTTTATTGACACATTCCTGGGGTCAGATACATCACATGATCACACTGACAGAACCACAGGCACATAGACACAGGCAACAGAGCATGCACAATGTCGGCACTAGTACAGTGTATATCCACCTTTCACAGCAATGCAGGCTGCTATTCTCCCATGGAGACAATCGTAGAGATGCTGGATGTAGTCCTGTGGAACGGCTTGCCATGCCATTTCCACCTGGCGCCTCAGTTGGACCAGCGTTCGTGCTGGACGTGCAGACCGCGTGAGACGACGCTTCATCCAGTCCCAAACATGCTCAATGGGGGACAGATCCGGAGATCTTGCTGGCCAGGGTAGTTGACTTACACCTTCTAGAGCACGTTGGGTGGCACGGGATACATGCGGACGTGCATTGTCCTGTTGGAACAGCAAGTTCCCTTGCCGGTCTAGGAATGGTAGAACGATGGGTTCGATGACGGTTTGGATGTACCGTGCACTATTCAGTGTCCCCTCGACGATCACCAGTGGTGTACGGCCAGTGTAGGAGATCGCTCCCCACACCATGATGCCAGGTGTTGGCCCTGTGTGCCTCGGTTGTATGCAGTCCTGATTGTGGCGCTCACCTGCACGGCGCCAAACACGCATACGACCATCATTGGCACCAAGGCAGAAGTGACTCTCATCGCTGAAGACGACACGTCTCCATTCGTCCCTCCATTCACGCCTGTCGCGACACCACTGGAGGCGGGCTGCACGATGTTGGGGCGTGAGCGGAAGACGGCCTAACGTTGTGTGGGACCGTAGCCCAGCTTCATGGAGACGGTTGCGAATGGTCCTCGCCGATACCCCAGGAGCAACAGTGTCCCTAATTTGCTGGGAAGTGGCGGTGCAGTCTCCTACGGCACTGCGTAGGATCCTACGGTCTTGGCGTGCATCCGTGCGGTCCCAGGTCGATGGGCACGTGCACCTTCCGCCGACCACTGGCGACAACATCGATGTACTGTGGAGACCTCATGCCCCACGTGTTGAGCAATTCGGCGGTACGTCCACCCGGCCTCCCGCATGCCCACTATACGCCCTCGCTCATAGTCCGTCAACTGCACATACGGTTCACGTCCACGCTGTCGCGGCATGCGACCAGTGTTAAAGACTGCGATGGAGCTCCGTATGCCACGGCAAACTGGCTGACACTGACGGCGGCGGTGCATAAATGCTGCGCAGCTAGCGCCATTCGACGGCCAACACCGCGGTTCCTGGTGTGTCCGCTGTGCCGTGCGTGTGATCATTGCTTGTACAGCCCTCTCGCAGTGTCCGGAGCAAGTATGGTGGGTCTGACACACCGGTGTCAATGTGTTCTTTTTTCCATTTCCAGGAGTGTATTATCAGTTGCTCTTTACATCCTCGTGCTCCTTTGCAGCATCCTTTTTGTTCTTCATTTATAATTTTGTTCTGTGTTGTATGTGTCACTAATTTCTGTGTAATGACTGAAGTTAATATTTTGTAGATTGTTGGTAGGCATGTTATGGGGCGATATTTAGCTGGGTTTGCTGTGTCTGCTTGATCTTTAGGTTTCAGATAGGTTATTCCATGTGCAAGTGTATCAGGGAATGTGTATGGGTCTGCAATGTAACTGTTAAATAATTTAGCGAGATGTGAATGTGTTGAGGTGAACTTCTTTAGCCAGAAATTTGCTATTTTATCATTTCCAATTGTGTGTAGAATTAATTGCTCGGGTGACTTCATGTTGCAAAATTATCACTTCAGGCATTTGTGGTATCATCTTGTATGAGTCTGTTTCTGCTTGTATCCACTGTGCATGCCTGTTATGTTGTACCGGGTTTGACCATATGTTGCTCCAGAAGTGTTCCATGTCTGCTATGTTTGGTGGATTGTCTATTTTAATGTGTGTGTTATCTATTGTTTGGTAAAATCTCTTTTGGTTTGTGCTGAATGTTTGGTTTTGTTTCCTTCTATTTTCACTTTTTTTGTATCTTCTAAGTCGTTTGGCCAATGCTTGTAATTTCTGCTTCTTTTCATCTAATTGCTCTATTGCTTCTTGTTGTGTGATTTTACCTAACCTTTTTCGTTTTTTGTCTGATATTTCATTTCTTATAAATTGTGTTAGCTGTCCGATGTCTTTTCTCAGTTTTTCTATTCTGATCTGTAGCCTGTGTTGCCATGCTGGTTTTGTGGGTTTCTTCTGTGTGTTTGTTTGTTCTGATCTCTGCCTAGTGTGTATATTTAGTGTAGTGAGTGCTCCTATATAAACCAGTAGTTGTAACTCTTCCATAGTTGTGTTTTCATTTATTTTGTTGTGTATGATTGTGTTGACAGTTTTTATTGTTGTTTCGACTTGTGGGTTATTTGGTGGTCTATGCAAGAATGGTCTAATGTCTGTATTTGTGTCTTTGTATTCTATATATGTCAGCTGAAATTTCTCTTCTATATCTAACACGTGTGTCTCTTCGTGTTCTATTTGTGCTTGTTCTGGTGGCTGTCTTAAGATTTCGTTTTCCTCTGATTGTTTAATTGATGCGTGTTGGTCTTTGTTTGTTTGCTCTGGGATGTTTGAGTCCATTACTATATTTTCTTCTTCTTCTGATTGCACATTATTTTGTTTCAGTATTTGTTGTACTTGTTGTTTGATGTTTTCTAATTCTGACTGGGGTATCCTGTTATTTTTTATTATTACACGGATCTGATCAGCTAGTCGTTGTTCTGTTAAAAATTTTAATTCTGGGTATCTGGTAATAAATGTTGTGTATACTTGTGATCTGTATCCAGTTGTGTTGTTCCTAGGTTTGTTGCTTGGTAATAACAGAACATGAGGTGTCGATTAACTTCATCTGACCATCTCATCCTCTGTCTTTGTTTTCCTTCTAGGGTGGTTGCAGGAAGCATATCCTGCAAAACACCTCTATTTGGATTTAAATCATTTTCCAGTTGGCTAGCAGTGTCGTTACCATTGTGGGCGGGCATAGGGTTCAAGCGTCGTCCCCGACCATGATTGCGCTTGTCCGAGGCTTCTTTAGTTCTGTCCTGAACCAAGTAATCACACTGAAAGGGGGGTTAGCCCTATTAGTGGTTTGTTCTTTTCGTCGCCTTTTACGACTGGCAGAACATACCGAAGGCCTATTCTTTTCCCGGGCCTCCACGGGGGGTTATTATTATTATTATTATTATTATTATTATTATTATTATTATTATTACTTTAAAGACATTACTATATTTTATTGTTATTAAAATCACAGACATATGTGGCACATTAAAAGTGGCTTATGCAAGATGAGTTTCGGAAGGGAATGGGGGGGGGGGGGGGGGGGAGTGTCTGCAGAGACAGCAAGCCACGCACTTTGCACTTTTTACCCCCCCCCCCCCCTCCAAGATCAAACCTCAATCTGTGCTTGTGCAGAATTGGCAATTGTAAGAGCAGCAGACTGTATTTCTCTGGGAGTATCAGTGATTGCACAGTACAGCTTGAAGATATTACCAAAGAACTTTCTTACCATAAAAACCTCTTCGTGGAAACAGCTCTGACTAAAAGCAAGACCAGCCGCCACGATGGCCGCATGAGTCAATTGGTAACTGTCTGAAGCGATAAGGCCGGTAGGCCACTTTGTGCTGCCCATGCGTGGTTGTGTACCATGTACCTCAAGGTGACCCCTGGTTCTTTTGTCAGTAGGAGGAAAATATTTTCCACATAAACATGATTTTTGACATTTTGAGTACATTGTTATCTGCTCGGGTCGTCACAACGCCGTTTTAGTACCTCGTCAATGCTATAAACACAGATAAACTAACAATATAATTACTTCACAGTAAAACCAGTTTTTACATTTCCAGATTTTGCATTTTCCCGTTATGTTCAGTTGGTCCTATCATAGGCCCTATTCTCTCAATTAATAATTTTTTCCTGCAATTAAGAATTTCATATGGATAAATTCCCCTCACTTTACAATTCTGAATCACTACCCCAAACTTCAACATCAGTTTTCAAACTGATTTATGGTGAAACTAAATCGTGTTTGCTCTGACCCACAACAATACCTAAAACTTGCACCACAAATATTGTTGAAATGGAAAGTGCTATTGACGCGCGGTTTTCACAGAATAGGTTGGTAATCAGGGGCTCGTATTGTTAGCCAATGAACAGATTGTAATAATTCTTAGAGATTGTATTTTTTGTGCAAACATACACTTTTAAATGGAACAGTGCCTATTGAGATTAAGGATCTAAAAGAAGGGTAAATTAGAATGTCAGTGGTGTTTCTTTTGCAGGATTCTAGTGAGTCGTTTACGAGATATCGTATTTCGAGAAGTTCCAACTCTGACTCTTGTACAATGCCAGTGGTAGCACACACTAAAGAACAACACAAGTGCATACATTAGGCATGTGGATTATGACCAGTAATGAGACAACTGGCCATCACAGGCTGTGTTCAAAATGACCACTGGCAGCGGCAATACACACTTCCAGTCTGGTATGTAACTACTTCTGCACACATGCTAGCATTTCAGCGGAGATGTCCAAGCAGGCTGTAGTAATATGTTGTTGCATATCATTGTGTGTAACTGGTATGTCCTTTTAGATAGCGTCTTTCAGCTTTCCCCACGGAAAAAAGTCTACAGGCATCAAATCCGGAGAATGGGCCGGCCAAGGCACAAGTCCTCTACGTCCAACCCAGTGACCTGGAAACAATTTGTGAAGACATGCTGTAGTACTTCGTGCACTATGGGCTGGACTGTCATCACATGGTACCACAGGTTCCTTCTAGTCTGCAGTGGAATATCTTCTATCATCCGTGGGACATGGTCTGTTAGGAGGCTGCAATACTTATGTGCTTTCAGTGTTCCATCTATGAAAATCGAGCCAATGTGCTCATGGTTCATTATCCCACACCACACGTTTACGTTCCACGTGACGAAGCTAGTGGGGATTGTCAATAGACCAGTAGTGCAAGTTTCGTCAGTTTACCTTTCCATGATTGGTAACTCTGGGTTCATCACTAAACAAGATACTGATACATCTGGAGTATCCTGTCTTAATGCCCCTTCTCATCATCGTTTCCGCGCACCTCTTGATAGAGAGAACCTATATCAAGGGAGAGTGCGTAGGACACTTGCCTGACTCTTGCCACTTCCTCGCGCGATTGAGTGGTAGCTAACGTGCGGATCAACTGCAACAGCAGCAAGAACATTAATTTCCCCCTCTTCTGTCATCGCCTGTTTCTTTCTGTTACATTGTCTAGTGGTTATACTACACTACTGGCCATTAAAATTGCTACACCAAGAAGAAATGCAGATGATAAACGGGTATTCATTGGGCAAATATATTATACTAGAACTAACATGTGATTATATTTTCACTCAATTTGGGTGCATAGATCCTGAGAAATCAGTACCCAAAACAACCGCCTCTGGCCGTAATAACGGCCGTGATGCGCCTGGGCATTGAGTGAAACAGAGCTTGAATGGCGTGTACAGGTACAGCTGCCCATGCAGCTTCAACACGATACCACAGTTCATCAAGAGTAGTGACTGGCATATTGTGATGAGCCATTTGCTCGGCCACCATTGACCAGACGTTTTCAATTGGTGAGAGATCTGGAAAATGCGCTGGCCAGGGCAGCAGTCGAACATTTTCTGTATCCAGAAAGGCCCGTACAGGACCTGCAACATGCGGTCGTGCATTATCCTACTGAAATGTAGGGTTTCGCAGGGATCGAATGACGGGTAGAGCCACGGGTCGTAACACATCTGAAATGTAACATCCACTGTTCAAAGTGCCGTCAATGTGAACAACAAGTGGCCGAGACGTGTAACCAATGACACCCCATACCGTTACGCCGGGTCATACGCCAGTATGGCGATGACGAATACACGCATCCAACGTGCGTTCACTGCGATGTCGCCAAACACGGATGCGACCATCATGATGCTGTAAACAGAACCTGGATTCATCTGAAAAAATGACGTTTTACCATTCGTGTACCCAGGTTCGTCGTTGAGTACACCATCGCAGGCACTCCTGTCTGTGATGCAGCGTCAAGGGTAACCGCAGCCATGGTCTCCGATCTGGTAGTCCATGCTGCTGCAAACGTCGTCGAACTGTTCGTGCAGATGGTTGTTGCCTAGCAAACGTCCCCATCTGTTGATTCAGGGATCGAGATGTGGCTGCACGATCCGTTACAGCCATGCGGATAAGATGCCTGTCATTTCGACTGCTAGTGATATGAGGCCGTTAGGATCCAGCACGGCGTTCCATAATACCCTCCTGAACCCACCGATTCCAAATTCTGCTAACAGTCATCGGATCTGGACCAACGCGAGCAGCAATGTCGCGATACGATAAACCGCAGGCTACAATCCGACCTTTATCAAAGTTGGAAACGTGATGGTAAGCATTTCTCCTCCTTACACAAGGCATCACAACAGCTTTTCACCAGAAAACGCCGCTCATCTGCTGTTTGTGTATGAGAAATCGGTTGAAAACCTTCTACATGTCAACACGTTGTACGTGTCGCCACCGGCGCCAACCTTGTGTAAATGCTCTGAAAAGCTAATCATTTGCATGTCACAGCATCTTCTTCCTGTCGGTTAAATTTCGCGTCTGTGGCACGTCATCTTCGTGGTGTAGCAATTTTAATGGCCAGTAGTGTACAACTTCCACGTAACTGGTTGAAGAGGTTGATAAATAATTCCAGAGATGATTCTTGCCGCATACACTGTACAAGAACGAACTGCATTCATCCCACACTCCCCATACACCATGAGCATGGCGGCTTTTTCTGCATTGGTAAATACCATCGTCCACTCACACTTGGATTGACACACACTGACTGACTAGCAAGTCGCAGTGCATTCAAGGAACGCACAAATACACTGTAAGGAAACATAACAACATCATACCTAGCAACTATGCAAGCTGAATGGCACAACCAAGTATCAGTGTGGGAATTTTTCAAAATACGATATCTCGTTAAGCGACTCGCACTAGAATCTTGCAACAAACACCACTGACATCCTAGTTTACCCTACTTTTAATATGTTAATGTCCACAGGCATTGTCCCACTTAAAAAAGCCTATGCTTGCACAAAAAATACTCTTTCGAATTATTATTAAGACCTGTTTATTGGCTAACAATACGAACCTCCTATTACCAATCCATTCTGTGAGAACAGCGCATCAGTAGCACTTTCCATTTCCGCAATATTTGCGTTGCAGGTTTTAGGTGATCACCCTTTATGCGAGTAGCCCAGTTGCAAAAGCATCGAAAATTGAGTTAGAGGCACTTTCTTGTACAGGTTTTCACGGACTATGTAATAATGTATCGATCAGGCTTCAAAAACGGTCCTAAGTATTTTAAAATGTGCGAAAATCGCGTACGGGTGCAAAGGCGGCTATGTTTTCTACACGTTAGGTTGCAAAAGCGGCCAAATCCTATTCGGTTACATAAGAGGCAGTCTTAATGGGATAATGGCCGCCGACAAAGGGTGCGGTTGGTGACCCGGGTATATTATCTTGTCACACGTAAAATTTTTAAAAAGTTCCGATTTTTAGCTACATGTGACTAAAATGTTTGCCGGCCGGAGTGGCCGAGCGGTTCTAGGCGCTTCAGTCAGGCACCGCGCGACCGCTACGGCCGCAGGTTCGAATACTGCCTCAGGCATGGATGTGTGTGATGTCCTTAGGTTAGTAAGGTTTAAGTAGTTCTAAGTTCTAGGGGACTGATGACCTTAGAAGTTAAGTCCCATAGTGCTGAGAGCCATTTGAACCATTTGTGACTAAAACGTTTGGGTTGGCAGTACTGGGTAGATTCTCATATGTTTTTGCTTCCATTGCTATAAGTGCGAAAAGGCATTGTTATATACGATAAAAATACCTACCAGCACACTCGGTCCACTGTGTATTTTAAAACGACTTTGTAGGCAGTTTCATTGTAGCACAGTTCGAAATGGACAGGGATAATGAAGAGGAAATTTCTACTATTGTAGTACATTTCGACGAACCCAACGACAATAGAGCTGATATTAGCGTTAATGACGAGTGAGGAGATGTCACGAGAAACTCTACTTCTAGAAAGAGAAGACGGAATGTAAACCAATGGAAACGAATCGTCGAGAAAAGAAAAAGGTAAGAAAGACCACTGCTTAGAGTAATATTCAAATATTCCTTACAATTTTAATGCTGTTGAAATTAATGCCCTGGCAACATTACCTAACCTTTTCTGGAACACATTTCTTGTAAATTCAACGTACTTGGAAATAGAAACACCGAACTTCTGATTGCATTGAAATAAAACTACTATCAGTTGGTTTTCAGTTTCATTTTTCATTTATCTGTAGGTACAAACCGAAAGGGTTTCCACAGATGTCAAACTGTAAACATCCTGCTGGAAAGCTGAAATGTAAAGAACTCACTACGCAGGACGTAAGACGGACCTATCAAAACTTTTACGAACAAAATAACCAAGAATGGCAGAACAATTACATTCGACAGCATGTCACTGTGTCATCTCCTCGAACATCTAAGATTCTAAGCCTACAGCAGACAAAGTATCAAGAAAGCAACTAATTACGGAGTTTGTGCTCCCAAAAAAGTGAAGGAGTTTCTATAAACATCAGGGTTTGCAGAGCGGCTTTCATGGGATTTTGCAGATAAAAAAATGAGACTCAACAAAATTTGTCAGAGTATAATGAACACTTCCTCACCTGCAACCGCTGAAAGAAAAGGATGTGACAGAAGAACGAAGCTGTGCGAAGATAGGAAAAATGTAGTTGTCAGACACATTGAACAATTCAAGCCGATCGAAAGTCACTATTCTAGAGGGAAAATGCTACATCGCCAATGTTTGTCCAGTGAATTAAATGTAAAAATAATGTTGGAAATGTTCTGTGACAAATATCCTGGTCTGGACGTAAAGTATGACTACTACCGGACAATATTCTACAATAATTTAAATATTGGCTTCGGAGCACTTTCTATTGATACATGCTCTACATGCTCGTCCTTACAAAGCATGATTTACTTGGAAAATCGGCCAGTGGAAAAGAAAAATTTGGAACATCAGCTTACAGCTCACAAAGTTCGGAGCGATGTTTTTTTATGAAAGGCTGAAGGACGACATCGAAGGTCAACTAATTTTAAGTTACGACTACTAGAAAAATTTAGTCCTTCCAAAAGTCCCAGTTCAGGCGGCTTATTATTCCAGACAGATGTACTTATATAATTTCACGGTTTGCCGAGGTTCCTCCACGAGCAGTCAGACGAAAGACAATGTGACCTCGTATGTTAGGCTGGGGAACTAATTTGTAAAGGGTCGAATCAGATTGCTTCACCTCTTCATCATTAATTGCTTAGCTCCAATTTGCATGGTGTCACCAAATTACACCTCTTTTCGGATGGATGGGGCGGGCAAAACAAGAATACAACAGTGATTGGGATGTTGATGTACTGGTTCCTGTACGCTGCTCCAGTACACGTAGAGAGCGTTAAGTTTGGTTCACGATCGTCGGTTATTATTTTATACACCCTGATAGAGTTTTTGGAAACATGGAGAGAAAATTTTCAAATTTGAGCGTAATCGAAAACCTTGCAGTATACGTCGGCATAATGGACAAATTCGGCACAGTGGTGCATTTGGGGTTGGACGAGTGCAAAGTGAGAGACTGTAGGAAGATCGCCACTGACGTCATCAAAGCTCCTGAATCCTGGCACTTCCAGTTTCAAAAGTCGAAGAGAATTATCATCACGAAGGCAACAAACAGAAAATTATGTCTTGTGCAAGGAGAAGCATTCTTCAATTCTTAAAAGAGGCAAACGTATCACGAAAGAAATTCTTCCTGAGATTCCAAAAGGCGTCCCATTGAAAAAAGCTAAAATTACAGACGTCGAGCGGCTCTTAAAACTACACTGGGGAGAGACATGGCCCGAGGAGGAAAAGTTAAAATTCTACACTGATGTTTTTGAGCAGCAGCAGATCATGGAAACAGACGAATGTCAAAACGACGAGGACGAATGACTTAATTTTAAGCTCTTACATGACGATTCCCCGAACTTAGCTTAAGCGCTGTATACTTCATTCTACCTTGTGATCGTTTCTTTGCAGTATTTCATTTTTCCAAGATTTGTTTCCAAAGATTTCTCATTTTCATGACAGGTGTTAAGACTGAATTCAGTGATTAAATCTGTGTGATGTTAATATTGTACCTTGTAGTAGTTCGTGTTTAGTTCTTCTTTTTTTTTGTAAAGGTTTCAATCTTTTTAAATATCTAAAATAAAACAGTATTTCAGCACTTTGTTCGTTTAATTTTCTTCCTTTCGCATTATTTTAGTAAACTACTGTAGTCTACCATTCTTACCGGCATAGCATTCCATCATGGCCGCCGATGCAGTTGCAGAAGCGGGCCGGTCTTGCAACCGACTGCATTCCATCATGGCCGCCGATGGTGTTGCAGAAGCAGCTAACTGGCCCATTCCGTTGCAAAAGGGGGTAAGTACAAATTTTTACATAAAAATACTAATAAGGGGTTAATGTAGGAATATAGAGACATTTATGATGTGGTCGCTATGATTCTCTCTTTTTTTTATTTAGATATTAACCACCGTTGTAGTAGTGCTGTGAGAGCAGGGCTACGTTTTTTTTTTTGCTTTTCCCAAAAATCTTTTAAAGCTGACTTAGCCGCTTTTGCATCTGGGATACTCATATATGTATTATCCGTTCATCATAAGAATAAAACTGATGAAACATAGCACTATGTTTTCTTTCGCGTTTGCTGGAATCTCTTTGGACTTCCGTTTCACGTGGAACTGCAGCCAAGCTGTCTCGAGTACTGTCAAGTGCGATAATGAGGGTACTTTTGTGCTGTACATTACGAGCACATCGACTTACCGGTCAGGTGGTACGGTTAACCTGCAGTGACGTGCTCGGGTGCAGTTCACACGTAAAAAGGGACGAGCAGAGAAGCAATACAGCTTCGAATGTCATTTAATTTTAAGCAGAATGAAATAATATACTGCAAATCTCACACTATACGTTCCTTAGATGACTAGACGGAAACCGCAACAAGTTATCCTTTTTCAGCTAACGTACTGTTGTAATTAAAAACAAGAATGATGAAAATTCCTGACTTAGCCACAGGGCAATTTTTCTGCATAAGTTGTGTGTAACGTCAGAGAGTATTGAAGGATTTCACCGTATAGTTAAATATTGAAGCCACTGAAGGTATTACTTACAGTCAGTCGTCTGGTAATCTCTTAGCATTTCAGTTCTGGAAGTGTCACCTGCTGCGTTGACAACGAGCCTATCGACAACAGAATCCACGAAGCCAACCAGGCGCAGCATTTTCTCTACTTTTATGACGAGCCCTTCTATATCCCGCAAGCGTTCGGCAGTGACGCGAAAAAGCTGCGTGCGTTAGTTCCAGTACGTCTGACAGCTTAGTCTTGTTACTTCTCGGGCCAAATCCCGCAACTTGGCCCCAGATCAGTCCTGTTGGGTTCTTATTGTAATGGTACAGTAGCAAATGTAAAAATTCAGCATCTGTATGATTTGCTCGATGCTGTGAAAATAATTGTCTTTTATGTTTCTACGATACTTATTTACCTGCAATACGTGTAACGACATTCCTCTCAACACGGCGGGGTCAGGGATTTTCTCTGCCTCGTGATGACTGGGTGTTGTGTGATGTCCTTAGGTTAGTTAGGTTTAAGTAGTTCTAAGTTCTAGGGGACTGATGACCGTAGATGTAAAGTCCCATAGTGCTCAGAGCCATTTGAACCATTCCTCTCAACAGCGAGTAGTTCGCCTTCCGTAATGTTCGCACATGCATTGACAATGCGCTGACGCATGTTGTCAGGCGTTGTCGGCGGATCACGACAGCAAATATCCTGCAACTTTCTCCACATAAAGAAATCCGGGGACGTCAGATCCGGTGAACGTGCAGGCCATGGTATGGTGCTTCGACGCCCAATCCACCTGTCATGAAATATGCTATTCAATACCGCTTCAACCGCACGCGAGCTGTGTGCCGTACATCCATCATATTGGAAGTACATCGCCATTCTGTCATGCAGTGAAACATCTTGTAGTAACATCCTTAGAACATTACGTAGGAAATCAGCATACATTGCACCATTTAGATTGCCATCGAGAAAATGGGGGCCAATTATCCTTCCTCGCATAATGCCGCACTATACATTAACCCGCCAAGGTCGCTGATGTTCCACTTATCGCAGCCATTGTGGATTTTCCGTTGCCCAATAGTGCATATTATGTCGGTTTACGTTATCGCTGTTAGTGAATGACGCTTCGCTAAATAGAACGCGTGCGAAAAATCTGTCATCGTCCCGTAATTTCTCTTGTGCCCAGTGGGAGAACTGTACACGACGTTCAAAGTCGTAACCATGGAATTCCTGGTGCGTAGAAATATGGTACGGGTGCAGTCGATGTTGATGTAGCATTCTCAACACCGACGTTTTTGAGATTCCCGATTCTCGCGCCATTTGTCTGCTACTGATGTGCGGATTAGCCGCGACAGCAGCTAAAACACCTACTTTGGCATCATCATTTGTTGCAGGTCGTGGTTGACGTTTCACATGTGGCTGAACACTTCCTGTTTCCTCAAATAACGTAACTATCCGGCGAACGGTCCGGACACTTGGATGATGTCGTCCAGGATACCGAGCAGCTTACATAGCACACGCCCGTTGGTCATTTTGATCACAATAGCCAGCCATACATACATCAACACGATATCGACCTTTTCCGCAATTGGTAAACGGTCCATTTTAACACAGGTAATGTAACCCGAAGCAAATACCGACCGTACTGGCGGAATATTACGTGATACCACGTACTTATACGTTTGTGACTATTACAGCGCCATCTATCACAAAGCGAAAATAGTGGTCCAACTAAAACATTCGTATTTATTTACGTGCTACACGAATATGTAATAAAAATGGGGGTTCCTATTAAAAAAAAAACGCAGTTGATATCCGTTTGGCGTATGACAGCGGCATCTAGCGGGCCAACCATAGCGCCATCTGGTTTCCCCCTTCAAGCTAGACGAGTTTCGTTCTTTGTAGTTTTTTCGTTTGATGCTTATTTCGTGAGATATTTGGCCCGGTCACTATCAATGCACCACCCTGTATATATTTCTGAACTAAACTGGCAAAAATGTAATTGTGAACATATCAAAAATTATAAATTTAAAAGTATTTCATTCTAATCTGAATTTCGAATCTTTTAATTGGCTTAGCAGCTCTTAATCGACAAAATAGGTTTTCATGTTAACAATGATATATATGTGTAGAAGTAAGAAGAAGGATGTGAATGCTACACATTCCAAGGAATTAAAAACCTGTTGGTCTACGACAAAGCACATTTTAGAATTTCTTCGATGTTGTTAATAATAAAAACTGCTTAAAATAGCAGTTTTTGAAGTTTTTTCCATACGCTTTCAGGGGAAGGAACCCTGGATTTTCTTTCTCTTCTAGGAAACCGCTCTCACCAACGAAATTTCATTAATCTGCCACTGCCTGACTTAACTGTAAACTGCAATAAATCTTTAGAAACAGAATTTGAATTTTATTTTCCCTCTTAAAGACAAATCATGTAATGCACAGAATAGTATGCAAGAAACAATTGATTTAATGCTAGCACAATTAGTCTGTACTAATTTTGTAACATTCTCTTTCGTGATTTCTTCTGCACCCTTAGTTTTGTTTGACATGACGTTAACGATTTTTTTTTGAGTTTTCAGCTGCACGTTTATGCCATTTGGAACTGATATGCACTTTTTGCAGATGCGTGAAACCTTTTGATAACTGCCATGCGTTATACGTGGCCGGAAGGACACAACTTTAACTGAGCTAGAATAAACCAACCATGGGTATAATGACAGGCAGCCGTACCGAAAAAATCTAGTTATGCTGTCTACATCATTCCTGAAATTATAATTTCGTCAGGTGACAATGGATTCAATATAACGTTATACTTCAGGGAATCATCAACCTTTTCTTTCAACATTATTTCTGACGTCGGAAATATTGACCAGGAGACTACTATCCCGTCCATCAAAGCACCTGAAGCCAGTAGAAGTACTGGCTATGTCTGTATTTCTTTCATAAGTGCAATAACTGGAATTTTTAATAGATATATCTGAGTCTGGCTCGCCCTTGTCTTGTGATATTTCGTCGCAGGTAATATAATTTTCGATTCCCTCACGCTCATTTTCGGCTTTTATTCGTTTATGAGGTACAAAAACTTACGAATATTGGTCATTTTTTCACTGTATTCACTATGCTTTTACGCCTCATAATATTCTAAATAAACCACATTCATGCATCACTGCTCACTTTCAACTATGGTAAACGTTGAGTAATAACGCTGCTGACAACACTCTTGCGCCGTTCCAATCAGCTGAGTTCCCCCCATCCACTTCAGCAATCCCATTAAGTGATATGTTCACCGAATACACAACGGGGATAGGGAACGACAGCAGTTATAGAGAGCTATGATTCTTTCAGTGATCAGTACATCAAAACAAACACACTAAAGGAGGGGTCATATATTATTTTTATTTCTAGGTGAAATGGCATGTAAATCTGAAATATTGCGGAGGAGGAGGAGGAGATTAATGTTTGATGTCCCGTCGACAGCGAGGTCATTAGAGATTAGATTAGATTAGATTAGTTTTTCGTTCCATAGATCCATGCTGAGGAGATCCTCGTGGATGTGGAACATGTCAATTTTTTTTTTGCTGAAATAACAATACTAATAGTATGAATATACACAGTACATCATTTGTTTCTATTAAAAAATTCGTCAATGGAGTAGACGGAGTTGGCCACTAGTAAGTCTTTCAGGCTCCTTTTAAATTGATCTTTATTTGTAACTAAATTTTTTATGTTTGCTGGCAAATTATTGAAGATGAGTGTTCCTGAGTAGTGGACCCCTTTTTGAACTAAAGTAAGTGCTTTTAAGTCTTTGTGAAGACGGAGCACGAACTCGTGTTACGGCAAGATGGGGAAGGAAATCGGCCTTGACCTTCCAAAGGAACCATCCCGGCATTTACTTGAAGTGATTTAAGAAAGGGCGGAAAATCTAAATCAGGATGGCCGGACGCAGGCTTGAACCGTCATCCACCTGAATGCAAATCCAGTGTGTTAACCACTGCGCCACCTCGCTCGGTGTGAAATATTGCGTGCGTGACTTTTGTTCAAATGGCTCTGAGCACTATGGGACTTAACTTCTGAATGACTTTTGTGACCTACTGATACCTAAGTATCTAAGTTGAGTATGTGCTTACTGAAAGATATTCGCTAAAGAAAATAGCACTTCCTTCTTTCGATTCATATTTTTTTATTAGATGTATTTACACTGGTAGCATCTAATTTGGACGAAAAAACGACGAGCGAAGCATTCAACTATTACCACCGTTATACCTTAACAAAAGATCTTCCTGAGAATCAGAGAAAATTCCGAACCTACGAAAAACCGCGAAGCAGGCCGAATCCTTCCATACAGTCACTTATTGAGCAGTCTCGTAGGGCAATAGAAGACAGCAAAAAGAAAGCTCAAGTTTTAAAATTCTCGTTTAAGAAATCAGTCACGAAGGAAGCTCGTACAAACATACCGTCTTTTGACCGTCGCACATACTCCAATATGGAGGGTATAGAAATAGGCATCCCTGGCGTTGAGAAGCAGCTGGAAGTGTTGAAAACCAATAACCACCAGGTCCGATGGAGCCCCAATTCGATTTTACAAAGAGTACTCGACGGCAATTTCCCCTTACTTAGCTTGCATTTATCGCTAATGTGTCGCCCAGCGCAAAGTCCCAAACGACTGGAAGAAACCACAGATGCTTCCTGTACATAAGGAGGGTAAAAGAACAGACCTGCAAAAAAGTTACAGACCAATATCCTTAACCTCGGTCTGCTGCAGAACTATTGAACATAGTCTCAATTCGAATATAATAAATTTTCTTGAGACGGAAAAGCTTCTGGCCACAAACCAGCACGGATTTAGAAAGTATCACTTGTGGGAAACTCAGTTCATGATATCCTGCGAAGCATGAATGAAGGGCAACAGGCAGATTCCATATTCCCAGATTTCCGGAAAGCGTTTGACACGATGCCCCATAGCAGACGGTTGACGAAGGTACGGGCTTACAGAATAGGTTCCCAGATACGTGGGTGGCTCGAAGACTTCTTAACTAACAGAATCCAGTACATTGTCCTCGACGGCGAGTGTTCATCAGAGACAACTGTATCAACAAGAGTCTCCCAGGGAAGTGTGATAATACGACCTGGGTGGCCGAGCGGTTCTAGGCGCTACAGTCTGGAACCGCGCGACCGCTACGGTCGCAGGTTCGAATCCTGCATCGGGCATGGGTGTTTGTGATGTTCTTAGCTAAGTTAGGTTTAAGTAGTTCTAAGTTCTAGGGGACTGTTGACCTTAGAAGTTAAGTCCCATAGTGCTCAGAGCCATTTTTTATTTTTATTTTTTATTTTTATTCTTATTTTTATTTTTTTAAAGTGTGGTAGGATCGCTCTTATTCTCTATATACGTAAATGATATGGCGGACAGTGTGAGTAGTAATCTGCGGCTGTTTGTTGATGAGGCTGTGATGTGCGGGAAGGTTGAGTGACTGTAGGAGGGAAAAAGATGATTTAGACAAAATTTCTAGTTGGTGTTATGAATGGCATTTTGCGCTAAATGTAGAAAATTGTAAGCTAATGCAGATGAGTAGGAAAAACAATCCCTTAATGTCCGAATACAGTGTTAGTAGTGTGCTGTCTGACACAGTCGCGTCGATTAAATATCTAGGCGTAACGTTGCAAAGCGACATTGAATGGCACTAGAACGTCATGACGGTAGTAGGGAAGGCGAATGGTCGACTTCGGTTTACTGGGAGAATTTTAAGAATATGTGGTTCACTTGTAAGGGAGACTGCGTATAGAGCTGTACTGTGACCCATAGTTAAGAACTGCTCGAGTGTTCGGGATTTCCACCAGTTCTGATTGAAGGAAGACATCGAAGCAATTCAGGGGTGGGCTGCTAGATTTGTTACTGGTAGGATGGATCAACACGCGAGTCTTACGCAGATGCTTAGTGAACTCAAATGGGAATCCTAGGAGGGAAGATGACGTTCTTTTCGGGAAACACTACTGATAAATATTCAGAACTACATTATGCAATACACAGCTGTACCAAATGCATACAGAGGTTTACAGATCATCACATTTTTTACTAAACCTCCTGACTGCCAATGTATGTCAGCTGTCTTTGTGACATTAACATAATGTCCGCCTGCTTACCTGGGTGGTAACGTGCTCGCATCCCATACAAGCGGGCCCGGGTTCGATTCCCGGCCGAGTTGGAGATTTTCTCCGCCCGGGGACTGGGCATTTCATCCTCATCAACGGCGTGTAAGCCGCCCAATGTGGCGTCGACTGAAATAAGACTTGCACTTGGCGGCCGAACTTCCCCGATTGGGGCCTCCCGGCCAACGATGCCATACGTTCATTTCCATTTCCATTTTCTTAATAGTCTACGTGTTGTTTCTGTACTATATATCATTGTGATTTATAAATAATGACATGTTAATATAGATATAGTTGATACTATGAGCATAAAAGTAAGAATTGGTCAGGGCACCACGTGTTCTCACAATTTTTGTAATGTAGATATCTATGACTATTGGTTACCTCTAACGGGCGCACTGACTGTGTTATTTACGAATCATCCATAGTTACATAACTTTTCATGACAAAGATCAGGAAACAGTAAATGGTATGGTAGCACATAAACGTCCTTTTCTGTAATATACTATACAACTATAAATAAGTATTATGTTAAACAGGCAAGGTACCAGAACTGTCAAAACTAATGATTATAATCACTTATAATAAATATTTAACTATGTACCAAATGTTGATACGCATCCACGTGGGAATAAAAAAATAATTTAGATTTTAATTGACACTGCATGTCATGATTATGTTATCTGTAAGATCACTACCTAATAACTTTCAGAGTTGGTTAGACTGAAGTGTGTCTGTCTGTGTTTCCATTAACGTTATACAGTAATCATAAAATGCGACCTGTATCTAATTGAATTATTAATGTTGCATAATGGATGCATCTTGTGTTCGTCGTTATGTGAAATGTTAATATGTAAGTAGTATTAACAAACTAGCTCATCAGTAGTTGGTGTATGTTTGCAATGCCTTAAATGCTTGCCGGCCGGTGTGGCCGTGCGGTTCTAGGCGCTTCAGTCTGGAACCGCGTGACCGGTACGGTCGCAGATTCGAATCCTGCCTCGGGCATGGATGTGTGTGATGTCCTTAGGTTACTTAGGTTTAAGTAGTTCTAAGTTCTAGGGGACTGATGACCACAGATGTTAAGTCCCATAGTGCTCAGAGCCATTTGAACCATTTTGAACCTTAAATACTTCATTGAATACTCTTCGACCTACTCTCTTCAGTGCATGAGTATACCACACACAAATCTCTATGAGGTTAAATAAACATAACGTTACGTACACTGAGCTGACAAAAGTCACGGGATACCTCCTAATATCGTGTCGGACCTCCTTTTTCCAGGCATAGTGCAGCAACTCGACGTCACATGGACTGAAGGAGTCGTTGGAAGTCCCTGCAGAAAAATTGAGCCACGCTGTCTCTATATCCGTCCATAATTGCGAAAGTGTTTCCGATGCAGGATTTTGTGCACGAACTGACCTCTTGATTATGTCCCACAAATGTTCGATGGGATTCATGTCGGGTCATCTGGGTGACCAAATCATTCGCTCAAATTGCCCAGAAGTTTCTTCAGACCAATCGTGAACAACTGTGGCCTGGTGACATAGCACGCTGTCATCATAAGAATTCCTTCATTGTTAGGGAACATGAAGTTCCATGAATGGTTGCAAATGGTCTTCAAGTAGCCGAACATAGCCTTTCCAGTCAATGAGCGATTCATTTCAACCTGAGAAACCAGTCCATTCCATGTAAACACACCCCACACCTTTTTGGAACTACCACCAGCTTTCACAGCGCTTGTTGGCCGCTTGGGTCTATGGCTTCGAGGTGTCTTCGCTACTCCCGAACCTTGCCACCAGCTCTTACCAACTGAAATCGGGACTCATCTAACCAGGCCATGGTTTTGCAGTTGTCTAGAGTCCAACAGATGTGATCACAAAGAGGCGCTTGCTTCCGTGTCATTGCCATTTTCTACTACAACCTGCAATCATTATACATTAAGGTGACAAAAATCATGGGATACCTCCTAATATCGTGTCAGAGCTCCTTTTAAGTCGTTGGAAGTCCTCTGCAGAAATACTGTGCCGTGCTGCCACTATAGCCATCCATATTTGCGAAAGTGTTGCCGGCGCTGGATTTTCTGCTCGAACTGACCTCTCACTTATGTCCCATAAATGTTCAATGGGATTCATGTCAGGTGATCTGGGTGGCCAAATCATTCGCTCGAATTGTCCAGAACGTTCTTCAAACCAGTCGCGATCAACTGCGGCCTGGTGGCACGGCGTATTGTCGTTAATAAAGATTCCCTCGCTGTTTAGGAACATGAAGTTGATCAATGGCTGTAAATGGTTGGTTGGTTGTTTTGGGAGAGGGGACCAAACAGTGAGGTCATCGGTCCCATCAGATTAGGGAAGGGCAGGGAAGGAAGTCGGCCATGCTCTTTCAAAGGAACCACCCCGACATCTGCCTGAAGCGATTTATGGAAATCACGGAAAACCTTAATCAGGATGGCTGGATGCAGGCTGTGAATGGTCTCCCTGTAGCAGAATATAACAATAATCAGTCAATGATCGGTTCAGTTGGACCAGAGGACCCAGTCCATTCCATGAAAACACAGCCCACACCAATATGGGGCCACCACCAGCTTGCACAAAATTTTGCTGCACTGTCATAACGCAGAAGATCGTTGTACTTCCCGCCTGAAATTTTGTATTTTCGCCACACTCTTGACACTGTGGATCTCGGAATCTTGAATTCCTTAACGGTTTCCGAAATGGAGTGTCCCATGCGTCTAGCTCCATTTACCATTCCGCGTTGAAAGTCCGTTAATTTATGACATCTGGGCCAATGCACTGCCCTTGTGTACGCTATTCTACCACCATCTGTATATGTACATACCGTATATGTACATACCGTTTTCCCATAACCGTTGTCATCTCAATATTATATGCAGCTCCTATCAGTGATGAAACAATATATATCCGATAACTATTATTACAATTACGCAAACGCTAAGCTGAGATGGTTTTGTAAGTATTGTTTTACAGTGATGTAAGATATGATGTACTTAATGTCGTTTCACGTAACAGCTGCATACTTTAATGTTACACAATTTGGTAAATGTGGTTTTGTTCTTCTCTGGTACAGTGAACCCCATGATGGTCCGATCCTAGACAGACATCTTTCATATCTAATAAAATATACTGCTACAGCTGTGTATTCATAACGCAGTTCTCAACATTCATGAAAGCTCTACAGCTCCACTCCCATAAAATATTATCAACGAGAAAATTTTGAGACCTGGCCTTTGAAGTTGACTGCAGAACTAATCTACTGGTCACCATATGTACATGTCGCGTAAGTACAACGAAGATAAGAGAAATTAAGGCGAGTAGGAGGTATATAGACAGTCGCTTCTCCCTCGCTCTATTTGCGAGTGGAACAGGAAAGGAAATGACTAGTAGTGGAACAAGTTATCCTCTGCCATTCACCACACGGTTGCTTGTGGAGTATGTACTTAGGCGAATGTGTACGTTTGGTTCTTAGTTTTGTATTGATTAGACACGGTATTTCATTTAAATTTCACATACTGGTTTCAGTAATTGGGTCACACAAAAAGATTCAAAGTTTTGTGCTTTAGCGATTTGTTGTTTGTCTAGTTCTACATCTGGGATAATTATTTAGCTTGGTTTGAATCAGATTTTAAGTGATTTCGATGTATGGTGGTATGCCCTCCACATATTTTCATATTTGCCTTTATTTGTGCCTTTGTGTGTAGTGTGATAAGTATTTCAAGAGATAATATATAAGTAAGTAAATTTAATTTTGTTTATTATTGCGTTTTTCGACTCTTGAACAGTTCTACGATTTTAAATTCCATTTACCTTTAGATATCAGATATTTTTTGAGTTTTCTCATTTTTATTAATTCGTTAGTAATGTTTTTGGCCATCGAAGCAACAGTACAGTAGAAATGATTTGCAACTGGTTTTCCTTTACTTTTAGAGATGACGCTTTTTATGAGTCATTTTAAATCTAATTTTTCATGTGTCTCATCATTTTTCATTTTTATTGTTTCTCATAAATTGTTAATAATGACATGGTAATTGAATACAGGATTGTCTATTGATAGTGACCGGGCCAAATATCCCACGAAATAAACAACAAACGAAAAAACTACAAAGAACCAACCTCGTCTAGCTTGAAGGGGGAAACCACATGGCGTTATGATTGGCCCGCTAGATGACGCTGCCATAGGTCAAACGAATATCGACTGCGTTTTTTTAAAATAGGAACCCTCATTTTTTACTGTATATTCGTGTAGTACGTAAGGAAATATGAAGGTTTTAGTTGGACCACTTTTTTCGCTTTGTGATAGATGGCGCTGTAATAGTCACAAACTTATAAGTACGTGGTATCACGTAATATTCCGCCAGTACGGTCGGTATTTGCTTCGGGTTACATTACCCGTGTTAAAATGGACCGTTTACCAATTGCGGAAAAGGTCGATATCGTGTTGATGTATGTATGGCTGGCTATTGTGATCAAAATGACCAACGGGCGTGTGCTATGTAAGCTGCTCGGTATCCTGGACGAGATCATCCAAGTGTCCGGACCGTTCGCCGGATAGTTACGTTATTTGAGGAAACAGGAAGTGTTCAGCCACATGTGAAACGTCAACCACGACCTGCAACAAATGATGATGCCAAAGTAGGTGTTTTAGCTGCTGTCGCGGCTAATCCGCACATCAGTAGCAGACAAATTGCGCGAGAATCGGGAATCTCAAAAACGTCGGTGTTGAGAATGCTACATCAACATCGATTGCACCCGTACCATGTTTCTATGCACCAGGAATTGCATGGCGGCGACTTTGAACGTCGTGTACAGTTCTCCCACTGGACACTAGAGAAATTACAGGACGATGACAGATTTTTTGCACTCGTTCTATTTAGTGACGAAGCGTCATTCACCAACAGCGGTAACGTAAACCGGCATAATATGCACTATTGGGCAACGGAAAATCCACGATGGCCTCGACAAGTGGAACATCAGCGACCTTGGCAGGTTAATGTATGGTGCGGCATTATGGGAGGAAGGATAATTGGCCCCCATTTTCTCGATGGCAATCTAAATGGTGCAATGTATGCTGATTTCCTACGTAATGTTCTAAGGATGTTAATACGAGATGTTTCACTGCATGACAGAATGGCGATGTACTTCCAACATGATGGATGTCGGGCACATAGCTCGCGTGCGGTTGAAGCGGTATTGAATAGCGTATTTCATGACAGGTGGATTGGTCGTCGAAGCACCATACCATGGCCCGCACGTTCACCGGATCTGACGTCCCCGGATTTTTTTCTGTGGAGAAAGTTGCAGGATATTTGCTGTCGTGATCCACCGACATCGTCTGACAACGTGCATCAGCTCATTGTCAATGCATGGGCGACCATTACGGAAGGCCAACTACTCGTTGTGGAGGAATGTCATTACACGTATTGCCAAATGCATTGAGGTTGACGGACAACATTTTAAGCATTTATTGCATTAATGTGGTATTTACAGGTAATCACGCTGTAACAGCATGCGTTCTCAGAAATGGTTCACAAAGGTACATGTATCACATTGGAAAAACCGAAATTAAACGTTCAAACGTCCTGTGTTCTGTGTTTTAATGTAAAAAACCTACCTGTTACCAACTATTTGTTTAAAATTGTGAGCCGTATGTTTGTGACTATTACAGCGCCATTTATCACGAAGCGAAAAAAGTGGTCCAACTAAAACATTCATATTTCTTTACGTACTACGCGAATATGTAATAAAAATGGGGGTTTCTATTTAAAAAAAAAACGCAGTCGATAACCGTTTGACCTATGGCAGCGCCATCTAGCGGGCCAACCTTAGCGCCATCTGGTTTCCCCCTTTAAGCTAGACAAGTTTCGTTCTTTGTAGTTTTTTCGTTTGTTTGTTATTTCGTGAGATATTTGGCCCGGTCACGATCAATGGACCACCCTGTATATGTATGTGTGATGAATACATGTTCTCCAAGTGTTTATTGTCGAACAGTAATTGCAGGAGTTATATGTGACCTCTATAAGCATTAACCATCTTTTTCTCAAGCATGTTACATAATTTTTCAGCATCAGTAGTTTGATTATCCTCGGAGAATAACTTTATCCATCACCGAAAAATAGGGGCTGTTGAACATATGATTTCCTGGCTGCCAATGCACAGTTTGCTACTGCAGTCATCTCGACCACTTTCGGCCTGCAGGAGGAAGGAGATTTTGTTCAGTTGAAGGTGTTTGGCCGGTTTTTCCTAAGCTTCCTAAGTGGGTCGTGGTTAGAGCTGACTAGTCTGATTTTAAGAGAGACTATTTTCGCTATGATGGACGATATTTCCATCATCTGTGGCAGAGAAAGTTCTGTAAGTCTTGCCAGGAAGCAGCAACCTACAGAAGCGTGAACTGTATCAGGGGTGGGCAAGGTTCCTTTAGTAAAGAAGACGATCTATATCTTTTGATATACTGGAGGATACAGTTTTTCTACATACAAAGCGATACATATGATCACATAAATGTAATATTTGGATTCATTGTGGATTGCAACTAATAAAAACATTCCATTTGCTGTTTGGTCAAGTACAATACGTAAGTATTATGTTTTCCAAAAAGTGTTCGTCATCGTATTGATCATTTTGAAATAAAGAATGATAAACGGAGGTATACGCTTGAAACGACTATTTGCTTATTACTGCACTTTTGTATTACGCTATTCATTGCATTTGCAACGAGCAACGGGAAGAAATGTAAAAGTTTAAGAATTTTATTGGGATAGTTTGAATTCAGATTTTTTTACTCAATATGTAGATGCCCGGTACATGATCAAGAAAATGTAATTAGTTTTATGCAAATCAAATACTTCACTAGATTCCTTCTCCCAGCTAACGGGAACGACTCGATAAACACCCACCCCAGGTAGGTTAAAGACGACTCCAATTAACAGTGAATGAGCAGGTTACTTCCGCGCTGCTGAAAGTTGACCTTTGAATGATTCTACAACTGTCACAGGGTTATCGGGTGGCTGGTAAAAAATTCGATGACTGAGTTTACCTAGGCTGGTTACCTGCGTCCAGATAACTTCGCAGACACAATTTGATCTGGAGAGACAGAATATTTTTAGCGATTACAGGAAACACTTCCTCTCTCTATCTTTTCGATATACGTTTCATGATACAAAAATCACAAAAAATCGTGACTCACTATTGTGCATCTTTTGATTTCAGACCATTCTCTGAGGGTCTGCTGCTGTTGTTACTGATTATGATTTCGCTACTTATCTTCTTGGTCTCAGTCACTTTCTCCGTGTTTTTGCTGATGCTGGTGCTGCTGTTAAATTTGTTTTAGATCTTTTTGACCTTAGTTTGCACTTCTGTGGGTGATGATGGTGATTCTGGATGGATTAGTTGGTAGGTCTTTTTCGCTGTCCTTACTTTATTGCTGGATTCGTGCTTGGGTGGGCCTGCGTTTGGTGTTTATCTCAGAAGGAAAGTATCCTCTTGA
The DNA here is from genome assembly GCF_023864275.1 of Schistocerca cancellata. Lineage (NCBI taxonomy): Eukaryota > Metazoa > Arthropoda > Insecta > Orthoptera > Acrididae > Schistocerca > Schistocerca cancellata. The sequence continues at coordinate 720,277,352 of NC_064629.1, forward strand.
TAGTGTTGTCATTAGCTGCTTGTTGTAGTTTGCAATGATGATTTCAGTACGCAGTGTATTGGCTTTCGTAAATGTTTTCGTCGCACTTTTCTTTGTTAATCAGTTTGTAATCAGCAACTACTGAGAAGTTGTTTTAGGAGTGCCTGTAATTTCCAGGCGTCCTAAAACAGAATTTTCGCTGCCAAAAGCTGTTTTCCTTTTTATTTATGGTGTAGTCCATGATTCGCATGAATTCTGAGTCTCAAGTAACTTATATACATGATTCCAGTATTCTTAAAATTCCTGCAAAACAAATATTTATGCTCAGATTCATTGTTGCCACACGACTATGACGGTAAGTCATAACGTAGTGGAGTGTTTATGATTATTACATTAGTGTGTGTTAGAGCCGGCCGAAGTGGCCGTGCGGTTGTAGGCGCTGCAGTCTGGAACCGCGAGACCGCTACGGTCGCAGGTTCGAATCCTGCCTCGGGCATGGATGTGTGTGATGTCCTTAGGTTAATTAGGTTTAACTAGTTCTAAGTTCTAGGGGACTAAAGACCTCAGAAATTGAGTCTCATAGTGCTCAGAGCCATTTGAACCATTTGTGTGTTAAATTTTCTATACAGTCTTGTAGAGCTTTATCAGTAATTTGCTACTCGTTTCTCTGTATTTGAATGTGCTATCAATAACGGTTGGCTATTTCTAACGCTGACACGGTCCCAGTCTTAATGAAGGTAGAGATTTTTTCTTATGATTTCGTTCGTGCCACTTCCATGACTGGCCCCACAGTTATCACTGTTCCTTCCTTCTGTTTTCTCTGTACTAAGCACTGCTGTGCCTTTCGTTTGTGCGTTTCCTACGTTACTGGAAACGTTTGGTTTAGATAACTCAGGCTAAATTCAGTTAACTTCATTTACAGCATTCCTGTTTTGTTCTTTAATTACGGCTTTGTTTCTCAAGGTGTCATTGTTAGTGACCATTTCTTGATCTTCATACATGGCCAGGACATCGAATTTATTTCTCACTGGCGTAGTGTTCTCAGATTTACGTAAAACGCCGTTCTGATTCTTAGAAGCTTGCCGGCCGCTGTGGCCGAGCGGTTCTAGGCGCTTCAGTCCGGAACCGCACGACTGCTGCGGTCGCAGGTTCGAATCCTGCCTCGAGCATGGATGTGTGTGATGTCCTTAGGTTAGTTAGGTTTAAGTAGTTCGAAGTTCTAGGGGACTGATGGCCTCAGATGTTAAGTCCCATAGTGCTCAGAGCCATTTGAATTTTCTTAGAAGCTTGCTCTGTACACATTAACGATTGTTCCAGTTCACTGCCGGATTTGTTATCCTTCATCAAGGGCTGTTATGCTCATTCAGGTAAATACTCATAAGACCGATCTCATTACATTGTTAATACACTGAAAAACCAAAGAAACTAGTACACTTGGTTAATATCGTGTAGGGCCCCCGCGAGCATGCAGATGTGCCACAACACGACGTGGCATAGACTCGAGTAATGTCTACAGTACTGCTGGAGGGAACTAACACCATGAATCCTGCAGGGCTGTCCATAAATCCGAAGGGCACAAAGGGGTGCAACAGCACGTTGCAACGCATCCTGGATATGCTCAATGATGTTCATGTCTGGGGAGTTTGATGGCCAGCGGAAGTGTTTAAACTGAGAAGAGTGTTCCTGGAGCCGCTCTGTAGCAATTCAAGATGTGTGGGGTGTCGCATAGTCCTGCTGGAATTGCCCAAGTCCTTCGGAATGCACAGTGGATAAGAATGGATGCTGGTGGTCAGGCAGGATGCTTACTTACGTGTTACCTGCCAGAGTCGTATCTAGACGTATCAGGGGTCCCATATCACTCCAACTGCACATGACCCACACCATTACAGAGCCTCCACCAGCTTGAACAGTTCCCTGCCAACGTGCAGGGTCCATGGATTCATGAGGTTGTCTCCATACAAACGTCCATCCGCTCGATACAATTTGAAACGAGACTCGTCCGACCAGGCAACATGTTTACAATCATCAACAGTCCAATGTCGGTGTTCACGGGCACAGGCGAGGCGTAAACCTTTTTATCGTGCAATCGTCAAGGGTACACGAGTGGGCCTTCGGCTCCGTAAGCCCATATCGATGATGTTTCGTTGAATGGTTCGCAGGCTGACACCTGTTGATCGCCCAGCATTGAAATTTGCGGCAATTTGCGGAAGGTTTGTTCTTCTGACACGTTGAACGATTCTCTTAAGTCGTTGCTGGTCCCGTTCTTGCAGGATCTTTCTCCGTCCGCAACGATGTCGTATATTTCATGTTTTACCGGATTCTTGATATTCACAGTATACTGGTGAACTGGTAGCACTGGGAAATCCCCACTTCATCGCTACCTCGGAGGTGCTGTGTCCCATCGCTCGTGCGCCGGCTGTAACACCACGTTCATACTCACTTAAATCTTAATAACCTGCCATTGTAGCAGCGGTAACTGATCTAACAACTGCGCCAGATACTTGTTGTCTTATATAGGCGTTGCCGACCACAGCGCCGTATTCTGTCTGTTTGCATATCTCCGTATTTGAACACGCATGCCTACACCAGTTTTTTGGCACTACAGTATAGATGAACTCATTTACTTGAAAAAGAAAAGAAGATAATGCTGATTTTAAGAGTGACGATCTTGATTCGTTAAAAGAATTCCTTACATAGAGAACACGGCAGGCGCCTCAACCTGATTTCATAGAAACTTCACTCAGTGGAACAGGGGTCAAAATAAGCGAACATTTGTCTCGGCTGATCCGTAGATACTCGACCGTATTTCAGAAACGACGGTCAAATTTTTCGACACAGTTTATGTGCCGTTTAGTGCGTTACAACGTAAACCGAAACGGTGTCATAGCAACTAGCGTCGTGGCTTCTCACTTTTGAGCCGCGTGTTCCAAACATGATCATTGTTTTTTTTTTTTCATTGATCTACCCATGTCCGCAGAAGATTGCTACAAGAATCTTTCTTATCCGGTTAGGGAACGTAAGGGCGTTATATTAAATCTAAAATGCAACTGGGTTTTACAATACGCGTCATATATTTATTATATAATATATGTTTGAATTGTTTTTTCAGGGTTTAAAATCTTTTTAAATTCTCCTAGTCTTATAATTCATTCTCATATCAGTTATTATATTCATTCTTATATTAATTTTTATATTAATTCTTACATTCATTCTTATATTTTATTGTTACGCTTATTCTTCAGGAACATTTCATGCATTCCCTTGAATGACACCGATCGTAGAAACATTTGGAACATAGAAATTACGAACACCATGAGCATCGCCTGAAGAAGGTTTGCCACAGTCACAGTTCCTGGTTTGAGTCTCATTCGAGAAAGAAACGTCGTTAACATTGATAAATATTTCGCGTGTTGGCAACGCTTTTGCTTCAAACCATGCATGATAGATCACTTTTCCAAAAGTGTAAGTACGCAACATCACCAATATTCCTGGCAAGACACACTAAAGGAATTTCACCGAAAACAATTTCAAATAATTTTCTCGTCCATTTATTTTGTGTAATTAGTTGAACGGACAAATAGTTTGTGGACGAATAAGGGCAATATTATTTCAATATACGTAGGCAAAATCACTCGTGTAGTAATATTCTGCAGACAAGGGTAGATAAATGAAAAAATAATCGGCTTTCGAATACAGGGTGGAAAAGCTTGAAGCCACGACACTAGCGTGTGTGCCACCACTACTGTTGAACTTGACGCGGCTAAATGACATCTAAATTACTTCGAAAACTTTGACCGTCGTTTTCTCATAAACGGACGAGTATCTACAGACAAGCCGAGGCATGTGTTCGCTTATTTTGGCTCCTCCTCCAATTACCAAAGTTTCTAGGAAAACAGGTTATGGCGCTTGTCGTGTTCTCCTCGTAAGTCATTCTTTTAATGAATCCAAGCCGACACTCTAAAAATCAACACTGTTGTGTTTCAAGTAGATCAGTTCATCTGTTCACACTGTGATGAGATCTTCTTCATGAGTTTTTGGCTTAAATAAACATAACGTTCCTTTGTATACAGCCATATTTTCTGTTTTTGTTCAGCATTCACTCAACTATTGTGTTACTTTGTATTTAAAACGCACTATTCCCTCCGTTGCTCGTTTTACACACCAACGAACATTTTCTTCTAGAGCACGGTGAATTTGTGACAAGACGTGGCTGCTGTACACTCGAACTCATCGACGTGTTTGTCTGTTTTCGCTGTGCTTATTTAGATCACTTTTGTCATTATATAACACGAGATGCACATATTTTCACAGTGAATGTTAAGGTTTTTGCAAAATCGCTGTTTCCCATTATATTTCTTACAGAGTTCCGGAATTTGCGATATTCTGTATTCTCGGCACCATTATACCACCTCGAGATACTGGAAACTAACTACCTTTGGTGTCGTACCATTAAGAACGACAAACTTAGTTCTGTCTGCTAGGAAGTATCTATTAACCTAAAGAAAAGTTTCATACAAACCTTTTAAGTTAACCTCGCATAATAATACAGCACACGACCACAGTCGCTTTGATGATGAAACAATGCCTCACAGGTGGCTTCGCGCTCAAGACAAGCTACAACGTCTCCAGCCATGAGTCAAGGCTGGTCTTCGCAAGAGGGAGGGACATTCAAGGAAATGTGATTCACAATGCAGCTAGACTGAGCACTAAAACTACTGCGCGTTCTATTTAACAGGCATTCGCGTGGTACACCTGCGTCTCGCTTCTTGCTTTAAAGGCGTCTTCCTTTCTGCATCTGCAGTAATGAAATACTGTACTGAAGCTTTTGACGCTTTAATAAAAGGCTTCATCGTGCTAAATTCCAACGGCTGGGTGCTCGAGAAGCAGTCTGCCGACGGTGCCACTGTTCACAGCAAGACTCTCGACGGCGGGGACAAAGTGTTCAAGTTGACGGTGAGTCGTGCACGCAGCGCTCGGCACACAAGCGGTGTAGAAACACGGTGTACTAAGGACGAAAATGTCACCGAATACTAGACTTTAAACTTTCCTGCAATGATAGCTACATGACTCAACTTTGTGTTATTTCCTAGTTTTAGTCATTCACATTTGTGGGTCTTTGCCTACATTAATACTCATACATCAGCCAGTCGCAACATTAACCTATTCTAAAGAAATAGTAAGAATGAAGAAGTCCAGTAATAGTGAAAATACGGTGCGCAGAATCCCGTTTGGGGGTGGGGGTGGGAATAGTGTTGGTGCTCGGTTCCTATTTGAGCTAAGAACATGAGGTAAAAAAGTGTTTGGTTTAGCCTGGACCAGCGGCCTTTTGATAGCCATTCGAAAATCTGTCTTACTGTAGCTATGTTACAGTATATTAAGCAAGGTTTGAACGATGAACCGGAACTGGAGCCTAGGCAAATTGTACGAATCGCCTAATTCATTTTTGCAAGAGATATTAATTGGCATGAATTTAACGCTCATCTAAGGTCACCATTTGTATGTGCACCGTTCGGATTTGACGCGCAACAACATTCTTAAATAACTCCGGACTGGAGCGAGACTCATGGTTCAATTTTGGTGCACCGGCGTATCGGGCGTTTAATATAAGTTTTAACCGTTTGAAAAATCTTGCATTGTTTGGATTTTATGTGCAAAATACACGTTTTCCTGGAAGATTTTTCAAGCGCACCACTTACATACATTAAACATGTACGAATGGGTTAAAACTCTGCACGAAGGCATATATATGGATAAAGTCAAAACGATTTTTTCTTTACCCAATAATCTTTATCCGTTGGCGAGATACGATGGTTTAAAGTCGAGCTAAACGCAACATTTGGAACTTGTTCTTGCGTGAACTGAATGCGCAGAAACGGTTTGAAGTGAATCATATAAATAAAAAATGCGTCATTATGACAGAATTTAAAGCTCACTTTCAAAAATCTAACTCCATTCTGTTTTTACGTGACAAAAACAAGTTTTTTGTAAGTTTTTTTACACGCTCCACTTCTATGTCTCAGACTTATGGGAATTGGTCCAGATTTTGTATGAAGGTAGACAAATACATTTAACTAATGGTTTTCCTGTTGTTTTATGAAAGCTTTTACCCTTATTAAGATATAAGCAACATGGTTCGAAAGACAGTAAGAAAACCTATACCGGATCAGTCATCTCCTGAGTCAACAAAATTCTACATCAGTCTAATGTCAAAATTATGTTAGAGTAAAAGTTGGGAAACAGAACGAAAAATGTTCCTGTCAGAGCACAAAAATGGCGAATATATCCTGGACAGAGTTAGGGAGGTAAAAGATGAGAACTAGTTTTTCAGGTAAAAGATGAGAACTAGTTTTTCGGCTTACGTGACAGTTTCAAAGACATTTAAATCAGAATATCTTGACGTATTCGCGCTTTTTTCCGAGTTAACCCTACTTCCCAGCGCAGTGAACTCTCTTAGCTGCAAGGTGGTAGCACATCTCTATCTTGCAATTTATAGGCTAAAGTCCTTGATCCCGTGCCCAATATCCAGGAGATTCGCTAGCCATAGTAAACGATATACTGTATAATATAATATGGCTGAAGAGCATATATGCAACAGCTAAACATGTTTTCATGGGGGAGGGATGGAATAAAATTTCTAGGGGTGGATTTGTTCCTGTAGGGACTCTAAAACAATTCTTTTATTTGTGCATGTCGGCAGGTTGAAGTTTTTTTCCCGAGGGGACCATTTCTCCCCCAAATTCTCCATCTGTTACATGTATGGTGAGGGGTGTAAGAATATACAGACACAAATGTCTATGCTTCTAGAGAATAGGATGAATCTACAATAGAAAGTATCCGAGAGTAGGGGACATCTATACTAGGAATTATCTCTGAGTGGGGACACATGCATCCTAAACTTTAATGACACATTGTGTCATATTGCACGACGTAACAAATGCCATGTTGAATGACATGATGTTATGTGTCATGTTATGCGACATGATGTGGTATCGATAGCAACGATCCACGGCGTATTAAAGTTATTAGGTTGGCACTACGACAGACACCGACGACAGCGCCCTCTAGTCGGTGCTGTCCAGATCTACGAGGGCAGTTCAATAAGTAATGCAACACATTTTTTTTCTCGGACAATTTTGGTTGAAAAAACCGGAAATTTCTTGTGGAATATTTTCAAACATTCCCGCTTCGTCTCGTATAGTTTCATTGACTTCCGACAGGTGGCAGCGCTGTACGGAGCTGTTAAAATGGCGTCTGTAACGGATGTGCGTTGCAAACAGTGGGCAGTGATCGAGTTTCTTTTGGCGGAAAACCAGGGCATCTCAGATATTCATAGGCGCTTGCAGAATGTCTACGGTGATCTGGCAGTGGACAAAAGCACGGTGAGCCGTTGGGCAAAGCGTGTGTCATCATCGCCGCAAGGTCAAGCAAGACTGTCTGATCTACCGCGTGCGGGCTGGCCGTGCAACGCTGTGACTCCTGCAATGGCGGAGCGTGCGAACACACTCGTTCGAGATGATCGACGGATCACCATCAAACAACTCAGTGCTCAACTTGACATCTCTGTTGGTAGTGCTGTCACAATTGTTCACCAGTTGGGATATTCAAAGGTTTGTTCCCGCTGGGTCCCTCGTTGTCTAACCGAACACCATAAAGCGCAAAGGAGAACCATCTGTGCGGAATTGCTTGCTCGTCGTGTGGCTGAGGGTGACAATTTCTTGTCAAAGATTGTTACAGGCGATGAAACATGGGTTCATCACTTCGAACCTGAAACAAAATGGCAATCAATGGAGTGGCACCACACCCACTCCCCTACCAAGCCATACCCTCAGCCGGTAAAGTCATGGTTACAGTCTTCTGGAACGCTGAAGGGGTTATTCTGTTCGATGTCCTTCCCCATGGTCAAACGATCAACTCTGAAGTGTATTGTGCTACTCTTCAGAAATTGAAGAAACGACTTCAGCGTGTTCGTAGGCACAAAAATCTGAACGAACTTCTCCTTCTTCATGACAACGCAAGGCCTCACACAAGTCTTCGCACCCGAGAGCAGCTCACAAAACTTCAGTGGACTGTTCTTCCTCATGCACCCTACAGCCCCGATCTCGCACCGTCGGATTTCCATATGTTTCGCCCAATGAAGGACGCAATCCGTGGGAGGCACTACGCGGATAATGAAGAAGTTATTGATGCAGTACGACGTTGGCTCCGAAATCGACCAGTGGAATGGTACCGTGCACGCATACAGGCCCTCATTTCAAGGTGGCGTAAGGCCGTAGCATTGAATGGAGATTACGTTGAAAAATAGTGTTGTGTAGCTAAAAGATTGGGGAATAACCTGGTGTATTTCAATGCTGAATAAAACAACCCCTGTTTCAGAAAAAAATGTGTTGCATTACTTATTGAACTGCCCTCGTACGAGCTCCGCTCCAGATTCTGCCCATTTGATAAAGAGCAGACGGTCGGGACACTTCACTTCATATATTTTGCTCTGCTTACGACGGGTTTAAGGCTTGCTCATCATTACAAAGTTATGTATGCCCTGTATATATTTATGCACCAGTAAACCACTTTTACTTTCTTGCAGTACCGACGTGTATTACCGTTTCCTGCTCCTACCCACGCGCCGCCTTCCAGGCGGGATACAAAACATGGCATCATGTTACTTTACTTGACACGACGCATTACACTACCATGACATGAGTAGTAATACTAATAAGTAAAAGAACGGCCAATATTTCAAGTTATTTTGATTTAAATGTCTTTGAAGCTGGCAGATAAGTCGAAAAGCTAGTTCCCTAACAGTGCCCAGGACATATTCGCCTTTTTTGTGCGATGATGGGAGCACATTTCAGTCTGGTTATCTAAATAAATAATACTCTATGTTTTCTATCCTACTCAGCACACTTAAAACACAGTTTATCATCATTCGCAATGGCGGTGACTCGGAGACCGGTCGAACGAACAGGCGATTCCTGTGGTCGATGACAACAGAGTTCACAATGTGCACAGCCAGCCAGAAATGAAGACTAAAGAGTAGCGTACGCAATCAGTCGACGAAGCGACGCAAATCGAAAAACGTAAACACAGAAAAGATCAATCACTCTGCTATGAATGGTTGTATCGAAGGCTAGAGAGAATAGCGAGGGCTACCGGACTAATATGCGTCCGCTGTATTTGCGGGAACTGTCGCGTCAGTGGAAGGGGCCGCCGTGACATCTATGCAGCGACGGTGGCGGCCGTGGTATGAAGCCCGAATTTCTGACCTCCTCGGACTGGATAGGGAATCCGAATCACTGTCGAATACTAAACCCTTCCCCCTTTTGTCGGCACACAGAGTCGGAAATGGCTTTGCATGTGGCGACTTCGTTGAGGGAGAGGAGAGAAAGATGTTAGAATACTCGCAAAAGGCTACCGCGGTATTTCCTCGTCGCGATCGGTAGGGTTTGATATTGGCGCTGTTAGTGGAATTGCTGGCAGATCCTCTGTTTCTGGGGCACTGCTTAATCGTACCTGCAGGGGAGTGGGTGACGGCTGTAGTCCAGGTGGGCAAAACAGCTCAGCCTTCATGGGCACCTCATTCCGAGAATGGTCAACCTTTGGCAATTACTTAGCGAGACGGTCTCAGGCGTTGGTAGGAGCTGGAAGTATCTCAGGGAGTTGCCCTCACTGGTTATTGTCGATCCTTGCTGGTGCCTAACACGGGGACAGAGGTTGTAGCGTGGCAGGTAGCCTGTAAGGCAGGCTTTTCCCAGCCTGATTGCATGAACCGTGCCCAGTTGGCAGAGTGGGGGAACTGGGGTGTGCTATGTCTCGTTGCAACCGGAGCTGATCGTGATGTCTCACTATGTGCTCCTGGAAGGCTGCAAGCTCAAACATTTGCCACCTCCTATAACCAACGACGACACCTTGGATCGACACGGTGTTCCGACCGAAAGTACGAGCCCACACGTGGGAGCCCATGTGTTGATAAGGCTGTGTGTATGGGCAGTATGACGGCTGAGTCGAGCACTGTAGCTCGAAGAGAGTGCAGAGTCTGCACTCATGTAAAAGTTTTGCCAGACTACGTCCGTTTACAGCAACGAAGCAGTAGGTTGCGAGGAAGCTGGTGAGTGATTCTCCGGAGTCGACTGCCATCATTATCTGGCGCATTTGTATTTTGAAGGTCCCAGCCATATACTCGGCTTTCGAATTGGATTCTGGATGGTGAGGGGCCCTGGTCAGTTTCTAATACCGTTGCATTTACAAAAATCCTGAAAAGTGGGTTCTCGGAAATCACAGTGGAATGTGCTCTTCCTATCGTAAATATGATGGAGAGGGCATAGATGGTAGCTGACATGACTGTGGTAGCTATCTGTGCCACATATGAAAATTTAGAGAGGGTGTAAGAAATGAGCAACAACAGTGCTCAAAATGGTCTGGCAAGATCAATATGTACACTTTGTCAGGGATGGTCAGGGCGTGGCCAGGGCTGAATCACTGGGCCAGGGCTGGCTGACTGTGGACAGAGGCCTAGTAGTTCTGGACTTGGCGAGTACACTTGATTGCTGCGCTATTGCTTTCATTCTGCACATGCTCAACATGCAGTGTGGAGGAACTTCAGTATGCAGGGGTGGAGCATGGCCAGAATTATCACCCCACATACATAATACTAAGCCAGTGTCATAGCGAAAAATATGTGCCCCATGGTGAGTCTGCGCCCTTAGGTAGGCGTTCTGGTGAGGCCCGCTGTGCGACAGATAACAGTTTGTGGAGCAGAGGACAAAAGCCTGTATTTGTTGGTATTCGCGTGCCATAACTGGGAATTTGTTGAGGGTGTGTCGCTCATCAGCATCTAACGCAAAATGTAGTGCTTCGTCCCTGTCATACTTTGCATCCGGGTTGTATGGCAAGTGAAAATATGCGTCCGCGTTTGAGTCTTTCGTGGTGAGCCGATAATGGATCTCGGAATTGTAATTACTAAGGAATAAGGCCCAATCTAGCAGCCACTGCGCCACCTTGACGTGAAAGTTTAAGTGGATACAGAATAGAAATAGGGGACTTGTGTTCAGTGAGAGGTGAGACTCAGTGCGAGAGATATAGATGAAGCTTCTTGATGTCGTATGTGACAGCCAACGCCTTTTTTCTATTTGCTAGTAATTTCATTGCACGACATATAATGTTTTAGACAAAAAATGCAAGTAGCTGTTTTGTGCCATCGGCGTATTTGTGGGAAAGCTCTGCACCAGTGCTACAATCTCACTCATCAGTAGCTAGCATTAAGTTCTTGCCCTGATTGAACCTTGCTAAGCAAAGGGCCAACACAAGTCACTTTGTAAGTTGCAAGAAAGCTTTATGGCGCGCCTCCGATAACTCGAATTTAACTCCTTTTTTATGCAATTGATTAGGACAGAATCTGGCACGATATCTCTCAAGAGAACATTCAACAACTCTTTCAAGCAATGCCAAATCGAAAAACAGCTTGCATAAGGGCCAGACGTGGAGCAATGCATTGTTGACTTGCTCAATTTATGGAACTCTTTCACTTTAATAAATCATGCAAGTTTTCTGAAATTATTGTTTGTCTGTACAACTACATCACATCTACCGATTTCCGTCCCATTTGGATAATTTCTTCATGGTACATTGTTTTTTTTTTCTTTTGTCTTAGAGAGTGTATATGTTCATGGTATTTCAGAATTGGCTCAAAGAAACTACATTCACGAAGGCGGCAATGGAGGCCATGGACTTGAAGCCGCTAAAACAAAATTTTAGATTCTGCAGGTTTTTTTCTCATACCTTGAATGAGTTGTGGGAACGCTCGCAACATCAAACGGCTATCTTTCAGGACGATACAAGGCGACTGGCGTATTAGTTATTAAAATTTTTGTCTGAACGGGGTCTGCCTTGGAAAAATAGTGGCTCCAAGCCAACTTTTTCAACAATTCCCCTTGTCTATGAATGGGTACGGATTTACATTAGTTTGAGCGTTAATCGTAGACCTAAAATCGACACACATTCCAAGTGATCCATTTGGCTTCGTAATTATAATCATGGGCGTTTCCCACAGGCTATACGAGACTCGGGATATTACTCTCGTACTTTGCAATCTATCTAGTTCCGCATTGTAACTTGGTAGTACATGGAAAACAGGCACTGGAAGTGCTTTAGAAATCTAAGGTACTGCTGATTACTTTAAGGGTTCATGGACTTTAAACTCTGTTGCTAAATCTAATGCAAACAGTTGCTTATATTGCGCACAGAATGTATCAGGTTCCTTGGAATCACGGTTGAAACTAGCTTTACTTGATCTTGAATTTGGAAACCAAAACCCGTAAAAGTGTCTGGGCCAAACATGATGGTTGTCACCCAAGAGTTTCTACTACCAACGTTAGCTGCCAAGCCTTATTTTTATACTGATCTTGGACTACGATCTGATCCTGCAATGGGGTCGATTGTCCATTGTACGTCACAATTCTACGCCAAGAACACGACAGCTGTGAGGATTCAGTGCACTGTTACGTGTCAACATTAATCAGAAACATGGTCATGCTTATGATGATAAAATCTTCTCGGGTTGACAGCCAATTCAATGCGTTGTTCTCCAGCAACGTTTCAGCAAGTTTCTTACTTGCCATCTTCAGGCGAAGTGTCGGGTTCAGTCACTCTCATTTGATACTTTTTCCTCTTTGGGGACGTGTTTAGTGGAGTTTGTAGCCTTTCGGCTTTTACTCCACTTGTTTACTTGTGTGTGTGATTATTTCTGTAGTTTTTGGGTGTCTGTGTAATGTGATGAATGTTCTGTGTGTGTCTGGTACTTGCCTGAGGTTGGCGAGATGAATGATATTATGGGGGAGGCAGGAGGATTAGGGATTGGATATAGGGATTTTCTCTTCGACTTAGACGTCGAAGATCGTCAATGGGCGTTTGTGCTTCTCGCGGGACATGTCATACCGACGTAGGGAGTGGATGAGGATGTTTCCTGATCTGGAAGAGCTTTCATGGAAGGCCCTTGCCAGATATTGGAAACGCTCTTTCAGGAGTGGGATTTCAGCTGCGGTGTGCAGATCGTCTGTGGGGAATCCCAGGGGTAGATGCAATGCTCTCCTGAGGGCGCAGTTCTGCAACCTCTGGAGCTTGTCCAGGTGCTGCTTCGCCGCATATCCCCAGACAGGGCATGCATACTCGGTTACTGGCCGTACAAGGGTCTGATAAACATTCACTCCTACAGAGCAGGGAAGGGAGCTGGTAGTGTTGAGGATTGGGTGTAGGATGGACATTCTGGCACAGACCTTCCTGTGGACCTCGTCTATGTGGGGTTTCCACGTAAGACGAGAGTCCAAGGTTACCCCAAGATACTTGGCGGATCTGCGCCAGGGGAGTTGGGTTCCGTTTAGGTGAAGGTGGAGGGGAGGGCGTTGAGAAAGTCCGCGCCTTCCTCGAGCCTCCGGGTGATGGAGTTGCACCAGTGACAGGCCCAAGTTTCTGTGTCATCTAAAACCCTTTGTAGCCCACGGATGACCAGGTCCTTGTTCGCATTTTGAGTGCAGAAGGCTGTGTCATCTGCGTACTGTGCGGTGTGCACTAGGGGGGCCGTTGGTGTGTCCGCAGTGTACAGATTGTACAAAACGGGCCCCAGGACCGATCCCTGTGGCACCCCAGCACGAATACGCCTTTTGGTGGAGGTGGAAGTTTCTACTTTGAAAGAGAAAATTCTATCCGTGAGATAGCTTTTGATCTGCTTAACTATGCTCCCGGGGAACCCTTGAGTGTACACCTTGTAGAGTAGTGCTCTATGGCATACTGAGTCGAAGGCTTTGGCTACGTCTAGTAGCACTATACCGCAGTAGCCTCTGTGGTTGAAGCCTTCTGTGGCTGCTTCAACCACTCTCATGATCGGTTGTGGGGCAGAGTGGTTCTGCCGGAATCCGAATTGGAAATCCGGCAGAAGTTGCTCTCTGGTAATATGTTCCTGTATGGGCTTTTAGCAGGAGGCGCTCATAGATCTTGCTGAGAGTTGGCTAGACTGTAATCGGCCTGTAGTGCTGCTGGAATAGAGAGTCTTTCCCTGGTTTGTGTATCGCGACCACTTCCTCGTGTTTCCAGCAAGTTGGGAGCTCACAGGAACGAGTAATCTCGTTGAAGAAGTTCGCGAGGTGTTCGATAGCCGAGGGTGGGAGGTTTTTGACTAACTGATTGGTAACACTATCACATCACAGCGCCTAATTACCTTTGCCGTGTCCTCTGGGTCCTCCTCAGCATTGAGGAAGACAGCCAGTTGACGACGGACTACCTCTTCATGTTCTTCATCCTTGGGTGCTGCTGCCTGGAACTGCTTCTCGAAGGAGTCGGCGAGGGCGTTGGCCATTTCAGCATGGCTGTAGGCTAGACCCCACTCGCCGTGCAGTGGCGGCTTCCTAGCGCGTCTTTTTTGTGAATTGTTTGGCTGCTTGCCATAGAGTGTGATCGTCTACTTTGAGAGCTGTGAGGCGGTTTTGCCATTGCTGTTTTCTGTGCTCATTGAGCGCTACCTGCAGCTCTCTCTGCAGACGATTGAGCAGCCTCCTGGTAGCATGATTTCTGGTGATCTTCCACTATTCCGCCACTCTGTTCTTGTGACGGATTTGGGCTAGTAAGTGTTCCGGGAGTTGTACTTGCGGGGTCGGGCCATCCGTTTGTGGGGGAGTGGCATCTTCCGTTGCCTGCGAAATGTTGCCTGTTAGGTCTTGTAGCGCTCGTTCTACTGTTTCGGCAGTAGGTGGCGGAGCACGAGCGATATCAGGGGCGACAGTTTCTCAGTATCTCTCCCAGTCTGTGCGTTTGTAAGACGTCTGGTAACGTGGGAGTGCTACCCATTCTCCCACATCGACCTCTAGAATCACTGGGTTATGGTCGAAGGACATTCTGTTGATTGTCCTTGCGGCCACAAACCCCGCGATCCTCCTAGTGAGGGCTATGTCTAACACGTCGGGCTTACCCCCATTTTTTGTCGTCTATCTCGTCTTGTGGGGGTCGGTAGATTGCAACAATTGTTAGGGGTCCGGTGGCAGTGGTTACTTCCACAGCCACGGTTTCGAATTTATTGGTAGCTGGTAAGAATACTTGGTGGTGGAGGATCCCTCTTTTTATGTATATGGCCGTGCCTCCGCCTTGGGTTGGCCTGCCTTTACGGTAGCTAACGCAGTTGGGGACTGTCGCTTTTATTCCCGGTTTTAGGTGGGTTTCTCCCATCATGCATATGTCGATGGAGAACTCCATCATGAGCTCTCTGAACTCGACCTCTTGATTAATAATGCCATCTGCGTTAAAGACGCACATTGTCAGGCCTTGGATGTATGGTCGTCTATCCATGATGGGATTTGAAACCACTGTGGAAGTCGCAGAGGGGAGCGATTGCTGGACTGTTGCCTGAAGGGCAACGAGGATCTGAGTGTTCTCCTTCTGGGCCTCCCTAAATTCCTTCATCATTTCCATGACGAGGTTCATGGTCTGCACCATAATGCCTAACAACTGATCCGAGAGGGTGAACTGAGTGTGGAGTTCCCTAGAGCTTCCTCTGTCTTAGTGGACCTGGTCGTTCTTGTTGTGTGTTTCCCAGTGTTGTTCTTGTGACTGTGTTTGGTGTTGTGGTGATAGGGCTACGTTTTCATGGTTTCTCGAGGGAGAAACCACTTCAGCGTATGTTGCCCTTGGTGTGTCTGGTCTTGGTTTTACCCAAGCCCTGTCTGTGTGTGTTTGTTTCTTTGTGTGTCCGGATGGGGTGTTAGTGTCTTGTTTTCGTGTGTGGGAGGTATCCTTTGCGTCCTTTGCCCGCTGTGAGTGTCTTTTGTGGACCTCACAACCTCGGTAACCCGCTGTGTGGTTTCTGCCACACAGCGCGCACCTTATTTGTGATTCCGAAGGTTTTAGTGTGCATGGCCTCGTGTCATGGGCCTCAGTGCACTTTCTGCACCTTATCGCCATGGTGCAGCGCGCGGCGATATGATTTAGGCCCTGACATCTGAAGCACTGCACCGTCTTGTTTATTCAGCGGAGTGGTTCGGTGTTGACAGGCGCAGCCAGGACCATCTTAATTTCCCTTTTGTTCTGTGGGATGTCTGGCAGTGTGACCTGGAAAAGTGGCCACTTGCTCTCCACTTTGCCCATCTTCTGCACGGCCACGACGACGTACCCCTGGGCAATCAAGTCTGTTCTGATTGCCTGGGGGCACAGTCGTCTTGGGAGGTCTCTGATGACGATATTCTTGTTTCGTGTTTTTTTTTTTTTTTTTTTTTGTGGGGCACATGTAGTGAGGTATGTTTTTATTCGTGAAAAGTGTTTTGACTGTATTGTAGTCATCTAGTGTGTTTAGTGATATTTTTATTTTGTCATCACCGGCAGGTTTCCCTTGAAACTGTCTCCCCCGATTTCTGTTTTTAGCAACTCGAAGAGTTCCTCGTAATTCTGAGAAAACTCTGCTACAATTGGAGGGAGTCGGTGGGTGACTTGTTTCTGTGTTTGTGTTTTGTGTTGTCTCTGGCTCATCAGCCACCGCCTGAAACCTGTTCGGGGTGGGTTCCACTTCCCAGGCCGCCGGAAGCCTCGGCTGGCGAAAGGTTTTCTTCGCCAACACGAAACCGTCCGAGACCTGCGTCAGCAGCGTCAGTACTCATACAAAAACACCAACTGGGAGCAATTCCGTCATGACTTGGCCACGGACATTGCTGACACCCCGCCTCCCACAGCGGAAACCACAGAACAGGCGCTCCACCACCTCACCAGAACGATCCTACATGTAGCTCAGGAAGCCACACCCAGGCCTCCAGAAAGCGACCTCCCCTCTAAACAGCTCCCACCGCACCTGCTTACTCAGCTTAGGAACAAAAATACGATCACGAAGGAATTGAAATTAACAAGAAACCCAGGCACCAGAAGACTGCTTAACAGGCTCCAGAGAGAGCTGAAAGCAGCCCTCATAGAACACAGGAACCAGGAATGGTCCGCACGTCTCTCCACTCTTAAAGTAGAAGACAACAGCCTTTGGCAGGCAACCAAACAGTTTACCAAAAGACGCGAAAAAATGCCCCCTCTGCACGGTGAGCGAAGCCTCACGTTCAGTGCTGCTGACAAGGCTAACACGCTCGCGGACATCTTCGAAAAACAATTCCAACCGGCAGAGTCGCAGGATAGGGAACACGACACCATCGGCAGGAGGCAGTTGGCCGCCTTCCTCGATGAAAACGACGCTCTACCGCTCTTCACCGCAGAAGACGTAGTAGCAGTCATAAAATCGCTACCAACTAGCAAGGCGCCTGGCCACGACAAAGTCACAAACGAGCTGTTGAAACGACTTCCCCAGTAGCGAGTACTTACATCGCGAACATGTTCAATGAGATCACGCCATCACGCAAGTTCCCTAACGAATGGAAACATGCAGAAGTGATTGCAATCGCGAAACCAGGCAAAGATCCAATCTTTCCACAACATTACAGGCCAATAAGTTTGCTACTGTCACTAAGCAAACTATATGAACGTCTCCTGCTTCTCCCCATACAGCAGCACATAGCAGGAGAGCAGATACTCCCCAGGACGCAGTTTGGCTTTCAGAGAGGCCATGCTGCCCCACAACAACTAATTAACTTCTGCGGAATAGTCCTAGTAGACGTAGCCAAAGCTTTTGATACGGTCTGGCACGAGGGACTATTATATAAACTGTACACGCAGGGCTTCCCAGAGCACATAGTCAAACTCATAAAAATCTACCTGTCAGGCAGAAGTTTCGCAGTAAAAGTTGACAACACACACTCAGCAAAAAGACGCATCCATGCAGGAGTACCACAAGGTCGCGCCATAGGACCCATCCTATACAACCTATACACAGTTGACACCCCACCGAACCGGCGGTAGAAAGAGAGCAGTACGCTGATGACACAGCCCTTTTTGCACAGAGCTCAAACAGGAATCTAGTCACTAGACGATTAAAAAACGTCCTTGACAAAACGGGCAGATGGGCCAAGAAATGGCGCATAACACCGAACAGTGTAAAAACACAAGCAGTTATGCTTACGCATTAGAAAGGGAAGAGATCTTCACGCCGCCGCCCACACCCCACCCTCCGTCACCACAGGCGCAACATAGAGTGGCGGCCCGACAAAGTACCTCGGGGTGACTATGTGCCAACGCCTCACATAGCATAGACACATAGAAGCCCTGAGGGCAAAAGAAAGTCAAAGGCTCCACGTACTATACCCCATTCTAAACAGAGAGAGCAGCCAATGCAGACTAGTGCGCCCTATCCTCGAATACGCCTGTCCTGTATGGGGCTACACTGCAAAATCCCATATCAAAAGATTGCAAGCAATAAAGAACAGAGCCTAGAAAAGAGCCATACATGTAGACTCCAGTTTCCCCACTGCAGACTTGCACGCTGCCGTCAATATAGAACCTCTTAAAACAAGGTTTAAAAATTTCGCCCAAGCATTCTACCTACGATAGAGGTAGGCAATCCCTGAAAGCGCTGATAAGTTCCCTTGGTAACTACAACCCAAGAGAATTCAGAATCGAAAGCCCAGATCCCTATTAACATGAAAATTCATAAAATCCACTACCAAATCCCAGATAAACCCAGGATAATAAAACACTTCTCTCACAAACGACACCACCCACAAAAAATGCCATGACCATTACCCTTCCACTCCAAAAGGAGAAGTAAATGTCGCAAAGACAAAACACCTCACCAATTCAGCCTTCAAGTAAGGCTTATAGTTAGGCCGTGTCCTACGTGAGCGACAGAAGCGAGCGGCAGCGAGTGACTTCTGGATATGCGACACTCAAGCGGCAAGCAGCAGCATCGGGCGAAAAGCTTGGGTGTCCTGCGTGCGAGCGACCATGTCGCGCTACAAGATGGCTGCTTAGAGCCAACCAGCTGTTTCTAGAAAACGGCGTCCCTAACCTGTAAAATACTGCAGCTGGAGAGTAAGGCTGCAGAATTAGATTTACTTAAGAAAATAAAACGAAAAGGAATGCTGTGCATGAAATTTACAAAGAGAGGAATCTCCATGGAGAATTTCATAAATATCATCAACTACGAAGATCACCAGACAAATTCTTCGAATACACGTGAATGAGCAGACGAACATTCGACTATCTCATCAATAAATTAAATACAAATATATTTTTTTACATGATCAAAAACTTTTAACAGCCAATAAATGCGGAGGAATGACTACTACACGACTAACTACGCTAAATAAAAACGTAAGTAAACAAATTGACACCTGTGAACAAATGCCAGCTGTGGTGTAGGGGTAGTGTATATTGTTCGTGATTATGTGTTTGACAGAGGTCTATGTCTGTCACGCCAGACGAACTCCTACACCCAGATACCGCTTTCTTTCCCACTACAAGAACTAACGCCGTCAACTGGCTGAACGGCATGATGCTGTATTACATTTTGCAAGCCGCTCCCGAAAACGCTCTGGACCTGTGGGTACACCTGACAACGACTCATGAGGCATTCCGCCACCATGCATTGTACCGCACACGACTATCGAACTATTTATCCACATTATTCGAAGATCCTCTTGCCCATTGGGGCATTCCGAGTACTAGTAGGCTCACTTAAAAATGATTCACGGCATACGATTGATCCTTAGAGCAAACGGTTTAGAGGGAGTCCCCCTTACATTCATTACGCGAAGACGACTCGGAACCTTCTGGTGGCGGTAGTAGGATCCCGTTAAGTATATAAAACTAAATAAATACATGGGAAATATATATAGATGTATACTTAGAAATAAGTGAATTTGATCCAATAAAGTTCTCTAGATCCTATCGAAAGAAAAGGTTTCGATTCCGGACCGTTCTTATATTTTTACTGACTCAGTTACAATTATGTATACTAAGTTTTATGTATACTGTTTACACTGCATCGCTAAGTATGTTTTTAAGGTCTTGCCAAAGAACTTGATCTTCACACTTATCCCAGTATATCACACACATTTGATTCCTAATAAATTACAATGAATCATGAAATTTTACAGATATTTGATGTTGCGAACGTAATTCATCAGCAGTCACTGTTAAGGCCAAGCGTTTCACTTACTCTAAATAGTCTGTAAAAGTAAAGCTTACAATTTTTTGAAAAAAAAAATCAAAAATTTTGTGTAATGATTCGTGTAAAAGTATGAAATAAAAAGTATTAGGGAAACGTTTGGTGCACCTCATTTTCTGTTCATGATTTTGAGCATCATTCAAATGCACTTAGAACGTTTCTCTGATCTACTTATTTCTTTTACACAAATCATTTCATAAAATATTTGACTGATTTCTTTCATTTTTTAATTTCAAGTTTTATTCAGAAAACATAATCTTACTGACTCCTCGTTTGTCGCCTTCTTAAAGTACTTGATTCGAAGGAAGCCTTTTTGAAATTTAAATACCGCACCAATGTATCTTTTCGGGTGCAAAATAATTAGGTCTTGAACAGATGAAATTTTTGACACTTCATTTACAGTAGCTATTCGTGAAATATTTCAATTTTTCCTCAGCTTATTAATTAAGTTTTCGTTAATTGCCCTGATTACTTTAAAGCAGTTAAATATTTTCATGCCAAACTAGACCTCATGCTGGTCACTTTTGATACCCCGTTTACTCGTTTCTCACCCTTCATCTACATCTACATTTATACTCCGCAAGCCACCCAACGGTGTGTGGCGGAGGGCACTTTACGTGCCACTGTCATTACCTCCCTTTCCTGTTCCAGTCGCGTATGGTTCGCGGGAAGAACGACTGTCTGAAAGCCTCTGTGCGCGCTCTAATCTCTCTAATTTTACATTCGTGATCTCCTCGGGAGGTATAAGTAGGGGGAAGCAATATATTCGATACCTCATCCAGAAACGCACCCTCTCGAAACCTGGCGAGCAAGCTACACCGCGATGCAGAGCGCCTCTCTTGCAGAGTCTGCCACTTGAGTTTGTTAAACATCTCCGTAACGCTATCACGGTTACCAAATAACCCTGTGACGAAACGCGCCGCTCTTCTTTGGATCTTCTCTATCTCCTCCGTCAACCCGATCTGGTACGGATCCCACACTGATGAGCAATACTCAAGTATAGGTCGAACGAGTGTTTTGTAAGCCACCTCCTTTGTTGATGGACTACATTTTGTTTGGCTATGAAAATTTGGAGAAAACCTCATGGTGTAAGTTGCAGGGAGTCTTGTTTTCGCTCTACTCACACGTTTTCAAAAACGTATCGAGTGTTAATCATATGATAAAATAGTCTTTTCTGCGTGCTGTCATTAAAAAATTCGTCGTTTCGATATCTTGAATCTTTTATGAGATACGACGAGTTTTACGACCACTTGATTCCTGAACTGCAGGAAGGGTTCTGGTGCGCCGCAAGCGACCCGTCCATGGATATAACAACCAATATCTCAAGAATGAAAAGAGATTTCATTCCGGTCTCAACTTTAAATACAATTTATATATATTGTTTACATTTCATACGAAATAATGTATGGCCTTATATGAACTATACAGAAAGTCTACACAATGTGATTTTACCTCCGGAAATTCTTAAAAAATTTGTGCAGCTATGTACTCAATTTCGTGCAGCACAGTAACTATGGCGAATAAGGAAAATTAATTCAGACCTTTATTGTTTAAAGATATCAAGCTATAGGTTGTGGAAGAATCAAATTTTTTCACCGAATAGTTTTCTTAAAATCAGATGTTAAGTAATTCATAGCTGCCGTCACGCCCGCTCCACTGCCTTGCTGAGAATACACGTGGCTGTCGCTGTCGCTCTCACTGTCGCGCGTGCTGCAGCGACAAGATTCAAACACGTCTGAATTCAAACGTCGCCAGTTGCAGTAAGAGAGAGAGAGAGAGAGAGAGAGAGACCAAGCGACGCACACAGTCGCTCGCTTACGCCACTAGCCGTGGCCTAGCTGTGACTGGACGCAAGAGAAGCAAGCTTGCAGCCGCGCTGGAGCTTCTCATCGACGCGATGGGGAGTAACCGCCGCGGCGAACGACAGCCGAAGCGTACACAGAAGGAGGTGCAGTGCTACAAGTGCCAGCAAGTAGGGCACACTGAGAGTGTATGCAAGAACGCCGTCGCGTGCATGAAATGCGCGGCAGCGCACGACACTCGTAATTGCCCCAAGACACGAGGGTTGGCTTGCGGATGCGCGAAGTGCGGAGGCTCACACGCCGCAAACTCGCGTAGCTGCAGCTATCTCAAAGAGTTCCGCCGCCAGCACGCCGCGACGCGCTCTGCGGCGGTGTCTGGCGTCAAGACGCCCCCCCCCCCCCTCCCACAACCGCACTGGCAAGGGGTGCAAGCCGCGCCGCCTCGAAGCCGCCACTGACGACGCCATGGCCGGCTTCCGAGCCGCCTTTGCGGCCGGAAGGGCCGCACTCGAGGATGAGATAGCAGCTGTCCATCGCCAGCTCTAGCAGCTGCGCGAGGAGCTTCAAATGGTTCAAATGGCTCTGAGAACTATGGGACTCAACTGCTGAGGTCATTAGTCCCCTAGAACTTAGAACTAGTTAAACCTAACTAACCTAAGGACATCACACACATCCATGCCCGAGGCAGGATTCGAACCTGCGACCGTAGCGGTCTCGCGGTTCCAGACTGCAGCGCCTAGAACCGCACGGCCACTTCGGCCGGCGCGCGAGGAGCTGCGGGTTCTGAAGAAGAAGGCGCCTGTCCCCGCCCACGCCTCCCTTGTGAGGCGGCCGGTGGGGGTGGACGCCGCCACGCAGACGACCACCGCCTCACCCGCTGCCCAAAAGCAGGAGGCGGTGCACCTGGAGATGGACGTCGAGACGCCTGCTCTGCCTCCCGATGTGGGGACAGGCACAAGAACTGGGGAAGAGACGCCGTCCGCTTCCTCACACGATGAGGAAGAGGCATCAGAAGAGTAAGAGCTGCCCCTGTACCTGCCGCTCCCAGATGAGCGCAGTGTGCAGCCATTTCTCAAGATTGCGGCGTCCATAAGGGATGGGTCGTACCCACACTGGGACAACCCTTATCCCTTTACGCTACCAGACATGCCCAAGCCTCCCCTTCCACACCACCCGGGCTAACTTCGCCACACCCGTGGCCTGTTGCACGAGGCAGTGTCTACATCTACATCTACATGATTACTCTGCAATTCACATTTAAGTGCATGGCAGAGGGTTCATCGAACCACCATCATACTATCTCCCTACCATTCCACTTCCGAACAGCGCGCGGGAAAAACGAACACCTAAACCTTTCTGTTCGAGCTCTGATTTCTCTTATTTTATTTTGATGATCATTCCTACCTATGTAGGTTGGGCTCAACAAAATATTTTCGCATTCGGAAGAGAAACTTGGTGACTGAAATTTCGTAAATAGATCTCGCCGCGACGAAAAACGTCTTTGCTTTAATGACTTCCATCCCAACTCGCGTATCATATCTGCCATACTCTCTCCCCTATTACGTGATAATACGAAACGAACTGCCCTTTTTTGCACCCTTTCGATGTCCTCCGTCAATCCCACCTGGTAAGGATTCCACACCGCGCAGCAATATTGTAACAGAGCACGAACGAGTGTAGTGTAATCTGTCGCTTTAGTGGACTTGTTGCATCTTCTAAGTGTCCTGCCAATGAAACGCAACCTTTGGCTCGCCTTTCCCACAATATTATCTATGTGGTCTTTTCAACTGAAGTTGTTCGTAATTTTTACACCCAGGTACTTAGTTGAATTGACAGCCTTGAGAATTGTACTATTTATCGAGTAATCGAATTCCAACGGATTTCTTTTGGAACTCATGTGGATCACCTCACACTTTTCGTTATTTAGCGTAAACTGCCACATGCCACACCATACAGCAATCTTTTCTAAATCGCTTTCCAACTGATACTGGTCTTCGGATGACCTTACTAGACGTTAAATTACAGCATCATCTGCGAACAACGTAAGAGAACTGCTCAGATTGTCACCCAGGTCATTTATATAGATCAGGAATAGCAGAGGTTCCAGGACGCTTCCCTGGGGAACACCTGATATCACTTCAGTTTTACTCGATGATTTGCCGTCTATTACTACGAACTGCGACCTTCCTGACACGAAATCACGAATACAGTCGCACAACTGAGACGATACCCCATAGGCCCGCAGCTTGATTAGAAGTCGCTTATGAGGAACGGTGTCAAAAGCTTTCCGGAAATCTAGAAATACGGAATCAACTTGAGATCCCCTGTCGGTAGCGGCCATTACTTCGTGCGAATAAAGAGAAGAAGTTACGTCTGCTTAATGTCCACCCTATTTTCAGCCCCTGCGACTGTCTACCGAGTCGCGGAGAAGTGGCTGAAGGAAGAGTGGCGCTCAGGCTGCCGGAAGCCTGCCCCTGAAGATTAAGCAGCAAAAGCCTACTTCAAAAACCTAAGGAAGTAGCCACATGCCGATTCCAACGAGAGGCCACCAATCAACCTGAGAGGTCGACGGAGGAACAGCCGGAGGAACAGCAGCCGTGCTGCTTACCCTTCCACACCACTGGACTCGAGGATAGTCTGTGAATAGAAACTTGCTGAAACGTTGCTGGAGTCCAATGCATTGACTCGGCTGTCAACCCGAGAAGATTTAATCATCGAGATTCGCCGAGAAAGCCTGCATTCTCGTATAAAGTTCATGCCTCTGTGCAACTGGAATTCTGCCACTGCTCCATCAACTTACAGCTGCGCCATGAGCTTCTGCACATCGTCTGCTGCTGTTATTGGCACTGGCAAGATAGCATGCAGCGCACTGGTTGCTGCTCTTGTCTCCCGCCGGAAAAGGTAGACACTTGCTATATTCTCGGTTTGCAGCATGCAAAACAGCTGACGTCACGGACTGGGCAGCGACATCGTTCATTCCTTTGGTCGCAATCTGGATACGATGTGATTGCACAAACGTTTCTGGGACTCTTTGATAACGACGTGGAAAAAACTTTTGTATGAGCTTCTTCTGAATTTGGGGCACCCCGACAGCGAACAATTTGTGCACGTCTACCAACAATGAGGGCAGTGGACCGCTAACTTCTGCTGTAAGTACTGAATCCTGCTTCGCCAGACTACCAGACGATCTAGTGCTCGGTAATAAGGATTATGATGATTGGTTGACATCCGCTGATCACAGAATACAACGGCGACTAACACTACTTGTGGTGTCCGTTCAAAATGGTTCAAATGGCTCTGAGCACTATGGGACTTAACATCTATGGTCATCAGTCCCCTAGAACTTAGAACTACTTAAACCTAACTAACCTAAGGACAGTACACAACACCCAGTCATCACGAGGTAGAGAAAATCCCTGACCCCGCCGGGTATCGAACCCGGGCGCGGGAAGCGAGAACGCTACCGCACGACCACGAGCTGCGGACGTGGTGTCCGTACTGTAAGACCTTCAGTACACACACCATCAGATTATTTGACTTGTCGCTCTAACGAAGTAGGCGAGTGTCAGCAATATGTCTCGTGGTCTTATCGTGGCGTGTTTATCTTCTGCCGTTAGGTCAGACGATATAAATGCCACTTGCACGCTTAGAGTAGCAGATTGACGGTGACCAACTTTAAACACATTTATTAAAATAATAAAAATCATAGATATTACGTAACTTGATTCTGGATGCTGTTTACAATTGACAATCTGAAGTTCCTTTGGTCTTGGTACGTTAATCTTATTCTCGCATATCTCCAATACTTGACAAAGTGTCTATACATTTATCTTCGTGGCTATGTACAGGAATATGATAATCTTATTAGGCGCAGACTGAAACTTGACTACAGACAAATGCAGACTGATGCAGACTGACTAATCGGAGGTCTGTGCACTCGTTATAATACCTCGAGCGTTCAGGTATCACTGTGCGAGTGTGATCCATGAGGAGAAAAGGTTCTACGTTAGCAGCAATCTCATTGGCTGCATTACATATTAATATGCGGATCGGCGGAAGCAGAATTTGGTCCGTCTCTAAGACAGCGCCATCTCGTAGTGCGGAGATGGACGAGCGCTGCGCCTGCTTTGTTGTGCTTAGCGGGGCGCGCTCTATTGGGAAAGTTGTGTACGCGCTGACTACGCGGAACCATGTACACAACACTACTACAGCAACTACTACTGCTGCTTATAAGGCCGATAGCAGAAGTACTGTGAAACACAGCTCGCAGTGACGCTGTTACCTTGTGAGATTAGGTAGTTTTTAACACATCGCTCAGTGGTGGAACAGATGACTCTAAAGCTTTCTCTCTAACTTTTCTGTCACGAGCTAGACGTATAATAATATCAAGGATAAATGATACTGCATACGATGTGCCACACTGTTTACTGGAAGAATCACACTTGAGTGCTAAGCCTTGTATTTCAGCAGCCCATGCTGTGTATATTTGCTTGCACTGCTTAGCGTCAGGACTGGCTCTCCCAAGGCCGTCAGTAGTTCCAATGGAATGTTGTCTACTCCGGGGGCCATGTTTCGACTCAGACTTCAAGAAGAATATAATAAATCCAATCCCAAAGAAAGCAGGTGTTGACAGATGTGAAAATTACCGAACAATCAGTTTAATAAGCCACAACTGCAAAATACTAACACGAATTCTTTACAGACGAATGGAAAAACTAGTAGAAGCCGACCTCGGGGAAGATCAGTTTGGATTCCGTAGAAATACTGGAACACGTGAGGCAATACTGACCTTACGACTTATCTTAGAAGAAAGATTAAGGAAAGGCAAACCTACGTTTCTAGCATTTGTAGACTTAGAGAAAGCTTTTGACAGTGTTGACTGGAATACTCTCTTTCAAATTCTAAAGGTGGCAGGGGTAAAATACAGGGAGCGAAAGGCTATTTACAATTTGTACAGAAACCAGATGGCAGTTATAAGAGTCGAGGGACATGAAAGGGAAGCAGCGGTTGGGAAGGGAGTAAGACAGGGTTGTAGCCTCTCCCCGATGTTATTCAATCTGTATATTGAGCAAGCAGTAAAGGAAACAAAAGAAAAATTCGGAGTAGGTAT
Source organism: Schistocerca cancellata (assembly GCF_023864275.1). Taxonomy (NCBI): domain Eukaryota; kingdom Metazoa; phylum Arthropoda; class Insecta; order Orthoptera; family Acrididae; genus Schistocerca; species Schistocerca cancellata. Next base: position 720,304,308 of record NC_064629.1, read on the forward strand.
TAAAATCCATGGAGAAGAAATAAAAACTTTGAGGTTCGCCGATGACATTGTAATTCTGTCAGAGACAGCAAAAGACTTGGAAGAGCAGTTGAATGGAATGGATGGCATCTTGAAGGGAGGATATAAGATGAACATCAACAAAAGCAAAACGAGGATAATGGAATGTAGTCGAATTAAGTCGGGTGATGCTGAGGGAATTAGATTAGGAAATGAGACACTTAAAGTAGTAAAGGAGTTTTGCTATTTGGGGAGCAAAATAACTGATGATGGTCGAAGTAGAGAGGATATAAAATGTAGACTGGCAATGGCAAGGAAAGCGTCTCTGACGAAGAGAAATTTGTTAACATCGAGTATAGATTTAAGTGTCAGGAAGTCATTTCTGAAAGTATTTGTATGGAGTGTAGCCATGTATGGAAGTGAAACATGGAGTAAATAGTTTGGACAAGAAGAGAATAGAAGCTTTCGAAATGTGGTGCTACAGAAGAATGCTGAAGATTAGATGGGTAGATCGCATAACTAATGAGGAAGTATTGAATAGGATTGGGGAGAAGAGAAATTCGTGGCACAATTTGCCCAGAAGAAAGGATCGGTTGGTAGGACATGTTCTGAGGCATCAAGGGATCACCAATTTAGTATTGGAGGGCAGCGTGGAGGGTAAAAATTGTAGGGGGAGACCAAGAGATGAATACACTAAGCAGATTCTGAAGGATGTAGGTTGCAGTAGGTACTGGGAGATGAAGAAGCTTGCACAGGATAGAGTAGCATGGAGAGCTGCATCAAACTAGTCTCAGGACTGAAGACCACAACAACAACAACTGCTTAGCGTATATATTAAATTTGAGCCTAGTTTCAACTACATAGGTTAGGCGAGCGCAGTAGTCAGTCAGCAATCCACAAGCATCAGAAAGATCAAAACATTGTTGTCCTAGTGTGTGTGTGTAATTTTTGCACCACTTTAAACAATTCGTCTGCCTCCGTAGCTGAGTGGTCAGTGTGTCTGGCTGCTATGTGGGGGCCCTGTTTCGATTTCCAGTACTTCCAGGGATTTTTCCTTTATGGGAGGACTGGGCCGGGATATAGCTGCCTTGTGAGGTCAACTGGGGAGCTACTTGAATAAGAAGTAACGGCTCCAAGATCAAGAAAGTCAATAACGGCCGAGAGAGTGGTGTGCTGACCCCACATCCCTCCTTGCTGCAACCGATGACGCCTTTGACAGGGGGTGACAAGGCGATCTGTCAGTCCCAATTGATCCATCAGGACCAGAATCTATTTGGTTTCGCAGTAGTTGGAGTAGCAACTCCTGTTTTTCGTCTGTGCTGCTGTGGGAATTACCACTGCTTTTTCCTATCGCTGCAGTTGTTATTCCATTTGCAGCTGCAACTCCGCGTCCACAACTTTAGAAGCTCAGGATCTATGCTTCACAGTGAATAGGTGCTCGGAGAGGAAGCCCACGTCATCACTTTTCTATCCTACTTGGCGCAGGTAGAACACAGTTTAAGAGCGATCACTCGCACTGACAGTGACGCAGAGACCGGTGGAATAAACAGATGGTTCCTGTGGTCAAAGACGATGGTGTTCATGACGTGTACTGCTATCTAGAAGGAAAGTTCAAAGTGTAGCGAAAGTCATAGTAAGAATGCACAGACAGTGCAGGATGCGAACCGAATCGAAAAACATAAACACAGCCAATAATCATTCTGTTATCAATGGCACATATCGAAGGTTTCATGCAATAGCGAGAACTGCCGGACAAGTCCGGAGTCGCGGTATTTAGGAACACTGTCAAGTCTGGATGGGCCAACCAGGCCTGGGGTCCTATTCTGTATCTTTCCGCCATTTTGCCGTTCAGTTCGGTACGCGAGGGCACCAAACGGTCTTGTTTTCGAAGGAGAACCAACATTATTCTGTAAGCATTTCGGAAGCGATGCCGAACGGTCCTAGCGAACCGAGACGCTGTTGTCAGTTCTCCTCGCTCCAACCCTTCAAAAGCAATCTGCCTCAATTCGGCGCATGCCCACTGCAGCGGCACAAACCGAAAGCGGCTAGCAGCCGACACAGGCTCGCTATTCTTCACAGTACCGAAAAGTGTGGTTAGAGTATGTAATACTGTTCAAATTTCGCTGACCATGGGCTTCCATGAATGCATGATAACGATGGAATATTGACTGTGTTCTGGAAACTGTCATAAATGTCAAATTATTCACATCGATGTCTTGTCTTGTTGCGCCCGCATCTCGTGGTCGTGCGGTAGCGTTCTCGCTTCCCACGCGCGGGTTCCCGGGTTCGATTCCCGGCGGGGTCAGGGATTTTCTCTGCCTCGTGATGGCTGGGTGTTGTGTGCTGTCCTTAGGTTAGTTAGGTTTAAGTAGTTCTAAGTTCTAGGGGACTGATGACCATAGATGTTAAGTCCCATAGTGCTCCGAGCCATTTGAAATCGATGTCTTGTTTTGGATTTTACGTTTCGCAATATGGGTTAGGAATGGAGTGTAGTGCCACATTGTACAAATACATCTATAGAACCCCCCCCCCCCCCCAAATTGTCATTTTTTCTGTTTTCCATCGTTCCTTAGTTGCTTCAAAATTCATGGAGGTACATTCATCTATGCAACTAATTGAAGGCAGTTTGTTTATTGCTATATGCGCTTAGCTTTTTTTATTCGTGAAGATGCTTCATAAATAAAAGAAGAGTATGGCAGTAAACAAACTGCCTTCAATTAGTTGCATAGACGGAACACATTTCCATGAACCCGAAAAATTGTTTAAGAGAGTGACAAAGAATAAGAAGTTGCTTAGAATGTGGTTGTAACTCGCTCCTAGAGATCCAAATGATGAAGTACCTTCTTCTCTACATGTTACATCAATGATTTGGTTCATAAAAACAACATTAAAAAATCGCCTTTTCGTAGCAGGTGGCGAGTTCAGCTATAGAAGTTCGTTGTAGTTCATAACATGCATCTGATGACTCAAAATGTTTCATATGTGGTAGTGTAGTCTAAAAATATTGTGGCGGGAATCTTTCATCTCAGTCTACTGTTGTTAAGGATCCGATCGCAGATAAATACTTGTGAGAAGGTAGCCGCTAGAGTATAACGCCAATGAGATCACCACGTATTTAGAAAAAAAATGGTGAATTATTTGTGACAAGAAAAAGTATAAATGCCATTGTCAGTTGTTTCACACACGGGAATGTCATCTTTCATTTCTTAAACAGATGGAAGTCACGAAGTGTAAGTTACTCATTACTGAGAAAGCGTGCTCTTATGTATAAATTACAACGAATATTTCAGAAAAATGCTTAACTTTGATGATTAATGAAGTCTCAGAATGTGTTACTTGGCTACTACAACTCACATGTATTCAGTACTTTATTCCGCATAATTCGAGTCGAGAAAGATGCAGGCTGACTTCGTTGCCGAATGATGCGGCGTAAGCCGCAAATACATGAAATTTTGGAAGGTTTCCTCTATCAGGTTTCACAAAATTCCATTGCATTGTTACTAAAAAGTTTTAAACGCGTTCCGATAATTAACAGATAAACCATTTGCGGAAAAAGTACGCGAAGTCAGTAGTAATTTCAGCTAACACTCATGTGACATACAGCACAGCCGATCTTTTGACATTTAATGATTTTTTAAACTATTAATTACGTAAAAACAACAGGTATTTTGTGAGAATATTGACCGAAACTGTCTTCTATGTTATAATCATTCACAGTAACAATACAAACCATATTTCTAACAAAGGAAAATAGTCTATTATGAACTAACGTTCCACCCAGACATGCCCAGGTGATTCTTCAGTAACACAATCACTAAATCCGAAGCTAAAACCGCTCAATATATCAAATTCCAAACTCTAGCTGTAAATAAATCCCACCGAACCGAACGATAGGGCCATATTAAAATCTAAAACCTCTCAGTACAGTTGTCGAAAAATCGGCAGGAGGACCAATCGGTAACAGGTCTCAGAAGCTTACTGAATAGGAACTTCGGATAAATAACCGACGTTGGCGGGACTTTTTGGATTTCATAGCAGAAAAAAAACTGTCTGCACACACACGTGCCGGGCGCTGTGGTCGAGCGGTTCTAGGCGCTTCAGTCCAGAACCACGCAGCTGCTACGGTCGCAAGTTCGAATCCTGCCTCGGGCATGGATGTGTGTGATGTCCTTAGGTTAACTAGGTTTAAGTAGTTCTAAGTCTAGGGGACTGATGACCTCAGATGTTAAGTCATTTGAACCATTTGAGCCATTTGAACCATTTGAACCATACACACGTTGAACCAAACACTGACATAACTTTAGCGGCTATCCTGTGCAGTCAATGATATTGCTCTTGAGGAACATTTTATAGGAGTCTTGTAAATACCTGGATTGGACAGACAGGTCATTAAGCCAGGGGCAACACTGCACAGGTATCAACCCAATTTGGAGATAATGACGAGGTACATCAGCAGCCAAAAGCGAAAACGGAATGACAAATAAATCGAAATTAATCATCAAAGTGCTACGTCTTGCAGTATCTTTTGAGAATTCATAATGAACTGTTTGAATTATTGAAACATAGTCGATAATATCTGATGCACAAATGACTGCTCGGAGTTGTGGGAAATGTTCCATGTCATGAACCTGAAGCTGGCTTTTCCATAACATTAACTTTTGTTGCATATCATTAATCTTGAGGGCCATATCTGTTACGAAATGATTGTCCACTTGCATTAAGACACTTAATGAGTTAAAATAATTGATAATGTCGACCATACAAAATTTTTTCACTGTTCTGTATAGCCTTAACTCAGATTTTTCGCTACAGGCTTTTTTTTCTCTTTGTCAGAAGGCAAGTGCAGCTTATTGCCTTTGTGGCCAGTCTTGTAACGATGTTCCAATGAATGTTTTTCCAACACACAAGAGTGCGATGGAGCATTAAGCACATTATGTGGCCTTCAAACTACAGAAAAATAAAACAGTTGCCACTGAACATTGAGTAATATGGCTTCTCCACTTTTGCTTTTTTGGGCAAGTGCGTGGGCGCCATGGTATTCCTAATGCAGAAAGTGAATCTAATTTAACACAATTTTAATTTTAGCAGACTGTGAGAAACCGACTGCGTCGTCTTAGGATGTGTCCTACGTGAGCGACAGAAGCGACCGACAGCGCGCGACAGCTTCAGGCGCCACAAAAAACAACTGCAGGTATGGTTAAGGAAGTGTACGTGGGCGACATCCGTGGCGCTGCCAGTTCTCTGCTGCAACTAGCGACGTTTGAATTCAAGCGTGTTTGAATCTCGTCGTTGCAGGACGCGCGACACAGAGGGACAGCCACGTGTCGTACTCGACAAAGCAGCTATGGCAGCTATGGAATACGCATCATCCGATTGTAAGAAAACTATTCGGTGAAAAAATTTGATTCTTCCGCATCTTATACCTTGATGTCTTTGCTCGATCAAGATCTGAATTTATTTTCGTTATTCGTCATAGTTACTGTGCTGCACGTAACTGAATAATGGCTGCGCGAAATTTTTAAGAATTTGCAAAGGTAAAATCACATTGCGAAGACTTTCCGTATATTTCGTTTAAAGCCATGCATTATTGCGTATGAAATGTTACCAATATAACTAAATTATATTTAAAGTTGAGAACGGAATGATACTTCTTTTCATTCTTGAGGCATTGGTTGTTGTATCCGCGGACGGGTCAACCGCTGCGAGTCCGAATCCTTTCCTGCGCTTCGGGAATCAAGTTCAAATGTTCAAATGTGTGTGAATTCCTAAGGGACCAAACTGCTGAGGTTATCGGTCCCTAGACTTACACACTACTTCAACTAACTGAACGCTAAGGACAACACTCACACCCATGCCCGAGGGAGGACTCGAACCTCCGGCGGGAGGGGAATCAAGTTGTCGTAAAAATCGTCGTATCTCATAAACGGTTCAAGACATCGAAACGACGTTTTATGTACATGACAACACGCGGAAAGGACTATTTTATCGTGTGATTAACACTCGATACTTTTTTTTTTTTATAAAAGCGTGAGCAGAGCGAAAACAAGATTCCCTACAAATTACACCTTGAGGTTTTGTCCGAATTTTCATAGCCAAACAAAGAAACAGGCAAACGGGGTATCAAAGCTACCAGCGTGAGCGCTATTTTTGCATGCAAATATTTAACTGCTTTAAAGTAATCAGGGTAATTAAGGAAAACTTAATTAATGAGCTAAGGAAAAACTGAAATATTTCACGAAAGGCAGCTGCCAAGCTGTGTAACTGAAGTGTCAAAAAGTTAATTGTTCAAGGCCTAGCTATCTTACACATAAAAAGATACATTGGTGCGGTATTTAAATGTCAAAAAGGCTTCATTCGCATCAAGTACCATATTTAGGACTTTCGAGAAAAGAAGACTTTCGGAAGGCAAACGAGGAGTCAGTAAGATCATGCTTTCTGAATAAAACTTGAAAATAGAAAACGAAAGAAATCGGTCAAATATTTTATGAAATGATTTGTGTAAAAGAAATAAATAGACCAGAGAAACGTTCTACGTGCCTTTGAATGATGCTCGAAATCATGAACAGAAAATGAGGTTCATCAAACGTTTCTCTAATATTTTTTATTTCATACTTTTAGACAAATCATTGCACAAGACGTTTGACTTTCTTTTCAAATATTTTGTATCCTTTACTTTTACAGACTATTAAGATTAACTGAAACACTTGGCCTTTACTTTTAGACAAATCATTTCACAAAATATTTGACCGATTTCTTTCGTTTTGACTTTCTTTTCAAATATTTTGTATCCTTTTGTATCCTTTACTATTAAGAATAACTAGAACGCTTGGCCTTAACACTGGCTGCTGCTGAATTACGTTCGCAACATCAAATATCTGTAAAATTTCATGGTTGCTCATTGTAATTTATTAGGAATTTAATGTGTGTGATATATTGGAATAGGTGCGTATACACTTAAAGATCAAGTACTTTGGAACGACCTTAAGAATATACTTCGCGATGCAGTGTAAACAGTATAACTTATACAAAACTTAGTATACGGTATTGTAGCGCAGTCTGTTAAAATATAGGAAGCGGCAGGACTTTTTTTCTAATAGGCAATTTTCACTAAGTAATGCCTGTATCCTAAAAGAATATAATACAAATAATGAAGTATACATGGATGCTATGCAACACTCCATGCCAGGAAGTGAATGCTGTCTCTTAACAAACACGCGTTTAGAACACACTGGTGGTACTTTTGACTCTGATTTGGATGTGAGCATGACAGATGTTTAGTGGGGAGCACATTGTAGCACTGATTTCACTGAGAACAAACACTTTAGACTACTCCAGAATGAGCACTTGCCCGCGAAAGGCAAAGGTCCCGAGTTCGAGTCTCGGTCGGGCACACAGTTTTAATCTGCCAGGAAGTTTCACTTTAGACTACTGCTTGACTCTTTGAGACGGGAGGAGGAACACTTTATCTTTTCTGTTGCGGGCGCCCGTTGTGGCCGAGCGGTTCTAGGCCCTTCAGTCCGGAACCACGCTGCTGCTACGGTCGCAGGTTCGAATCCTGCCTCGGGCATGGATGTGTGTGATGTCCTTAGGTTAGTTAGGTTCAAATGGCTCTGAACACTATGGAACTTAACTGCTGAGGTCATCAGTCCCCTAGAACTTAGAACTACTTAAACCTAACTAACCTAAGGACATCACACACATCCATGCCCGAGGCAGGATTCGAACCTGCGACTGTAGCGGTTGCGCGGTTCCAGACTGTCGCGCCTAGAACCTCTCGGCCACTCCGACCGGCTAGGTTAGTTAGGTTTAAGTAGTTCTAAGTCTAGGAGACTGATGATCTCAGATGTTAGGCCCCATAGTGCTCAGAGCCATTTGAACCATTTTTTCTATTGCGTTTATTCACTTTCACTGCACACTTTTTTTCTCGAGGTGGGCTGGCTTTTGGCGGTGCTGAGGGTCAACCCACAACCCTTCCACAGTTGTTTTCACAAAACGGGAACGCTACCGTTACACCACAGCTCAGTCTATTTTGTGTACGTTTATTCTTGATATTTAGCCTAGACAGTCATTCTTCCGCATTTATCGGCTGTTAAAAGTTCTTGATCATGTAAAAAACATTCGTGTTTAATTTATTTATGAGATAGTCAAATGCTCCTCTGCTCATTCACGTGTATTCGAAGAATTGTCTGGCGATCTTCGTAGTTGATGGTATAAATCATGACGCTTCCTCCCTTAGTAAATTTCATGCACAGCATTCCTTTTCGGTTTATTTTCCTATGCAAAGTTAAGTTTGTAGCTTCACTCTCCAGCTACAGTATTCTAAAGTTTAGGGGAACCGTTTTATAGAAACAGCTGGTCGGAAGCAGTAGTCTTGTAGCGCGACATGGTCGCTCGGACGCAGGACAGCCGACCTTTTGGGCCGATGCTGCTGCTTGTCGCTGGAGCGACGCGTAGCGTGACGTTGCGCGCTGTCGCTCGCTTCTGTCGTTCACGTAGGACAAGCCTTCGCGGCGTTGCAGCCTTTTCTTGCTCATACATCAGCCTCACTCGCCGCTGCTTTCGGATCGCCAGGCAAGAGAGCGGCTGGGGCGCTGTTTGACTACACCTGTATTAAATTATGCTAATCTAAAAACTGTTCGAGTCAGTCATGGTCTTCGACCATAGATACTAGTAGACTGGCCTTGCTGTGCAGAAGCTATAGAGCTGGTGTGGCTCCAACATAAACCGCGTGACTGTTGGCAAAACGTGGCGGGATTTCAAATCAGCTGTCTGCCATCCTATGTTTGTATCGTATTTTACCCACATTTCTCAATTGACTGCCAAACGCTTCCAACAAAAATTACTTTTTTATTTGCGAAAAATTATGTCAGAACTACATTTGACCTGGATTTGTTCACTGTACCATTTATAAAATCTAACAAATACAGCGGGCAGCGGGACAAAATTGCTATAAACTATCAATGAAAGTAAAGTGTCATTAAAATTCTTTTAAACAGTAAGAGTGGGTTCTTGTCAAAACTTTAAATATTCGATTCGCCGCGTTTTGAGCTGTAGTCACTTATAAAAGAAAATGGGATATGGGAATTATGTCAACTACAGATGCCAAAATTGTCGACTTTAGGAGCAGGTCCATTTTAGAGTATCAATTTTAGGTGCACTTCAAAGGTTCAGTTCCTACTATTTTTACAAAAGTTTAAACTATCAGTTTAAAAAAAAAAGATATTTTACATGATAGGTGACCCTTTGAAGTTTCAGAAAATAATTTTGGAGCCGACATTTATTTAATAGTATTAGAAGGTGGAAAAAAATTCTCTTCAGTTGTCGACTATAGGTGCCCTTACCTTATTATAATCTCACTTGTATATACAAAAAGGCGCGTATGTGCAGATGGCTTAAATTTTTTCCGTTTCAGGGCCTGTATCCAAAGCTGCCTTCGGTTTTCATTCTTAGGGAACCTATGAGTAGGAAGGAGGAACAGTTATACTTACTTCTGTAATCGAATTATCACAGATACTTTCCAAAATGTAATATGAGTCTGACTTTACAGGCATCACTTTCAACACTTTAATTTACGTGATACTCTATTTCAAGTGTAAAAAACATATAAAGGTCACTTCAGCAGATTTCAATGAACTCATCTGCACTATCATAGAAACACACCTGAAATGTAATGCCATTTCCCCCGACAAAACGCTGAGTACAGCCATAAGCGCAACACGAAACAACCATGTTTTGCCTACATTCACGTGACTTTAGCCCAGAGATGTTGGAGCCACGAAAATGACGTCAGGGCCAGTCTATTATATTTATGGTCGAAGGTCATGGTAATATTTAGGATGCTTAGACCCCTAGGCTGAACTCACGCTATGGGCTACGCCAGAGCAGATTTTACAGTAACTAACTGCAAAAACAGCACTGTAGAACCATTTTCGCACTGAAAGCCTATAACGCAGCATTTACATTTCATTATTTGATTGTATAAAATTTTACTACCCATTTTATGATTTAAATGGTTCAAATAGCTGTAATCATTATGGGACTTAATATCTGAGGTCATCAGTCCCCTAGACTTAGAACTATTTGAACCTAACTAACCTAAGGACATCACACGCATCCATGCCCGAGGCAGGATTAGAACCTGCGACAGTAGCAGCAGCGCTGTTCCGGACAGAAGCGCCTAGAACCGCTCGGCCACAGCAGCCGGCTTTATGATTTAGTGAAATACCAAGCTTACAAAGAAATCAAACGAATTTTCGTTTGGCACTTATGCTATTCCCTTTAGTTCTATTCGTTCGTCTTTTATGGTAGTCCTTAAAAATAGGTTACATAGAAAGCTAAAAAAAGTATTATTACAGAGCTAGCTTTACTTCGCTAGTACATTTTTATTATGCACCCACAGTGGCAGATACAGCCGCAACAGAAGTTGTGTAGGTTGTTCTGCAATTATATGGGTAAATCCGTTATAGTGTTGTAATAGTGATGTTGAAAAATTTTTGGAATTTTTACAATTGGTGTAATTACTACACTAAAAATATTCAGTTTTTGTAAAAAACACACTATCTGATCAAAAGTATCTGGAAATTCCGAAGTAATGAAGAATTGCAAATTACATGTCATGAGAGGCAGAACCAACTGTATAAGAGGAAGTAGACAGTATTGTGTTTTCAGTAGAGGAGCAGGAACAGAATAATGGGTCGCTCAGAGAGTTCAGTGACTTCGGCCATTGACTAGTCAAAATGGTTCAAATGGCTCTGAGCACTATGGGACTTAACATCTGAGGTCATCAGTCGCCGACTTAGAACTGCTTAAACCTAACTAACCTAAGCACAGCGGTGGTCTAGCGGTTCTAGGCGCTCAGTCCGGAACCGCGCGACTGCTACGGTCGCAGGTTCGAATCCTGCCTCGGGCATGGATGTGTGTGATGTCCTTAGGTTAGTTAGGTTTAAGTAGTTCTAAGTTCTAGGGGACTGACGACCACAGATGTTTAGTCCCATAGTGCTCAGAGCCATTTGAACCATTTTTAACCTAAGCACATCACACACATCTATGCCCGAGGCAGGATTCGAACCTGTGACCGCAGCAGCGGCGCGGTTCCGGACTGAAGCGCCTAGAACCGCTCGGCCACAGTGGGCGGCACTGACCAGTCACTGGAAGTAAAACAGTGACATTTCCACCTTTCTAAAACTGTCGAAGTCGACTGTTGATGAAGTGAATTGCGACGTGGAAATTCAGAGGAACTACCAAAGATAAACCAAGACCAGGCAGACCTAATGTACTGATGGACAGGGACCGTCGAGCATTGTGGAAGAAGGTTGTAAAAAAAACGTATTAAACCAGCAGAAGGAATCACTCATGAGTCGAGAGCGCTACTAGCTATCACAGCAAGTGTGCATAGGGAGTTAAAAACAATGGGGAACAATGTCCGAGCAGATCCTTACGAGCCACAAATTTCTGTATTCGATGCTAAGCAACGCTTGGTATGGTGTAAAGAGCGATGTGAATGGACAGTGTGTGACTAGAAAAGAGTGATCTGGAGTGATTAATCACACTATACTCTATGACAATTCGAGTGAACGGGTGGGTGTGGCGAATGCCCAGAGAACGTCACCTGCGATCATGCGTAGTGCCAACAGTAAAGTTCGGAGGAGATGGTGTTATTGTATGGGCGTGTTTTCCGTGATTAGAATGTGGCCCCCTTATTGCGGTTAAGAAAACAATGAATGCGGGAGGATATGAATAGATTTTACCTGTCACCGCATTGTGTACTGCTTACAGCAGAGGAACAGTTCAGAAGAGATGACTGGTTTATGATAATGACGACGTAGCATCTGTCTAACAATGGTTTGTGGAGAATAACGTTTTTGAAATGTACAGACCTGCCCAGAATCCCGACCTGTAGCCGATGTAATATATTTGAGATGAGTTAGAACGTCGACTTCACTCCATACTCCAGTGTCCAACACAGCTACAGCATCTGATTTCGGCTCTTAAGGAAGAATGGGCTGTCATTCCTCCACAGATATTCAGACGCCTCATTGAAAGTGTCTCAAGCAGAGTTCAAGCCATCAGGAAGTCCTAGGGTGGACACACCCCATATTAATGTCCATCAATAGATGTCCGGGCGCTTTTGATCAGATAGTGTACTTTTGTGCTTTTGTAACTCATTTTTTTACATGACTTTCGAATTTCCCTCTAAAACACTCACAGAGGCCGCGTGACTTTTGCTATGCCGCCACGAGTCAATAAGCTGTCTGTCGGACGCCATGGGTTCCTAAATATCTTGCGCACTTCCTGCACTACGTTGTCTAAGAATGGTTTAGCCCAGCTTCAAGAGGTCAAAAATGTGAGCCTGATGACAAGAAAGGCAAAAAATTCATGGATCCTGATTTGGGTGAAGTAAAGCGTGTAAGAAATAGGCCTTTCACGACATCGAATTCACTTCACGCTCACAGAATTCCTTTAACCAGTTTAACCAGTCATCCTGGACCGTACACTATGCTTCAAACAACATCTTCTTAACTTAGCTCAAAAGTTGAGGACTCGAAACAACATAAGCTATGCAGAACTACCTGGTGATCTTCAGCAACCACCCTGCGATCTTCAGCTCTGGGCTTGGTGTACTCAAGTGCTGAGTATTGTGCACCTGTTTGGATGAACTGTCATCATGCAACGCTTGTTGACACCCAGCTGAATACGACAATGCGCATAATATCTGGCGCAATCAGATCTACTCCTGTTTATTGGCTTCCACTGTTAACCGGTATAATGCCTCATGATCTACGCAGATGTACTGCTCTTGCGAGAGAATTTCACAAGATCTCCAGGAATTCTAACCTATCCGTGCATAGCGACCTGCCACTTTTAAATCGTAAGAGACTCAAATCACGCCATCCAACTCTGTGGGATGCTGCTGTCATGGTTGTTAAGGATTTCAAACCTCTTTAAGAATGGAAAGGTCGGTGAGAAGCAGTGACAGATGTGCGCCTGCTTAACATCTTCTCAGGTGCTTAACTTGAAAGTTTCTTGTGTGTCAATATGTACATATGTATACGTAATTTAATTTTATGATATGTCTGTATCAGCCATACGCTAAATAAAAAACCAGTCGTTTAAGTCTTGGCAATATTGACAACTGAAGAACCACGTGTTTGAGCGCTGGGAATTTGTCACGAAGGAGCGCAGGGCTACATATTGACTTAGTTCGTGTCAGCTATCCACTGAAAAGTTAAGCAAAATAAACCTATATAAAATCTCGGTATTTTTCAATACAAAGAGGTGTATTGCAACTAGAAAAATTATTTTAAATTCTTGTGGCTCGGGTCCCTATGCTGTAATTGATAGCCTGTTGGTAAATGGAACACTGGTGGTCACTAACTGATGTAACTATACTTAAAAACCAGAATTGGAAATGGTTCAAACGGCTCTGAGCGCTATGGGACTTAACTGCTGAGGTCATCAGTCTCCTAGAACTTGTGACTACTTAAACCTAACTAACCTAAGGACACCACACACATCCATGCCCGAGGCAGGATTCGAACCTGCGACCGTAGCGGTCGCGCGGTTCCAGACTGTAGCGCCTAGAACCGCTCGGCCACACCGGCCGGCGCCACCACCAGAATTGGAGTTGCAGCATCGTTACACACAACCTAGGCTTTTCAGTCAACTCGCTGTTATGCTGCTGTTATTCTATGTTGAGACACATGAGGACACTCCAAGATAGAAAAAAATAAAATAAAATACCGACGCACCACGAAGGACTCATCTGAACGAGACGGAAATCGGTAAATGTCATGAACATGTAAATACAAGTAAATGCTCATGATTTCACAATATACATAAATGACCTTGTGGATAACATCGGAAGTCACTGAGGCTTTTTGCGGATGATGCTGTGGTATATCGGGAGGTTATAACGATGGAAAATTATACTGAAATGCAGGAGGATCTGCAACGAATTGACGCATGGTGCAGGAAATGGCAATTGAATCTCAATGTAGACAAGTGTAATGTGCTGCGAATACATAGAAAGATAGATCCCTTATCATTTAGCTACAATATAGCAGGTCAGCAACTGGAAGCAGTTACTTCCATAAATTATCTGGGAGTAGGCATTAGGAGTGATTTAAAATGGAATGATCATATAAATGAGGACACTCCAAGATAGAAAAAAATAAAATAAAATACCGACGCACCACGAAGGACTCATCTGAACGAGACGGAAATCGGTAAATGTCATGAACATGTAAATACAAGTAAATGCTCATGATTTCACAATATACATAAATGACCTTGTGGATAACATCGGAAGTCACTGAGGCTTTTTGCGGATGATGCTGTGGTATATCGGGAGGTTATAACGATGGAAAATTATACTGAAATGCAGGAGGATCTGCAACGAATTGACGCATGGTGCAGGAAATGGCAATTGAATCTCAATGTAGACAAGTGTAATGTGCTGCGAATACATAGAAAGATAGATCCCTTATCATTTAGCTACAATATAGCAGGTCAGCAACTGGAAGCAGTTACTTCCATAAATTATCTGGGAGTAGGCATTAGGAGTGATTTAAAATGGAATGATCATATAAACTTCATCGTCGGTAAAGCAGATGCCAGACTGAGATTCATTGGAAGAATCCTAAGGAAATGCAACCCGAAAACAAAGGAAGTAGGTTACAGTACTGTGCTGTAAGAGTGTCGCGGATATCAATCAAAGGGGTCCTGCTATGAAATGAAGTGGCACCTCGGGCCATTACTCCTGTTTGCCGGGCTATATGGTGGGCGACAGTCAGGTTGGTGTCCCACCACTGTCCGGGGCGTTTCCAGACACGTCCTCTCTGGTCGTCATAGCTCAGTTCGAAGTGAGACTCATCACTGAAGACAATTCTACGCCAGTCAATGAGATGCCAGGTCGAAGACGTGTCTTGAGACCACGTGGACATCAGTGGGACACAAACATGACCGTTGCCCGCCATACGGCCTGATAGCGGAATCCCTTTTGTCGGCATTGCAAGACCCCCCCGCTCCTAAACTGATACTGTTATTACTCAGCTTAGCCGCGAGTCCGTAGAGGGTGGTATATGTGACGTACAGTATGACAGGTCAGCATTTTCACCCGGAATTTGCGAGTGTAAGTCGGACCTCCCTTGATACGCCAAGGTGGGTCGTGTCGTCGGATTTCCTCCTACCTGTGCGCGGTGCAGCTCTCGTAAATGTCGTCCCGTGCAGATTCTTCAGTGGCGGTGGAAGCTAATTATCTGAAATTGCTATCGATCAACTTTGGGGTATCTATTTACTCGAAATTAACATTCAGAATGCCGTAATATCACTTTTATTCCTACCAGATCGATAATGAAACACTCATGTCACAAACTACTCGTAACCGAGAGCATGGCTACCATCGAACAAGACAGGAAGAGCTCTTAACGCCGACTGCCGACTTTGGCGCGCAGTCCGCATATCTTACTGGTCCCGTCACAGTTCGTGGATTTCCGATCAAGTTCGTACTTACTAAGATATGCATTTGTTAATGAACGGGTGTGAATTTTAACGAGGCAAAATTATGATAAATAGTTTTAAACATCCAGAGGCTCCTCCTAGTATTCATGTTGTCATAAATGACTTTAATTATTAAATATAAATAAACAAACTCGGTGACTTTGGCGCCAAGATGGCGGTACTTCCCGTCATGTATATTTCCCAGGCTGACGCTTGTTGCTACGGTCCAGCGCCGAGCCCCACCCCACTACGGGCGACATATGGTCGCTTCGTCACCTAGCCAGCCAGCGTGCGAAATGCTCTCCGACTCATGGCCGGCTACGGACTACAGCACTTCCTAACTATCGTGAATACATCAATAAGAGACAATAATTTATTAAAACTGGTAAAAATGTCTTCCTCGCGTAAGAGACACCTTACAGCATCCATGGCACCCTTACAGCACTGCGGAACGTCGACGATGCTCTACGCCTCGTGTGTTGCCCTTCATCGCAAACCATCCTGGGCTTACATTTCAGCAAGATAATTCCAGCCTGTACACGACGAGAGTTCCCACTGCTTTTCTTCGCGCTTTCCAAACCCTATCTTGGCCAGCAACGTCGCCTGATCTCTCCCAAATATAGAACGTTTCGAGCATTAGGGGTAGGGCCCTCATATCAGCTCGGATTTCACGATCTAATGCGACAGTCGGACACAATTTGGCAAAATATCCCACAGAAGGAAATCCAACAACTCTCTCAATCAATGCCAAGCGAATAACTGCTTGCATAAGGGCCTGAGGTGGACCAACGCGTTATTGACTTGCTCAGTTTGTGAAGCTCTTTCACTTGAGTAAATCGTTCACTTTCTCTGAAATTATAACATCTGTACATGTGCATCACATCTACCGATTTCCATCCCATTGGGATAATTCCTTCGCGGTGCATCGTTTTCTTTTCTCTTTTTTTTCTTCTTTTTGTTCTAAATTCTATTACCATTTGAACATTAACACTCTCTGAGGGTGACAACTATTGAGTGAGTCTTCAGCTGTCTCTGGCTTTCTCTGTGTTGGGCGGGCAAATTGGTACCACTGCTACTTTCCATCGCAAATTCTACCGCGGTATCGTTTGCAGAGCAGTGTGCTTGGATCCTGTAGATGCGTCGGTACCGATTTCCCAATGGGACGGAAATCGGTAGGTGTGATGCACATGTACTGTATTGCGAATACATAGAAAGAAGGATCATTTATTGTATGATTATATGATAGCGGAACAAACACTGATAGTAGTTACTTCTGTAAAATATCTGGGAGTATGCGTACGGAACGATTTGAAGTGGAATGATCATATAAAATTAATTGTTGGTAAGGCGGGTGCCAGGTTGAGATTCGTTGGGAGAGTCCTTAGAAAATGTGTCCATCAACAAAGGAGGTGGCTTATAAAACACTCGTTCGACCTATACTTGAGTACTGCTCATCAGTGTGGGATGCGTACCAGGTCGGGTTGACAGAGGAGATAGAAAAGGTCCAAAGAAGAGTGGCACGTTTCGTCACAGGGTTATTTGGTAAGCGTGATAGCGTTACGGAGATGTTTAGCAAACTCAAGTGGCAGACTCTGCAAGAGAGGCGCTCTGCATCGCGGTGTAGCTTGCTGTCCAGGTTTCGAGAGGGTGCGTTTGTGGATGAGGTATCGAACATGTTGCTTCCCCCTACTTATACCTCCCGAGCCGGCCGCTGTGGCCGAGCGGTTCTAGGCACTTCAGTCTGGAACCGCGCTGCTGCTACGGTCGCAGGTTCGAATCCTGCTTCGGGCATGGATGTGTGTGATGTCCTTAGGTTAGTTAGGTTTAAGTAGTTCTAAGTTCTAGGGGACTGATGACCTCAGATGTTAAGTCCCATAGTGCTCAGAGCCATTTGAATCATATATCTCCCGAGGAGATCACGAATGTAAAATTAGAGAGATTCGAGCGCGCACGGAGGCTTTCCGGCAGTCGTTCTTCCCGCGAACCATACGCTACTGGAACAGGAAAGGGAGGTAATGACAGTGGCACGTAAAGTACCCTCCGCCACACAGCGTTGGGTGGCTTGCGGAGTATAAATGTAGATGTAGATATAGATGTAGGTCGGTGAGCAAGAGACGATATCGGTTTTTTGCCCAATTTACCTGCCCGCATCTCGTGGTCGTGCGGTAGCGTTCTCGCTTCCCACGCCCGGGTTCCCGGGTTCGATTCCCGGCGGGGTCAGGGATTTTCTCTGCCTCGTGATGGCTGGGTGTTGTGTGCTGTCCTTAGGTTAGTTAGGTTTAAGTAGTTCTAAGTTCTAGGGGACTGATGACCATAGATGTTAAGTCCCATAGTGCTCAGAGCCATTTGAACCATTTGAACCCAATTTACCAAAGTACACAACAATGTAGCTCTATATTCGTGGGTGTGACAGAAACACTCAATTAAAGCAGAAAAGTTCAAATGGACATATGCCCCATTGAGACCAGTTTCCGAGATAATACGCATTTAATGTAGTTTTGTTTTTGGGCTGGTGGCGCGCGCTGTGTCTTACCCAGCCAGCATCTTTGACGTTTCATTCTAGGCCAACCTGCCTCGTTGCTTTCAACCTGTTTGCTCAGGATGTCTTTCTGCCATTAAACTAGCCTGTTGAACGTGTAGTTGTCCATGGTGTGTAGTAAGTGAAATAGTGCGATGGACTGAGAGTGTATCAGAGAGAAGTGCTGCTCAACTTTTTTCGTACATACTCTGGCTAAAATACCTCACAAATACACTAATGAAGAAATTGTAGATATAGAGTATGTTTACGGCTATCGAAGAATACCGTCGGCGCTTTGCGACACGTGGAATTCCTAGTCATAGAGTGTTTACCCAAGTTTTCAGCACATTGCATGAAACAGGTATTCTTCGAAATTCCCATTTTTCATCTGAACACGTATTTCAACAACCTGTACAGGAACAGCAACACATTGTTGCAATGGCACGGCCTAGCCCTACGAGGGGCGTTTGAAAAGTCCTCGGGTTCCCGGGTTCGATTCCCGGCGGGGTCAGGGATTTTCTCTGCCTCGTGATGGCTGGGTGTTGTGTGCTGTCCTTAGGTTAGTTAGGTTTAAGTAGTTCTAAGTTCTAGGGGACTGATGACCATAGATGTTAAGTCCCATAGTGCTCAGAGCCATTTGAACCATTTTTTGAAAAGTCCTTGCAAAGTCCGAGAGGTGGCACCACAGACGCGTATCGAGGTCATGTTTAATTAGTAGCATCTTTGGAAAGAACGCACACCAAGTTTCAGCCATATTGGTCTATTTCTTTGTGGCTCGCATTCGTGTGAATCAAGGAACTCAAGTGACTGTCAAAACATGGACGAAAAAGAATTTCGTGTGGCTAAAGAGAAGCTTGATAAACATTACGGTGACTCTGCACCTTCAATTACAACAGTTTATAAGTGGTTTCAAAATTTTCGGAGTGACCATATGGGCACAAGTGATGCTGAACGTTCTGGACGCCCTGCGGAGGTTACGACTCCAGAAATCATTGATAATATCCATGATATGGTGATGGATGACAGAAGAGTTAAGGTGCTTGAGATTGCTAGCTCTGTGGGCATCTCGAATGAACGGGTACATAATATTTTGCATAAACATTTGGACATGAGAAAGCTTTCCGCAAGATGGGTTCCGCGATTGCTCACGCTTGACCAAAAATGGAATCGTGTGAAGTGTTGCAAGAATGGTTTGCAGCTGTTGAAGAAGAGTCCGCAGGACTTTAAGCATCGGTTCGTCACTGTGGATGAAACATGGATACATTACTATACTCCTGAGACCAAACAGCAATTCAAACAGTGGGTTACCAAGGGAGAATCTGCACCAAAAAAGGCGAAGACCATTCCTTCGGCCGGAAAGGTTATGGCGAGTGTCTTTTGGGATTCACAAGGGATAATCCTCATCGACTATCTGGAAAACGGTAAAACTAGTACAGGTGCATATTATTCATCGTTACTGAACCGTTTGAAAACTGAGCCGCAAGAAAAACGCCGGCGATTGGACCGCAAAAAAGTCCTTTTCCATCACCACAATGCATCAGCACACACCTCAGCAGTTGTGGTCGCTAAATGATTGGAAACAGTATTCCAACTCGTTTCACATCCCCCCTATTCTGTAGACTTGGCTCCCTCGGACTGCTATTTGTTCCCCAATTTGAAGAAATGGCTGGCGGGACAAAGATTTTATTCAGACGAGGAGGCAGCAACTAATTGTAGCAACTAATAGCTATTTTGCAGTCTTGGACAATTCCAATCGTTCGTAAGGGATCCACAAATTAGAACAGCGTTGGGCGAAGTGTATAAATCTAAAAGGAGACTTTGTCGAAAAATAAAAAAGGTTTACCCAAAACACGTTTTCAACAGCACTTACCCTAGTTGCTGGATTGGTCGTGGTAGTACAATTAACTGGCCACTAAAATCGCCAGACCTTACGCTATTTTGATTTTGAGGTTGGACGAAGTCTGAGATGAACAAGCAAAAGATGAATACGCGAGATGAACTGCGTGGACGCATCATGGACACTGCTGCCGTCATTAGCGAACATGCTGAGGCACTCAGACAGGCAACACAACGTGTTCTCCCAAGAGTGCACAAATGCATTGAAGTTTGCGCTGGGATACTCGAACATGGATGGTGCACCGTACATCATCTGTGATGTGACGTGTACAATACTTAGAGATGAATGTGCTAAAAATACATTTTTTAAACTGATACTTTGCTAAACGAATATTGTTATATTAACTAACTGTTGTACATGCGTACATGTGGGAAGCTGGCAATTTATTGGCTGCCGGAGTGGCCGAACGGTTCTAGGCGCTACAGTCTGGAACCGCGCGACCGCTACGGTCGCAGGTTCGAATCCTGCCTCGGGCGTGGATGTGTGTGATGTCCTTAGGTTAGTTTGGTTTAATTAGTTCTAAGTTCTAGGGGACTGATGACCTCAGAAGTTAAGTCCCATAGTGCTCGGAGCCATTTGAACCATTTGGCAATTTATTGAAGGATACAGAAAATATATAACGATGTTCATTAAATGTGTTCTGTCTCGACAATCATTCGGAATAGGGCATATGTCTGTAAGAAGTTTTTTGCTTCAAACGATCGTTCCTGTAACATCCCTGAATATTGACCATTACTCCTGGGACACCCTGTGCCCCAGGAAAGTGTGATGTGGCCCTTGCTGTTCATGTTGAATATTAATGACAGTGCAGAAAATATTAACGGTAACCTCAGACTTTTCGTAGACAGTGTAGTTATTTACAATTAAGATCTGCCTGAAATACGGTTCACAGATATTCAGTCTAATTTTGATAGAATTTCAGAGTGATGCAACACCTGGACACTCTCTTCAAGTGCTGAGAATCCAAAATTACGCACTCCGCAATAAGGAAACAATGTAGCAATTTATGTCTACAATATCAACGAGTTTTAACTGCAATCAGTCAACATATACAAATACTTGGATGTAACAGGTTTTGAAGGTATGAAACGGGATGATCTTAGAATTTAAGAAAGGAGAGACACACGACAATCATTCGCGACCCATTAGTTTTACTACTCTTGCCTATCTAGATTTCGGCTATAAATAGCCGTCTTCACCTATGCAAAAGTTATAAAACTAATGGAAATGCGACTGAAAGCTGTGCTTCTCTCCTTCCCTATAGTCTACGGTCGCTGCGCACAACAGTTCCTTGTGGAATCGAAGTTGATCGCAGAACTGGTACTTTTTGCAGATGATACTTGTGTTTTAACAAATGCCATTAAAGGGAAAGCAACAGAAGACATTGTTAATGATGTTTTTCAAAGGCTTATTAACTGGTTCTCTGAAATTGGACTTTCCCTAAATTTTTGGGAAAATGCACCATATTCAGTTCTGTACAATGAATAGAGTAATATCAACAATTGACGCGGCACAAGAACAGGAGTCAGTAAACAGGGTAGAGTACTCCAAATTTTTGGGTCTACATACTTATGAAAACTTGAACTAGAAGAAACGTATTGCTGAGTTTCTCAAACAGTGAAGTTCAGCTACTTTTGTACTTCGTATAATTGCTAGTCTTGGAAACAACATACTAACATATTTTGCGTATTTACTCTGAATAATGACTCATGAAATAATTTTATTGGAAAGTTACCAGTTTGAAATAAGGTACTGATTGCCCAAAAGCGAGCAGTAAGAATAATATGTGGTGTTCACCCGCGGTCGTCATGTTGGTACCTCTTCAAGGAGCTGTGCATTTTAACTGTAGTGTCACAATACATATATCCGCTAGTAAAATTCGTCATAAATAATCCATCACAATTTGAGAAGAATAGTGATTTACACACCTACCAAACTATAGGAAAAAATGTACTTTATTACCCATTATTAAAGCAGTCAGTGGTTAACAAAGGAGTTCAATGCTCTGCAAAAAAAATTTTGATCATTTGTACAATAACGTACTATGTCTGACAGGTAGCGCAGCAAGATTTTAATATAAATTAGAATCATTTTCCCTGGACAACCCAGTTCTACTACATGGGCGAACTTCGCTTTAAAAGCTGGTAGCCTGAGAAAGGAAATATTTTTAAATGTAGTTGAGTGAGTATGACAAAATAAATGTGTTCATTAATGTAAGCGGCCGTCATATATACGTACCCTGCAAACTGAATAATTCCATATCATTTGCTGCGCTGTAGGTAAAGCAGATCGCAGAATTCGTTTCATTGGTAGAATACTAAGATGTACTCAGTCTTCAAAGGAGACTGCTTACACAACACTCATACAACCCTTCCTAGAATATTGCTCTAGTGCCACAGTTCGTAGTGATAGACGGTAAATCACCGAGTAAGAAGTGATACCTGGTGTTCCCCAAGGCAGTGCCATAGGCCCTCTGCTGTTCCTGATTTACATAAATGATGTAGGTGATAATCTGAGCAGCCCCCTTAGATTGTTTGCAGATGACGCTGTAATTTGGCATCTAGTAAAATCAAAAAAATGGCTCTGAGCACTATGGGACTCAACTGCTGTGGTCATAAGTCCCCTAGAACTTAGAACTACTTAAACCTAACGAACCTAAGGACAGCACACAACACCCAGCCATCACGAGGCAGAGAAAATCCCTGACCCCGCCGGGAATCGAACCCGGGAACCCGGGCGTGGGAAGCGAGAACGCTACCGCACGACCACGAGATGCGGGCTTCTAGTAAAATCATCAGACAGTCAATTCTAATTACAAAATGATCAAGAGAGTATTTCTGCATGGCGCGAAAAGTAGCAGTTGGCACTGAACAGAGAAAAGTGCGAGGTCATCCACATGGGTACTAAAAGAAATACAATAAATTTTGGGTATACGATAAATCGCACAAATCTAAGGGCTGTCAATTCCACTAAATATTACAAGCAACTTAAATTGGAAAGACCACATAGATAATATTGTGGGGAAGGCGAAACAAAGACTGTGCTTTGTTGGCAGAACACTTAGAAGATGTGACAAACACACTAAAGAGACAGCCTACATTACACTTGTCCGTCCTCTGCTGGAACATTGCTGCGTGGTGTGAGATCCTTACCAGGTGGGATTGACGGAGGACATCGAAAAAGTGCAAAGAAGGGCAGCTCGTCTCGTGTTATCGCGCAATAGCGGTGAGAGTGTAGCTGATACGATACGCGAGTTGGGGTGGCAGTCACTGAAACAAAGGCGGTTTTCTTTGCGGCGAAATCTATTTATACGAAATTTCAATCACCAACTTTCTCTTCCGAACGCGAAAATCTCTTTTTTACACCCACCTACGTAGGGAGAAATGATCATTATAATAAAATAAGAGAAATTAGAGCTCGATCGGAAAGATTTAGGTATTCCTTTTTCTCCGTGCCATTCGAGAGTGGAATGGTAGAGAAGTAGTATGAAAATTGTTCGATGAAACCTCTGCCAGGCACTTAAGTGTGAATTGCAGAGTAACCATGTAGGACAGGTCACGGAAATTCTTGATAAACTGGACTGGCAGACACCTACAGGAACCAGTTTTAGTAGACGAATTATGAAATATACCACAACGCCCCTACAGGAATCGAGAGGACAAGATTAAGTTAACTACGGAGAGTATAAAGGCGTATATACAGTCATTTTTCTCGAAACCTGTACGTGAATGGAAGGAGAAGAAACCCTAATTAGTTCAGTTGGAACAACCAAATGGTTCAAATGGCTCTGAGCACTATGGGACTCAACTTCTGAGGTTATTAGTCCCCTAGAACTTAGAACTACTTAAACCTAACTAACCTAAGTTCATCACACACATCAATGCCCGATGCAGGATTCGAACCTACGACCGTAGCGGTCGCGCGGTTCCAGACTGTAGCGCCTAGAACCTCTCGGCCACACAGGCCGGGTAGAAGTACACTCTATCATACATTTCATAGTGGTTTGCAGAGTATGGATGTAGATATGCAGGGCTTCGACAATGGATATAGATATACGGGTGTTGGACAAAAACATGGAAGCACTGCGAGAAATACAAAGCATTCTTGAACATAACTGCAGATACTACCCAAACCTGCTGGGTGCGCTGTTGTATTTGATCACGAACGGCACCTGTGCAATGCCCTCAATATGTTGCAAGTGTCTGTCGTGGTCAGACGAGTGTTCCGTGCAGCTATAAGTGTGTTATGTCAGAGGTAAGTGAATTCATAAATGGCCAGATTGTTGGTGATTTTATGTATTTGCTTCTGTTACCAAGTAGCTCAAGTGCTTAGTGTTTCATGAGGCACCATATCAAAGGTTTATACCGAATACAAAGAGAGCGAAAACGAGCCTTCTTAGTCACAATGCGAACAAAAGTGTGTGTTGAGTAACCATCGCAAATGATCACTGAAGAGAACTGTGACGAAAAATAAGAGGACCAAGCTATAATAGTCACTGCAGAACTCAATGTCGCACTCGAGTACCCTGTCAGCACCAAAACAACAGGAAGGGGTCTTCATAAGCAGAGAACTGCAGGCCGATGTGGAATTTCAAACCAAGCATTAGCGACTGCAATGGGTGTAACAGGAAAATGTGGTACTGAAGCCATAAAAACTTAAATATGGAGCAATGGAAGAAAGTCATTTGGTTGGCTGAGCATTGTTTTACACTGTTTTCAATTTCTGCCCGAGTTAATGTCTGGCATATGCATGTCCCAAGCCTACGATACAGACAGCTTACTGTCAAGAGCGAAATATGGCGAGGGTTCGGTGATGATTAGGTCAGCCATACTCTGGTATTCCTTGGACCCCATGGTTACTCTGCAAGGTCATATTACTGCCAAGGATTGTGTGTCAATTTTGTGTGATAAGATACATTTCATGGTACAATATTTGTTCTCCAATAGCGACCTGCGGCATCGTCAATAGAACGCAATGTGGTCCTTTGGTGCAGAGCCGAGTGAGGGACTGAATCAGAGGCTCAGGCGGTTCTGTGACGGTGTAGGCTGCAGATTCCTTGGCTTGCGCCCTCGGGTGGTGGGTTTCCGGGTTCCGCTTAATAGGTCAGGAGTCCACTACACATAGGAAGCTCCTACACGGGTAGCGGGAGCTGTGGGGAAGGGACAGGGCGGTTTTTTTTAGATTAGTGGGACTCAGGGAACCTCAGAATGGGCGTCCGTCTAAAAGGGGGCAGGTAAAACACAGTAAGTTAGTTGTAGAAACGATCGCTATTGTGGTTGTAAATTGTCGTAGCTGTGTTGGGAAAGATTGAGAGCTCCAAGCCCTAACACAAACCACTGAAGCTCAAATAGTTAATAGGTACAGAAAGCTGGCTAAAGCCGGAAACAAGTTCAGCAGAATTTTTTTCTAACGATCTAACAGTTTTCAGGAAGAATAGGTTAAATACAATTGGTGGTGGAGTATTTATTGCTGTCAGAAGTAGTTTGCCTTGTAGTGAAATTGAAGTAGATAGTTCCTGCGAAGTAGTGTGGGTAGAGGTTATACTTGACAACTTGACTATACTATCAATTGGGGCCGGCCGCCGTGTCCGAGCGGTTCTAGCCACTTCTGTCTGGAGCCGCGCGACCGCTACGGTAGCAGGTTCGAACCCTGCCTCGGGCATGGATGTGTGTGATGTCCTTAGGTTAGTTAGGTTTAAGTAGTTCTAAGTTCTAGGGGACTGATGACCTCAGTTGTTAAGTGCCACAGTGCTCAGAGTCATTTGAACCATTTTTGACACGTAGTCAGCAGGGATTCAGAAAATATCATTCTTTTGAAACACACTAGCTCTTTATACTCCTGAAGTAATGAGAGCTATCGACTGGGGATGTAAAATTGATTCCATATTTTTAGATTTCCAGAAGGCTTTCGACACCATTCCTCACAATCGTCTTCTGACCTAACTGTGTGGCTATGGAATATCACATCAGTTGTGCAACTGGATTCGTGATTTCCTGTCAGAAAGGTCACAGTTCGTAGTAATAGACGGAAAGACATCAAGTAAAACAGAAACAATGTCCGGCGTTCCCCAAGGAAGTGTTATAGGCCCTCTAAATTTCGTGATCTGTATTAACGACATAGAAGACAATCTCAGTAGCCGTCTTAGATTGTTTTGCAGATGATGCTGTCATTTACCGTCTTGTAAAGTCATCAGATGACCAAAACGAACTACAAAATGATTTAGATAAGGAAGTTGTATGGTGCGAAAAGTGGCAATTGACCCTGAATAAAGTAAAGTGTGATGTTATTCACATGAGTACTACAAGAAATCCACTGAATATCGTTCCGCGGCAAGTCACACAAATCTGAAGGGTGTAATTTTAACTAAATAATTAAGGATTGCAATTACAAAATCCTAAATTGGAATGATCACATAGATAATGTTGTGGATACAGCCAACGAAAGACTGATATTCAATGGCAGAACACTTACAAGGTGTGACAGGTCTACTAAAGAGACTGCTTACACAACGGTTGTCCGCAATATTCTGGAGTATTTCTATGTGGTGTGGGATCCGCATCAGATGGGACTTGCCGATGACATCGAAAAAGTGCCAAGAAGGGTAGCTCGTTATGTATTACCGCGAAGTTGATGAGATAGTGCCACAGACATGATACGTGAATTGGAGTTGCAATCATTAAAACAAAGGCGTTTTTCGTTGCAACGGGATCTGCTCATGGAACTTCAATACCAGTTTTCTACTCCGATTGCGAAAAATTTCTCTTGGCACCCACCGACATAGGAAGAAATGGTCATCACGATAAAATATGAGAAATCAGGGCTTGCACAGAAGAGTGTAAGGGCTCGGTTTTCCCGCGCACCGTTCGAGGGTGGCATGGTAGAGAGACAGCTTGAAGGTGGTTCATTGAACCCTCTGCCAGGCACTTTCTTGTGAACAGCAGAGTAATGATGTAGATGTAGATGCTGGGTTCCAAGAAGACATGGTTCCTGTTCGCACAGTTCACGTCGTCCAGGACTGGTTTGTGACCAAGAGATTGAGT
Source organism: Schistocerca cancellata (assembly GCF_023864275.1). Classification (NCBI taxonomy): domain Eukaryota; kingdom Metazoa; phylum Arthropoda; class Insecta; order Orthoptera; family Acrididae; genus Schistocerca; species Schistocerca cancellata. The sequence continues at coordinate 720,331,258 of NC_064629.1, forward strand.
TGTCGCATCTTCCCTGGCCACCACAGTGACAGATCTCACCATTATTCAGCCTTCATCGTCAAATTGAGAATGGCGTGTACGTGATCGCTACTCACTTCCATCTTCACTACCTGAAGTTCCCAATATTTTTCAGGAACAATCGTACATGATTCCCCTGAAAACCGCACATAACCTGTACTTCGCCATTCTGTGATGACCATAAACTGTAACGATTTTCCTTCACGCGTTGGGCGTGGTAAGATGTACTTTACGTTTTTCCATATTAGTGTCGACGCCCTGTAGATGTAGATATAGACTACTGTTGGAAATTACCAAATTACCAAGTTCCTCCTTCTTTCTCTGCTTCTCCAGAAATGGCTGTGTACTCTAAGGGTGTTCAAGCGAACGGGAACGGTAGTAAATCCGTTTTCTGGCTATCCGACACACGAGAAAGCGTCGTAACGTTCCTGGAGGTACGCCTTCGCGCATCCGCTACCGTTGCCCCAGCCCGCCTTCCACCGATCACATGACCACGAGCTCACAGTCACACACACACACACACACACACACACACACATACACACAGACACGCGCGCATGCGCAATCGCTTCCACATTTCTGTGTAGGAGAATACTCCTTTCCTTAGACAAAAGCACAAACCCAGCGAGGTGGCGAAGTGGGAAGACACAGGACTCACAGTCAGGAGGGCAGTGGTTCGAATCTCTGTCAGTGCATTTACGTGTAGGTTTCTTTCTCATCATTCTCCAGTCTAAGCTTATACTTAGAAGACTGCAGGAATCCTAAATGTGGATGTACTGACTGAGATACAAACCACTGATCTCCTAACTGTGACTTCTGGGTCATCCCACTTCGTCACCCCGCTGGGTTTTATTAATGAAATTTGGTGAATGCGATGGATGCCCTCTGTGTAGTTTATAAGGTTTTATTTTATCAAGACAGCCTTTGCATTGGCCAGTTCACGTGAGGTAGCTATTTTTGGTGTAGCCAACCCAACATGTTCGAGTACTTCAAAACTTGTTCTTTCAGCAAAATCCAACAACAGATAATAAAAAATAATTGCAGCACATCAGCATTCCACATTGTATTTTATGTAGGATGTGGTGCAGCCATGGAAACACTGGACTCTCGTTCAGCAAGATGAACAATTCCTTATGTTTCTCTAACTCATTTCATGCAAATGATATTACAGCTCCTTGAACAAGGTTATGACTAATTTTCTAAACTGTCCTTTCAAGTAAGATAGTGCCCCTTTGTAATAATTCTGATTCAAGGTTCGTTAAATTCTAACCTTCATTACCACAGAGCACAGAGCAAAAGATAATATTCACGAGTAAAAACATTATTATCAGTGTAACAATGAGCTGGCTAAAAATCCTATGAAATGTTTAAAATGCTCCAACTTTGATGTTCCTTACAATAATTGAATTAACTAGTGTTGACTGAAAACGATAGCATTAAGATTCGTGTAAAGTGCTATTTATCTTCATAACACCGGAGTGTTTTGAGCTGATTTTCTAAGAATTTGATGCCCTGAATTCAAAAAACATTAATATTTGCCAAGAAGTTCAAAATTCTAAAATACAAGATTTTGGTGAAATATATGTTATAGTGTTTAAATATAAGTCCATGGATAAAAAATGAAACAATAATTTTGTTATTGTATTATATAAATATTATTATATCCTAAATAAAGCAGTCATTGATGATAACATCCAGTCCCTGAACATTTAGGAAGCTTCTTGTGCATGAAATTCTTGACTGTATTATGGAGCGGTCCATTTTTAAAATCGAGCAGTAAACTGCCATCACGTGCACGTTCATATCAAAAGCCTTTACAAACTGCTTCAAAAGGCCCTACTTGATATGCAGTGGACGACAAATGATTTTCTCTCGTCCAACTAAGGGGTCGTTAATGACATTCTTCCTCCCTCCGTACATGTTTTCTCTCTTTGGCCGTTCTTTTACAACACTGTGGTGTGTTTTGTCTCTGCTATTCCAGAGTCACAAGAAGCACTTTGCAAACCAAGGAGAAAGTTTACCATTCATAAGTCTAGACAAACCATCCATTGATGTTTATGAGACTTCATCTTCTCAAAGATCAAAACGACGGTTTTATGTTCTTCTTTCATTTCCCTTGAGGGAGCAGCTGACATTGAACTCAATTTGTTACCGTTGTGAATTAGTAAAAATTTCAAACTTGCCTTGAGCTGTGCCCAAATACACGAAAATCAAGTAGAAAACATTCAGGAAGACAAATATCCTCAGGAGTCCACTAATTTCGTGCAAAACACGACAATAGTCTTCAGTGAATTCAAAAACCGCGGTTAACTTCACCAGAAAATTTCTGCTTGACATAATAATTTTTGTTATCAGCAATCAATTGGAAATGAGCTCCTTCTGTGTAAAAAGAGGTTTTGGTGATGAGACTACGTTTTTTTGTCTTGTCGATGGGTAAAAAGTTGACACTAAGAAAAAACTGTGTATTATGTTTTACTATGGGTGATAAACTAATTGTGAAATAAATCAAGAAGAAATATTAAGAAATAGTATCTTCACTAGCTAGTAAACAATATGAGACCTTATTCATACCCAAATTAGGTGAATGCTGTCGCTTCTCATTGAGACAAAATGAGTATTTAATTTTATTCTACAAATTGTTTAATCATATCTTGAAAGAGTCATTTTCTTGTGACGTTCTGTTGAACTAAAACTATTACATAATTACAGTAGAGATTTATTTCAATTGGAATGGCTCGTCTGGGATAGTTTGCCTCAGCTGAACGATTTCAAGAGCAGGAAGGGTAGCATACTTTTTCTGTTGTATGGTAAAAGGTAACTTTGGTTCCTTGATCCAGTACATTTTTGTTGGAAGCCAGTAATTCAGAAGCTTCTTTTGACAGCTTGAGATCCCTGGTAGGTTATTAATTCATCCCAGGTTAAACATTGAGGAATTAATGCCATACCCACTTAATCACTATCATCGTCATTAGCATCAGAGGGACAACACCAGTCCTCACAAACAACAGGTATTGGCGTCGCCATCGTTTCAGACGTTTTCGTTTCCGGTAGTCCACAATCGTAAATTTTCTGTACAAGTTTTACAGATTTATTGCAAAAGTGTTTACATACTCAACAATACGTTTTTGGTTTCCTTTCAGCGTTTATTCTCTGCATATGTAGCAAAAACCATCAAAGTGATTTACGCAACTTCTTCTACTTTAACTTATATTATTTCTGTTCAACAGCACTAATGCAAAAAACTACAGCATAGACCAAGCGACGTCATTCTCGCTCAGCCCTGTACGGCCAGAGCTCGCACAGTAACCTCCAACTCCATCTGGTGGATATTCCTGAAACTAATTAGAAAGCAGACCGGCAATAGGGCAAACCTACAGGAACCAATCCTCGTACATGTGATTTAGAAGTGGACAAACCAGAGTTACAAATGCACATTTCATGTAGAAGTGCATGATCAAAAAAAGAAGAGCGGATAGAGGAAGACTGATTTCACTTCTTGATTCAACGCCCCAACTGTGGCTAAAATCAATTCTAAAATCCTAGATATAAAAAACAGTTTGTTTTTGGCCTGTGTAATTATTTCATTGCTAATTTGCCTGATTAAAATGGCGTACCAGTTATTAACGTTGATAATAGGTGAACAAAGCTCCAATAGTGATTTGATTTCATCATTCTGATGCATTAAATGAACAATAATTTATTTCTACTAAGATAGTAGATTTGCTTCCAATAGAAACAGAGTTCGAGTAAATGATCTGTCCACTCAGATTAAGGTTGTCTATGGTTCACTTGAATCGATGCAAGCCTTTTCCAGGTCGATTCTTTGAGTGAGACGCAGACGAATGTCTTCCCTATCCTTCTCCCACTGAGGAAGTATTCGGTACATAGTCATACCGTCGTCGTTGAAGATTTGAGCCCCAACGTTCCGTTTTGTCTCCATCGTCTTCGTTGTACGAAGACTAGTTTCGTTGTTTAGTTAATATCTTTGGTGACCACGCTGTGCAAAACAGAATGATGTACTATTGAACTATCCTTCTTTCTTTCTACTGCTCTTCTCTCAACAAAAATTAGTTTCGTTGTATAATTTATATCTTTGCAAAACCAGAACGCTCCACTTCCACCAGCTAGGAAACAGCTGCAGTGCTAGATGACACGATACGTGCTGAAATGGTAATTCATGGGAAATCATTACTTGCTTCATACTTGCAACACCTGACAGATGTGGAGATATATGCGAACATTGTTTTGGAATAGAAATAAGAATCCGCCAGTGGTAACAGTTGATGACACCCTTGTAGCACATTGTAAGAACAATCGAAAATACATTGCTGGCCGTTGAAACTGCTCACCAGGAAGGATGGAAAATAATGACATTTTACTCATTGTGCTTATAAAGTGTAGTAGAAAGAATACGTGAATAAATCTGTAGGTGATTTGGAAGCATACTGGTTCCGAAATTTTGCACGGACCAGTAACATTAATGTGGCCACCGCCTATGTTCGACGTCAACATGCAATAACCACTCAAAGATTTGAGGTGACAGGTGACACCACTAGCAGTGTCGGGGGGATGCGGAAAACAATGCAGTCGTTATCGTAATGCGGAAATGGAGTGGTTTATATTATGCCTAAAAGGACATGATCATTGACTTTCGGATCAAGGAGGAAGTATTTCCGAACTGGCTATTTCTGTAAACTGTTCATGTGCCACTGTGGTTGCAGTATACTGTGCACTCAAAACCAGCACTGAGGCAACTGTGGTGCACCTCAGGCCATAGAAAATAGAGGTGAACGACGGCTGCGGAGATGTGTATGGGAGAGTAGACGTGCAACTGTTAAGCAATTGATCACCTAGATGACCCAAGGAGGTATCAACAGTGTCTCCTCTACGATCTCTCAGCGAACTTCGCTGTGTATGAGCCCTGGAGCAGGTCTCTGGTTCATGCACCCATGCTGACTGCTATTCATCGGCGACAAAGGCTGTACTTTGCACGCCAATACTTCAACTGGCGGCCACTGAGTGTCTCGACAGCCCTCCTTTTCAGATGAATGACGTATTATGTTCCATAGTAATGTCTGATGGGAAACACCCTGCAACCAGGAGGGAGCGTTATGATCTAGGCAATGTTTTTAGTGGCATTCCCTGGATAATCTCATCATTCTTGAGGCAGAATATTTCAACAAAGTACTTATATCCATCTGTCCCCTACATGAATTTTGTTTTTCTTGGCATGATGCCACCTGCCGACAGGACAAAGCACTGTGTCAAATAGCTTGAAGTGTATGTGCGTGTTTCGAGTAGCACCGGGATGAGTATGTTCTCCCCTGGTTGCCAAACTCCCTGTATTGAACCTAGTGAGAGTCTGTGATACTGGCTCGATCCCACCAGGGAGCCTCAACCGAGAAACTTAGCACAGCTGGCAATGGCCATGGAGTTGGCTCGACTCCACATCCCTCTCTGTACCCTTAGAACCTCACTGACTCCTCCTGCATATCTCACACTGCAAAAGGTGGTTATTGAGGCTTTTGTCAGGTGGTTAGTTCTGGCAGCAACGATGCCTCCAGTTTGTCTGAGCATTGAGTTGAACTGAGCTTGTATGAGAGGTATGGGTGCAGCACACTATGCTGTTTCAGTTACATGACAATCGTAGTGTCAAGTGCAAGGATCCTAGTCTCTTGGCAACCCGTGACCGAATGTATTCAATGGGCGAGAGATCTGGAGAACGTGTTGGCGAGGACTACAGTTGTACACCCTCTGTATATAGATTGGTTTGCACAGTGTGGTTACATGCGGTCTTGCTTCGTGTTGGTGAAACATAACGTTTTGGAGACCTCAAATATATGGCAACATCTTTGGGCTTAAGGAGTCGGAAATGTACCGGCTGCTGACCAAGTTACCGGCTGTGAGGACCAGAAGTAGACATTTCCTGTTCGCATTGGCCCTGAATAGCGTCATGCCATGTATTGGAGCATGTATGATAATGATTGGAAAGCTGAAAAACCATGATGGTATATGCAGAAACAGTGTCACGGCGCCACTCCTGTGTCCAAGGTTGTCACAACATCTCCCTCTGCTGCAGTGTCAAGGGTTGCAGCAGCAGTGGTTTCTGCACTCATAGACCGTAGTGCTCGAGACGTCACCTCACTCTCCGCGTGGATACTTGTCGCGTAGTAAGCAAACCCATTTCCTGGGTCTTGGCATGTAACTTTACTTTGTGATCCTGCACAGCTGAATGAATATGCATGTCCCACGGGCTCGGGACATATGTGATTGTTGTAATCCCTCATGTCGCTGAATAAAAATCTACTGAACACATTAATTCCATATCTGCGTGACAATCGTGGGATGCCAACCAACGCAAGTAGTGATATCAGGGAACGATAAACCACATTTTCGAATGTTCACGATGCTGCCACTGTCGAATTCTGACATGGGCTGGTAGACGTTTCTGTTCGTACGCGAGGCGTAACACGATCATGTCACAAGCACACAACATTCTGAATGAGAAACCGATATATCCAAAATATAGGAGGTATTACTCCTACTACACTGCGTAGTGACACTACCCATAATTCTGGTAAAAGTAATAAATCTTTAATGTAAGCGCTGAAAGTTGGATGGAGGCCTCCACGGAGTATTATAGTGTCAGCGCTGGCTATTAGCCATGCTACGTCGACAAATAAGGCAGAATAATAAATGCGTAAGTGACTTGTGAAGCAAGTATTGCGTAGCGCAATGGTAATTTGCCCCACGCAGCAAAGAATCTACATCTACATCTATATCTACATCTACAAGGATACTCTGCAAATCACATTTAAGTCCCTGGCAGAGGGCTAATCCTACCACCATCACAATTCTCTAGTATTTCAAGCTCTTATAGTGCGCAGAAAATACAAACACCTATATCTTTCCGTACGAGCTCTGATTTCCCTTATTTTATCGTGATGATCGTTTCTCCCTGTGTAGGACGATGTCAACAAAATATTTTCGCATTCGGAGGATAAAGTTTGTGATTGTAATTTCGTGAGAAGATTCCGGCGCTACGAAAAACGCTTTTGTTTTAATTATGTCCAGCCAAAATTCTGTATAATTTCTGTGACACTCTCTCCCATATTTTGCGATAGTACAAAACGTGTTGCCCTTCTTTGAACTTTTTCGATGTACTCCGTCAGTCCTATCTGGTAAGGATCCCACACCGCGCAGCAGTATTGTAAGAGACGACGGACAAGCGTAGTATAGGCAGTCTCCTTAGTAATTCTGTTACGTTTTCGAAGTGTCCTGCCAATAAGGCGCAGTCTTTTGGTAGCCTTCCCCACAATATTTTCTATTGTTCCTTCCAGTTTAAGTTGTTCGTAATTGTAATACCTAGGCTTTTAGTTGAATTTACGGCTTTTAGATTAGACAGATTTATAGTGTAACCGAAGTTTAACGAATTCCTTTTAGCACTCGTGTGGATGACCTCACACTTTTCGTTATTTAGGGTTAACTGCCAATTTTCGCACCATTCAGATATTTTTTCTAAATCGTTTTGCAATTTGTTTTGATCTTCTGACGGTGTCATCTGCAAAGAACTTAAGACGGCTGCTCAGGTTGTCTTCCAAATCGTTTATATAGATAAGGAACGTCAAAGGGCCTATAACACTACGTTGGGGAACGCGAGAAATCACATTTGTTTTACTCGATGACTTGCCGTCAATTACTACGAACTGTGACCTCTCTGACAGGAAATCACAGATCCAGTCCATTTCACTGCAGGCTACTTGTGCGGAACAGTGTTTAAAACTTTCCTGTAAAACCAGAAGTATGGAATAGATCTGAAATCCCTTATCAGTAGCACTAAGCACTTCATGTGAATAAAGAGCCAGTTGTGTTTCACAGGAACGATGTTTTCTAAACCCATGTTGACTGTGTGTCAATAGACAGTTTTCTTCGAGGTAATTCATAATGATGTAGCAATTGGGTCGTTGCCACTGCACTGAAGCAGGTCTCTCTGTTATGGGCAGTGTGACTAGATACCAGGTTTTAGAGCAAGAAATGGGCAGTAATGGAGTATAAACGAGGCTGAATTTGAGGATAGGACGTTATTCGAGTCAAGGACTTGGTAATTGCTGAGTAGGCGCACTACAATGATGGAGCACCACTGGCCAATCAGACGACTGGGCAGCGCCAGCAGCAGCCTATGGTTCGAGACCAGGCTGTGTCTGCCGCCACACTGGGTCCTTTGTGAGACTTGGCGTCATAGTCCTGCTGGCTTGCTGTTCCTGTCTGCTGACGCAAATGATAAGACCCAGGGAGGGACTCGACGTCACAACGTCAGCCCCCGTCTGTCGCCTGTCTTAGGGGTATGGGTTCAGACCAACGCAAAACCGCCTCTGCAACCGCTGAACAAAGAGCAGCCAGGTCGCCTTCTGGCGTGTCACTCCCCCGGGGAAGCGCCGCTGTCGCAGCTGCCTGTGGCCTCGCCCTCGCTGGTTAGTTTTACCCATTCTACATACTACCTTTTCACAATCTTCATAATACCGACAATAGCATCGTAATTAAATTTGTCACTGGTTACATGACAATCGTCATTTGCTTCCATTAATACTTTTTGCTCATGTTGACACGTTTATATGGAACGTAATCAACAACACACTCAATAATTATCGGTGGCTGCAGGAAAATCTGCACGCTACAGTGGAACCCAATTTTCAAGTTCTTTTTACAATCACTGGTGTGACACGATCGGTAAAATGCTGATAGGTTCAGTCAGTTTAGAAGAGCGAATAACAAGACTGAATGATTTGTGTGTTGAAAGCTTGAGAGCGTTCTCTTGGCCTCAGGAACTGCAATGAACTTCCAGCAATATGGAGATCCCTTCATTTTACCAGTTGTACGAGAAAACTTCTCAGCCGCTCTTCCCTAGTCGCTGGTTTGGTCGTAGTAGTCCAATTAACTGGCCAAGAAGATCGCCAGGTATTACATCATTAGATTTTTGCCTTTTAAGTTGGGTGAAGTCTCAGATGTACAAGCGAATGATATGTACGAGAGATGAACCGCATGGTCGCATCATGGACACTGCTTCCCTCATTAGGGAACATGGGACTTAACATCTGAGGTCATCAGTCCTCTAGAGCTTAGAACTACTTAAACCTTACTAACCTAAGGACATCACACACATCCATGCCCGAGGCAGGATTCGAACCTGCGAACGTAGCAGTCGCGCGGTTCCGGATTGAAGCGTCTAAAACCGCTCGGCCACTGCGGCCGGCTCTTCGCATATGCAAGAGTAAGAAAAGAAATGGAAATGCGACTGAACGCTGTGGTTGGCTCCTTCCTTGTAGTCTCCGGTCCTTGTGCACAACAGTTCCTTGTGGAATCAAAGCTGATCGCAAAACTGGTAGGTTTTTGCAGATGATGTTTGCGTTTTAAGAAATGCCATTAAAGGGAAAGCATCTGAAGGCATTGTTAATGATGTTTTTCAAAGGGTAATTAACTCATTCTGGGAAACTAGACTCTCCCAAAATTTTTGGGAAAATACAGTATATTCAGTTCTGCACAATAAACAGAGTAATATCAACAATAGACGTGGCACAAGAACAGGAGTCAGTAAACAGGGTAGAATGCTTCTGAATTTTGGGTCTACATACTGATGAAAACTTGAACTGGAAGAAGCGTGTTGCAGAGTTTCTCAAACAGTTAAGTTCAGCTAGTCTTGGAAACAAAATACTAACATATTTTGCGTATTTAATCTGAATAATGACTCATGTAGTAATTTTCTTGGGACATTACCAGTTAGAAATGAGGTACTGAATGCCCAAAAGCGAGCAGTAAGAATAATAAGTAATAATAAGTGATGTTCACACACGGTCGTCATGTAGGTACTTCTTCAAGGAGCTGTGCATTTTAACTGTGATGTTACAAATTCGTCATATATAATCCACCACAATTTGAGAAGAATAGTGATTCACACACCTATAAAACTATAGGAAAAAGTGTACTTTATTACCCATTATTAAAGCAGTCAGTGCGTTACAAAGGAGTTCAATGCGCTGCAAAAAAATTTTTCATCATTTGCACAAAACGTAATATATCTGACAGGTAGCGCAGGAAGATTTAAATAAAAATTATAATCATCTTCCCTATACAATCCAGTTCTACTTCATGGGCGAACTTCTCTTTAAAAGGCGGTAGCCTGAGAAAGGAAATACTTTTAAATGTAGTTGAATGAGTATGACAAAATAAATGTGTTCATTAATGTAAACAGTCGTCACATGTACGTACCCGGTAAACTGAATAATTCCATATCATTTGCTGCGCTGTAGGCAAAGCAGATCGCAGAATTCGTTTCATTGGTAGAATACTAGGAAGTACTCAGTCTTCAAATGAAACTGCTTATACAACACTCATACGACCCTTCCTCGAGTATTGCTCTAGTGTCACAGTTCGAAGTGGTAGTTGGTAAATCATGGAGAACAACAGAAGTGATATCTGGCGTTCCCTAAGGCAGTGTCATAGGCCATCTGTTGTTCCTGATTTACATAACTTATCTGGGTGATAATCTGAGCAGCCCCCTTAGATTATTTGCAGATGACGCTGTAATTTGCCTTCTAGTAAAATCATCAGACGATCAATTCTAATTACAAAATGATGTAGAGAGAATTTCTGTATGGCGCGAAAAGTGGCAATTGGCACTAAACAGAGAAAAGTGCGAGGTCATCCACATGGGTACTAAAAGAAATCCAATAAATTTTGGGTATACGATAAATCGCACAAATCTAAGCGCTGTCAATTCCACTAAATATTACAAGCTACTTAAATTGGAAAGACCACATAGATAATATTGTGGGGAAGGCGAAACAAAGACTGTGCTTTGTTGGCAGAACACTTAGAAGATGTGACAAACCCACTAAAGAGACAGCCTACATTACACTTGTCCGTCCTCTGCTGGAATATTGCTGCGTGGTGTGAGATCCTTACCAGTAGGGATTGACGGAGGACATCGAAAAAGTGCAAAGAAGGGCAGCTCGTTTCGTGTAATCGCGCAATAGGGGTGAGAGTGTCACTGATACGAAACGCGAGTTGGGGTGGCAGTCACTGAAACAAAGGCGGTTTTCTTTGCGGCGAAATCTATTTACGAAATTTCAATCACCAACTTTCTCTTCCGAACGCGAAAATCTTTTCTTGACACCCACCTACGTAGGGAGAAATGATCATTATAATCAAATAAGAGAAATTAGAGCTCGATAGAAAGATTTAGGTGTTCCTTTTTCCCACGTGCCATTCGAGAGTGGAATGATAGAGAAGTAGTAGGAAAATGGTTCGATGAAACCTGTACCAGGCACTTAAGTGTGAATTGCAGAGTAGCCATGTAGATGGTGATGTAAATCCTTTCCAAATAGGACGAACAAGAGTACTGAACATATACAGTGAAAGACAAGAGCAATGATCACATGTTTGTTTGATCTGCAGGACAGTGTCACGAAAATTCTGGAGAAACTGGACTGGCAGACATCTACATACAAAGTGTCAGGAACCAGTTTTAGTAGTCGAATTTTGGAATATACTACAACTCCTCTACAGCAATCGAGAGGACTGGATTAGGTTAACTCCAGTGAGTATAAAGGCATACAAATGGCAACGTCTGAGGTCATCAGTCCCCGAGAACATAGAACTACTTAAACCTAACTAACCTAAGGACAACACACACATCCATGCCCGATGCAGGATTCGAACCTACGACCGTACGGTCGCGCGGTTCCATACTGTACCGCCTAGAAGCGCTCGGCCACACAGGCCGGGTGGAAGTACACTCTACCATACATTTCATAGTGGTTTGCAGAGTATGGATGTAGATACACAGGGGTTCGACAATGGGTGTAGATATACGGGTGTTGGACAAAAACATGGAAGCACTGCGAGAAATACAAAGGATTCTTGAACATAAATGCAGATGCTGGCCAAACCTGCAGGGCGCGCTGTTGTATTTGATCACGAACGGCACCTGTGCAATGCCCTCAATACGTTGCAAGTGTCAGTCGTGGCCAGAAGACTGTTTTGTGTAGCTGTAAATGTGTTATGTCAGAGGTAAGTGAATTCATACATTGCCAGATTGTTGGTGATTTTATGTATTTGCTTCTGTTACCAAGTAGCTGAAGTGGTTCGTGTTTCATGAGGCACCGTATCTAAGATTTATACCGAATACCGACAGAGCGGAAACGCGCCCTCTTAGTCAGCATTGCGAAGGAAAGTGTGTGTTGAGTAACCATCGCAGATCATCATTAAATAGGACTGTGACGAAAAATAAGAGGACAAAAGCTATAATAATCACTGCAGAACTCAATATCGCACTCGAGTACCCTGTCAGCACCAAAAGCCAGGAATGGCTCTTCATAAGCAGAGAACTGCAGGCTGATGTGGAATTTCAAAACCAAGCATTAGCGACTGCAGTGGGTGTAACAGGAAAATGTGGTACTGAAGCCATAGAACCTTAAATATGGAGCAATGGAAGAATGTAATTTGGTTGGCTAAGTCTTGTTTTACACTTTTTTCATTTTCTGCCCGAGTAAATATCTGGCATATGCATGTCCCAAGCCTACAATACAGATAGCTTGCTGCCAAGAGCGAAACATGGCGAGGGTTCGGTGATAATTCGGTCAGCCATACCCTGGTATTCCTTGGACCCCATGGTTACTCTGCAAGGTCATATTACTGCCAAGCATTGTGTGTCAATTTTGTCTGACCAGATCCATTTCATGGTACAATATATAATATTTGTTCTCCATTAGTGATCTGCAGCATCGTCGATGTACCGCACTGTGGTCCTTTGGTGCAGAGCCGAGTGGAGGGTCTGAATCAGAGGCTCAGGCGGTTATGTGACGGTGTAGGCTGCAGATTCCTTGACTTGGCGCCATCGGGTGGTGGGTTTCCGGGTTCCGCTTAATAGGTCAGCAGTCCACTACACACAGCAAGCTGCTACACGGGTAGCGGGGGCTGTAAGGAAGGGACTGGCCGGTTTTTTTAGATTAGTGGGACTCAGGGAACCACAGAAAGGGCATCCGTCTAAAAGGGGGCAGGTAAAACACAGTAAGTTAGTTGTAGAAACGATCGGTATTGTGGTTGTAAATTGTCGTAGCTATGTTGGGAAAGAAACAGAGCTCCAAGCCCTAGTGTGCAGCTCGTGGTCGTGTGATAGCGTTCTCGCTTCCCACGGCCGGGTTCGATTCCCGGCAGGGTCAGGGATTTTCTCTGCCTCGTGATGACTGGGTGTTGCGTAATGTCCTTGGGTTAGTTAGGTTTAAGTAGTTCTAAGTTCTAGGGGAGTGATGACCATAGATGTTAAGTCCCATAGTGCTCAGAGCCATTATAACCATTTATTAATTTGGTCGTTTTGCCGACCCACCGACTCAGAACATACAGTTGCTGAACAGTTCAAAGAAAACTTGAGCCTCATTTAAAATAGGTACCCCATTCATACAGTAATAGTCGGTGGTGACCTTAATCTACCCTCGATGTGCTGGAAAACATTATACGTTAAAACTGGCGGCAGGCATAAAACGTCATCCGAAATTGTACTGGGGCATTCTCAGAAAATTATTTTGAACAATTAGTTCATAAGCCCACTCGAAGCGTAAATGCTTGTGAAAGTATACTTGACCTCTTAGGATTAAATAATCCGGGACAAATAATAAGGCAGAAAACCCAAAGAAATTCGGTCATACATAAAGCACACCAATGGCAAGACGCAGTCAATACCTTCATTGCGCGATAGCAACGGTGAAGTCACTGATGACAGTGCCACTAAAGCACTGTTATTAAACACGATTTTCCGAAACTCCTTCAACAAAGAAGACAAAGTAAATATTCCGGAAATCCAATCAAGAACAACTGCCAAGATGAGAAACATAGAAACAGATATCCTCGCAGTCGCAAAGCAGCTAGAATCACTTAATAAAAGCAAGGCTTCCAGTCCAGATTGTACACCAGTCAGGTTCGTCTCAGAGTATGCTGATACAATAGCTCCATATTTAGCAATTATATACACCCGCTCACTCACAGAAAGATCCGTACCTAAAGACTGGAAAATTACTCAAGTGGCACCAATATCCAAATGAGGAAGCAGGAGTAATCCGTTCAATTACAGGCCCATATAACTAACGTCGATTTGCAGTTGGGTTTTGGAATATATACTGTATTCGAACATTATGAAGTACCGCGAAGAAAACGGTTTATTGACACGAAGACCCCTTCCACTGTGGCCAAGCAGTTCTAGGCCCTTCAGTCTGGAACTGCGCGGCCGCTCCGGACGCAGGTTCGAATCCTGCCTCGGGCTTGGATGTGTGTGATGTCCTTAGATTAGTTAGGTTTTACGAAGTTCTAAGATCTAAGGGACTGATGATCTCAGTGTTAAGTCCCATAGCGCTGAATGCCATTTGAACCATTTTTGACACGTAGTCAGCACGGATTCAGAAAACATCGTTCTTTTGAAACACACTAGCTCTTTATAGTCATGAAGTAATGGGAGCTATCGACAGGGGATTTCAAATTGATTCCATATTGTTAAGTTTCCAGATGGCTTTCGACACCGTTCCTCGCAATCGTCTTCTAACCTAACTGCATGGCTATGGAATATCGCATCAGTTGTGCAATTGGATTCGTGATTTCCTGTCAGAAAGGCCACAGTTCGTAGTAATAGACGAAAAGACATCAAGTAAAACAGAAATAATATCCGGCGTTCCCCAAGGCAGTGTTATAGGCCCTCTATTTATCCTGATCTGTATTAACGACATAGAAGACAATCTCAGTAGCCGTCTTAGATTGTTTGCAGATGATGCTGTCATTTACCGTGTTGTAAAGTCATCAGATGACCAAAACAAATTACAAAATGATTTAGTTAAGGAATCGGTATGGTGCGAAAAATAGCAATTGACCCTGAGCAAAGTAAAATGTGAAGTTATTCACATGAGTACTAAAAGAAATCCGCTGAATTTCGTTTCGCGGAAGTCACACAAATCTGAAGGGTGTAAATTCAACGAAATAATTAAGGATTGCAATTACAAATACCCTAAATTGGAACGATCACTTAGATAATGTTGTGGGTAGAGCCAACCAAAGGCTGAGATTCAATGACAGAACACTTAGAAGGTGCGACAGGTCTTCTAAAGAGACTGCTTACACCACGCTTGTCCGCCCTGTTCTGGAATGTTTCTGTGCGGTGTGGGATCCGCATCAGATGGGACTGGCCGATGACATGGAAAAAGTACCAAGAAGGGCAGCTCGTTATGTATTACCGCGAAGTTGGGGAGATAGTGCCACAGACATGATACGTGAATTGGTGTGGCAATCATTAAAACAAAGGCGGTTTTTGTTGCGATGGGATCTTCTCATGATATTTCAATCACCAGTTTGCTACTCCGATCGCGAGAACCCACCTACATAGGGAGAAATGATCATCACGATAAAACCTGGGCTCGCACAGAAAAATTTAAGTGCTCGTTGTCCCGTGCACCGTTTGAGAGTGGAACGGTAGAGAGACAGCTTGAAGATGGTTCATTGAACCCTCTGCCAGGCACTTTCTTATGAACAGCAGAGTAATCATGTAGATGTAGATGCTGTGTTCCAAGAAGACATGGTTCCTGTTCGCACAGCTCACATAGTCCAGGACTGGTTTGTGACCAAGAGATTGAGTTGTCGCATCTCCCCTGACCACCACAGTGACAGATCTCAGCATTTTTGAGTCTTCATCGTCAAATTGGGAATGAAGTCTACGTGATCACTACTCACTTCCATCATCACTACCTGAAGTTACCAATATTTTTCAGGGACAATGGTATAAGATTCCCCTGAAAACCGCACAGTACATGTATTTCGCCGTTCTGTGATGACTAGAAGCTGTTTTTCCTTCGCCACGTTAGGCGTGGTACGATGTTGTACTTTACGTTGTTCCATATTTGTGTCCACGCCCTGTAGATGTAGATATAGACTAGTGCTAGAAATAACCAAGTTACGAAGTTCCTCCTTCATTCTCTGCTTCTGCAGAAATGGCTGTGTACTATAAGATTGTTCAAGGGAACAGGAGCGGTAGTAAGTCCGTCATCTGGCTATCGGACACACGAGAAAGCGTCGTAACGTTCCTGGAGGTACGCCTTCGCGTGTCTGCTACCGTCGCCCCAGCCCGCCTTCCACCGAGCACATGACCACGAGCTCACAGTCACACACACACACACACACACACACACACGCACACACTCACACACAGACACGCGCGCATGCGCAATCACGTCCACATTTCTGTGTAGGAGAATATTCCTTTCCTTAGACAAAAGCACAAACCCAGCGAGGTGGCGAAGTGGGAAGACACAGGACTCACAGTCAGGAGGGCAGTGGTTCGAATCTCTGTCAGGCCATCCACAATTTAGGTTTCTTTCTCAGCAGTCTCCAGTCTAAGCTTATACTTAGAAGACTGCAGGAAACCTAAATGTGGATGGACTGATAGAGATATAAACCACTCATCTCCTAACTGTGACTTCTGAGTCCTCCCACTTCATCACCCCGCTGGGTTTTATTAATGAAATTTGGTGAATGCGATGGATGCCCTCTGTGTAGTTTATAAGGTTTTATTTTATCACAACAGCCTTCGCATTGGCCAGTTCACGTGAGGTAGCTATTTTTGGTGTAGCCAACCCAACATGTTCGAGTACTTCAAAACTTGTTCTTTCAGCAAAATCCAACAACAGTTAATAAAAAATAATTGCAGCACATCAGCAGTCCACATTGTATTTTATGTACGATGTGGTGCAGGCATGGAAACACTGGACTCTAGTTCAGGAAGATTAACGATTCCTCATGTTTCTCTAACTCATTTCACGCCAATGATATTACGGCTCCTTGAACAAGGTTGTGACCAATTTTCTAAATTGCCCTTTCAAGTAAGATAGTGCCCCTTTGTAATAATTCTGATTCAAGGTACATTACATTCTAACCTACATAACCACAGAGCACATAGCAAAAGATAATACGATCAAAAACATAGATTATTATTAGTGTAACAATGAGCTGGCTAAAAATTTTATGAAATGTTTAAAATGCATCAACTTTGATGTTTCTTACTATAATTGCATTAGCCTTGACTGAAAACGATAGCATTAAGATTCGTGTAAAGTGCTATTTATTTGCATAACACCGGAGTGTTTTGCGCTGATTTTCTAAGAATTTCATGCCCCGATTCAAACAATTCATTAATATTTGCCAAGGAGCTCAAAATTCAAAAATACAAGATTTTGGTGAAATATATGTTATAGTGTTTTAATATAAGTCCATGGATAAAAAAAGAAACAATAATTTTACTGTTGTATTATATAAATATTATTCTATACTAAATAAAAAGGTCATCCAGTCCCTGAACATTTAGGAAGCTTCTTTTCCATGACATTCTTGAATGTATTATGGAGCGGTCCATTTTTAAATTCGAGCAGTAAACTGCCATCACATGCATATCCGATCTTCCTTGGTAGCGTTCCTCGACAGTTTTCATATGCAGAGTTACCTTATTTGGGATAGTCAAATATTCCTGCTTGAATTTTTACTTCTCAGCTCAGACATTTTTCCCTGTATATGGCAAAGCATGACCCGTTCTCATCAAAAGCCTTAGAAATTGCTTCAAAAGGCCCAACTTGATATGCAGTGGACGACAAATGATTTTCTCTTGTCCAACTAAGGGGTCGTTAATGACATTCTTCCACCCTCCATACATGTTTTCTCTCTTTGGCCATTCTTTTCCAACACTGTGATGTGTTTTGTCTCTACTATTCCAGAGTCACAAGAAACACATTGCAAACCAAGGAGAAAGTTTACCGTTAATAAGTCTAGACAAACCATCCATTGATGTTTATGAGACTTAATCTTCTCAAAGATCAAAACTACGGTCTATGTTCTTCTTTCATTTCCGTTGAGGGAGCAGCTGATATTGAACTAAATTTGGTACCATTGTGTATTAGTGCAAATTTCAAACTTGACTTTAGCTGTGCACAGAAACGAGAAAATCGACTAGAAAACATTAAGGAAGACCCATTTCCTCAGGAGTCCACTCATTTCACGCAAAACACGAGATTGTCTTCTTGAGAGTAGAAAATATAAAAATGAATGGCTTCCTGGATCAACATGTCGTTACGACACCAGCCTGGGCAAAACCGAAAGATACGATTCCACATCCATTTGTTCAACATTTATTCCGATTTAGATCGTAAAGTATGAGATTTACGACTCTTATATAGGTACACGATACTTTGAAGTATTTACGAAATAGTATTCTTTTCCAAATTACCTCTTTAGCGTGGGTTAAACCATTAAGACATAAAATTATGAAAACTGGTCATCCTACAGATTTAACTTTACAGAAGTCTATATTTAAAAGGTATTGTTAAGCTTAAAGGTTTTTATTGGATTTCATTTCATATATACAGTTTTTCCCGTATATGACATATACTCAACAAAATTCCAAGTGTCATATGATCTGTAGAAAAACGTAATTGCTTGTTTATCAGACAATAGTCTTCAGTGAATTCAAAAACCGCAGTTAACTTCACCAGAAAATTTCTGCTTGACACAATAATTTAATACTGCAGTATGTAAACAAATTTTGGAATGTTGTGGATTTTTATATTTCTATATTTCTTACAGGAATATATAAAATTTCTTTTGCAAATCGCATTTTTGTAATCATAAAAAGGTATAATTTTTACATAAATGTCGTTACATAGATGTCGTTATAATAATTATTTTGACAACGGAAATTCTAGAACAATTTGGACAACAATTTTGTGTTATATAGAACTGTATGCATCCCAAATCAGATTGGGCATAGTTGTTAGCTGAGTTGACTTTTAGGATTTTGTATGTGACACATCGTGTGTAATGTTTTTTGTTATCAGCAATCATGTGAAAATGAGCTCCTTCTGTCTAAAAAGAGGTTTTGGTGATGAGTCTACTTTTTTTTGCCTTGTTGATCGGTAAAAAAGTTGACACTAAGAAAAAACTGTGTATTATGTTTTACTATGGGTGACGAACTGTTTGTGAAATAAATCAAGTAGAAATATTAAGAAATAGTATCTTCACAAGCTAGTTAACAATCTGAGAACCTATTCATACCCAAATTAGGCGAATGCTGCCGCTTCTCATTGAAGCAAGTTTAGTATTTACCTTTATTGTATAAATTGTTTAACCACATCTTGAAAGAGTCATTTTCTCATGGCGTTCTGTTGAACGAAAACTATTACGTAGTTACAGTAGAGATTTATTTCAATTCGAATGGCTCATCAGGGATAATTTGCCTCAGATGTACCATTTTAAGAGCAAGAAGAGTATCATACTTTTTACGTTGTATGATAAAAGGTAACTTTGGTTTCTTGATCCAGTACATTTTTGTTGGAAGGCAGTAATTCAGAAGCTTCTATTGACGGCTTGAGATCTGTGGTGAGTTATTAACTCATCCCAGTTTAAACCTTGAGGAATTAATGCCATACCCGCATAATCACTGTCATCGTCATTAGTATCAGAGGGGCAACACCAGTCCACACAAACAACAGGTATCGGAATGGTTTTCATTTCCCGGTAGTCCACAATTGAAAATGTTCTGTACAGGTTTTACAGATTTATTTTAATTTTGGTTTCCTTTCAGCGTTTAATCTCTGAATAAGTAGCAAAAACCATCTACGTGATTTACTTATATTATTTCCGTTCAACTACACTAGTGCAAAAACTTCAGCATAGATGTTTCCTAACTGATTTATCATGCGATGTCATTCTCGCTCAGCCCTGTATGGGCAGAGCTCAAACAGTAACCTCCAACTCCATCTGGTGGATATTCCTGGAACTAATTGGAAAGCAGACCGGCAATAGGGCAAACCTACGGGAACCAATCCTCGTACATGTGATTTAGAAGTGCACAAAACAGAGTTACAAATGCACATTTCATGTAGAAGTGCATGTTAAACAACCACGATCAAAAAATAAGAGTGGACAGAGGAAGACTGATTTCACTTTTTGATTCAACTCCCCAATTTTGGCTAAAATCAGTTCCAAATTCCTAGATATAAGAAAACTGTTTGTTCTTGGCCTCTGGAATTACTTCGTTGCTAGTTTCCCTGAATATGTTAAAATGGGGTAACGTTGCAGTAGGCTGATGTACGATTATTAATGTTGATAATAGGTGTGCAAAGCGCCAAAATAGATTTGACCTCTTCAGTCTGATGCATTAAATGAATAATAATTTATTTCTGCTAAGATAGTAGATTTGCTTCCAGTGGAAATAGATTTCGAGTGAATGATCTGGTCACAGAGATTAAGGTTGTCTATGGTTCACTTGAATCGATTGAAGCAATTTCCAGGACGATTCTTTGAACGAGATGCAGACGAATTTCTTCCCTATCCTTCTCCCACTGAGGAAGTATTCGGTACATAGTCATACCGTCGTCGTTGAAGATTTGAGCCCCAACGTTCCGTTTTGTCTCCATCGTCTTCGTTGTACGAAGACTAGTTTCGTTGTTTAGTTAATATCTTTGGTGATCACGCTGTGCAAAACAGCATGATGGGCTATTGAACTTTCCTCCTTTCTTTCTACTGCTCTTCTCTCAACGAAAATTAGTTTCGTTGTATAATTAACATCTCATCAAAACCAGAACGTTCCAGTTCCACTACCTAGGTAACAGCTGCAGTGCTAGATGCCACGTTACGTGCTGAAATGCTAATTAGTGGGAAAACATTACTAGCTTCATACTTGCAACACATGACAGCTGTGGAGATATATGCAAACATTGTTTTGGAATAGAAATCAGAATACGCCAGTGGTAATAGTTGATGACAGCCTTGTAGCACCTTGTAAGAACGATCGAAAATACATTGCTGGCCATGAAACTGCTCCCCAGGACGGATAGTACATAATAACACTTAACTTGTAGTGCTGATACAGTGTAGTAGAAAGAATACGTGAATAAAATTGTAAGTGATTTGGAAGCATAGATGTTCCGTATTTTGCACGGTCCAGTAACATTAATGTGGCCATCGCCTATGTTCGACGTCAACATGCAATAACCACTCAAAGATTTGAGGTGACATGTGACACCACCAGCGGTGTGGGGGGGATGCGGAAAACAGTGCAGTTATTATCGCTATATGGAAATGGAGTGATTTATATGATGCCGAAAAGGGTATGATCATTGGCTTTCGGGCTAAGGGAGGAAGTATTTCCGAAACAGCTATTTTTGTAGAGTGTTCATGTGCGACTGTGGTTAAAGTACGACCCAAGGTGGCAGCAAGAGTGTCTCCTCAACTACCGTTCAGCGAACTTCGTTGTGTATGAGCCCTGGAGCAGGTGTTTGGTTCATGCACCCATGCTGACTGCTATTCATCGGAGGCAAAGGCTGTAATTTGCACGCCAATACTTCAACTGACGGCCACTGAGTGTCTCGACAGCTGTCCTTTTCAGATGAATTACGTAGTATGTTCCATAGGAATGTCTGAAAGGAAATACCCTGCAACCAGGAGGGAGCTTTATGATCTGGGGAATGGTTTCAGTGGCATTCCCTGGGTAATCTCATCATTCTGGAAGCACAATATTTCGACAAATTACTTATATCCATCTATCCCCTACATGAATTTGGTTTTCCTTGACATGATGCCACTTACCGGCAGGACAAAGCATCGTGTCACATAGCTTGCAGTGTATGTGCGTGTTTCGAGGAGCACCAGGATGAGTATACTGTTCTCCCCTGGCTACCAACCTCCCTGGATTGAACTTAGTTGAGAATCTGCCGGAGTGTCTCGATCCCACCATGGAGCCACAACCGAGAAACGTAGCTCAGCTGGCAATGGTGTTGCAGTCGGCATGACTCCACATCCCTCTCTGAACCCCTAGAACCACACTGACTACTTCTCCACATCTCACACTGCAAAAGGTGATCTTTCAGACTTTTGTCAGGTGGTCACATTAATAAGAGTGGCCCGAGCAATACACAGAATTGCCAGTTCTGGCAGCAACGATGGCTCCAATTTGGCTGAGCATTGAGTTGAACTGGGCTCGTATGAGTGGTATGGGTGCAGCACGCTATGCTGCTTCAGTTACATAACAATCGAAGTGTCAAGTGGAAGCATCGTAGTCTCTTGGCAACCCGTGACCAAACGTATTCAATGGGCGAGAAATCTGGAGAACGTGTTGGGGAGGACTACAGTTGTACACCCTCTGTATAGAGATAGGTTAGGACAGTGTGGTAACATGCAGACTTGCATCGTCTTGGTGAAACATAACGTTTTGGAGACCTCAAATATAAGGCAATATCACTGGCCTTAAGGTGTCTGAAATGTAATGGCTGCTGACCAAGTTACCGGCTGTGAGAACCAGAAGTAGACATTTCCTGTACGCATTGGCCTTGAATAGCATGATACCACGTATTGGAGCATGTATGACAGCGATGGGAAAGCTGAAAAACCATGATGGTATACGCAGAAAGAGTCTACTGAACGCATTAATTCCGTATCACGTGACAATCGTGGGATGCCAACCAAGGCAATAGTGATATCGCGAACGATAAACCAGTGTTTCGAATGTTCACGATGCTGCCACTGTCGAATTCTGACATGTGCTGGTAGACGTTTCTGTCCGTACATGAGGCGTAACACGATCATCTCACTAGCAAACAACATTCTGAATGAGAAACCCATATATGCAGAATGTAGGTGGTATTCCTCCTACTACACTGCGTAATGGCACTACCCAGAATTCTGGTAAAAGTAATAAATCTTTATTGTAAGCGCTGAAAGTAGCATGGAGGCCTCCATGGAGTATTATAGTGACAGCGCTGGCCATCAGCCATGCTACGTCGACAGATAGGGCAGAATAATAGATGCGTAAGTGAGTTGTGAAGCAAGTATAGCCTACGCAATGGTATATTGCCCCACGCAGCAAAGAATCTACATCGACATCTACAAGGATACTCTGCAAATCACATTGAAGTGCCTGGCAGAGGGCTATTCGAACCACCATCACAATTCTCTATTATTCCAATCTCGTAAAGAGTGTGGAAAGAACAAACACCTAAATCTTTCCGTACGAGCTCTGATTTCCCTTATTTTATCGAGGTGATTGTTTCTCCCTATGTAGGTCGGTCTCAACAAAATATTTTCGCATTCGCAGGGGAATGTTGGAGACTGGAATTTCGTGAAAAGATTCCGCCGCTACGAAAAACGCCTTTCTTTTAATTTTGTCCAGCCAAAATTCTTATCATTTCTGTGACACTCTCTCCCATATTTTCCGATGATACAAAACGTGTTGCCCTTCCTTGAACTTTTTCGATGTACTCCGAAAGTCCTCTCTGGTAAGGATCCCACACCGCGCAGCAGTATTGTTAACAGACGACGGACAAGCGTAGTATAGGCAGTCTCCTTAGTAGTTCTGTTACGTTTTCTAAGTGTCCTGCCAATAAAACGCAGTCTTTGGGTAGATTTCCCCCCAAAACATATTCCATGTTTTCCTTCCAGTTTAAGGTATTCGTATTTGTAATACCTAGGCTTTTAGTTGAATTTATAGCTTTTAGACTAGACAGGTTTATTGTAAACCGAAGTTTGACGAATTCCTTTTAGCACTCATGTGGATGACCTCACACTTTTCGTTATTTAGGGTCTTCTGCCTCTTTTCGCACCATTCAAATACCTTTTCTAAGTCGTTTTGCAGTTAGTTTTGGTCTTCTGATGATTTTATTAGTCGTTAAACGACAGCGTCATCTGCAAATAACTTAAGACGGCTGCTCAGGTTGTCGTTATCATATAGATAACGAACAGCAAAGGGCCTATAATACTACCTTGGGGAACACGAGAAATCACATCTGTTTTATTCGACGACTTTAGGTAAATTACTACGAACTGTGACCTCTCGGACAGGAAAACACAAATCCAGTCACATAACTGAGACGATATTCTATAAGCACGCAATTTAACTACAAGTCACTTGTGCGGTACAGTGTCTAAAACTTTCCGGAAATCCAGAATCGATCTGAAGTCCCTTGTCAATAGCACTAAGCACTTCATGTGAATAATGAGCTAGTTGCGTTTCACAGGAAAAATCTTTTCTAAACCCATATTGACTGTGTGTCAATAAGTTTTCCTCGAGGTAATTCATAATGATGTAGCAATTGGGTCGTTGCCACTGCACTGAAGCAGTTATGGGCAGTGTGACTAGACATCAGGATTTATAGGACCAAATGGGCTGTAATTGATTATAAATGAGGCTGAATTGGAGAATAGGACGTTATTCGAGTCAGGGACTTGGTAATTGCTGAGTAGCCGCACTACAATGCTGGAGCACCACTGGCCAATCAGACGGCTGGGCAGCGCCAGGAGCACCCTATGGTTCGAGTCCAGGCTGTGTCTGCCGCCACACTCGGTCCTTTGTGAGACTTGGCGTCATAGTCCTGCTGGCTTGCTGCTCCTGTCTGCTGCCGCAAATGATGAGACCCTGGAGGGACTCGACATCACACCGTCAGCCGCCGTCTGTCGTCTGTCTGAGGGGCATAGGTTCAGACCCACGCACAACCGCCTCCACAACCGCAGAGCAAAGAGTAGCCAGGTCGCCTTCTGGCGTGTCACTCCCCTGGGAAACGCCGCTGTCGCAGCTGCCTGTGGCCTCGCCCTCGCTGCTTACTTTTACCCATTCTACATACTACCTTTTCACAATCTTCGTAATAGCGACAATAGCATCGTAATTAAATTTTGTCGCTGGTTACATGACAATCGTCATTTGCTTCCATTAATACTTTTTGCTCATGTAGACACGTTTATATGGAATGTAATCAACAACACATAATTATCGATGGCCGCACAAAAATTTACATACTACAGTGGAAACCAATTTACAAGTCCTTTTTACGATCACTGTTTGGTCTGACACGATCGGTAATATGCTGATAGGTTCAGTAATTTTAGAAGAGCAAATAAGAAGGCAGAATGAGTTGCATGTTGAAAGCTTGACAGCATTCTCTTACACACACGGACTGCAATGTACTTCCAGCATTATGGAGACTCTCTACATTTTACCAGACGTATGAGAAAACTTCTCAGCGGCACTTCCCTAGTCTCTGGTTTGGTCGTAGTACTCCAATTAACTGGCCACTAAGATCGCCAGGTATTACCTCATTAAATTTTTGACTTTGAGTTTTGATGAAGTTTCAGATGTACAGGCGGAAGATATGTACGAGAGATGAACCACATGGTCGCATCATGGACACTGCTGCCCTCATTAGGAAACGTGTTGAGGCACTCAGACAGGCAACACAACATGTTCTTCAAGTGTGTACAAGTGCATTGAAGTTGGCACTGGGATACTCGAACACTGATTGTGCACCGTACATCAGCTCTGATGTGACGTGTACGATAATACTTGGAGATGAATGTGCTAAAAAAAATATTTTTGAGCTGATACTTTATTAACCTAATAATGTTATATTTACTAACTGTTGCGCATGAGTGAAGCTGGCAATTTATTGAAGAATACGGAAAATAAAGAACGATGTACATTAAATGTGTTCTGTGTCGAAAATCATTCGGAATAGGGCATATGCCTGTATGAAGTTTTTAGCTTCAAACGATCGTTCCTGTGACATCCCTGAATATTGACCATTTTTCCTGGGACGTCATGTTCCCCAGGAAAGTGTGTTCTGGCCCTTGCTGTTCATGTTGAATATTAATGACAGAGCCGAAAATATTAACGGTAACCTCAGACTTTTTGTAGATGGTATAGTTATTTACAATGAAGAGCTGCCTGAAATGCGGTCCCCAGATATTCAGTCTAATCTTGATAGAATTTCAGCGTGATGAAACACCTGGACAATTGCTTCAAATCCTTAGAGTGCAAAATTACATACTTCGCAAAAAGAAAACAATGCAGTATTTTATAACTACAATATCAAAGAGTCTTAACTGGAATCTGTCAACACATACAAATACTTGGATGTAACAGGTTTTGAAGGTATGAAACGGGATGATCGCTGAATTTAAGGAAGAAATGACACATGGCAATCATTCGCACCCCAATAGTTTTACTACTCTTGCATATCTAGAATTCGGCTCTAAGTAGTCGTCTTCACATATGGTTCAAATGGCTCTAAGCACTATGGGACTTAACATCTGAGGTCATCAGTCCCCTAGAACTTAGGGCTACGTAAACCTAACTAACCTAAGGACATCACACACATCAATGCCCGAGGCAGGATTCGAACCTGCGACGGTAGCAGTCGCGCGGTTCCGTATTGAAGAGCCTAGAACCGCTCGGTCGCCAAGTCCGGCTCTTCGCATATGCAAGAGTAAGAAAAGTAAGGGAAATGCGACTGAATGCTATGTTTCTCTCCTTTCTTGTCGTCTACAGTCCCTGTAGACAACAGTTCCTTGTGGAATCAAAGTTGATCGCAAAACTTGTACGTTTTTGCAGATGATGCTTGTGTTCTAAGAAATGCCATGAAAGGGAAAGCAACAGAAGACATTGTTAATTATGTTTTTCAAATGCTTATTAACTGGTTCTCTGAAACTGGACTCTCCTAAAATTTTTGGGAAAATACACTATATTCAGTTCTGTACAATAAACAGAGTAATATCAACAATAGATGTCGCACAAGAACAGGTGTGAGTTAACGGGGTAGAATGCTTCAGATTTTTGGGTCTCCATACTGATGAAAACTTGAATTGGAAGGAGCGTGTTGCTGAGATTTTCAAACAGTTAAGTTCAGCTCCTTTTGTTCTTCGTATAATTGCTAGTCTTGGAAACAACATACTAACATATTTTGCGTATTTACTCTGAATAATGACTCATGTAGTAATTTTCTTTGGACATTACCAGTAAGAAATAAGGTACTGATTGCCCAATGGCGAGCAGTAAGAATAATAGGTAATAATAAGTGATGTTCAAATGCGGTTGTCATGTAAGTACTTCTTCAAGGAGCTGTGCATTTAACTGTGATGTCACAAATTCGTCCTAAATAATCCACCACAATTTGAGAAGAATAGTGATTTACTCACTTGTAACACTAGAGGAAAAAGTGATCTTTATTACCCATTATTAAAGCTTTCAGTGACTCACAAAGGAGTTCAATACGCTGCAAAGCATTTTTTGATTATTTGCACAATAACGTACTATGTCTGACTGGTAGCGCAGCAAGATTTAAATATAAATTAGAATCATTTTCCCTGGACAACCCACATCTGCTACATTGGCGAGCTTCTCTTTAAAACCCGGTAGCCTCAGATAGAAAATATTTTTAAATGTAGTTGGGTGAGTAGGACAAAAGATAATGTGTTCATTAATGTAAACAGTCGTCATATATACGTACCCTGTTAACTGAATAATTCCATATCATTTGCTCAGCCATAGGCATAGAAGATTTCAGAATTCGTTTCATTGGTAGAATACTAGGAAGTACTCCGCCTTCAAAGGAGACTGCTTACACAACACTCATACGACACTTCCTAGAATATTGCAATAGTGTGTGTGATCCTTTCCAAATAGGATGAACTAGAGTACTGAACGTATAGAGAGAAATGACACAGCAATGATCACAGGTTCGTCTGATGAGCAGGACAGTTTTAGTAGACGAATTTTGGAATATACTACAAAGCCCTTACAAGGATCGAGAGGACAGGATTAGGTTAACTGCATCGCGTATAAAGGCGTACAAACAGTTATATTTCACGCAGTCCGTACGTTTATGGAAGGAGAAGAAACGGTATTTAGTTCAGTTGGAAGTACCCTCTGCCGTACATTTCATAGTGGTTTGCAGATATACAGAGTTTGTAGATATACAGGGCTTCGACAATGGATGAATTCATACAATTGATTAATATTTGCCAAGGAGCTAAAAATTCTAAAATACATGATTTTAGTGAAATATATGTTATACTGTTTTAATATAAGTCCATGGATAAAAAATGGAACAATAGTTTTAGTACTGTATTATATAAATATAATTCTATTCTAAATAAAAAAGTCATTGATGATAACCTCCAGTTCCTGAACATTTAGGAAGCTTCTTTTCCATGACATTATTGAATGTACTATGGAGCGTTCCATTTTATAAATTCGAGCAGTAAACTGCAATCACGGGCATATCCGATCTTCTTTGGTAGCGTTCCTCGACAGTTTTCATATTGCAGAGTTGCCTTATTTGTGGATAGTCAAATATTTCTGCTTGAATTTTTCCGTTCTCAGCTCAGACATTTTTCCCTATATATGCAAAGCGTGACCCATTCTTATCAAAAGCCTTTACAAACTGCTTCAAAAGGCCCAACTTGATATGCAGTGGACGACAAATGATTTTCCCTCATTCAGCTAAGGGGTCGTTAATGACATTCTTCCTCCCTCCGTACATGTTTTCTCTCTTTGGCCGATCTTTTTAAACACTGTGATGTTTTTTGTCTCTGCTATTCCAGAGTCACAAGAATCACATTGCAAACCAAGGAGAAAGTTTACCGTTCATAATTCTAGACAAACCACCCATATATGTTGATGAGACTTAATCTTCTCAAAGATCAAAACTACGGTTATATCTTCTTCTTTCATTTCCCTTGACGGAGCAGCTGATATTGAACTAAATTCGTTACCATTGTGTATTAGTACAAATTTCAAACTTGCCTTGAGCTGTGCACAGAAACAAGAAAATCAACTAGAAAACAATCAGGAAGACCCATTTCCCTAGGAGTCCACTAATTTCGTGCAAACCACGAGATTGTCTTCTTGACAGTATAAAAAATAAAAATGAAGGGCTTCCTGGATCAACAGGTCGTTACAACACCAGCCTAGGGCAAAACCGAAAGATACGATTCCACATCCATTTGTTTAACATTTATTCCGATTTAGATCGTAAAGTATGAGACATACGACTCTTATATAGGTACACGATACTTTGAAGTATTTACGAAATAGTAGCCTGTTTTTTTTCAAGTTTACGTCGTTAGTGTGGGTTACACCATGAAGACATAACATCATGAAAACTGGTCATCCTACAGATTTCGCTTTACAGAAATCTATATTTAAAAGGTATTGTTAACCTTAAAGGAAATTCTAGAACATTTTCGACAAAAATTTTGGGTTACATAGAACTGTATGCATCCCAAATCAAATTGGGCATAGTTGTTAGCTGAGTTGACTTTCAAGATTTTGTATGTGACGCATGGTGTGTAATGTTTTTGTTATCAGCAATGATCTGAAAATGAGCTCCTTCTGAGTGAAAAGAGGTTTTGGTGATGAGGCTACGTTTTTTTTGTTTTGTTGATTGGTAAAAAAAAGTTGACACTAATAAAAAGCTGTGTATTATGTTTTACTATGAATGACAAACAAAGTCTGAAATAAATCCCGAAGAAATCTTAAGAAATAGTATCTTCACAAGCTAGTAAACAATCTGAGAACCTATTCATACCAAAATTAGGCGAATGCTGCCTCTTCAATTTGAAACAAGATGAGTATTTACCTTTCCTCTACAAATTGTTTAATCATATCTTGAAAGAGTCATTTTCTCATGACGTTCCGTTGAACTAAACCTGTTACATAGTTACAGCAGAGATTTTTTATAATTGGACTGGCTCATCGGGGATATTTTGCGTCAGATGGTCCATTTCAATAGCAAGAAGGGTACCAGACTTTTTCTGTTGTATGGCAAAAGGTAGCCTTGGTTCCTTGATCCGGTACATTTTTGTTGGAAGCCAGTAAATCAGAAGCTTCTTTAGACGGCTTGAGATCTCTGATGGGTTATTAACTCTTGCCAGTTTAAAACCTGAGGAATTAATGCCGTACCCACATAATCACTGTCATTGTCATTAGTATCAGAGGGACAAAACTAGTCCTCACAAACAACAGGTTTTGGAGTGGCTTTTGTTTCAGACGTTTTCGTTTCCCGGTAGTCCACAATCGTAAATGTTCTGTACAAGTTCTACAGATTTATTGCAAAAGTCTTTACAAAGTCAATAATAGGTTTTCGGTTTCCTTTCGTCATTTGACTTTGCATATGTAGGAAAAACCATCAAGGTGATTTACGCAACTTCTTCTACTTTAACTTATATCATTTCTGTTCAACAACACAAGTGCAAAAACTACAGCATAGATGTTTCCAAACTGATTTATCATGCGACGTCATTCTCGCACAGCCCTGTATGGCCAGAGCTCACACAGTAACCTCCAACCCCATCTGTTGGATACTCCTGGTACTAATTAGAAAGCAGACCTGCAATAGGGCAAACCTACAGGAACCAGTCCTCGTACATGTGATTTATAAGCGCACAAAATAGAGTTACAAATGCACATTTGATGTAGAAGTGCATGTTAAACAACAATGATCAAAAAAATAAGAGTGGATAGTGGAAGACTGATTTCAATTTTTGATTCAACGTCCCAACCGTGGCTAGAATCAATTCTAAAATCCTAGGTATAAAAAAAAAAAACAGTTTGTTCTTGGCCTGTGTGATTACACCATTGCTCGTTTCTGTTGAAATCTGTGGTGAGTTATTAGCTCATACCAGTTTAAACCCTGAGGAATTAATGCCATACCCTCATAATCACTGTCATCATCATTAGTATCAGTGGGACAACACCTGTCCTCACAAACAACACATATCGGAATGGCTTTTGTTTGAGACGTTGTCGTTTCCTGGTAGATCACAATCGTAAATGTCGTGTACAAGTTTTACAGATTTATTGCAAAAGTCTTTACAAAGTCAATAATAGGTTTTCGGTTTCCTATCAGCGTTTATTCTCTGCATATGAAGCAAAAACCATCAAGCCGATTTACGCAACTTCTTCTACTTTAACTTATATTATTTCTGTTCAACAACACACGTGCAAAAAACTACAAGATAGATATTTCGTATCTGAACTATCAAGCGACGTCATTCTCGCTCAGCCCTGTATGGCCTAGTTCACACTGTAACCTGCAACTCCATCTGGTGGATATTCCTGGAACTAATTAGAAAGCAGACCGGCAATAGGGCAAACCTACAGGAACCAATCCTCGTACATGTGATTTAGATGTTCACAAACCAGAGTTACAAATGCACGTTTCATGTAGAAGTTTGTTCTGGGCCTGTGTAATTACTTCACTGCTAGTTTCCCTGAGTATCTTAAACTGTTGTATCAGTTATTATTGTTGATAATAGGTGTGCAAGGCGCCAATATATATTTGACCTCTTCAGACTGATGCATTAAATGAATAATAATTTATTTCTGCTAAGATAGTAGATTTGCTTTCAGTAGAAATAGATTCCGAGTACATGATCTGGCCGCTGAGATTAAGGTTGTCTATGGTTCACTTGAATCGATGAAAGGCATTTACAGGTCGATTCTTTGAGTGAGACGCAGATGAATTTCTTCTCCATCCTTCTCCAACTGAGGAAGTATTCGGTAGATAATCATACTGTCGTCGTTGAGGATTTGAGCCCCAACGTTCCGTTTTGTCTCCATCGTCTTCGTTGTACAAAGACTACTTTCGTTGTTTAGTTAATACCTTTGTTGATAACGCTGTGCAAAACATAATGATGGACTATTGAACTTTCCTTCATTCTTTCTACTGCTCTTCTCTCAACGAAAATTAGTTTCGTTGTATAATTTATATCTTAGCAAAACCAGAACGCTCCACTTGCACTAGCTAGGAAACAGCTGCAGTGCTAGATGACACGTTAAGTGCTGAAAGGGTAATTCATGGGAAACCATTACTTGCTTCATACTTGCAATACCTGACAGCCGTGGAGATATACGCAAACATTGTTTTGGAATAGAAATCAGAATCCGCCAGTGGTAATAGTTGATGACACCCTTGTAGCTCATTGTAGGAACGATCGAAAATACATTGCTGGCCATTGAAACTGCTCACCAGGAAGGATAGTAAATAATGACATTTTACTCATAGTCCTTATAAAGTGTAGTGGAAAGAATACGTGAATAAATCTGTAGGTGATTTGGAAGCATACAGGTTCCGAAATTTGCACGGTCCCGTAACATTAATGTGGCCACCGCCTATGTTCAACGTCAACATGCAATAATCACTCTAAGACTGGCCAATCAGACGACTGGGCAGCGCCAGCAGCAGCCTATGGTTCGAGACCAGGCTGTGTCTGCCGGCACACTGGGTCCTTTGTGAGACTTGGCGTCAGAGCCCTGCTGGCTTGCTGTTCCTGTCTGCTGCCGCAAATGCTGAGAACCAGGGAGGGACTCGACATCACACCGTCAGCCACCGTCTGTCGCCTGTCTGAGAGGCATGGGTTCAGACCCACGCACAACCGCTGAGCAAAGAGCAGCCATGTCGCCTTCTGGCGTGTCACTCCCCTGGGAAGCGCCGCTGTCGCAGCTGCCTGTGGCCTCGCCCTCGCTGGTTACTTTTACCCATTTTACACAATACCTTTTCACAATCTTCATAATAGCAACAATAGCATCGTAATTAAATTTTGTCACTGGTTACATGATATTCGTCATTTGCTTCCATTAATACTTTTTGCTGCTGTAGACACGTTTATATGGAACGTAATCAACAACACACTCAATAATTACCGGTAGCTGCAGGAAAATTTGCTACAGTGGAAACCAATTTACAAGTTCTTTCTACGATCACTGGTGTGACACGATCGGTAAAATGCTGATAGGTTGAATCAGTTTAGAAGAGCGAATAACAAGACAGAATGATTTGCATGTTGAAAGCTTGAGAACATTCTCTTGGCCTCAGGAACTCCAATGTACTTCCAGCATTATGGAGACCCTGTACATTTTACCAGACGTATGAGAAAACTTCTCAGCCGCACTTCCCTAGTCGCTGGTTAGGTTGTAGTAGTCCAATTAACTGGTTCACTAAGATCGCCAGGTATTATGTTGTTAGATTTTTTACTTTGAGTTTGGATGAAGTCTCAGACATCTGATATGGATGAGACATGAACCGCATGGTTGCATCATGGACACTGCTGCCCTCATTAGGGAAAGTGCTGAGGCACTCAGACAGGCAACACAACATGTTCTCCAAGAGTGTCCAAATGCACTGAAGTTGGCGCTGGGATACTCCAACACTGATTGTACACCGTACATCAGCTGTGATGTGACGTGTACGATAATACTTGGAGATGAATGTGCTAAAATCAAATTTTTTGCTGAGACTTTGTTAAACTGATAATGTTATATTTACTAACTGTTGTAAATGAGTGAAGCTGGCAATTTGTTGAAGAATACAGAAAATAAATAACGATGTACATTAAATGTGATCTGTCTCGAAAGTCATTCAGAATAGGGCATATGTCTGTATGAAGTTTTTTGCTTCAAACGATCGTTCCTGTGACCTTCATCAATATTGACCATTCCTCCTGGGACACCCTGTGCCCCAGGGAAGTGTGTTTGGACCCTTGCTGTTCATGTTAAATATTAATGACAGTGCAGAATATATTAACGGTAACCTCAGACTTTTTGTAGATGGTGTAGTTATTTACAATTAAGAGCTGCCTGAAATACTGTTCACGGATATTCAGTCGTATCTTGATTGAATTTCAGAGTGATTCAACACCTGGCACTTGCTTGAAATGGTAATAATGCAAAATTACATACTTCGCAAAAAGAAAACAATGGTGTATTTTATAACTACAATATCAACGCATCTTAAATGGAATCTATAAACACATAAAAATACTTCGATATAACACTTTTTGTAGGTATCAAACTTGATGATGGCAGAATTGAGGGAAGAAGAGACACGCAGCAATCATTCGCGACCCATTGGTTTTACTACTCTTGCATATCTAGATTTCGGCTGTAAGTAGCCGTCTCCACATATGCAAGAGTTATAAAAGTAATGGAAATTCGACTGAGTGCTGTGATTCTCTCCTTCCTTGTAGTCTACGGTTCCTGTGTACATCAGTTCCTTGTGGAATCGAAGTTGGTCGCAAAACTGGTATGTTTTTGCAGATGATGCTTGTGTTTTAACAAATAGCATTAAAGGGAAAGGAATAGAAGACATTGTTAATGATGTTTCTATAAGGCTTATTAACTGGTTCTCTGAAACTGGACTCACGTTAAATTTTTGGGGAAATACACTATATTTAGTACTGTACAATAAACAGAGTAATATCAACAATAGACGTGGCACGAGAACAGGAGTCAGTAAACAGGGTAGAATGCTTCAAATTTTTGGGTCTATATGCTGATGAAAACGTGAACTGGAAGAAGCGAATTGCTGAGTTTCTCAAACAGTTAAGTTCACCCACTTTTGTTCTCCATCGCGCCATAAGCTGTGGTGGCGCGCGTCATGGCCTGCATTTAGAGTGAGGGCGCCACGTGGTTCCAGCGGCCAATAGCGGCGCCCCTGATCAACACCAACTCAAAGGAAGGCCTCGGCGCTTGTTGGTGACGTCACGTCAACTAGGCACGGCGAACGCCAGGTCTGCTGCAGGCAAAAACGCCCGGGCGTGCTTATCACTATAAATCTCTTATTTTTGGACAAAATGTTTGGTATTGTTTTGGATTCTGCAGTTTTATTTAGATGAAAGATTTTCTTACTATTGTAAAGGTACAAATGAAGATCATAGTTCTGTATTACTGAATCTTGTCCAAACAAACGTAGATCAATATGAGAAGATGCTTTGCCCCACCGCAAGCTTCGGAAATTTTACATTCAAGTAACTATATTTACTTGATCCATTTTGTTATCGAACCCTACCCCAAACCGCTTACAAATACCTCGTTTCTTTTATTTTTTTATTTATTTTCGTTTGACATCGTCACTGGAAATGTGAACTAATTTACATGTGTAAATGTCCAACTGTTGCCAGTCATTAGATTACAGTCGTTTTCAACGAAAGGAATTCTAAACAGGAAACAAAATAGCTTCATACATCGAAAATACTGCTGAGCTTAAACTTTTCTAAACATGCACATTAGAAAAGATAAATATTCCCCTCTTGCAACTGAAAGGAGAAACTTTATAGGATAAAAAAAATTATTTGATAAACCAAGTATCTCTCTATTGCCTCTTCTTCTGTCCCCCACCACCTCTCCCAACGTGTACAATCGCAAGATATTTCATTAACATTCAGTGCTCCTCACCCCATAG
Organism: Schistocerca cancellata; assembly: GCF_023864275.1. NCBI lineage: Eukaryota > Metazoa > Arthropoda > Insecta > Orthoptera > Acrididae > Schistocerca > Schistocerca cancellata. The sequence goes on from NC_064629.1 coordinate 720,366,354, forward strand.
TCAACCAAGATACCTAAGAAGAGCACCAACATGTTCACAGTTTGTTGTAAAAGCAACCCAGTACAAACGTAATTTCCTCAGATTTACAAATAAGGTAAAGAAGCACGAATTCTGTTGCTGCTAGACCATGAAGTTTTTTCTGTATGTCAATCCTTAAAACAGGTGAAAGTTTAAGTTCAGTAGTACACTATTTGTTAAGAAATGTAATGAATTACAGAATTAATTGATTGCAGAAATCTCTCAGACCAATGTGTGTTGGTAAACTACCGCCAATAGTTTCCTTTAGAGTCGGTGTTGCCCTGATAGATTATTTAAGCGCCTGCCTCTCACTCAGCCAACGAGACTGATCTTTCGTACGTCTGTGGACACAGCTTAGTTACTTACTTTCATGTTCCATGTACGAGTGGACGTGGTTGTAAGGTTTCCTTGTGACTCCGTTGTTTCGATCTTGTTGTTATTCGTTCTGTCCTTCGTTGGTCGTGTCCGTCCTCTCCCGTTGTACTGTTGTTCGCGGGCTGCTCCGCGGGTCCCGCCGCACTTTCCGTCACTTCAACCCCACGACCTTTCCCGTCGCAGTTACAACAATCATTTGCACAATAACGTAATGTCTGACAGGTAGCGTAGCAAGATTTATATACAGGGCTATTACAAATGATTGAAGCGATTTCATAAATTCACTGTAGCTCCATTCATTGACATATGGTCACGATAAACTACAGATACGTAGAAAAACTCATAAAGCCGCACTTCAGGTTTCTGCCGTCAGAGCGCTCGAGAGCGCAGTGAGACAAAATGGCGACAGGAACCGAGAAAGCGTATGTCGTGCTTGAAATGCACTCACATCGGTCAGTCATAACAGTGCAACGACACTTCAGGACGAAGTTCAAAAAAGATCCACCAACTGCTAACTCCATTCGGCGATGGTATGCGCAGTTTAAAGCTTCTGGAAGCCCCTGTAAGGGGAAATCAACGGGTCGGCCTGCAGTGAGCGAAGAAAAGGTTGAACGCGTGCGGACAAGTTTCACGCGTAGCCCGCGGAAAATTGGCTCATGCCAGAACTGGAGACCGACAGCGCCGACTTCATCTTTCAACAGGATGGTGCTCCACCGCACTTCCATCATGATATTCGGCATTTCTTAAACAGGAGATTGGAAAACCGATGAATCGGTCGTGGTGGATCATGATCAGCAATTCATGTCATGGCTTCCACGCTCTCCCGATTTAACTCCATGCGATTTCTTTCTGTGGGGTTATGTGAAAGATTCAGTGTTTAAACCTCCTCTACCAAGAAACGTGCCAGAACTGCGAGCTCGCATGAACGATGCTTTGGAACTCATTGATGGGGACATGCTGCGCCGAGTGTGGGAGGAACTTGATTATCGGCTTGATGTCTGCCGAATCACTAAAGGGGCACATATCGAACATTTGTGAATGCCTAAAAAAACTTTTTGTATGTGTGTGCAAAGCATTATGAAAATATCTCAAATAATAAAGTTATTGTAGAGCTGTGAAATCGCTTCAGTCATTTGTAATAACCCTGCATAAATTAGAATCATTTTCCGTGGACAACCCAGTTCTACTTCATGGACGAACTTCTCTTTAAAAGCCGGTAGCCTGAGAAAGAAAATATTTTTAAATGTAGTTGAGCGATAATAGGACAAAACATGTGTTCATTAATGTAAAGAGTCGTCATATATACGTACCCTGTAAACTGAATAATTGCATATCATTTGCTCATCCGTAGGCAAAGCAGATCGCAGAATTCGTTTCATAAGTAGAATACTAGGATGTACTCAGTCTTCAAAGGAGACTGCTTACAAAACATTCATACGACCCTTCCTAGAATATTACACTAGTGTGTGTGATCCTTTCCAAATAGGACGAACAAGAGCACCTAACGTATACAGAGAAATGACTCAGCAATGATCACTGGTCTGTCTGATCTACAGGACAGTGTCACGGAAATTCTGGAGAAACTGGACATCTACATACAAAGTGTCAGGAACCAGTTTTAGTAGACGAATTTTAGAATATACTTCAACTCCTCTACAGCAATCGAGAGGACAGGATTAGGTTAATTCCAGCGACTATAAAATCATACAAATGGCAATTTTTCATGAAATCCGTACGTGAATGGAAGGAGAAGTAACCCTAATTACACTCCTGGAAATTGAAATAAGAACACCGTGAATTCATTGTCACAGGAAGGGGAAACTTGATTGACACATTCCTGGGGTCAGATACATCACATGATCACACTGACAGAACCACAGGCACATAGACACAGGCAACAGAGCATGCATAATGTCGGCACTAGTACAGTGTATATTCACCTTTCGCAGCAATGCAGGCTGCTATTCTCCCATGGAGACGATCGTAGAGATGCTGGATGTAGTCCTGTGGAACGGCTTGCCACGCCATTTCCACCTGGCGCCTCAGTTGGACCAGCGTTCGTGCTGGACGTGCAGACCGCGTGAGACGACGCTTCATCCAGTCCCAAACATGCTCAGTGGGGGACAGATCCGGAGATCTTGCTGGCCAGGGTAGTTGACTTACACCTTCTAGAGCACGTTGGGTGGCACGGGATACATGCGGACGTGCGTTGTCCTGTTGGAACAGCAAGTTCCCTTGCCGGTCTAGGAATGGTAGAACGATGGGTTAGATGACGGTTTGGATGTACCGTGCACTATTCAGTGTCCCCTCTACGATCACCAGTGGTGTACGGCCAGTGTAGCAGATCGCTCCCCACACCATGATGCCGGGTGTTGGCCCTGTGTGCCTCGGTCGTATGCAGTCCTGATTGTGGCGCTCACCTGCACGGCGCCAAACACGCATACGACCATCATTGGCACCAAGGCAGAAGCGACTCTCATCGCTGAAGACGACACGTCTCCATTCGTCCCTCCATTCACGCCTGTCGCGACACTACTGGAGGCGGGCTGCACGATGTTGGGGCGTGAGCGGAAGACGGCCTAACGGTGTGCCCAGCTTCATGGAGACGGTTGCGAATGGTCCTCGCCGATACCCCAGGAGCAACAGTGTCCCTAATTTGCTGGGAAGTGGCGGTGCGGTCCCCTACGGCACTGCGTAGGATCCTACGGTCTTGGCGTGCATCCGTGCGTCGCTGCGGTCCGGTCCCAGGTCGACGGGCACGTGCACCTTCCGCCGACCACTGGCGACAACATCGATGTACTGTGGAGACCTCACGCCCCACGTGTTGAGCAATTCGGCGGTACGTCCACCCGGCCTCCCGCATGCCCACTATACGCCCTCGCTCAAAGTCCGTCAACTGCACATACGGTTCACGTCCACGCTGTCGCGGCATGCTACCAGTGTTAAAGACTGCGATGGAGCTCCGTATGCCACGGCAAACTGGCTGACACTGACGGCGGCGGTGCACAAATGCTGCGCAGCTAGCGCCATTCGACGGCCAACACCGCGGTTCCTGGTGTGTCCGCTGTGCCGTGCGTGTGATCATTGCTTGTACAGCCCTCTCGCAGTGTCCGGAGCAAGTATGGTGGGTCTGACACACCGGTGTCAATGTGTTCTTTTTTCCATTTCCAGGAGTGTAGTTCAGTTGGATGTACCCTCTACCACACATTTCATAGTGGTTTTCAGAGTCGGTATGTAGATACACAGGGGTTCGACAATGGATGTAGATATACAGGTGTTGGACAAAAACTCGGAAGCACTGAGAGAAATGCAAAGCATGCTTGAACATAACTGCAGATGCTATCAAACCTGCTGGGTGCGCTGTTGTATTTGATCACGAACGCCACCTGTGCAATGCCCTCAATACGTTGCAAGTGTCAGTCGTGGTCAGAAGAGCGTTGTGTGCAGCTGTAAGTGTGTTATGTCAGAGGTAAGTGAATTCATAAACGGCCACATTGTTGGTGTTTTTATGGTATTTGCTTCTGTTACCAAGTAGCTGAAGTGGTTCGTGTTTCATGAGGCACCGGATCAAAGATTTATACCGAATACAAAGAGAGCAGAAACGCGCCCTCTTAGTCACAATGAGTACGAAAGTCTGTGTTGAGTAACTGTCGCAAATGATCACTGAAGAGGAGTGTGACGAAATGGAAGAGGACCACAGTTATAATAATCACTGCAGAACTCAATGTCGCACTCGAGTACACTGTCAGCACCAAAAGCCCGGAAGGGGTCTTCATAAGCAGAGAACTGCAGTCCGATGTGGAATTTCAAAACCAAGCATTAGTGACTGCAAGGATTGTGTGTCAATTTTGTGTGATCACATCCATTTCATGGTACAATATTTGTTCTCCAATAGTGACCTGCAGCATCGTCGATAGAATGGACTGTGGTCCTTTGGTGCAGAGCCGAGTGGAGGGTCTGAATCAGAGGCTCAGGCGGTTCTGTGACGGTGTGGGTTGCAGATTTCTTGACCTGCGCCATCAGGTGCTGGGTTTCCGTGTTCCGACTAATAGGTCAGGAGTCCACTACACACAGGAAGCTGCTACACAGGTAGTGGGGACTGTGTGGAAGGGACTGCGAGGTTTTTTAGGTTAGTGGGCCTCAAGGAACCACAGAAAGGGCGTCCGTCTAAAAGGGGGTAGGTAAAACACAGTCAGTTAGTTGTAAAAACGATGGGTATTATACTTGTTAATTGTTGTAGCTGTGTTGGGAAAGAACCAGATCTCCAAGCCCAAATAGCCAGCACTGAATATCAAATGGCTGGCTAAAGCCGGAAACAACTTCAGCAGAAAGGAAACAATCTCAGTAGTCGTCTTAGATTGCTTGCAGAAGATGCTGTTATTTACCGTCTTGTAAAGTCATCATATGACCAAAACGAACTACAAAAAAGTTAGATAAGGTATCTGTATGGTGCAAAAAGTGGCAATTGACCCTGAATAAAGCAAAGTGTGAAGTTATTCACATGAGTACTAAATAAAACCGCAAAATTTCGATTCACGGTAAGTCACACAAATCTGAAGGCTGTAAATTCAACTAAATGCTTAGGGATTATAATTATAAATACCCTAAATTGGAACGATCACATAGATAATGTTGTTTGTACAGACAACCAAAGACTGAGATTCGATGGCAGAACACGTAGAATGTGTGACAAGTCTACTAAAGAGACTGCTTACACCACGCTTGTCCGCCCTATTCTGGAGTATTGCTGTGCGGCGCGTGATGCGCATCAGATGGGACTGGCCGATAAGATCGAAAAAGTACAATGGAGGGCAATTCGTTTTGCATTATCGCCAAGTAGGTAGTATAGTGCCACACACATGATACGTGAATTGGAGTGGCAATCATTAAAACAAAGGCGTTCTTCGTTGCGACGGGATCTTCTCATGAAACTTTAATACCAGTTTTCTCCTTCGATTGTGAAGAAATTCTCTTGGCACCCACCTACATAGGTAGAAATGATCATCACGATAAAATAAGAGAAATTAGGGCTTGCACAGATAAATTAAGTGCTCGTTTTATCCGTGCGCCGTTTGTGAGTGGAACGCTAGAGAGACAGCTTGAAATTGGTTCATTGAACCCACTGCCACGAACTTTATTGTGAATAGCAAAGTAATCATGAAGATATAGATGCTGTGTTCCAGGAAGACATTGCTCCTGTTCGCAGCTCACATCGTCCATGACTGGTTTGTGACCAAGAGATTGAGTTGTCGCATCTCCCCTGGCCACCACAGTGACAGATCTCAGCATTATGCAGCCTTCATCGTCAAATTGGGAATGAAGTGTACGTGATCACTACGCGCTTCCATCATCACTACCTGAAGTTCCCAATATTTTTCAGGAACAATGGTATAAGATTCCCCTGAAAACCGCACAGTACCTGTATTTCGCCAGTTTGTGACTACTAGAATCTGTTTAGAAAGCCAACGATTTTCCTACACCGCCTTAGGCGTGGTAAGATGTTGTACTTTTGGTTTTTCCATATTTGTGTCCACGCCCAGTAGATGTCATTATAGACTATTGTTGGAAATGACCAAGTTACGAAGTTCCTCGTTCATGGGGTTCGTCCTACAGGCCGCATGTTGTATTATGCTTCTGCAGAGATGGCTGTGTGCTATAACATTGTTCAAGGGAACAGGAACAGTAGTAAATCCGGCATCTGGCTGTCCGACACACGACAAAGCGTCCCAACGTTCCTGGAGGTACGCCTTCGCGTAGTCCGCTACCTTCACCCCAGCCCGCCTTGCGCTGAGCACACACACACACACACACACACACACACGCACGCGCGCGTGCGCACACAAACGGACACGCGCGCATGCGCAATCACTTCCATATTTCTGTGTAGGAGAAAACTCCTCTCCGTAGACAAAAGCTCAAACCCAGCGAGGTGGCGATGTGGGAAGACTCAGGACTCACAGTCAGGAGGACAGTGGTTCAAATCTCAGTCAGGGCATTTACATTTAGGTTTCTTCTCATCATTCTCCAGTCTAAGCTTATGCTTGGAAGAATGCAGGAAACTTAAATGTGGATGGCCTGATTGAGATACAAACCACTGGGCTCCTAACTGTGACTTCTGGTTCATCCCACTTCGTCACCTCGCTGGGTTTTAGTGATGAAGTTTGGTGAAAGCGGTTGATGCCCTCTGTGTAGTTTATAACGTTTTATTTTATCACGAGGGCCTTTGCATTGGCATTTGTGGATCGTCAAATATTTCTGCTGTAATTTTTCCGCTTTCAGCTCAGACATTTTTCCCTATATATGGAAAGCGTGATCCGTTCTTATCAAAAACCTTTACACACGGCCTCAATAGGCCCAACTGGGATGTGTTTTTTCTCTGCTATTCCAGAGTCACAAGAAGCACTTTGCTAACCAAGGAGAAAGTTCATAAGTCTAGACAAACCATCCATTGATGTATGAGACGTAATCTTCTCAAAGATCAAAACTAGGTGTTTATGTTCTTCTTTCACTTCCCTTGAGGGAGCAGGTGATATTGAACTAAATTTGTTACCATCGTGTATTAGTACAAATTTCAAATTTGCCTTGAGCTGTACACAGAAACGAGAAAGTCAACTAGAAAACATTAAGGAAGACCCATTTCCTCAGGAGTCCACTAATTTCGTGCAGAACACGATATTGTCTACTTGAGAGTATAAAAAAGAAAAATGAAGGGCTTCCTGGAACAACAAGTCGTTACGACACCATCCTAGGCAAAACCAAAAGATACGATACCACATCCATTTGTCTAACATTTATACCGATTTAGGTCGTAAAGTATGAGATTTACGACTCTTATATAGGTACGCGATACTTTGAAGTATTTACGAAATAGTAGCCTGTTCTTTTCCAAATTAACCTCTTTAGTGCGAGTTAAACCATGAAAACATAAAATTATGAAAACTGGTCATCCTACAGATTTAATTTTACAGAAGTCTATATTTAAGAAGTATTGTTGACCTTAAAGGTTTTTATTGGATTTCATTTCCTATATATACAGTTTTTCCCATATATGACAGTTACTCACCAAAATTCCAAATGTCATATGAGCTGTAGAAAAATGTAATTGTTTGTTTATCAGACAATAGTCTTCAGTGAATTCAAAAACCGCAGTTAACTTCACAAGAAAATTTCTGCTTGATATAATAATTTAATACTGCAATATGTAAACTAATCTTGGGACATGGTGGATTTTTATATTTCATAATTTTACTACAGGAATATATAAGATTTCTTTTACAAATCGCATTTTTGTAACCATAAAAAAGTATAATTTTTGCATAAATCGCCACTGTTTGTAAAAACAGATGTCGTACTAATAATTATTTTGACAAAGGAAATTCTAGAGTATTTTGGACAAAAATTTTATGTTACACAGAAGTGTATGCATCCCAAATCAGATTTGGCATAGTTGTTAGCTGAGTTGACTTTCAAGATTTTGTATGTGACACATGGTGTGTAATGTTTTTGCTATCAGCAAACATCTAAAAATGATCTCCTTCTGAGTGAAAAGAGGTTTTGGTGATAAGACTACGTTTTTTTTGTCTTGTCGATTGGTAAAAAAAGTTGACACTAAGAAAAAACTGAGTATAATGTTTTACTATGAGTGACAAACAAATTCTGAAATAAATTCCGAAGAAATCTTAAGAAATAGTATCTTCACAAGTTAGTAAACAATCCGAGAACCTATTCATACCCAAATTAGGCGAATGCTGCCTCTTCACATTGAAACAGGATGAGTATTTACCTTTATTCTACAAATTGTTTAATCATGTCTTGTAAGGGTCATTTTCTCTTGACGTTCCATTGAACTAAACCTATTACATAGTTACAGCAGAGATTTATTATAAATCATGGATATTTTGCCTCAGATGGTCCATTTTAATAGCAAGAAGGGTCCCAGAATTTTTCAGTTGTATGGTAAAAGGTAACCTTGGTTCCTTGATCCGGTACATTTCTGTTGGAAGCCAGTAATTCAGAAGCTTCTTTTGACGGCTTGAGACATCTGGTGGGTTATTAACTCATCCCAGTTTAAAACCTGAGGAATTAATGCCATACCCACATAATCACTGTCATTGTCATTAGTATCAGAGGTACAACACCAGTCCTCACAAACAACAGGTCTCGGAGTGGCTTTTGTTTCAGATGTTTTCATTTCCCCGTAGTTCACAATTGTAAATGTTCTGTTCAAGTTTTACAGATTTATTGTAAAAGTCTTTACAAAGTCCATAATAGGTTTTCGGTTTCCTTTCAGCATTTATTCTTTGCATATGTAGCAAAATCCATCAAAGTGATTTACGCAACTTCTTCCACTTTAGCTTATATAATTTCTGTTCAACAACACAAGTGAAAAAAACTACAACATAGATGTTTCCTAACTGAATTATCAAGCGACGTCATTCTCGCTCAGCCCTGTACAGCCTAGTTCACACAGTAACCTGCAACTCCATCTGGTGGATATTCCTGGAACTAATTAGAAAGCAGACCGGCAATAGTGCAAACCTACAGGAACCAGTCCTCATACATGTGAATTAGAAGTGCACAAACCAGAGTTAAAAATGCATATTTCATGTTGAAGTGCGTATTAAACAACAATGATCAAAAAAATAAGAGCGGATAGAGGAAGACTAATTTCACTTTTTGATTCAATGCCCCAACTGTGGCTAAAAGCAATTGTAAAATACTAGATATAAAAAAAAACAGTTGGTTCTTGGCCTGTGTAACCCATCCCAGTTTAAACACTAAGGAATTAATACCATAACCGCATAATCACTGTCATCATCATTAGTATCAGTGGGACAACACCAGTCCTCACAAACAACAGGTTTCGGAATGGCTTTTGTTTCAGAGGAATTCGTTTCCCGGTAGTCCACAATCGTAAACGTTTTGTACAAGTTTTACAGATTTATTGTAAAAGTCTTTACAAAGTCAATAATAGGTTTTCGGTTTCCCTTCAGCGTTTATTCTCTGTATATGTAGCAAAAACCATCAAGCTGATTTCAGCAGCTTCTTCTGCTTTAACTTATATTATTTCTGTTCAACAACACAAGTGTAAAAACTACAACATAGATGTTTCCTAACAGAACTGTAATGTGACATCTTCCTCAGTCAGCCCTGTACGGTTAGAGCTCACACAGTAACCTCCAACTCCATCTGGTGGATATTCCTGGAACTAATTAGGAAGCAGACCGGCAATAGGGCAAACCTGCAGGAACCAATCCTCGTATGTGTCATTTAGAAGCGCACAAACCGGACTTACAAATGCACATTTCATCTACAAGTTCATGTTAAACAACAATTATCAAAAAAATAAGAGTGGATAGAGTTAGACTGATTTCACTTTTTGATTTAACGCCACAACTGTCGCTAAAATCAATTCTAAAATCCTAGATACAAAAAAACAGTTTGCTCTAGGCCTGTGTAATTACTTCATTGCTAGTTTCCCTAGAGATATCTGGTGAGTTTTTAATTCATCTCAGTTCAGTCCCTGAGGAATTAATGCCATAACTGCAGAATCACTGTCATCATCATTAGTATCAGTGGGACAATACCGGTCCTCACAGACAAAATGTATTTTAATGGGTTTTGTTTCATACATTTTCGTTTCCCGGTAGTCCACAATCGTAAAGTTTTACAGATTTATTGCAAAAGTCTTTACAATGTCAATAATAGGTTTTCGGTTTCGTTCCAGCCTTCATTCTCTGCATATGTAGTAAAAACTATCAATGTGATTTACACAACTCCTTCTACTTTAATTTATATTATTTCTGTTCAACAACACAAGTGCAAAAAACTACAACATCGATGTTTCCTCACTGAACTATCATGTGACATCATCATTGCTGAGCCCTGTACTGCCAAAGTGCACACTCAAATATCGAACTCCATCTGGTGGATATTTCTGGAACTAAATACACAGCTGACCGGCAATAGGGCCAACTTACAGGAACCAACCCACGTACATGTGATTTAGAAGCGCAGAAACCAGAGATAGAAATGCACATTTCATGTAGATGTCCATGTTAAACAAGAATGATTAAAAATAGAAGAGCGGATAGAGGAAGACTGATATAACTTCTTGGTTTAGTGCCACAACTGTGGCTAAAATCAATTCTAAAATCCTGGATGGAAAAACTATTTGCGCTTGGCCTGTGTAATTACTTCACTGCTAGTTTCCCTTGAGATATCTGGTGAATTATTAACTCATCCCAGTTAAAACCCTGAGGAATTAATGTCATAACCACATAATCACTGTCATCATCATTAGTATCAGTGGGACAACACCAGTCCTCGCAAACAACAGGTTACGGAATGGCTTTTGTTTCAGATGTTTTCGTTTCCCAGTAGTCCACAATCGTAAATGTTCTGTACAAGTTTTACAGATTTATTGCAAAAGTCTTTACAAAGTCAATAATAGGTTTTCGGTTTCCCTTCAGCGTTTATTCTCTGCATATGTAGCTAAAACCTGCAAAGTGATTTTCACAACTTCTTCTACTTTAACTTATATTATTTCTGTTCAACAACACAACTGCAAAAAACTGCAACATAGATGTTTCCAAACAGAACTGTCATGTGACATCTTTCTCAGTCAGCCCTGTACGGCCAGACCTCACACAGTAACCTCCAACTCCATCCGGTGGATATTTCTGGAACTAATTAGAAAGCAGCCCGGCAGTAGGGCAAACCTACACGAACCAATATTCGTACGTGTGATTTAGAAGCGCACAAACCAGAGCTACAAATGCCCATTTAATGTACAAGTGCATGTTAAACAACAATGATCAAGAAAATAAGAGCGGATAGAGGAAGACTGATTTCACTTTTTGATTTAATGCCACAACTGTGGCTAAAATCAATTCTAAAATCCTAGATACGAAAAAACTGTTTGCTATTGGCCTTTGTAATTACTTCATTGCTAGTTTCCCTGGAGATATCTGGTGAGTTTTTAACTCATCCCAGTTCAGTCCCTGAGGAATTAATGCCGTAACTGCATAATCACTGTCATCATCATTAGTGTTAGTGGGACGACTCCAGTCATCACAAACAACAGGTTTCGGAATGGCTTTTGTTTCAGACGTTTTCGTTTCCCAGTAGTGCACAATCGTAAAGTTTTACAGATTTATTGCAGAAGTCTTTAAAATGTCAATAATAGGTTTTCGGTTTCCTTTCATTTTTCATTCTTGTTGGTAATAGGTGTGCAAAGCGCCAATATAGATTTGACTTCCACAGTCTGATGCATTAAATGAATAATAATTTATTTCTGCTAAGATAGTAGATTTGCTTCCAGGAGAAATAGATTTCGAGTAAATGATCTGGCCACTGAGATTAAGGTTGTCTATGGTTCACATGAATCGATTGAAGCAATTTCCAGGTCGATTCTTTGAATGAGACGCAGACGAATTTCTTCCCCATGCTTCCCCCACTGAGGAAGTATTCGGTACATAATCATACCATCGTCGTTGAGGATTTGAGCCCCAACGTTCCGCTATTCTTCCATCGTCTTCGTTGTACGAAGACTAGTTTCGTTGTTTAGTTAATATCTTTGGTGACCACGCTGTGCAAAATGGAATGATGGGATATTGAACTTTCCTTCTTTCAATCTACTACTCTTCTCCCAACGAAAATTAATTTCTTTGTATAATTAATATATGTGGAAAACCAGAACGCTCCACTTCCTCCAGCTAAGGAAACAGCTGCAGTGGTAGATGACACGTTACATGCTGAAATGCTAATTCGTGGGAAACCATTACTAGCTTCATACTTGCAACACCTGACAGATTTGGAGATATATATTGTTTTGGAATAGAAATAAGAATCCGCCAGTGGTAACAGATGATGACACCCTTGTAGCATATGTAAGAACGAACGAAAATACATTGCTGGCCGTTGAAACTGCTCACCAGGAAGGATAGGAAATAATGACATTTTAGTCATATTGCGCATACAGTGGTAGTAGAATTTTACACAATCCTTTAACATTAATGTGACCACCGCCTATACTCGACGTCAACATGAAATAACCTCTCACAGACATTTGGTGACAGGTGGCACCACCAGCAGTGTTGTGTTGATGCGGAAAACAGTGCAGTTGTTATCGCAATATGGAAATGGAGTGACTTATGTGATGCCGAAAAGAGTATGATGATTGACTTTCGGGCCAAGAGCGGAAGTATTTCCGAAATCGCTATTTTTGTAAACTGTTCATTTGCCACTGTGGTTAAAGTATACTGCACATCCAGAACCGGCATTGAGGCAATTGTGGTGCTCCACGCGCCATAGACAACAGAGGTGAACGACGGCGGCGGAGATGTATATAGGGGAATAGACGTGCTACTGTTAAGCAATTGACCACCTAGATGACCCAAGGAGGTAGCAACAGTGTCTCCTCAACGACCGTTCAGCGAACTTCGCTGTGTATGAGCCCTGGAAGAGGTCTCTGGTTCATGCACCCATACTGACTGATATTCATCGGCGGCAAAGGCTGTAATTTGCACGCCAATACTTCAACTGGCAGCCACTGAGTGTCTCGACAGCTGTCCTCTTCAGATTAATCACGTATCATGTTCCATAGGAATGTCTGAAGGGAAACACCCTGCAACCAGGAGGGAGCTTTATGATATGGGGAATGTTTTCAGTGGCATTCCCTGGGTAATCTCATCATTCTGGAAGCACAATATTTCAACAAAATGCTTATATCCATCTGACCCCCACATGAATTTTTTTTTCTTTGACATGATGCCACTTACCGGCAGGAGAAAGCATCGTGTCACATAGCTTGCAGTGTATGTGCGTGTTTCGAGTAGTACCAGGATGAGTATACTGTTCTCCCCTGGCTACCAACCTCCCTGGATTGAACCTAGTTGAGAATCTGTGGGACTAGCTCGATCCCACCATGGAGCCTCAACCGAGAAACCTAGCTCAGCTGGCTATGGTGCTAGAGTCGGCATGACCCCTAGAACCTCACTGACTCCTTCTGCACATCTCACACTGCAAAAGGTGGTCATTCAGGCTTTTGTCAAGTGGTCAGTTCTGGCAGCAACGATGGCTCCAGTTCGTCTGAGCATTGAGTTGCACTGAGCTTGTATGAGAGGTATTGGTGCAGCACGCTATGCTGTTTCAGTTACATGACAATCGTAGTGTCAAGTGCAAGAATCCTAGTCTGTTGGCAACCCGTGACCAAATGTATTCAATGGGCGAAAGATCTGGAGAACGTGTTGGCCAGGTCTACAGTTGTACACCCTCTGTATAGAGGTAGGTTTGGACAGTGTGGTTACATGCGTTCTTGCCTCGTCTTGCTGAAATATATCGTTTTGGAGACCTCAAATATAAGGCAATATCATAGGGCTAAAGGAGTCGGAAATATAACGGCTGCTGACCAAGTTACCGGCTGTGAGAACCGGAAGTAGACATTTCCTGTACGCATTGGCCCTCAATAGCATAATGCCAGGTATTGGTGCATGTATGACAATGATGGGAAAGCTGAAAAACCATGATGGTATACGCAGAAAGAGTGTCATGGCGCCAGTCCTGTGTCCAGGGTTGTCACCACACCTCCCTCTGCTGCTGTGTCAAGGGTTGCAGCAGCAATGGTTCCTGCACTGATAGTCCGTAGTGCTCGAGACGTCACCTCACTCTCCGCGTGGATACTTGTCGTGTAGTAAGCAAACCCATTTCCTGCTTCTTGGCATGTAAGTTCACTTTATGATCCTGCACAGCTGAATGAATATGCATGTCCCACGGTCTCCAGACATATGTGATTGTTGCGATCCCTCATGTCGCTGAATAGGAATCTACTAAACGCATTAATTCCATATCACGTGACAATCGAGGGATGCCAACCAACGCAAGTAGTGATACCGCGGATCGATAAACCACTGTTTCGAATGTTTACGGTGCTGCCACTGTCGAATTCTGGCATGTGCTCGTAGACGTTTCTGTTCGTACTGTGAGGCGTAACACGATCATCTCACAACCAAACAACATTCTGAATGAGAACCCATATATGCAGAATGTAGGTGGTATTACTCCTACTACACTGCGTAGTGATACTACCCAGAATTCTGGTAAAAGTAATAAATCTTTATTGTAAGCGCTGAAAGTAGCATGGAGGCTACCACGGAGTATTATAGTGACACCGCTGGCCACCAGCCATGCTACGTCGACAAATCAGGCAGAATAATAAATGCGTAAGTGAGTTGTGAAGCAAGTATAGCCTACGCAATGGTAAATTGCCCCACGCAGCAAAGAATCTACATCTACATCTACAAGGATACTCTGCAAATCACATTTAAGTGCCTGGCAGAGGGCTAATCGAAACACCATCACAATTCTCTATTATTCCATCTCGTATAGCGTGTGTAAAGAACAAACACTTATATCTTTCCGTACGAGCTCGGATTTCCCTTACTTTATAGAGGTAATTGTTTCTTCCTATGTAGGTCGGTGTCAACAAAATATTTTCGCCTTAGGAGGGGAAAGTTGGAGACTGGAATTTTGTGAATAGATTCCGCCGTTACGAAAAACGCCTTTCTGTTAATTTTGTCGAGTCAAAATTCTTATCATTTCTGTGACACTCACTCCCATATTTTGCGATAATACAAAACGTGCTGCCCTTCTTTTAACTTTTTCGATGCAATCCGTCAGTCCTATCTGGTAAGGATCCCACACCGCGCAGCAGTATTCTAAAAGACGACGGACAGGCGTAGTATAGGCAGTCTCCTTAGTAGTTCTGTTACATTTCCGAAGTGTCCTGCCAATAAAACGCCGTCTTTGCGTACCCTTCCCCACAACATTTTCTATGTGTTCCTTCCAGTTTAAGTTGTTCGTAATTGTAATACCTATGCTTTTAGTTCAATTTCCGGCTTTTAGATTAGACAGATTTATTGTAAACCGAAGTTAAACGGATTCCTTTTACCACTCATGTGGATGACCTCACATTTTCGTTATTTAGGGTTAACTGCCTGTTTTCGCACCATTCAGGTATTTTTTCAACATCGTTTTGCAATTTGTTTTGGTCTTCTGATGACTTTATTAGTCGATAAACGACAGCGTCATCTGCAAACAACTTAAGACGGCTACTCAGGTTGTCTGCCAAATCGTTTATTTAGATAAGGAATGCAAAGGGCCTATAACACTACCTTGGGGAACGCGAGGAATCACATCTGTTTGACTCGATGACTTTCCGTCAGTTACTACGAACTTTGACCTCTCTGACAGGAAATCACAAATCCGGTCACATATCTGAGACGATATTCCACAAGCACGCAATTTCACTAGAAGCCGCTTGTGCGGTACAGTGTCTAAAACTTTCCGGAAAACCAGAAATATGGGATCGATCTGAAATCCCTTGTCAATAGCACTAAGCACTTCATTTGAATAAACAGCTAGTTGTCTTTCACAGGAATGATCTTGTCTAAACCCATGTTGGCTGTGCGTCAATAGACAGTTTTCTTCGAGGTAATTCATAATGATGTAACAATTGGATCGTCGCCACTGCACTGAAGCAGGTCTCTCTGTTATGGGCTGTGTGACTAGATACCAGGTTTTAGAGGAACAAATGGGCAGTACTGGTGTATAAATGAGGCTGAATTTGAGGAGATTACGTCATTCGAGTCAGGGACTTGGTAATTGCTGCGTAGCCGCACTACAATACTGGAGCACCACTGGCCAATCAGCCGACTGGGCAGCGCCAGCTGCAGCCTATGGTTCGAGACCAGGCTGTGTCTGCCGCCACACTCGGTCCTTTGTGAGACTTGGCGTCATAGCCCTGCTGGCTTGCTGTTCCTGTCTGCTGCCGCAAATGATGAGACCCAGGGAGGGACTCGACGTCACACCGTCAGCCGCCGTCTGTCGCCTGTCTGAGGGGCATGGGTTCAGACCAACGCACAACCTCTGAGCAAAGAGCAGCCAAGTCGCCTTCTGGCGTGTCACTCCCCTGGGAATCGCCACTGTCGCAACTGCCTGTGGCGTCGCCCTCGCTGGCTACTTTTACCCATTTTACATACTACCTTTTCACAATCTCCATAATAGCGACAATAGCATCGTATTAAATTTTGTGACTGGTTACATGATAATCGTCATTTGCTTCTATTAATACTTTTTGCTCGTGTAGACACGTTTATATGGAACGTAATCAACACCACACTCAATAATTATCGTTGGCCGCAGGAAAATCTGCACGCTACAGTGGAAACCAATTTCCAAGTTCGTTTTACGATCACTGTTTGGTGTGACACGAACGGTAACATGCTGATAGGTTTTGATGAGCGACTGACAAGACAGAATGATTTGCATGTTGAAAGCTTAAGAGCGTTCTCTTGACCTCACAGACTGCAATGTACTTCCAGCATTATGGAGACCCTCTACATTTTACCAGACGTATGAGAAAACTACTCAGCCGCACTTCCCTAGTCGCTGGTTTGGTCGTGGTAGTGCAATTAACTGGGCACTAAGAGAGCCAGACCTTTCGCCATTTTGATTTTGAGGTTGGATGAAGTCTGAGAAGTACAAGCAAAAGATGAATACGCGAAATGAACTGCGTGGACGCATCATGGACACTGCTGCCCTCATTAGGAAACGTGCTGAGGCATTCAGACAGGCAACACATGTTCCCCCAAAAGAGTGCACAAATGCATTGAAGTTCGCTCTGGGATACTCGAACATTGATTGTGTACCGTATATCGGCTGTGATGTGACGTGTACAATACTTAGAGATGGATTTTTAAACTGATACCTTGCTAAACGAATATTAACTAACTGTTGCGTACATGTGTGAAGCTGGCAATTTATTCAAGGATACAGAAAATAAATAACGATGTACATTAAATGTCTTGTGTCTCGAAAATCATTCGGAATAGGGCATATGCCTGTATGAAGTTTTTTGCTTCAAACGATAGTTCCTGTAACATCCCTGAATATTGACCATTACTCCTGGGACACACTGTTCCCCAGGAATGTGTGATGGGGCCCTTGCTGTTCATGTCGAATATTAATGGCAGTGCAGAAAATATTAACGGTAACCTCATACTTTTTGCACATTGTGTATTCATTTACAATTGAGATCTGCCTGAAATACGGTCCACAGATATTCAGCCTAATGTTGATAGAATTTCGGAGTGATGCAACACCTGGACACTTGCTTCAACTGGTAAAAATGCAAAATGACGCACTTCGCAAAAACAAACCACTGCAGTATTTTATAACTGCAATATCAACGAGTCGTAATTGGAATCTGTAAACACATAAAAACACTTGGATGTAACAGGTTTTGAAGGTATGAAACGGGATGGTCGCAGAATTTAAGGAAGGCAATCATTCGCGACCCATTACTTTTACTACTCTTGCCTATCTAGATTTCGGCTCTAAGAAGGCGTCTCCACATGTGCAAGAGTAATAGAAGCAATTCAAATGTGGCTGAGTGCTGTGTATCTCTCCTTCCTTGTAGTCTACGGTTCCTGTGCATATCAGTTCGCTTTGGAAACGATGTTAGTCGCAAAAGTGGTACGTTTTTTCAGATGATACTTGTGTTTTAAGAAATGCCATTAAAGGGAAAGCAATAGAAGACATTGTTAATTATGTTTTTATAAGGCTTATTAACTGGTTCTCTGAAATTTGACTTTCCCTAAATTTTTGGGAAAATGCACCATATTCAGTTCTGTACAATGAATAGAATAATATCAACAATTGACGCGGCACAAGAACTGGAGTCAGTAAACAGGGTAGAATACTCCAAATTTTTGGGTCTACATACTTATGAAAACTTGAAGTAGAAGAAGCGTATTGCTGAGTTCCTCAAACAGTCAAGTTCAGCTACTTTTGTCCTTAGTATAATAGCTAGTCTTGGAAACAACATACTAACATATTTTGCGTATTTACTCTGAATAATGACTCATGTAGTAATTTTCTTGGGACATTACCAGTTAGAAATAAGGTACTGATTGCCCAAAAGCGAGCAGTAAGAATAATAAGCAATAATAAGTGACGTTCACGCGCGGTCGTCATGTTCATACTTCTTCAAGGAGCTGTGCATTTTAACCACGATGTCACAAATTCGTCATAAATAATCGACAACAATTTGAGAAGAGTAGTCATTTACTCACCTGCAACACTAGAGGAAAAAGTGAAGTTTATTACCCATTATTAAAGCTTTCAGTGACTCACAAATGAGTTCAATACGCTGCAAAAATTTTGGATTATTTGCACCATAACGTACTATGTCTGACAGGTAGCGTAGCAAGATTTATATATATATATATATATATATATATATATATATATATATATATATATATATATATATATATATATTAGAATCATTTTCCGTGGACAACCCAGTTCTACTTCATGGACGAACTTCTCTTTAAAAGCCGGTTGCCTGAGAAAGAAAATATTTTTAAATGTACTTGAGCGATAATAGGACAAAAAATGTGTTCATTAATGTAAAGAGTCGTCATATATACGTACCCTGTAAACTGAATAATTGCATATCATTTGCTCATCCGTAGGCAAAGCAGATCGCAGAATTCGTTTCATAAGTAGAATACTAGGATGTACTCAATTTTCAAAGGACACTGCTTACAAAACACTCATACGACCCTTCCTAGAATATTACACTAGTGTGTGTGATCCTTCCCAAATAGGACGAACAAGAGCACTGAACGTATACAAAGAAATGACTCAACAACGATCACAGGTTTGTCTGATCTACAGGACAGTGTCACGGAAATTCTGGAGAAACTGGACTGGCAGACATCTACATACAAAGTGTCAGGAACCAATTTTAGTAGACGAATTTTAGAATATACTGCAACTCCTCTGCAGCAATCGAGAGGACAGGATTAGGTTAACTCCAGCGACTATAAAGGCATACAAATGGCAATTTTTCATGAAATCCGTACGTGAATGGAAGGAGAAGAAACACTAATTAGTTCAGTTGGATGTACCCTCTACCCCACATTTCATAGTGGTTTGCAGAGTCGGTATGTAGATACACAGGGGTTCGACAATGGATGTAGATATACAGGTTTTGGACAAAAACTTGGAAGCACTGAGAGAAATACAAAGCATGTTTAATCATAAATGCGGATTCTATCCAAACCTGCTGGGTGCGCTGTTGTATTTGATCACGAACGCCACCTGTGCAATGCCCTCAATACGTTGCAAGTGTCAGTCGTGGTCGGCAGAGTGTTCTGTGCAGCTGTAAGTGTGTTATGTCAGAGGTAAGTGAATTCATAAATGGCCAGATTGTTGGTGATTTAATGGTATTTGCTTGTGTTACCAAGTAGCTGAAGTGGTTCGTGTTTCATGAGGCACCGTATCAAAGATTTATACCGAATACAATGAGAGCGGAAACGCGTACTCTGGGTCACAATGCGAACGAAAGTATGTGTTGAGTAACCACTGCAGATGATCATTGAAGAGGACTGTGACGAAAAATAAGAGGACAGCAGCTATGATAATCACTGTAGAACTCAATTTCGCACTCGAGTACACTGTCAGCACCAAAACAACAGGAAGGGATCTTCATAAGCAGAGAACTGCAGGCTGAAGTGGGATTTCGAAACCAAGTATTAGCGACTGCAATGGGTGTAACAGGAAAAGGTGGTACTGATGCCATAAAAACTTAAATGTGGAACAATGGAAGAAAGTGATTTGGTTGTCTGAGTCTTGTTTTACACTGTTTCCAATTGCTGCCCGAGTTAATGACCGGCATATGCATGTCCCATGCCTACGATACAGACAGTTTGCTGCCAACAGCGAAACATGGCGAGGGTTCGGTGATGATTTATTCAGCCATACCGTGGTATTCCTTGTACCCCTTGGTTACTCTGCAAGGATGTAGTTGTTGAACAATTCAAAAAAAACTTGATTCTCATTTCAAATAGGTACCCCACTCATACAATTATAGTCGGTGGTGACTTTGATCAATCCTCGATTTGCTGGAAAAATTATACGTTTAAAGCTGGGGACAGGCATATAACGTCATCCGAAATTGTACTAAACGCTTTCTCAGAAAATTATTTTGAACAGTTAGTTCATAAGCCAACTCGAAGCGTAAATGGTTGCGAAAGCTTACTTGACCTCTTAGCAACAAATAATCGTGGACAAATAGTGACTATCGTGACGAATACAAGGATTAGCGACCACAAGGCAGTAGTTGCTAGTCTGAATACCATAACTCCTACAACCATCAAAAAGAAACGCAAAGTATATCTATTTAAAAAACTGATAAAAATGCTCTTAACGCCTTTTTAAGAGACAGTCTGCACTCCTTCCGATTTGATCATGTAAGTGTAGAAATGTTGTGTTATGATTTACAGAAGATAATATCGCCAGCAATTGAGAGATACACACCACATAAATTAATAAGTGATGGTACTGATCCCCCATGGTCCACAAAACGGATCAGATCACTGTTGTAAAAACAGCGAAAAATGCATGTTGTTGTTGTGGTCTTCAGTCCTGAGACTGGTTTGATGCAGCTCTCCATGCTATTCTATCCTGTGCAAGCTTCTTCATCTCCCAGTACCTACTGCAACCTACATCCTTCAGAATCTGCTTAGTGTATTCATCTCTTGGTCTCCCCCTACGATTTTTACCCTCCACGCTGCCCTCCAATACTAAATTGGTGATCCCTTGATGCCTCAGAACATGTCCTACCAACCGATCCCTTCTTCTGGTCAAGTTGTGCCACAAACTTCTCTTCTCCCCAATCCTATTCAATACTTCCTCATTAGTTATGTGATCTACCCATCTAATCTTCAGCATTCTTCTGTAGCACCACATTTCGAAAGCTTCTATTCTCTTCTTGTCCAAACTATTTACCGTCCATGTTTCACTTCCATACATGGCTACACTCCATACAAATACTTTCAGAAATGACTTCCTGATACTGAAATCCATACTCGATGTTAACAAATTTTTCTTCTTCAGAAACGCTTTCCTTGCCATTGCCAGTCTACATTTTATATCCTCTCTACTTCGACCATCATCAGTTATTTTGCTCCCCAAATAGCAAAACTCCTTTACTACTTTAAGTGCCTCATTTCCTAATCTAATTCCCTCAGCATCACCCGACTTAATTAGACTACATTCCATTATCCTCGTTTTGCTTTTGTTGATGTTCATCTTATATCCTCCCTTCAAGATACCATCCATTCCGTTCAACTGCTCTTCTAACTCCTTTGCTGTCTCTGACAGAATTACAATGTCATCGGCGAACCTCAAAGTTTT
The DNA here is from genome assembly GCF_023864275.1 of Schistocerca cancellata. NCBI lineage: Eukaryota > Metazoa > Arthropoda > Insecta > Orthoptera > Acrididae > Schistocerca > Schistocerca cancellata. The sequence goes on from NC_064629.1 coordinate 720,388,014, forward strand.
TATTTCTTCTCCATGGATTTTAATACCTACTCCGAATTTTTCTTTTGTTTCCTTTACTGCTTACTCAATATACAGATTGAATAACATCGGGACGGGCTACAACCCTGTCTTACTCCCTTCCCCACCGCTGCTTCCCGTTCATGTTCCTCGACTCTTATAACTGCCATCTGGTTTCTGTACAAATTGTAAATAGCCTTTCGCTCCCTGTATTTTACCCCTGCCACCTTTAGAATTTGAAAGAGAGTATTCCAGTCAACATTGTCAAAAGCTTTCTCTAAGTCTACAAATGCTAGAAACGTAGGTTTGCCTTTCCTTAATCTTTCTTCTAAGATAAGTCGTAAGGTCAGTATATCCTCACGTGTTCCAGTATTTCTACGGAATCCAAACTGATCTTCCCCGAGGTCGGCTTCTACTAGTTTTTCCATTCGTCTGTAAAGAATTCGTGTTAGTATTTTGCAGCTGTGGCTTATTAAACTGATTGTTCGGTAATTTTCACATCTGTCAACACCTGCTTTCTTTGGGATTGGAATTATTATATTCTTCTTGAAGTCTGAGGGTATTTCACCTGTCTCATACATCTTGCTCACCAGATGGTAGAGTTTTGTCAGGACTGGTTCTCCCAAGGCCGTCAGAAGTTCCAATGGAATGTTGTCTACTCCGGGGCCTTGTTTCGACTCAGGTCCTTCAGTGCTCTGTCAAACTCTTCACGCAGTATCGTATCTCTCATTTCATCTTCATCTACATCCTCATCCATTTCCATAATATTGTCCTCAAGTACATCGCCCTTGTATAAACCCTCTATATACTCCTTCCACCTTTCTGCTTTCCCTTCTTTGCTTAGAACTGGGTTTCCATCTGAGCTCTTGATGTTCATACAAGTGGTTCTCTTATCTCCAAAGGTCTCTTTAATTTTCCTGTAGGCAGTATCTATCTTACCCCTAGTGAGATAAGCCTCTAGATCCTTGCATTTGTCCTCTAGCCATGCCTGCTTAGCCATTTTGCACTTCCTGTCGATCTCATTTTTGAGACGTTTGTATTCCTTTTTGCCTGCTTCATTTACTGCATTTTTATATTTTCTCCTTTCATCAATTAAATTCAATATTTCTTCTGTTACCCAAGGATTTCTACTAGCCCTCGTCTTTTTACCTACTTGATCCTCTGCTGCCTTCACTACTTCATCCCTCAAAGCTACCCATTCCTCTTCTACTGTATTTCTTTCCCCCATTCCTGTCAATTGCTCCCTTATGCTCTCCCTGAAACTCTGTACAACCTCTGGTTCTTTCAGTTTATCCAGGTCCCATCTCCTTAAATTCCCACCTTTTTGCAGTTTCTTCAGTTTTAATCTACAGGTCATAACCAATAGATTGTGGTCAGAGTCCACATCTGCCCCTGTAAATGTCTTACAATTTAAAACCTGGTTCCTAAATCTCTGTCTTACCATTATATAATCTATCTGATACCTTTCAGTATCTCCAGGGTTCTTCCATGTATACAACCTTTTATCATGATTCTTAAACCAAGTGTTAGCTATGATTAAGTTGTGCTCTGTGCAAAATTCTACCAGGCGGCTTCCTCTTTCATTTCGTAGCCCCAATCCATATTCACCTACTACATTTCCTTCTCTCCCTTTTCCTACACTCGAATTCCAGTCACCCATGACTATTAAATTTTCGTCTCCCTTCACTATCTGAATAATTTCTTTTATCTCATCATACATTTCATCAATTTCTTCGTCATCTGCAGAGCTAGTTGGCATATAAACTTGTACTACTGTAGTAGGTGTGGGCTTCGTATCTATCTTAGCCACAATAATGCGTTCACTATGCTGTTTGTAGTAGCTTACCCGCATTCCTATTTTCCCACTCATTATTAAACCTACTCCTGCATTACCCCTATTTGACTTTGTGTTTATAACCCTGTAGTCACCTGACCAGAAGTCTTGTTCCTCCTGCCACCGAACTTCACTAATTCCCAATATATCTAACTTTAACCTATCCAGTTCCCTTTTTAAATTTTCTAACCCACCTGCCCGATTAAGGGATCTGACATTCCACGCTCCGATCCATAGAACGCCAGTTTTCTTTCTCCTGATAACGACATCCTCTTGAGTAGTCCCCGCCCGGAGATCCGAATGGGGGACTATTTTACCTCCAGAATATTTTACCCAAGAGGACGCCATCATCGTTTAATCATACAGTAAAGCTGCATGCCCTCGGGAAAAATTACGGCAGTAGTTTCCCCTTGCTTTCAGCCGTTCGCAGTACCTGCACAGCAAGGCCGTTTTGGTTATTATTACAAGGCCAGATCAGTCAATCATCCAGACTGTTGCCCTTGCAACTACTGAAAAGGCTGCTGCCCCTCTTCAGGAACCACAGGTTTGTCTGGCCTCTCAACAGATACCCCTCCGTTGTGGTTGCACCTACGGTACGGCTATCTGTATCGCTGAGGCACGCAAGCCTCCCCACCAACGGCACGGTCCATGGTTCATGGGGGGCATACCAAATTTAAAAGGACGCAAAATAACCAAGACTGGCAAAGTTTTGCAGAAGTTCGAAATATAGTGCGTATTTCAATGCGAGATGCTTTCAATAATTTCCACAACGAAACTCTGTCACGAAATGTGGCAGAAAACCCAGAGAGATTCTGGTGATACATAAAGCACACTAGTGGCAAGACGCCATTAATAAAGGAAGTCAGGGCGGAACGGGATACTTAACGTTTAAGAATTTCTATAAAATAAGGGAACACAAGAAAACAAATCTTAAAGTGATAAAAAACTCCTTGTAATGTAGCCTAATGTACCTTATTTTAAAATCACTTAAAACAGTACATTTTGCATTTTTTACAATTTTTCGAAGAAAGTCTTGCATATTGCCCATTCTGCCCCACCGACGGGGCAGAGTGGGATAAGGGTATTATTTGTTAAATTATTGCATACACGTTGAATTTGAATTACGAATGTCGTATTAAACTATGACAAAATGTTGTATAACAGGCAATTCAGACTAAGGAATGTGTAATTTAAATAATTAAAAAGTCATTCTTCAAAATAAGAAAATATTTAATGTCATTCTGAAAAATGTACAATGCTTAATAACCACCAAACCACTAGCCCTTTCGACAATAGTCACAAATCAGTATTTCCTCTTCATCTTCACTGTCTATGCCAGCTCATGAATTGTGTGCCCACTCTGGCATGCGACCCAGCCCTCATTAGAAACGGAGTAAAAGTCCCCACAGTAGAGACACTCAGCATCCTCTCTCTCTGATTCTCTCTTCTCCACCACTTCTTTCTTTTATTTTTCGTAAGGTCTTTGATGTCCTCTGTTTCAGTATTTTGGGTGTACAGTCTGATATTTTTGCCTTAAGTTGCACTGCACCTGACGTCTCTGTCCTGACATTGTTTATGTTTGTGCACCCTCCTCCTTTCTGTAGGCCTAGTTTATGTGTGACAGCATTCTGCAGTTCCTTCTTATAAGGAGAATCTGTTAATACGACGGTTTTTCCTGTTCGTCTTGTACTCCGCCGAGTATATTGACAGATTAGTGGGATTGGAATGACAGCCTCGGGCGATATCTGGAAAACTGTGTTGTTCGGCGAACGTAGCTGGTTGGGAGAGTCTGGCATCCATGAACATCCAGGCTGGGTTTGCTTTCTATTTGCATCAAAATATGACGGAGCACAACGGGACACTATCCCATTCTGCCCTGTCCCGTTCCGCCCCAAGAGCACTTTTGAGGATAACAACATTTATGGAGTGTAGTAACTAACGTATTTAAATGCATTAAATAACTATAGTATAACAAATACCATGCAATTTAAGGGAATGTGTCATTTTAGGGTATACAATTAACAACTTACCTGGCGTTGAAACTCACCAAACGTTAGAACAACACAAGCAGTAACGTGACGGACAACAATTCACTTAGATCTCGCACTTCAAACTAAATCAGAATGGCTGCCCTCACTTCCCTTACATTCGGAGAAATAGTTACATGGCCATACATCAGGTTGCAACACTGTGCAGTCTAGAAAAGAGCACTTTCCCATTGTGCCCTGCTATCCCGTTCTGCCCCGAGTTCCCCTACCTTCACAGTGCGATAACAACGCTGAAGTCACTAATGACACTGCCACTAAAGAACAGATATTAAACATAATTTTCAGAAACTCCTTCAACGAAGAAGACGAAGTTAATATTCCTGAATTCCTATCAAGAACAACGGTCAAGATAAGAAACATAGAAATAGATATCCTTGCTGTCGCAAAGTAGCTAGAATCACTTAATAAAAGCAAGGCTCCCGGTCCTGATTGTATACCAGTCAAGTTACTCTCAGAGTCTGGTGATACAATAGCTCCATATTTAGCAATTTGATGCAACCGGTCGTTCCCAGAAAGATTCATACCTAAAGACTGGAAAATTACTCAAGTGACACCAATACCCAAAACGGGAAGTAGGAGTAATCCATTGAATAACAGGCCCATATCACTAACGTCGATTTGCAATAGGTTTTTGGAACATACACCGTATTCGGACTTTATGAAGTACCTTGAGGAAAACGATTTATTGACACGTAGTGAGCATGAATACAGAAAATATCATTCTTTCGAAACACAACTAGCTCTTTATACTAATGAAGTAATGAGTGCTATCGACAGGGGATGTCAAACTGATTCCATATTTTTAGATTTCCAGAAGGATTTCGACATTGTTCCTCACAAGCATCTTTTAACCAACTGTGTGCCTATGGAATATCGCCTCAGTTATGCGGCTGGATTCATGATTCCCTGTCAGAAAGGTCACAGTTCGTAGTAATAGACGGAAAGTCATCTAGTAAAACAGAAATAATATCTGGAGTTCCCCAAGGAAGTGTTACAGACCTTCTATTGTTCCTGATCTATGTTAACGACGTAGGAGACAATCTCAGTAGCCGTATTAGATTGTTTGCAGATGATGCTGTTATTTACCATCTTGTAAAGTCATCAGATGACCAAAACGAACGACAAAATGATTTAGATAAGGTATCTGTATGGTGTGAAAAGAGGCAATTGACCCTGAGTAAAGTATAGTGTGAAGTTATTCACATGAGTATTAAAAGAAATCCGCTAAATTTCGATTCACGGTAAGTCACACAAATCTGAACTGTGTAAATTCAACTAAATAATAAACGATTGCAATTACAAATATCCTAAATTGGAACGATCACATAGATACAGCCAACCAAAGACTGAGATTCAATGGCAGAACACTTACAAGGTGTGACAGGTCTACTAAAGAGACTGCTTACACAACGCTTGTCCGCCCTATTCTGGAGTATTTCTGTGTCGTGTGGGATTCGCATCAGATGGGATTGGCCGATGACATCGAAAAAGTACCAAGAAGGGCAGCTCGTTATGTATTACCGCGAAGTTGGGGAGATAGTGCCACAGACATGATACGTGAATTGGAGTGGCTATCATTAAAACAAAGGCGTTTTTAGTTGCAACGGGATCTTCTCATGAAACTTCAATACCAGTTTTCTACTCCGAATGCGAAAACATTCTCTTGACACCCACCTACATAGGAAGAAATGATCATCACGATGAAGTAGGAGAAATCAGGGCTCGCACAGAAAAATTTAAGGGCTCGCTTACCCCGTGCACCGTTCGAGAGTGGAATGGTAGAGAGACAGCTTGAAAGTGGTTTGTTGAACCCTCTGCCAGGCACTTTCTTGTGAACAGCAGAGCAATCATGTAGATATAGATGCTGTGTTCCAAGAAGTCATGGTTCCTGTTCGCACAGCTCACATCGTCCAGGACTGGTTTGTGACCAAGAGATTGATTTGTCGCATCATCCCTGGCCACCACAGTGACAGATCTCAGTATTATTCAGCCTTCATCGTCAAATTGGGAATGGCGTGTACGTGATCACTACTCAGTTCCATCATCACTACCTGAACTTCCCAATATTTTTTAAGAACAATGGTGCAAGATTCCCCTGAAAACCGCACAGAACCTGTACATCGTCATTCTGTGATGACTAGAAGCTGTTTAGAATTGCAACGATTTTCCTTCACCGCGTTAGGCTTGGTAAGATGTTATACTTTACGTTTTTCCTTATTCGTGTCGACGCCCTGTAGATGTAGATATAGACTACTGTTGGAAATGACCAAGTTACGAAGTTCCTCCTTCTTTCTCTGCTTCTCCAGAGATGGCTGTGTACTATAAGATTGTTCAAGCGAACAGGAACGGTAGTAAATACGTTTTCTGGCTGTCGAACACGCGTAAAAGCGTCGTAACGTTTCTGGAGGTACGCCTTCGCGCATCCGCTACCGTTGCCCCAGCCCGCCTTCCACCGAGCACATGACCACGAGCTCACAGACACACACACACACATACACACGCACACGCGCACACACAGACACGCGCGCATGCGCAATCACTTCCACGTTTCTGTGTAGGAGAGTACTCCTTTCCTTAGAGAAAAACACAAACCCAGCGAGGTGGCGAAGTGGGATGATCCTGGACTCACAGTCAGGAGGACAGTGGTTCGAATCTCGGTCAGTGCATTTACGTTTAGGTTTCATTCTCATCATTCTCCAGTCTAAGCTTATGTTTGTAAGACTGCAGGAAACCTAAATGTCGATGGACTGACTGAGATACAAATCACTGGTCTCCTAACTGTGACTTCGGCGTCATCCCACTTCGTCACCCCGCTGGGTTTTATTAATGAAATTTGGTGAATGCGGTGGATGCCCTCTGTGTAGTTTATAACGTTTTATCTTATCACAAGTTCCTTCGCATTTGCTGGTTCACGTGAGGGAGCTATTTTTGGTGTAGTCAATCCAACATGTTCGAGTACTTCACAAAACTTGTTCTTTCAGCAGAATCAAACAACAGATAATAAACAAAATTTGCAGCACATCAGCAGTCCACATTGTATTTTACGTACGATGTGGTGCAGCCATGGAAACGCTGAACTCTCATTTAGGAAGATTAACAATTCCTGATGTTTGTCTAACTCATTTCATGCAAATGATGTTATGGTTTCTTGAATAAGGTTATGGCCAATTTCTTTGTAAACTGCCCTTTCAAGTAAGGCAGTGCCCCTATGTAATAATTCTGATTTAAGGTACGTTAAACTCTAACCTTCATTACCACAGAGCACAGAGCGAAACATAATACTCACGAGTAAAAACATAGATTATTATCAGTGTAACAACGAGTTGGCTAAAAATCCTATGAAATGTTTAAAATCCTCCATATTTGGTGTTTCTTACTATAATTGCATTAACTAGTTTCCTGCTTCAATTTTTCCGTTCTCAGCTCAGACACATTTCCCTATATATGCAAAGCGTGACCCGTTCTTATCAAAAGCCTTTACAAACTGCTTCAAAAGGCCCAACTTGATTTGCAGTGGACGACAAATGATTTTCTCTCGTCCAACTAAGGGGTCGTTAATGACATTCTTCCTCCCTCCGTACATGTTTCCTCACTTTGGTCGTTCTGTTCATTGAAGAGGACTGTGACGAAAAATAAAAGGACCACAGCTATAATAATCACTGCAGAACTCAATGTCGCACTCGAGTACACTGTCAGCACCAAAACAACAGGAAGGGGTCTTCATAAGCAGAGACCTGCAGGCTGATGTGGAATTTCAAAACCAAGTATTAGCGACTGCAATGGGTGTAACAGGAAAACATGGTACTGAAGCCATAAAAACTTCAATGTGGAGCAATGGAACTTTGAATTTTCTTACTATAGTTGCATTAACTAGTCTTGACTGAAAACGATAGCATTAAAATTCGTGTAAAGTGCTATTTATTTGCATAACACCGGAGTGTTTTGAGCTGATTCTCTAACAATTCATTAATATTTGCCAAGGAGCTCAAAATTCTAAAATAGAAGACCTTAGTGAAATATATGTTATACTGTTTTAATATAAGTCCATGGATAAAAATTAAACTATAATTTTACTATTCTGTTATATAAATATTATTATATCCAAAATAAAAAAGTCATTGATGATAAAATCCAGTCCCTGAACATTTAGGAAGCTTCTTTCCCATGACATTCTTGAATGTATTATGGAGCGGTCCATTTTTAAATTCGAGCAGTAAACTGCCATCACGTGCATATCCGATCTTCCTTGGTAGCGTTCCTCGACAGTTTTCATATGCAGAGTAGCCCTATTTGTGGATCGTCAAATATTCCTGCTTGAATTTTTCCATTCTCAGCTCAGACATTTTTCCCTATATATGCAAAGCGTGACCCATTCTTATCAAAAGCCTTTACAAACCGCTTCAAAAGGCCCAACTTGATATGCAGTGGACGACAAATGATTTTCTCTCATTCAACTAAGGGGTCGTTAATGACATTCTTCCTCCCTCCGTACATGTTTTCTCTCTTTGGCCGTTCTTTTTCAACACTGTGATGTTTGTTGTCTCTGCTATTCCAGAGTCACAAGAAGCACTTTGCTAACCAAGGTAAAAGTTTACAATTCATAAGTCTAGACAAATCATCCATTAATGTTTATGAGACTTAATCTTCTCAAAGTTCAAAACTATGGGTTTATGTTCTTCTTTAACTTCCCTTGTGGGAGCAGCTGACATTCAACTAAATTTGTTACCATTGTGTATTAGTACAAATTTCAAACTTGCCTTGAGCTGTGCACAAACACAAGAAAATCAGCTAGTAAACATTCAGGAAGTCCCATTTCCTCAGGTGTCCACTAATTTCGTGCAGAACACGAGATTGTCTTCTTGAGAGTATAAAAAATAAAAATGAAGGTCTTCCTGGATCAACAGGTCGTTACGACACCACCTTGGGCAAAACCGAGAGATACGACTCCACATCCACTTGTTTAACGTATATTCCGATTTAGATCGTATAGTATGAGATTTACGACTCTTATTTAGGTACACGATACTTTGAAGTATTTACGAAATAGTAGCCCGTTCTTTTCCAAATTTACCTCTTTAGTGCGAGTTAAACCATGAAAACATAAAATTATGAAAACTGGTCATCCTACAGATTTAATTTTACAGAAGTCTATATTTAAGAAGTATTGTTGACCTTAAAGGTTTTTATTAGATTTCATTTCCTATATATACAGTTTTTCCCATATATGACAGTTACTCACCAAAATTCCAAATGTCATATGAGCTGTAGAAAAATGTAATCGTTTGTTTATCAGACAATAGTCTTCAGTGAATTCAAAAACCGCAGTTAACTTCACAAGAAAATTTCTGCTTGATATAATAATTTAATACTGCAATATGTAAACTAATCTTGGGACATGGTGGATATTTATGGTTCAAATGGCTCTGAGCACTATGGGACTCAACTGCTGAGGTCATTAGTCCCCTAGAACTTAGAACTAGTTAAACCTAACTAACCTAAGGACATCACAAACATCCATGCCCGCCTTTAACCGCACGGCTACTTCGGCTGGCTGATATTTATATTTCTCAATTTTACTACAGGAATATATAAAATTTCTTTTACAAATCGCATTTTTGTAACCATAAAAAGTAATAATTTTTGCATAAATCGCCACTGTTTGTAAAAACAGATGTCGTATTAATAATTATTTTGACAAAGGAAATTCTAGAACATTTTGGACAAAAATTTTGTTTTACATAGAAGTGTATGCATCCCAAATCAGATTTGGCATAGTTGTTAGCTGAGTTGACTTTCAAGATTTTGTATGTGACACATGGTGTGTAATGTTTTTGCTATCAGAAAACATCTAAAAATGAGATCATTCTGAGTGAAAAGAGGTTTTGGTGATAAGACTACGTTTTTTTTGTTGATTGGTAAAAAAAGTTGACACTAAGAAAAAGCTGTGTATTATGTTTTACTATGAATGACAAACAAATTCTGAAATAAATCCCGAAGAAATCATAAGAAATAGTATCTTCACAAGCTAGTAAACAATCTGAGAACCTATTCATACCAAAATTAGGCGAATGCTGCCTCTTCAATTTGAAACAAGATGAGTATTTACCTTTATTCTACAAATTGTTTAATCATGTCTTGTAAGGGTCATTTTCTCCTGACATTCCATTGAACTAAACCTATTACATAGTTACAGCAGGGATTTATTATAAATCAGGGATATTTAGCCTCAGATGGTCCATTTTAATAGCAAGAAGGGTACCAGAATTTTTCAGTTGTATGGTAAAAGGTAACCTTGGTTCCTTGATCCGGTACATTTCTGTTGGAAGCCAGTAATTCAGAAGCTTCTTTTGACGGCTTGAGACATCTGGTGGGTTATTAATTCATCCCAGTTTAAAACCTGAGGAATTAATGCCGTACCCACATAATCACTGTCATTGTCATTAGTATCAGAGGTACAACACCAGTCCTCACAAACAACAGGTTTTGGAGTGGCTTTTGTTTCAGACGTTGTCATTTCCTGGTAGTCCACAACTGTAAATGTTCTGTACTAGTTTTACAGATGTATTGTAAAAGTCTTTACAAAGTCAATAATAGGTTTTCAGTTTCCTTTCAGAGTTTATTCTTTGCATGTGTAGCAAAATCCATCAAAGTGATTTACGCAACTTCTTCCACTTTAACTTATATTATTTCTGTTCACCAACACAAGTGAAAAAAACTACAACATAGATGTTTCCTAACTGAATTATCAAGCGACGTCATTCTCGCTCAGCCCTGTACGGCCTAGCTCACACAGTAACCTCCAACTCCATCTGGTGGATATTCCTGGAACTAATTAGATAGCAGACCGGCAATAGTGCAAACTTACAGGAACCAGTCCTCATACATGTGAATTAGAAGTGCACAAAGCAGAGTTAAAAATGCACATTTCATGTTGAAGTGCATATTAGACAACAATGATAAAAAAATAAGAGGGGATAGAGGAAGACTGATTTATCTTTTTGATTCAACGCCCCAACTGTGGCTAAAAGCAGTTCTAAATTACGAGATATAAAAAAAAAACAGTTTGTTCTTGGCCTGTTTAACCTATCCCAGTTTAAACCCTAAGGAATTAATGCCGTAACCGCATAATCACTGTCATCATCATTAGTATCAGTGGGACAACACCAGTCCTCACAAACAACAGGTTTTGGAATGGCTTTTGTTTCAGACGAATTCGTTTCCCGGCAGTCCACAATCGTAAACGTTTTGTACAAGTTTTAGAGATTTATTGCAAAAGTCTTTACAAAGTCAATAAAAGGTTTTCGGTTTCCCTTCAGCGTTTATTCTCTTCATATGTAGCAAAAACCATCAAGCTGATTTCCGCAGCTTCTTCTACTTTAACTTATATTATTTCTGTTCAACAACACAAGTGCAAAAAACTACAACATAGATGTTTCCTAACACAACTGTAATGTGACATCTTCCTCAGTCAGCCCTGTACGGTTACAGCTCACACAGTAACCTCCAACTCCATCTGGTGGATATTCCTGGAACTAATTAGGAAGCAGACCGGCAATAGGGCAAACCTACAGGAACCAATCCTCGTATGTGTGATTTAGAAGCGCACAAACCGGAGTTACAAATGCACATTTCATCTACAAGTTCATGTTAAACAACAATTATCAAAAAAATATGAGCAAATAGAGGAAGAATGAGTTCACATTTTGATTTAACGCCACAACTGTCGCTAAAATCAATTCTAAAATCCTAGATACAAAAAAACAGTTTGCTCTAGGCCTGTGTAATTACTTCATTGCTAGTTTCCCTAGAGATATCTGGTGAGCTTTTAATTCATTTCAGTTCAGTCCCTGAGGAATTAATGCCATAACTGCAGAATCACTCTCATCATCATTAGTATCAGTGGGACAATACCTGTCCTCACAGACAAAAGGTATTTTAATGGGTTTTGTTTCATACATTTTCGTGTCCCGGTAGTCCACAATCGTAAATGTTCTGTACAAGTTTTACAGATTTATTGCAAAAGTCTTTACAAAGTTAATAAAATGTTTTCGGTTTCCCTTCAGCGTTTATTCTCTGCATATGTAGCAAACACCATCAAGGTGATTTCCGCAGCTTCTTCTACTTTAACTTATATTATTTCTGTTCAATAACACAAGTGCAAAAAACCACAACATCGATGTTTCCTAACTGAACTATCATGTGACATCATCCTTTCTGAGCCCTGTACGGCCAAAGCGCACACTCAAATATCGAACTCCATCTGGTGGATATTTCTGGAACTAAATACACAGCTGACCGGCAATAGGGCAAACTTACAGGAACCAACCCACGTACATGTGATTTAGAAGCGCAGAAACCAGAGATAGAAACGTCCATGTTAAACAACAATGATTAAAAATAGAAGAGTGGATAGAGGAAGACTGACATAACTTCTTGGTTTAACGCCGCAACTGTGGCTAAAATCAATTCCAAAATCCTGGATGGAAAAAACTATTTGCGCTTGGCCTGTGTAATTACTTCACTGCTAGTTTCCCTTGAGATATCTGGTGAGTTATTAGCTCATCCCAGGTTAAACCCTGAGGAATTAATGCCATACCCTCATAATCACTGTCATCATCATTAGTATCAGTGGGACAACACCAGTCCTCGCAAACAACAGGTTACGGAATGGCTTTTGTTTCAGATGTTTTCGTTTCCCAGTAGTCCACAATCGTAAATGTTCTGTACAAGTTTTACAGATTTATTGCAAAAGTCTTTACAAAGTCAATAATAGGTTTTCGGTTTCCTTTCATCGTTAATTCTCAGCATATGTAGCAAAAACGATCAAGGTGATTTACACAACTTCTTCTACTTTAACTTATATTATTTCTGTTCAACAACAGAAATGCAAAAAACTACTGCATAGATGTGTCCTAACTGATTTATCATGTGATGTCATTCCCGCTCAGCCTTGTTCAGCCTAGCTCACACAGTAACCTCCAACTCCATCTGGTGGATATTCCTGGAACTAATTAGAAAGCAGACCGGTAATAGAGCAAACCTACAGGAACCAATCCTTGTACGTGTGATTTAGAAGCGCACAAACCAGAGTTACAAATGCACATTTCATAGAGAAGTGCATGTCAAACAACAATGATCAAGAAAATAAGAGCGGATAGAGGAAGACTGATTTCACTTTTTAATTTAACGCCACAACTGTGGCTAAAATCAATTCTAAAATCCTAGATACGAAAAAACTGTTTGCTATTGGCCTTTGTAATTACTTCATTGCTAGTTTCCCTTGAGATATCTGGTGAGTTTTTAACTCATCCCAGTTCAGTCCCTGAGGAATTAATGCTGTAACTGCATAATCACTGTCATCATCATTAGTGTTAGTGGGACGACACCAGTCATCACAAACAACAGGTTTCGGAATGGCTTTTGTTTCAGACGTTTTCGTTTCCCAGTAGTCCACAATCGTAAAGTTTTACAGATTTATTGCAGAAGTCTTTACAATGTCAATAATAGGTTTTCGGTTTCCTTTCAGCTTTCATTCTCTGCATTCTTTGAGTATCTTAAAATGTTTTAACAGTCATTATTGTTGATAATAGGTGTGCAAAGCGCCAATATATATTTGACTTCTTCAGTCTGATGCATTAAATGAATAATAATTTATTTCTGTTAAGATAGTAGATATGCTTCCGGTAGAAATAGATTTCGAGTTAATGATCTGGCCACTGAGATTAAGGTTGTCTATGGTTCACATGAATCGATTGAAGCAATTTCCAGGTCGATTCTTTAAATGAGACGCAGACGAATTTCTTCCCCATGCTTCCCCCACTGAGGAAGTATTCGGTACATAATCATACCATCGTCGTTGAGGATTTGAGCCCCAACGTTTCGTTATGTCTACATCGTCTTCGTTGTACGAAGACTAGTTTCGTTGTTTAGTTAATATCTTTGGTGACCACGCTGTGCAAAATAGAATGATGGGATATTGAACTTTCCTACTTTCTTTCTACTACTCTTCTCTCAATGAAAATTAATTTCTTTGTATAATAAATATATGTGGAAAACCAGAACGCTCCACTTCCTCTAGCTAAGGAAACAGCTGCAGTGCTAGATGACACGTTTCATGCTGAAATGCTAATTCGTGGGAAACCATAACTAGCTACATACTAATGTGACCACCGCCTATACTCGACGTCAACATGCAACAACCACTCAAAGACATTTGGTGACAGGTGGCACCACCAGCAGTGTCGTGGGGATGCGGAAAACAGTGCAGTTGTTATCGCAATATCGAAATGGAGTGATTTATGTGGTGCTGAAAAGAGTATGATGATTGGCTTTCGGGCCAAGGGCGGAAGTATTTCTGAAATGGCTATTTTTGTAAACTGTTCATTTGCCACTGTGGTTAAAGTATACTGCACATCCAGAACCGGCATTGAGGCAATTGTGGTGCTCCACGGGCCATAGACAACAGAGGTGAACGACGGCGGCGGAGATGTATATGGGGGAATAGACGTGCTACTGTTAAGCAATTGACCACCTAGATGACCCAAGGAGGTAGCAACAGTGTCTCCTCAACGACCGTTCAGCGAACTTCGCTGTGTATGAGCCCTGGAAGAGGTCTCTGGTTCATGCACCCATGCTGACTGATATTCATCGGCGGCAAAGGCTGTAATTTGCACGCCAATACTTCAACTGGCAGAAACTGAGTGTCTCGACAGCTGTCCTTTTCAGATGAATCACGTATCATGTTCCATAGAAATGTCTGAAGTGAAACACCCTGCAACCAGGAGGGAGCTTTATGATCTGGGGAATGTTTTCAGTGGCATTCCCTGGGTAATCTCATCATTCTGGAAGCACAATATTTCAACAAAATACTTATATCCATCTGACCCCCACGTGAATTTTTTTTTCCTTGACATGATGCCACTTACCGGCACGAGAAAGCATCGTGTCACATAGCTTGCAGTGTATGTGCGTGTTTCGAGTAGCACCAGGATGAGTATACTGTTCTCCCCTGGCTACCAACCTCCCTGGATTGAACCTAGTTGAGAATCTGTGGGACTAGCTCGGTCCCACCATGGAGCCTCAACCGAGAAACCTAGCTCAGCTGGCTATGGTGCTGGAGTCGGCATGACTCCACATCGCTCTCTGTACCCCTAGAACCTCACTGACTCCTTCTGCACGTCTCACACTGCAAAAGGTGGTCATTCAGGCTTTTGTGATGTGGTCAGTTTCGGCAGCAACGATGGCTCCAATTTGGCTGAGCATTGCGTTGCACTGAGCTTGTATGAGAGGTATTGGTGCAGCACGCTATGCTGTTTCAGTTACATGACAATCGTAGTGTCAAGTGCAAGAATCCTAGTCTCTTGCCAACCCGTGACCAAATGTATTCAGTGGGCGAAAGATCTGGAGAACGTGTTGGCCAGGACTACAGTTGTACACCCTCTGTATAGAGGTAGGTTTGGATAGTGTGGTTACATGCGTTCTTGCCTCGTCTTGCTGAAATATAACGTTTTGGAGACCTCAAATATAAGGCAATATCATTGGGCTAAAGGAGTCGGAAATACAACGGCTGCTGACTAAGTTACCGGCTGTGAGAACCGAAAGTAGACATTTCCTGTACGCATTGGCCCTCAATAGCATAATGCCAGGTATTGGTGCATGTATGACAATGATGGGAAAGCTGAAAAACCATGATGGTATACGCAGAAAGAGTGTCATGGCGCCAGTCCTGTGTCCAGGATTGTCACCACACCTCCCTCTGCTGCTGTGTCAAGGGTTGCTGCAGCAATGGTTTCTACACTGATAGTCCGTAGTGCTCGAGACGTCACCTCAGTCTCCGCGTGGATACTTGTCGTGTAGTAAGCAAACCCATTTCCTGCTTCTTGGCATGTAAGTTCACTTTATGATCCTGCACAGCTGAATGAATATGCATGTCCCACGGTCTCCAGACATATGTGATTGTTGCGATCCCTCGTGTCGCTGAATAGGAATCTACTAAACGCATTAATTCCATATCACGTGACAATCGAGGGATGCCAACCAACGCAAGTAGTGATATCGCGGAACGATAAACCACTGTTTCGAATGTTCACGATGCTGCCACTGTCGAATTCTGACATGTGCTGGTAGACGTTTCTGTTCGTACTGTGAGGCGTAACACGATCATCTCACAAGCAAACAACATTCTGAATGAGAAACCCATATATGCAGAATGTAGGTGGTATTACTCCTACTACACTGCGTAGTGATACTACCCAGAATTCTGGTAAAAGTAATAAATCTTTATTGTAAGCGCTAAAAGTAGCATGGAGGCTACCACGGAGTATTATAGTGACACCGCTGGCCACCAGCCATGCTACGTCGACAAATAAGGCAGAATAATAGACGCGTAAGTGAGTTGTGAAGCAAGTATAGCCTACGCAATGGTAAATTGCCCCACGCAGCATTTACATCTACAAGGATACTCTGCAAATCACATTTAAGTGCCTGGCAGAGGGCTAATCGAAACACCATCACAATTCTCTATTATTCCAATCTCGTACAGCGTGTGTAAAGAACAAACACTTATATCTTTCCGTACGAGCTCGGATTTCCCTTACTTTATAGAGGTGATTGTTTCTTCCTATGTAGGTCGGTGTCAACAAAATATTTTCGCCTTAGGAGGGGAAAGTTGGAGACTGGAATTTCGTGAATAGATTCCGCCGTTACGAAAAACGCCTTTCTGTTAATTTTGTCGAGTCAAAATTCTTATCATTTCTGTGACACTCACTCCCATATTTTGCGATAATACAAAACGTGCTGCCCTTCTTTTAACTTTTTCGATGCAATCCATCAGTCCTATCTGGTAAGGATCCCACACCGCGCAGCAGTATTCTAAAAGACGACGGACAGGCGTAGTATAGGCAGTCTCCTTAGTAGTTCTGTTACATTTCCGAAGTGTCCTGCCAATAAAACGCCGTCTTTGCGTACCCTTCCCCACAACATTTTCTATGTGTTCCTTCCAGTTTAAGTTGTTCGTAATTGTAATACCTATGCTTTTAGTTCAATTTCCGCCTTTTAGACTAGACAGATTTATTGTAAACCGAAGTTTAACGAATTCCTTTTACCACTCATGTGGATGACCTCACATATTCGTTATTTAGGGTTAACTGCCTGTTTTCGCACCATTCAGGTATTTTTTTAACATCGTTTTGCAATTTGTTTTGATCTTCTGATGACTTTATTAGTCGATAAACGACAGCGTCATCTGCAAACAACTTAACACGGTTTCTCAGGTTGTCTGCCAAATTGTTCATTTAGATAAGGAATGCAAAGGGCCTATAACACTACCTTGGGGAACGCGAGGTATCACATCGGTTTGACTCGATGACTTTCCGTCAGTTACTACGAACTGTGACCTCTCTGACAGGAAATCACAAATCCGGACACATATCTGAGACGATATTCCACAAGCACGAAATTTCACTAGAAGCCGTTTGTGCGGTACAGTGTCTAAAACTTTCCGGAAAACCAGAAATATGGGATCGATCTGAAATCCCTTGTCAATAATACTAAGCACTTCATTTGAATAAAGAGCTAGTTGTCTTTCACAGGAATGATCTTGTCTAAACACATGTTGGCTGTGTGTCAATAGACAGTTTTCTTCAAGGTAATTCATAATGATGTAACAATTGGATCGTCGCC
Organism: Schistocerca cancellata; assembly: GCF_023864275.1. Taxonomy (NCBI): domain Eukaryota; kingdom Metazoa; phylum Arthropoda; class Insecta; order Orthoptera; family Acrididae; genus Schistocerca; species Schistocerca cancellata. Next base: position 720,405,573 of record NC_064629.1, read on the forward strand.
ACTGCACTGAAGCAGGTCTCTCTGTTATGGGCAGTGTGACTAGATACCAGGTTTTAGAGGAACAAATGGGCAGTACTGGTGTATAAATGAGGCTGAATTTGAGGAGATTACGTCATTCGAGTCAGGGACTTGGTAATTGCTGCGTAGCCGCACTACAATGCTGGAGCACCACTGGCCAATCAGACGACTGGGCAGCGCCATCAGCAGCCTATGGTTCGAGACCAGGCTGTGTCTGCCGCCACATTCGGTCCTTTGTGAGACTTGGCGTCATAGCCCTGCTGGCTTGCTGTTCCTGTCTGCTGCCGCAAATGATGAGACCCAGGGAGGGACTCGACGTCACACCGTCAGCCACCGTCTGTCGCCTGTCTGAGGGGCATGGGTTCAGACCAACGCACAACCTCTGAGCAAAGAGCAGCCAAGTCGCCTTCTGGCGTGTCACTCCCCTGGGAATCGCCACTGTCGCAACTGCCTGTGGCGTCGCCCTCGCTGGCTACTTTTACTCATTTTACATACTACCTTTTCACAATCTCCATAATAGCGACAATAGCATCGTATTAAATTTTGTGACTGGTTGCATGATAATCGTCATTTGCTTCTATTAATACTTTTTGCTTGTGTAGACACGTTTATATGGAACGTAATCAACACCACACTCAATAATTATCGTTGGCCGCAGGAAAATGTGCACGCTACAGTGGAAACCAATTTCCAAGTTCGTTTTACGATCACTGTTTGGTGTGACACGAACGGTAACATGCTGATAGGTTTTGATGAGCGACTAACAAGACAGAATGATTTGCATGTTGAAAGCTTAAGAGGATTCTCTTGACCTCACGGACTGCAATGTACTTCCATCATTATGGAGACCCTCTACATTTTACCAGACGTATGAGAAAACTACTCAGCCGCACTTCCCTAGTCGCTGGTTTGGTCGTGGCAGTGCAATTAACTGGGCACTAAGATTGCCAGACCTTACGCCATTTTGATTTTGAGGTTGGATGAAGTCTGAGATGTACAAGCAAAAGATGAATACGCGAGATGAACTGCGTGGACGCATCATGGACACTGCTGCCCTCATTAGGAAACGTGCTGAGGCATTCAGACAGGCAACACATGTTCCCCCAAAAGAGTGCACAAATGCATTGAAGTTCGCTCTGGGATACTCGAACATTGATTGTGTACCGTATATCGGCTGTGATGTGACGTGTACAATACTTAGAGATGGATTTTTAAACTGATACCTTGCTAAACGAATATTAACTAACTGTTGCGTACATGTGTGAAGCTGGCAATTTATTCAAGGATACAGAAAATAAATAACGATGTACATTAAATGTCTTGTGTCTCGAAAATCATTCGGAATAGGGCATATGCCTGTATGAAGTTTTTTGCTTCAAACGATAGTTCCTGTAACATCCCTGAATATTGACCATTACTCCTGGGACACACTGTTCCCCAGGAATGTGTGATGGGGCCCTTGCTGTTCATGTCGAATATTAATGGCAGTGCAGAAAATATTAACGGTAACCTCATACTTTTTGCACATTGTGTATTCATTTACAATTGAGATCTGCCTGAAATACGGTCCACAGATATTCAGCCTAATGTTGATAGAATTTCGGAGTGATGCAACACCTGGACACTTGCTTCAACTGGTAAAAATGCAAAATTACGCACTTCGCAAAAACAAACCACTGCAGTATTTTATAACTGCAATATCAACGAGTCGTAATTGGAATCTGTAAACACACAAAAACACTTGGATGTAACGGGTTTTGAAGGTATGAAACGGGATGGTCGCAGAATTTAAGGAAGGCAATCATTCGCGACCCATTACTTTTACTACTCTTGCCTATCTAGATTTCGGCTCTAAGAAGGCGTCTCCACATATGCAAGAGTAAGAGAAGCAATTCAAAAGTGGCTGAGTGCTGTGTATCTCTCCTTCCTTGTAGTCTACGGTTCCTGTGCATATCAGTTCGCTTTGGAAACGATGTTAGTCGCAAAAGTGGTACGTTTTTTCAGATGATACTTGTGTTTTAAGAAATGCCATTAAAGGGAAAGCAATAGAAGACATTGTTAATTATGTTTTTATAAGGCTTATTAACTGGTTCTCTGAAATTTGACTTTCCCTAAATTTTAGGGAAAATGCACCATATTCAGTTCTGTACAATGAATAGAATAATATCAACAATTGACGCGGCACAAGAACAGGAGGCAGTAAACAGGGTAGAATACTCCAAATTTTTGGGTCTACATACTTATGAAAACTAGAAGTAGAAGAAGCGTATTGCTGAGTTGCTCAAACAGTCAAGTTCAGCTACTTTTGTTCTTAGTATAATAGCTAGTCTTGGAAACAACATACTAACATATTTTGCGTATTTACTCTGAATAATGACTCATGTAGTAATTTTCTTGGGACATTACCAGTAAGAAATAAGGTACTGATTGCCCAAAAGCGAGCAGTAAGAATAATAAGCAATAATAAGTGACGTTCACGCGCGGTCGTCATGTTCATACTTCTTCAAGGAGCTGTGCATTTTAACCACGATGTCACAAATTCGTCATAAATAATCGACAACAATTTGAGAAGAGTAGTCATTTACTCACCTGCAACACTAGAGGAAAAAGTGAAGTTTATTACCCATTATTAAAGCTTTTAGTGACTCACAAATGAGTTCAATACGATGCAAAAAGTTTTTGATTATTTGCACCATAACGTACTATGTCTGACAGGTAGCGTAGCAAGATTTATATATATATATTAGAATCATTTTCCGTGGACAACCCAGTTCTACTTCATGGACGAACTTCTCTTTAAAAGCCTGTAGCCTGAGAAAGAAAATATTTTTAAATGTAGTTGAGCGAATAGGACAAAGAAATGTGTTCATTAATGTAAACAGTCGTCATATATACGTACCCTGTAAACTGAATAATTGCATATCATTTGCTCATCCGTAGGCAAAGCAGATCGCAGAATTCGTTTCATAAGTAGAATACTAGGATGTACTCAGTCTTCAAAGGAGACTGCTTACAAAACACTCATGCGATCCTTCCTAGAATATTGCACTAGTGTGTGTGATCCTTTCCAAATAGGACGAACAAGAGCACTGAACGTTTACAGAGAAATGACTCAGCAACGATCACAGGTTTGTCTGATCTACAGGACAGTGTCACGGAAATTCTGGAGAAACTGGACTGGCAGACATCTACATACAAAGTGTCAGGAACCAATTTTAGTAGACGAATTTTAGAATATACTGCAACTCCTCTGCAGCAATCGAGAGGACAGGATTAGGTTAACTCCAGCGACTATAAAGGCATACAAATGGCAATTTTTCATGAAATCCGTACGTGAATGGAAGGAGAAGAAACCCTAATTAGTTCAGTTGGATGTACCTTCTACCACACATTTCATAGTGGTTTGCAGAGTCGGTATGTAGATACACAGGGGTTCGACAATGGATGTAGATATACAGGTGTTGGACAAAAACTTGGAAGCACTGAGAGAAATACAAAGCATGTTTAATCATAAATGCGGATGCTATCCAAACCTGCTGGGTGCGCTGTTGTATTTGATTACGAACGCCACCTGTGCAATGCCCTCAATACGTTGCAAGTGTCAGTCGTGGTCGGCAGAGTGTTCTGTGCAGCTGTAAGTGTGTTATGTCAGAGGTAAGTGAATTCATAAATGGCCAGATTGTTGGTGATTTAACGGTATTTGCTTGTGTTACCAAGTAGCTGAAGTGGTTCGTGTTTCATGAGGCACCGTATCAAAGATTTATACCGAATACAAAGAGAGCAGAAACGCGTACTTTGAGTCACAATGTGAACGAGAGTATGTGTTGAGTAACCACTGCAGATGATCATTGAAGAGGACTGTGACGAAAAATAAGAGGACAGCAGCTATGATAATCACTGTAGAACTCAATTTCGCACTCGAGTACACTGTCAGCACCAAAACAACAGGAAGGGATCTTCATAAGCTGAGAACTGCAGGCTGAAGTGGGATTTCGAAACCAAGTATTAGCGACTGCAATGGGTGTAACAGGAAAAGGTGGTACTGATGCCATAAAAACTTAAATGTGGAACAATGGAAGAAAGTGATTTGGTTGTCTGAGTCTTGTTTTACACTGTTTCCAATTGCTGCCCGAGTTAATGACCGGCATATGCATGTCCCATGCCTACGATACAGACAGTTTGCTGCCAACAGCGAAACATGGCGAGGGTTCGGTGATGATTTATTCAGCCATACCGTGGTATTCCTTGTACCCCATGGTTACTCTGCAAGGATGTAGTTGTTGAACAGTTCAAAGAAAACTTGATTCTCATTTCAAATAGGTACCCCACTCATACAATTATAGTCGGTGGTGACTTTGATCAATCCTCGATTTGCTGGAAAAATTATACGTTTAAAGCTGGGGACAGGCATATAACGTCATCCGAAATTGTACTAAACGCTTTCTCAGAAAATTATTTTGAACAGTTAGTTCATAAGCCAACTCGAAGCGTAAATGGTTGCGAAAGCTTACTTGACCTCTTAGCAACAAATAATCGTGGACAAATAGTGACTATCGTGACGAATACAAGGATTAGCGACCACAAGGCAGTAGTTGCTAGTCTGAATACCATAACTCCTACAACCATCAAAAAGAAACGCAAAGTATATCTATTTAAAAAACTGATAAAAATACTCTTAACGCCTGTTTAAGAGACAGTCTGCACTCCTTCCGATTTGATCATGTAAGTGTAGAAATGTTGTGTAATGATTTCCAGAAGATAATATCGCCAGCAATTGAGAGATACATACCACATAAATTAATAAGTGATGGTACTGATCCCCCATGGTCCACAAAACGGATCAGATCACTGTTGTAAAAACAGCGAAAAATGCGTACCAAATTTAAAAGGACGCAAAATAACCAAGACTGGCAAAGTTTTGCAGAAGTTTGAAATATAGTGCGTACTTCAATGCGAGATGCTTTCAATAATTTCCACAACGAAACTCTGTCACGAAATCTGGCAGAAAACCCAAAGAGATTCTGGTGATACATAAAGCACACTAGTGGCAAGACGCAATTAATAGAGGAACTCAGGGCGGAACGGGATAGTTAACGTTTAAGAATTTCTATAAAATAAGGGAACACAAGGAAACAAATCTTAAAGTGATAAAAAACTCCTTGTAATGTAGCCTAATGTACCTTATTTTAAAATCACTTAAAACAGTACATTTTGCATTTTTTACAATTTTTCGAAGAAAGTCTTGCATATTGCCCATTCTGCCCCACCGACGGGGCAGAGTGGGATAAGGGTATTTTTTGTTAAATTATTGCATACACGTTGAATTTGAATTACGAATATCGTATTAAACTGTGACAAAATGTTGTATAACAGGCAATTCAGACTAAGGAATGTGTAATTTAAATAATTAAAAAGTCATTCTTCAAAATAAGAAAATATTTTAATGTCATTCTGAAAAATGTACAATGCTTAATAACCACCAAACCACTAGCCCTTTCGACAATAGTCACAAATCAGTATTTCCTCTTCATCTTCACTGTCTATGCCAGCTCATGAATTGTGTGCCCACTCTGGCATGCGACCCAGCCCTCATTAGAAACGGAGTAGAAGTCCCCACAGTAGAGACACTCAGCGCCCTCTCTCTCTGATTCTCTCTTCTCCACCACTTCTTTCTTTTATTTTTCTTAAGGTCTTTGATGTCCTCTGTTTCAGTATTTTGGGTGTACAGTCTGATATTTTTGCCTTAAGTTGCACTGCACCTGACGTCTCTGTCCTGACATTGTTTATATTTGTGCACCCTCCTCCTTTCTGTAGGCCTAGTTTACGTGCGACAGCATTCTGCAGTTCATTCTTATAAGGAGAATCTGTTAATACGACGGTTTTTCCTTTTCGTCTTGTACTCCGCCGAGTATACTGACAGATTAGTGGGATTGGAATGACAGCCTCGGGCGATATCTGGAAAGCTGAGTTGATCGGCGAACGTAGCTGGTTGGGAGAGTCTGGCATCGATGAACATCCAGGCTGGGTTTGCTTTCTACTTGCATCAAAATATGACAGAGCACAATGGGACACTATCCCATTCTGCCCTGTCCCATTCCGCCCCAAGAGCACTTTTGAGGTTAACAACTTTTATGGAATGTAATAACTAACGTATTTAAATGCATTAAATAACTAAAATATAACAAATACCATGCACTTTAAGCGAATGTGTCATTTTAGGGTATACAATTAACAACTTGCATGGCGATGAAACTCACCAAACGTTAGAACAACGCAAGCGGTTACGTGACGGAGAACAATTCACTTAGATCTCGCACTTCAAACTAAATCAGAATGGCTGCCCTCACTTCCCTTACAGGTTGCAACACTGTGCAGTCTAGAAACGAGCAATTTCCCATTGTGCCCCGCTATCCCGTTCTGCCCCGAATTCCCCTACCTTCACAGTGCGATAACAACGCTGAAGTCACTAATGACACTGCCACTAAAGAACAGATATTAAACATAATTTTCAGAAACTCCTTCAACAAAGAAGACGAAGTTAATATTCCTGAATTCCTATCAAGAACAACGGTCAAGATAAGAAACATAGAAATAGATATCCTTGCTGTCGCAAAGTAGCTAGAATCACTTAATAAAAGCAAGGCTCCCGGTCCTGATTGTATACCAGTCAAGTTACTCTCAGAGTCTGGTGATACAATAGCTCCATATTTAGCAATTTGATGCAACCGGTCGTTCCCAGAAAGATTCATACCTAAAGACTGGAAAATTACTCAAGTGACACCAATACCCAAAACGGGAAGTAGGAGTAATCCATTGAATAACAGGCCCATATCACTAACGTCGATTTGCAATAGGTTTTTGGAACATACACCGTATTCGGACTTTATGAAGTACCTTGAGGAAAACGATTTATTGACACGTAGTGAGCATGAATACAGAAAATATCATTCTTTCGAAACACAACTAGCTCTTTATACTAATGAAGTAATGAGTGCTATCGACAGGGGATGTCAAACTGATTCCATATTTTTAGATTTCCAGAAGGATTTCGATACTGTTCCTCACAAGCATCTTCTAAACAACTGTGTGCCTATGGAATATCGCCTCAGTTATGTGGCTGGATTCATGATTCCCTGTCAGAAAGGTCACAGTTCGTAGTAATAGACAGAAAGTCATCTAGTAAAACAGAAATAATATCTGGCGTTCCCCAATGCAGTGTTATAGGCCCTCTATTTTTCCTGGTCTGTATTAACGACATAAAAGACAATCTCAGTAGCCGTCTTAGATTGTTTGCAGATGATGCTGTCATTTACCGTGTTGTAAAGTCATCAGATGACCAAAACAAATTACAAAATGATTTAGATAAGGAATCGATATGGTGCGAAAAATAGCAATTGACCCTGAACAAGGTAAAATGTGAAGTTATTCACATGAGTATTAAAAGAAATCCGCTAAATTTCGATTCACGGTAAGTCACACAAATCTGAACTGTGTAAATTCAACTAAATAATAAACGATTGCAATTACAAATATCCTAAATTGGAACGATCACATAGATACAGCCAACCAAAGACTGAGATTCAATGGCAGAACACTTACAAGGTGTGACAGGTCTTCTAAAGAGACTGCTTACACCGTGCTTGTCCGCCCTGTTCTGGAATGTTTCTGTGCGGTGTGGGATCCGCATCAGATGGGACTGGCGGATGACATCGAAAAGGTATAGGGGGGCAGCTCTTTTTGTATTACCGCGAAGTTGGGGGGATAGTGCCGCAGACATGATACGTGAATTGGAGTGGCAATCATTAAAACAAAGGCGGTTTTTGTTGCGATGCGATCTTCTCATGATATTTCAATCACCAGTTTGCTACTCCGATCGCGAGAACCCACCTACATAGGGAGAAATGATCATCACGATAAAATATGAGAAACCTGGGCTCGCACAGAAAAATTTAAGTGCTCGTTTTCCCGTGCACCGTTTGAGAGTGGAACGGTAGAGAGACAGCTTGAAGATGGTTCATTGAACCCTCTGCCAGGCACATTCTTATGAACAGCAGAGTAATCATGTAGATGTAGATGCTGTGTTCCAAGAAGTCATGGTTCCTGTTTGCACAGCTCACATAGTCCTGGACTGGTTTGTGACCAAGAGATTGAGTTGTCGCATCTCCCCTGACCACCACAGTGACAGATCTCAGCATTTTTGAGCCTTCATCGTCAAATTGGGAATGAAGTGTACGTGAATACTACTCACTTCCATCATCACTACCTGAAGTTTCCAATATTTTTCAGGAACAATGGTGTAAGATTCCCCTGAAAACCGCACAGTACATGTATTTCGCCGTTCTGTGATGACTAGAAGCTGTTATTTCCGTCGCCGCGTTAGGCGTGGTACGATGTTGTACTTAAAGTTGTTCCATATTTGTGTCCACGCCCTGTAGATGTTGATATAGACTAGTGCTAGAAATAACCAAGTTACGAAGTTCCTCCTTCATTCTCTGCTTCTGCAGAAATGGCTGTGTACTATGATTGTTCAAGGGAACAGGGACGGTAGTAAATCCGTCATCTGGCTAGCCGACACACGAGAAAGCGTCGTAACGTTCCTGGAGGTACGCATTCGCGTGTCTGCTACCGTCGCCCCAGCCCGCCATCCACCAAGCACATGACCACGAGCTCACACACATACACACGCACACACTCACACACAGAGACACGCGCATGCGCAATCTCGTCCACATTTCTGTGTAGGAGAATACTCCTTTCCTTAGACAAAAGCACAAACCCAGCGAGGTGGCGAAGTGGGAAGACACAGGACTCACAGTCAGGAGGGCAGTGGTTCGAATCTCTGTCAGGCCATTCACATTTAGCTTTCTTTCTCAGCAGTCTCCTACCCAAGCTTATGCTTGGAAAACTGCAAGAAACCTAAATGTGGATGGACTGATAGAGATACAAACCACTGATCTCCTAACTGTGACTTCTGAGTCCTCCCACTTCATCACCCCGCTGGGTTTTATTAATGAAATTTGGTGAATGCGATGGATGCCCTCTGTGTAGTTTATAACGTTTTATTTTATCACGATAGCCTTCGCATTGGCCAGTTCACGTGAGGTAGCTATTTTTGGTGTAGCCAACCCAACATGTTCGAGTACTTCAAAACTGGCTCTTTCAGCAAAATCCAACAACAGATAATAAAAAATCGTTGCAGCACATCAGCAGTCCACATTGTATTTTATGTACGATGTGGTGCAGGCATGGAACACTGGACTCTCGTTCAGGAAGATTAACAATTCCTCATGTTTCTCTAACTCATTTCATGCAAATGATATTACGGCTCCTTGAACAAGGTTATGACCAATTTTCTAAACTGCCCTTTCAAGTAAGATAGTGCCCCTTTGTAATAATTCTGATTCAAGGCACGTTACATTCTAACCCACATTACCACAGATCACATAGCGAAAGATAATACGAGCAAAAACATAGATTATTATTAGTGTAACAATGAGCTGGCTAAAAATCCTATAAAATGTTTAAAATGCTCCAACTTTGATGTTTCTTACTATAATTGCATTAACTATTCTTGACTGCAAACGATAGCATTAAGATTCGTGAAAAGTGCTATTTATTTGCATAACACTGGAGTGTTTTGAGCTGATTTTCTAAGAATTTCATGCCCTGAATTAAAACAATTCATTAATATTTGCCAAGGAGCTCAAAATTCTAAAATACAAGACTTTGGTGAAATATATGTTATAGTGTTTTAATATAAGTCTGTGGATAAAAAATGAAACAATAATTTTACTGTTGTATTATATAAATATTATTCTATACTAAATAAAAAGGTCATCCAGTCCCTGAACATTTAGGAAGCTTCTTTTCCATGACATTCTTGAATGTATTATGGAGCGGTCCATTTTTAAATTCGAGCAGTAAACTGCCATCACGTGCATATCCGATCTTCCTTGGTAGCGTTCCTCGACAGTTTTCATAGCAGAGTTGCCTTATTTGTGAATAGTCAAATATTCCTGCTTGAATTTTTCCGTTCTCAGCTCAGACATTTATATGGCAAAGCGTGACCCGTTCTTATCAAAAGCCTTAGAAACTGCTTCAAAAGGCCCAACTTGATATGCAGTGGACGACAAATGATTTTCTCTCGTCCAACTAAGGGGTCGTTAATGACATTGTTCCACCCTACGTACATGTTTCTCTCTTTGGCCATTCTTTTCCAACACTGTGAAGTGTTTTGTCTCTACTGTTCCAGAGTCACAAGAAACACATTGCAAACCAAGGAGAAAGTTTACCGTTCATAAGTCTAGACAAACCATCCATTGATGTTTATGAGACTTAATCTTGTCAAAGATCAAAACTACGGTTTTATGTTCTTCTTTCATTTCCCTTAACGGAGCAGCTGATATGGAACTAAATTTGGTACCATTGTGTATTAGTACAAATTTCAAACTTGACTTTAGCTGTGCACAGAAACGAGATAATCGACTAGAAAACATTAAGGAAGACCCATTTCCTCAGGAGTCCATTCATTTCATGCAAAACACGAGATTGTCTTCTTGAGAGTAGAAAATATAAAAATGAATGGCTTCCTGCATCAACATGTCGTTATGACACCAGCCTGGGCAAAACCGAAAGATACAATTCCACATCCATTTGTTTAACATTTATTGCGACTTAGATCGTATAGTATGAGTTTTACGACTCTTATATAGGTACACGATACTTTGAAGTATTTACGAAATAGTAGCCTGTTCTTTTCCAAATTTACCTCTTTAGTGCGAGAAAAAAATAAAATTATGAAAACTGGTCATCCTACAGATTTCACTTTACAGAAGTATATATTTAAGAAGTATTGTTGACCTTAAAGGTTTTTATTGGATTTCATTTCATATATACAGTTTTTCCCGTATATGACAGTTACTCACCAAAATTCCAAATGTCATATGAGCTGTAGAAAAACGAAATTGATTGTTAATCAGACAATAGTCTTCAGTGTTTTAAAAAACGACAGTTAACGTCACAAGAAATTTTCTGCTTGACATAATAATTTAATACTGCAATATGTAAACAAATCTTGGAACATGCTGTATTTTTATATTTCCAAACTTTACTACAGGAATATATAAAATTTCTTTTACAAATCGCATTTTTGTAACCATAAAAAGGTATAATTTTTGCATGAGTCGCCACTGTTTTTAAAAACAAATGTCGTACTAATAATTATTTTGACAAAGGAAATTCTAGAACATTTTGGACAAAAATTTTGTGTTACATAGAACTGTATGCATCCCAAATCAAATTGGGCATAGTTGTTAGCTGAGTTGACTTTCAAAATTTTGTATGTGATGCATGGTGTGTAATGTTTTTGTTATCAGCAATCATCTGAAAATGAGCTCCTTCTGAGTGAAAAGAGGTTTTGGTGATGAGGCTACGTTTTTTATGTCTTGTTGTTTGGTAAAAAAGTTAACACTAAGAAAAAACTGTGTATTATCTTTTACTATGGGTGACAAAGTAATTGTGAAATAAATCAAGAAGTAATCTTAAGAAATAGTATCTTCACAAGCTAGTAAACAATCTGAGAACCTATTCATAACCAAATTAAGCGAATGCGGCCTCTTCTCATTGAAACAAGATGAGTATTTACCTTTACTCTACAAATTGTTTAATCATATCTTGAAAGAGTCATTTTCTCATGAAGTTCTGTTGAACTAAACCTATTACATAGTTACAGCAGAGATTCATTATAATTGGACTGGCTCATCGGGGATATTTTGCGTCAGATGGTCCATTTCAATAGCAAGAAAGGTACCAGACATTTTCTGTTGTATGGTAAAAGGTAATCTTGGTTCCTTGATCCGGTACATTTTTGTTGGAAGCCAGTAATTCAGAAGCTTCTTTTGACGGCTTGAGATCTCTGGTGGGTTTTTAACTCATCCCAGTTTAAAACTTGAGGAATTAATGCTGTACCCACATAATCACTGTCATTGTCATTAGTATCAGAGGTACAACACCAGTCCTCACAAACAACAGGTTTTGGAGTGGCTTTTGTTTCAGACGTTTGCGTTTCCCGGTAGTCCACAATCGTAAATGTTCTGTACAAGTTTTACAGATTTATTGCAAAAATCTTTACAAAGTCAATAATAGGTTTTCGGTTTCCTTTCATCGTTTATTCTTTGCATATGTAGCAAAAACGATCAAGTTGATTTACGCTACTTCTTCTACTTTAACTTATATTATTTCTGTTCAACAACACAAGTGCAAAAAACTACAACATAGATGTTTCCTAACTGAATCATCAAGCGACGTCATTCTCGCTCAGCCCTGTACGGCCTAGCTCACACAGTAACCTGCAACTCCATCTGGTGGATATTCCTGGAACTAATTAGAAAGCAGACCGGCAATAGGGCAAACCTACAGGAACCAATCCTCGTACATGTGATTTAGATGTTCACAAATCAGAGTTACAAATGCACATTTCATATAGAAGTGCATGTTAAACAACAATGATCAAAAAAATAAGAGCGGATAGAGGAAGACTAATTTCACTTTAGGATTCAATGCCCCAACTATGGCTAAAATCAATTATAAAATCCTAGATATAAAAAAAAAACAGTTTGTTCTTGGCCTGTGTAATTACTTCACTGCTAGTTTCCCTGAGTATCTTAAAATGTTGTAACAGTTATTATTGTTGATAATAGGTGTGCAAGGCGCCAATATAGATTTGACCTCTTCAGACTGATGCATTAAATGAATAATAATTTATTTCTGCTAAGATAGTAGATTTGCTTCCAGTAAAAATCGATTTCGAGTACATGATCTGGCCACTGAGATTAAGGTTGTCTATGGTTCACTTGAATCGATGCAAGGCATTTCCAGGTCGATTCTTTGAATGAGACGGAGTTGAATTTCTTCCCCATCCTTCTCCAACTGAGGAAGTATTCGGTAGATAATCATACCGTCGTCGTTGAGGATTTAAGCCCCAACGTTCCGTTTTGTCTCCATCGTCTTCGTTGTACAAATACTACTTTCGTTGTTTAGTTAATATCTTTGTTGACCACGCTGTGAAAAACAAAATGGTGGACTATTGAACTTTCCTACTTTCTTTCTACTGCTCTTCTCTCATCGAAAATTAGTTTTCGTTGTATAATTTATATCTTTGCAAAACCAGAACGCTCCACTTCCACTAGCGAGGAAACAGCTGCAGTGCTAGATGACACGTTACGTGCTGACATGGTAATTCATACTTGCAACACCGTACAGCCGTGGAGATATATGCAAACAATGTTTTGGAATAGAAATCAGAATCCGCCAGTGGTAATAGTTGATGACACCCTTGTAGCACATTGTAGGAACGATCGAAAATACATTGCTGGCCATTGAAACTGCTCACCAGGAAGGATAGAAAATAATGACATTTTACTCATAGTCCTTATAAAGTGTAGTGGAAAAAATACGTGAATAAATCTGTAGGTGATTTGAAAGCATACAGGTTCCGAAATTTGCACGGTCCTGTAACATTAATGTGGCCACCGCCCATGTTCAACGTCAACATGCAATAATCACTCAAAGACTGGCCAATCAGACGACTGGGCAGCGCCAGCAGCAGCCTATGGTTCGAGACCAGGCTGTGTCTGCCGGCACACTGGGTCCTTTGTGAGACTTGGCGTCATAGCCCTGCTGGCTTGCTGTTCCTGTCTGCTGCCGCAAATGCTGAGACCCAGGGAGGGACTCGACATCACACCGTCAGCCACCGTCTGTCGCCTGTCTGAGAGGCATGGGTTCAGACCCACGCACAACCGCACAGCCATGTCGCCTTCTGGCGTGTCACTCCCCTGGGAAGCGCCACTGTCGCAGCTGCCTGTGGCCTCGCCCTCGCTGGTTACTTTTACCCATTTTACACAATACCTTTTCACAATCTTCATAATAGCGACAATAGTATCGTAATTAAATTTTGTCACTGGTTACATGATAATCGTCATTTGCTTCCATTAATACTTTTTGCTGCTGTAGACACGTTTATATGGAACGTAATCAACAACACACTCAATAATTATCGGTAGCTGCAGGAAAATTTGCTACAGTGGAAACCAATTTACAAGTTCTTTGTACGATCACTGGTGTGACACGATCGGTAAAATGCTGATAGGTTGAATCAGTTTAGAAGAGCGAATAACAAGACAGAATGATTTGCATGTTGAAAGCTTATCTTGGCCTCAGGAACTGCAATGTACTTCGAGCATTATGGAGACCCCGTACATTTTACCAGACGTATGAGAAAACTTCTCTAGTCGCTGGTTTGGTTGTAGTAGTCCAATTAACTGGCCACTAAGATCGCTAGGTATTATGTTGTTAGATTTTTGACTTTGTGGTTGGATGAAGTCTCAGACATCTGATATGTACGAGACATGAACCGCATGGTTGCATCATGGACACTGCTGCCCTCATTAGGGAAAGTGCTGAATCACTCAGACAGGCAACACAACATGTTCTCCAAGAGTGCTCAAATGCACTGTAGTTGGCGCTGCGACACTCGAACACTGATTGTGCACCGAACATCAGCTGTGATGTGACGTGTACGATAATACTTGTTGATGAATGGGCTAAAATCAAATTTTTTGCTGATACTTTGTTAAACTGATAATGTTATATTTACTAACTGTTGTAAATGAGTGAAGCTGTCAGTTTGTTGAAGAATACAGAAAATAAATAACGATGTACATTAAATGTGATCTGTCTCGAAAGTCATTCAGAATAGGGCATATGTCTGTATGAAGTTTTTTGCTTCAAACGATCGTTCCTGTGACCTTCATCAATATTGACCATTCCTCCTGGGACACCCTGTGCCCCAGGGAAGTGTGTTTGGGCCCTTGCTGTTCATGTTGAATATTAATGACAGTGCAGAATATATTAACGGTAACCTCAGACTTTTTGTAGATGGTGTAGTTATTTACAATTAAGCGCTGCCTGAAATACTGTTCACGGATATTCAGTCGTATCATAATTGAATTTCAGAGTGATGCAACACCTGGACACTTGCTTGAAATGGTAATAATGCAAAATTACATACTTCACAAAAAGAAAACAATGTAGTATTTTATAACTACAACATCAACGCATCTTAAATGGAATCTGTAAACACATAAAAATACTTCGATGTAACAGTTTTTGTAGGTATCGAACATGATGATGGCAGAAATTAGGGAAGAAGAGACACGCAGCAATCATTCACGACCCATTGGTTTTACTACTCTTGCCTATCTAGATTTCGGCTGTAAGTAGCCGTCTCCACATATGCAAGAGTTATAAAAGTAATGGAAATGCGACTGACAATGAGTGCTGTGTTTGTCTCCTGCCTTGTAGTCTACGGTTCCTGTGCACATCAGTTCCTTGTGGAATCAAAGTTGGTCGCAAAACTGGTATGTTTTTGCAGATGATGTTTGTGTTTTAGGAAATGGCATTAAAGGGAAAGGAATAGAAGACATTGTTAATGATGTTTCAATAAGACTTATTAACTGGTTCTCTGAAATTGGACTCACGTTAAATTTTTGGGGAAATACACTATATTTAGTATTGAACAATAAATAGAGTAATATCAACAATCGACGTGGCACAAGAACAGGAGTCAGTAAACAGGGTAGAATGCTTCAAATTTTTGGGCCTACATACTCATGAAAACTGAACTGGAAGAAGCGAATTGCTGAGTTTCTCAAACAGTTAAGTTCACCCACTTTTGTTCTACATCGCGCCATAAACTGTGGTGGCGCGCGTCTCATGGCCTGCATTTAGAGTGAGGGCGCCACTGATCAACACCAACTCAAAGGAAGGCCTCGGCGCTTGTTGGTGACGTCACGTCAACTAGGCCCGGCGAACGCCAGGTCTGCTGCAGGCAAAAACGCCTGGGCGTGCTTATCACTATAAATCTCTTATTTTTGGACAAAATGTTTGGTATTGTTTTGGATTCTGCAGTTTTATTTAGATGAAAGATTTTCTTACTGTAGTAAAGCTACAAATGAAGATCGACTTCTACTAGTTTTTCCATTCGTCTGTAAAGAATTCGCGTTAGTATTTTGCAGCTGTGACTTATTAAACTGATAGCTCGGTAGTTTTCACATCTGTCAACACCTGCTTTCTTTGGGATTGGAATTATTATATTCTTCTTGAAGTCTGAGGGTATTTCGCCTGTCTCATATATCTTGCTCACCAGATGGTAGAGTTTTGTCAGGACTGGCTCTCCCAAGGCTGTCAGTAGTTCTAATGGAATGTTGTCTACTGCTGGGGCCTTGTTTCGACTCAGGTCTTCCAGTGCTCTGTCAAACTCTTCACGCAGTATCATATCTCCAATTTCATCTTCATCTACATCCTCTTCCATTTCCATAATATTGTCCTCAAGTACTTCGCCCTTGTATAGACCCTCTATATACTCCTTCCACCTTTCTGCTTTCCCATCTTTGCTTATAACTGGGTTTCCATCTGAGTTCTTGATATTCATACAAGTGGTTCTCTTTTCTCTAAAGGTCTCTTTAATTTTTCTGTAGGCTGTATCTATCTTACCCCTGGTGAGACAAGCCTCTACATCCTTACATTTGTCCTTTAGCCATCCCTGCTTAGCCATTTTGCACTTCCTGTCGATCTCATTTTTGAGACGTTTGTATTCCTTTTTGCCTACTTCATTTACTGCATTTTTATATTTTCTCCTTTAATCAATTAAGTTCAATATTTCTTCTGTTACCCAAGGATTTCTAGCAGCCCTCGTCTTTTTACCTACTTTATCCTCTGCTGCTTTCATTACTTCATCCCTCAAAGCTACCCTTTCTTCTTCTACTGTATTTCTTTCCCCCATTCCTGTCAATTGTTCCCTTATGCTCTCCTTGAAACTCTGTACAATCTCTGGTTCTTTCAGTTTATCCAGGTCCCATCCCCTTAAATTCCCAGCTTTTTGCAGTTTCTTCAGTATTAATCTACAGTTCATAACCAATAGATTATGATCAGAGTCCACATCTGCCATTGGAAATGTCTTACAATTTAAAACCTGGTTCCTAAATCTCTGTCTTACCATTATATAATCTATCTGAAACCTGTCAGTACCTCCAGGCTTCTTCCATGTATACAACCTTCTGTTATGATTCTTGAACCAAGTGTTAGCTATGATTAAGTTGTGATCTGTGCAAAATTGTACCAGGCGGCTTCCTCTTTCATTTCTTCCCCCCAATACATATTCACCTACTACGTTTCCTTGTCTCCCTTTTCCTGCTACCGAATTCAATAAATCTCTTATTTTTGGACAAAATGTTTGGTATTGTTTTGGATTCTGCAGTTTTATTTAGATGAAAGATTTTCTTACTATCCTAAAGCTACAAATGAAGACCATTACTGAATCTTGTCGAAACAAACGTAGATCAATATGAGAAGATGCTTTGCCCCACTGCAAGCTTCGGAAATTTTACATTCAAGTAACTATATTTACTTGATCCATTTTGTTATCGAAACTTACCCCAAACCCCTTACAATTACCTCGTTTCTTTTAATTATTTATTTATTTATTTTAGTTTGACATCGTCATTGGAAATGTGAACTAATTTACATGTGTAAATGTCCAACTGTGGCCAGTCATTAGATTACAGTCGTTTTCAACGAAAGGAATTCTAAACAGGAAACAAAATAGCTTCATACATCGAAAATACTGCTGAGCTTAAACTTTTCTAAACATGCACATTAGAAAAGATAAATATTCCTCTCTTGCAACTGAAAGGAGAAACTTTATAGGATAAAAAAAATTATTTGATAAACCAAGTATCTCTCTATTGCCTCTTCTTCTGTCCCCCACCACCTCTCCCAACGTGTACAATCGCAAGATATTTCATTAACATTCAGTGCTCCTCACCCCATAGTCAACCAAGATACCTAAGAAGAGCACCAACATGTTCACAGTTTGTTGTAAAAGCAACCCAGTACAAACGTAACTTCCTCAGATTTACAAATAAGGTAAAGAATCACGAATTCTGTTGCTGCTAGACCATGAAGTTTTTTCTGTATGTCAATCCTTAAAACAGGTGAAAATTAAGTTCAGTAGTACACTATTTGTTAAGAAATGTAATGAATTGCAGAATTAATTGATTGCAGAAATCTCTCAGACCAATGTGTGTTGGTAAACTACCGCCAATAGTTTCACATTTTCCTGTGTCAGAGAGGGAGACACCACCCTTATGAGTATGCCAGCAACAGACCAGGCGTTCGCCGTACCTAGCAGACGTGACGTCACGAACAAGCGCCGAGGCCTTCCTTTAGAGTCGGTGTTGCCCTGATACAGTATTTAAGCGCCTGCCTCTCACTCAGCCAACGAGTCTGATCTTTCGTACGTCTGTGGACACAGCTTAATTACTTACTTTCATGTTCCATGTACGAGTGGACGTGGTTGTAAGGTTTCCTTCTGACTCCGTTGTTTCGATCTTGTTGTTGTTCGTTCTGTCCTTCGTTGGTCGTGTCCGTCCTCTCCCGTTGTACTGTTGTTCGCGGGCTGCTCCGCGGTTCCCGCCGCACTTTCCGTCACTTCAACCCCACGACCTTTCCCGTCGCAGTTACAACAATCATTTGCACAATAACGTAATGTCTGACAGGTAGCGCAGCAAGATTTATATATATATTAGAATCATTTTCCGTGGACAACCCAGTTCTACTTCATGGACGAACTTCTCTTTAAAAGCCGGTAGCCTGAGAAAGAAAATATTTTTAAATGTAGTTGAGCGATAATAGGACAAAAAATGTGTTCATTAATGTAAACAGTCGTCTTATATACGTACCCTGTAAACTGAATAATTGCATATCATTTGCTCATCCGTAGGCAAAGCAGATCGCAGAATTCGTTTCATAAGTAGAATACTAGGATGTACTCAGTCTTCAAAGGAGACTGCTTACAAAACACTCATACGACCCTTCCTAGAATATTGCACTAGTGTGTGTGATCCTTTCCAAATATGACGAACAAGAGCACTGAACGTATACAGAGAAATGACTCAGCAACGATCACAGGTTTGTCTGATCTACAGGACAGTGTCACGGAAATTCTGGAGAAACTGGACTGGCAGACATCTACATACAAAGTGTCAAAAACCAGTTTTAGTAGACGAATTTTAGAATATACTGCAACTCCTCTGCAGCAATCGAGAGGACAGGATTAGGTTAACTCCAGCGACTATAAAGGCATACAAATGGCAATTTTTCATGAAATCCGTACATGAATGGAAGGAGAAGAAACCCTAATTAGTTCAGTTGGATGTACCCTCTACCACACATTTCATAGTGGTTTGCAGAGTCGGTATGTAGATACACAGGGGTTCGACAATGGATGTAGATATACAGGTGTTGGACAAAACCTCGGAAGCACTGAGAGAAATACAAAGCATGCTTAATCATAAATGCGGATGCTATCCAACCTGCTGGGTGCGCTGTTGTATTTGATCACGAACGCCACCTGTGCAATGCCCTCAATACGTTGCAAGTGTCAGTCGTGGTCGGAAGAGCGTTCTGTGCAGCTGTAAGTGTGTTATGTCACAGGTAAGTGAATTCATAAATGGCCAGATTGTTGGTGATTTAATGGTATTTGCTTGTGATACCAAGTAGCTGAAGTGGTTCGTGTTTCATGAGGCACTGTATCAAAGATTTATACCGAATACAAAGAGAGCAGAAACGCGCGCTCTTAGTCACAATGAGTACGAAAGTGTGTGTTGATTAACTGTCGCAAATGATTACTGAAGAGGAGTGTGACGAAAAGGAATAGGACCACAGCTATAATAATCACTGCAGAACTCAAGGTCGCACTCGAGTACCCTGTCAGCACCAAAAGCCAGGAAGGGGTCTTCATAAGCAGAGAACTGCAGTCCGATGTGGAATTTCAAAACCAAGCATTAGTGACTGCAAGGATTGTGTGTCAATTTTGTGTGATCAGATCCATTTCATGGTACAATATTTGTTCTCCAATAGTGACCTGCAGCATCGTCGATAGAATGGACTGTGGCAGAGCCGAGTGGAGGGTCTGAATCAGAGGCTCAGGCGGTTCTGTGACGGTGTGGGTTGCAGATTTCTTGCCTTGCGCCATCAGGTGCTGGGTTTCCGCGTTCCGCTTAATAGATCAGGAGTCCACTACACACAGGAAGCTGCTACACAGGTAGTGGGGACTGTGTGGAAGGGACTGCGAGGTTTTTTTGGTTAGTGGGCCTCAAGGAACCACAGAAAGGGCGTCCGTCTAAAAGGGGGTAGGTAAAACACAGTCAGTTAGTTGTAAAAAACGATGGGTATTATATTTTGTTGTAGCTGTGTTGGGAAAGAACCAGATCTCCAAGCCCAAATAGACACCACTGAATATCAAATAGCTGGCTAAAGCCGGAAACAACTTCAGCAGAAAGGAGACAATCTCAGTAGTCGTCTTAGATTGCTTGCAGAAGATGCTATTATTTACCGTCTTGTAAAGTCATCATATGACCAAAACGAACTGCAAAATAATTTAGATAAGGTATCTGTATGGTGCAAAAAGTGGCAATTGACCCTGAATGAAGTAAAGTGTGAAGTTATTCACATGAGTACTAAATAAAACCGCAAAATTTCGATTCACGGTAAGTCACACAAATTTGAAGGCTGTAAATTCAACTAAATGCTAGGGATTATAATTATAAATACCCTAAATTGGAACGATCACATAGATAATGTTGTTTGTACAGAAAACCAAAGACTGAGATTCGATGGCAGAACACTTAGAATGTGTGACAGGTCTACTAAAGAGACTGCTTACACCACGCTTGTCCGCCCTATTCTGGAGTATTGCTGTGCGGCGCGCGATGCGCATCAGATGGGACTGGCGGATGAGATCGAAAAAGTACAAAGGAGGGCAGTTCGTTTTGCATTATCGCCAAGTAGGTGGGATAGTGCCACAGACATGATACATGAATTGGTGTGTCAATCATTAAAACAAAGGCGTTCTTCGATGCGACGGTATCTTCTCATGAAACTTCAATACCAGTTTTCTCCTTCGATTGTGAAGAAATTCTCTTGGCACCCACCTACATAGGTAGAAATGATCATCACGGGAAAAGAAGAGAAATCAGGGCTTGCACAGAAAAATTAAGTGATCGTGCGCCGTTCGTGAGTGGAACGCTAGAGAGACAGCTTCAAAGTGGTTCATTGAACCCACTGCCAGGCACTTTATTGTAAATAGCAAAGTAATCATGACTCTGTGTTCCAGGAAGACATTGCTCACATCGTCCAAGACTGGTTTGTGACCAAGAGATTGAGTTGTCGCATCTCCCCTGGCCACCACAGTGACAGATCTCAGCATTATGCAGCCTTCATCGTCAAATTGGGAATGAAGTGTACGTGATCACTACATGCTTCCATCATCACCACCTGAAGTTCCCAATATTTTTCAGGAACAATGGTATAAGATTCCCCTGAAAACCGCGCAGTACCTGTATTTCGCCATTTTGTGACTACTAGAATCTGTTTAGAATGCCAACGATTTTCCTACACCGCCTTAGGCGTGGTAAGATGTTATACTTTACGTCCACGCCCAGTAGATGTCATTATAGACTATTGTTGGAAATGACCAAGTTACGAAGTTCCTCGTTCATGGGGTTCGTCCTACAGGCCGCATGTTGTATTATGCTTCTGCAGAGATGGCTGTGTGCTATAACATAGTTCAAGGGAACAGGAACAGTAGTAAATCCGGCATCTGGCTATCCGACACACGACAAAGCTTCCTAACGTTCCTGGAGGTACGCCTTCGCGTAGTCCGCTACCGTCGCGCCGAGCACATACACACACATACACACACACACACACACGTGTGCGCACACAAACAGACACGCGCGCATGCGCAATCACTTCCATATTTCTGTGCAGGAGAAAACTCCTCTCCGTAGACAAAAGCTCAAACCCAGCGAGGTGGCGAAGTGGGAAGACTCAGGACTCACAGTCAGGAGGACAGTGGTTCGAATCTCAGTCAGGGCATTCGTATTTAGGTTTCCTTCTCATCATTCACTAGTCTAAGCTTATGCTTGGAAGACTGCAGGAAACCTAAATGTGGATGACCTGATTGAAATACAAACCACTGGGCTCCTAACTGTGACTTCTGGTTCATCCCACTTCGTCACCTCGCTGGGTTTTAGTGATGAAATTTGGTGAATGCGGTGGATGCCCTCTGTGTGGTTTATAACGTTTTATTTTATCACGAGGGCCTTTGCATTGGCATTTGTGGATCGTCAAATATTTCTGCTTTAATTTTTCCGCTTTCAGCTCAGACATTTTTCCCTATATATGCAAAGCGTGATCCGTTCTTATCAAAAACCTTTACATACTGCCTCAAAAGGCTCAACTGGGGTGTGTTTTTTCTCTGCTATTCCAGAGTCACAAGAAGCACTTTGCTAACCAAGGTGAAAGTTTACCATTCATAGGTCTAGACAAACCATCCATTGATGTTTATGAGACGTGTTCTTCTCAAAGATCAAAACTAGGTTTTTATGTTCTTCTTTCGCTTCCCTTGAGGGAGCAGGTGATATTGAACTAAATTTGTTACCATTGTGTATTAGTACAAATTTCAAATTTGCCTTGAGCTGTGCACAGAAACGAGAAAATCAACTAGAAAACATTCAGGAAGCCCCATTTCCTCAGGAGCCCACTAATTTCGTGCAGAACACGAGATTGTCTTCTTGAGAGTATAAAAAATAAAAATGAAGGGCTTCCTGGATCAACAAGTCGTTACGACACCAGCCTGGGCAAAACCAAAAGATACGATACCACATCCATTTGTCTAACATTTATTCTGATTTAGATCTTAAAGTATGAGATTTGATGACTCGTATGTAGGTACTCGATACATTGAAGTATTTACGAAATAGTATTCTTTTCCAAATTTACCTCTTTAGTGCGAGTTAAACCATGAAGACATAAAATTATAAGAACTTGTCATCCTACAGATTTCACTTTACAGAAGTCTATATTTAAAAAGTATTGTTAACCATAAAGGTTTTTATTGGATTTCATGTCATATATACAGTTTTTCCTGTATATGACATGTACTCAACAAACTTCCAAATGTCATATGATCTGTAGAAAAACGTAATTGATTGTTTATCAAACAATAATCTTCAGTGTATTCAAAAACCGTAACTAACTTTACCAGAAAATTTTCGATTGACATAATAATTTAATCCTGCAATATGTAAACAAATCTTTGGACGTGGTGTATTTTGGTATTTCTAAATTTTATTTCAACAATACATAAAATTTCTTTTGTAAATCGCATTTTTTAATCATAAAAAGGTATGATTTTTGCATCAATCGCCACTGTTTGTAAAACCAGATATCGTTTTAATATTTATTTTCACAAAGGAAATTCTAGAACATTCTGGACAACAATTCTGTGTTATATAGAACTGGATGCATCCCAAATCAGATTGGACATAGTAGTTAGCTGAGTTGACTTTTAACCTTTTGTATGTGACACATCGTGTGTAATGTTTTTGTTGTCAGCAATAATGTGAAAATGAGCTGCTCCTGTGTAAAACGAGGTTTTGATGATGAGACTACCTTTTAGTTGTCTTCTTGACTACTGAAAATGTTGACTCTAAGAAATAACTGTGTATTGTATTTTATTATGGGTGGCAAACTGATTGTGAAGTAAATCAAGACGAAATATAAAGAAATAATATCTTCACTAGCTAGTAAACAATCTGAGAACCTATTCATACGCAAATTAGGCAGATGCTGCAGCTTCTCATTGAAACAAGATGAGTATTTACCTTTATTCTACGAATTGTTTAATCACATCTTGAAAGAGTCTTATTCTCATGACGTTCCGTTCAACTAAAACTATTACTTAGTTACAGTAGACATTTATTACAATTGGAATGGCTCATCAGGGATATTTTGCCTCAGATGGAATATTTCAGTAGCAAGAAGGGTTGCAGATCTTGCATCTGAATGTCAGCTGGTTGGCGTGAACATGAACCTTTCCAAAACAAAAGTAATATCCAACAAATGGGTCTCAGGTGGAGATGCGAAAGTCAAGAACAGTCTACTAGAAGAGGTCAGTGAATATGTATACCTTGGCCAGATTATAAATATGAAGGGAGACATAAGGCCAGAAATCTATCGACGCATCAAGTTTGGCTGGCAAGCATTTGGGAAGAATTCAAAAGTATTCAGATCAAAAATGCCAGTAAATCAGAAGAAAGCAGTATTTGATCAATGCATTCTTCCTGTGATGCCGTATGGCTGTGAGACATGGACACTGAACTCATTCACAAAAGGGAAACTTAGGACAGCACAGAGAGACATGGAGAGATCAATGCTGGGCTATACAAGAAAGGACAGGAAAAGGGCAGATGACACCCAGTCTGTGACGAAGGTTAATGACATCTTAGAGAGAGTAGGTTCCTTGAAATGGCAGTGGACTGGCCACGTTGCAAGAAGAAAAGACAACAGATGGACGAAGCTAGTACTGGAGTGGAGTCCGAGAGAGCACTGGAGGCCTAGAGGAAGGCCACCAGACAGATGGGACAAAGACATCAAGAAGATCGCTGGTAACACCTGGCTAAGAACTGCCCAAGACCGTCCCACTTGGAGAAGACTTCAGAAAGCCTACCTGAATCCACGACTCGCAGAGGCCACATCATCTAATGATTGAATGGCTGATGATGATGATGATGATGATGATGATGGTAAAAGATAACCTTGGTTGCTTGATCGAGTATATTTTTGTTGCAAGCCAGTAATTCAGAAGCTTCTTTTGACAGCTTGAGATATACCACTTCAAACCTTCAGGAATTAATGCCATACATGCGTAATCACTGTCACTGTCATTAGTATCAGAGGGACAACACGATTCCTCACAAACAACGGGTTTCGGAATGGCTTTTGTTTCAGACGTTTTTGTTTCCCAGTAGTCCACCATCGTAAATGTTTTGTACAAGTTTTACAGATTTATTGCAAAAGTCTTTACAAAGTAAATAATAGATTTTCGGTTTCCCTTCAGCGTTTATTCTCTGCATATGTAGCAAAAACCATCAAAGTGATTTACGCAATTTCTTATACTTTAACTTATATTATTTCTGTTCAACAACACAAGTGCAAAAAACTACAATATAATTGTTTCCTAACAGAACTGTCATCTGACATCTTCCTCAGTCAGCCTTGTACGGCCAGAGCTCACACACTAACCTCCAACTCCATCTGGTGGATATTCCTGGAACTAATTAGAAAGCAGACTGGCAATAGGGCAAACCTACAGGAAACAATCCTCGTACGTGTGATTTAGAAGCGCACAACCAGAGTTACAAATGCACATTTCATGTACAAGTGCATGTTAAACAACAATGATCTAAAAGCTAAGAGTGGATAGAGGAACACTGATTTCACTTTTTGATTTAACGCTACAACTGTGGCTAAAATCAATTCTAAAATCCTAGATACAAAAAAACTGTTTGCTCTTGGCCTGTGTAATTACTTCATTGCTAATTTCCCTTGAGATATCTGGTGAATTATTAACTCGGCCCAGTTTAAACCCTAAGGAATTAATGCCATAACTGCATAATTACTGTCGTCATCATTAGTATCAATGGGACAACACCAGTCCTCACAAACAACTGGTTTCGGAATGGCTTTTGTTTCAGAGGTTTTCGTTTCCCGGTAGTCCACAATCGTAAACGTTTTGTAAAAGTTTTACAGATTTATTGCAAAACTCTTTACAAAGTCAATAATAGATTTTCGGTTTACTTTCAGCGTTTATTCTTTGCATATGTAGCAAAAACCATCCATGTGATTTACAAAACTCCTTCTACTTTAATTTATATTATTTCTGTTCAACAACACAAGTGAAAAAAACTACAACACAGATGTTTCCTAACTGGTTTATCATGTGATGTCATTCCCACTCAGCCTTGTTCGGCCTAGCTCACACAGTAACCTCCAACTCCATCTGGCGGATATTCCTGGAAGTAATTAGAAAGCAGACCGGCAATAGCGCAAACCTACAGGAACCAATACTCGTACATGTGATTTAGAAGGGCACAAACCAGAGTTACAAATGAACATTTCATATAGAAGTCCATGTTAAACTACAATGATCAAAAATATAAGGGCGGATAGAGGAAGACTGATTTCACTTTTTGATTTAACGCCACAACTGTGGCTAAAATCAATTCTAAAATCCTAGAAGGAAAAAAACTTTTTCCGCTTGGCCTGTGTAATTACTTCATTGTTAGTTTACCTTGAGATATCTGGTGAATTATTAACTCGTGCCAGTTTAAACCCTAACGAATCAATGCCATAACCGCATAATCACTGTCATCATCATTAGTATCAGTGGGACAACACCAGTCCTCACAAACAACATGTTTCGGAATGGCTTTTGTTTCAGACATTTTCGTTTCCCTGTTGTCCACAATCGTAAATGTTTTGTATAAGGTTTACAGATTTATTGCAAAAGTCTTTACAAAGTCAATAATAGGTTTTCGGTTTCCTTTCAGCTTTTATTCTCTGCATATGTAGCAAAAACTATAAATGTGATTTACACAACTTCTTCTACTTTAATTTACATTATTTCTCTTCGGCTCCCTGCCGCCGTTGGATAAGCAGCTGCAGCAGCAAGTCGTATACTCCTAGCTCACTCTTTTGTTACATAGTTTAATTGTTAATTTCTTTGCGTGTTTTTGGTACTTGCATTGTTTAATTCATAAATTTCGGGCGTATTATAGTATTTGAGAGTTGTTGCATCGCGTTTTAGTACCTGAATAGTGTAGAATCGCGTAGTCTCCTTCCACCGCCGAGCAGTGTGTCAGCAGTGCGCAAGTAGCAGCATTACTGCATTTACTAGGCAATCTTGTATTTTAATAACAGTTTAAATTTTGTGCCGATTTGTTTCCGCTCTCTGTAGATTTGTTCAGACGTTCTTTGCACAACAGTTTTTAGCATGGATAGGGACTGCAACTGCTGTGTTCGGATGCGGGCTGAGTTGGCATCCCTTCGCTCCCAGCTTCAGGCAGTGTTGGCTTCGGTCACACAGCTTGAGGCTGTTGCCAATGGGCATCACTGTGGGGGTCAGGATGGGGGTTTGTCGGGGACGGCCAGCTCGTCCCACGCATCCCTCGATCGGACTACGATTGTAGTTGCCCGGGATACTGCCCGCATTGAGGCTGATCCCTCACCTGTGGTACAGTGGGAGGTCGTCTCAAGGTGTGGCAGGGGGCGAAAGACATTCCAGAGGGCTGAACGGAAGGCCTCTCCAGTTTGTCTGACGAACCGGTTTCATTCTCTGTCTCAGGCTGATACTGATCTTCGGCCTGACATGGCTGCTTGTCCTGTTCCAGAGGTTGCCCCTCAGTCTGCAAGATCCGGGCGGTCGCAGAGGGTGGGCTTACTGGTAGTTGGAAGCTCCAACGTCAGGCGCGTAATGGGGCCTCTTAGGGATATGGCAGCAAGAGAGGGGAAGAAAACCAAAGTGCACTCCGTGTGCATACCGGGGGGAGTCATTCCAGATGTGGAAAGGGTCCTTATGGATGCCATGCATAGTACAGGGTGCACCCATCTGCAGGTGGTCGCTCATGTCGGTACCAATGATGTGTGTCGCTATGGATCGGAGGAAATCCTCTCTGGCTTCCGGCGGCTATCTGATTTGGTGAAGACTGCCAGTCTCGCTAGTGGGATGAAAGCAGAGCTCACCATCTGCAGCATCGTCGACAGGACTGACTGCGGACCTTTGGTACAGAGCCGAGTGGAGGGTCTGAATCAGAGGCTGAGACGGTTCTGCGACCGTGTGGGCTGCAGATTCCTCGACTTGCGCCATAGGGTGGTGGGGTTTCGGGTTCCACTGGATAGGTCAGGAGTCCACTACACGCAACAAGCGGCTACACGGGTAATCACGGGTTGTGTGGCGTGGGCTGGGCGGTTTTTTAGGTTAGATGGCCTCGGGCAAGTACAGAAAGGGCAACAGCCTCAACGGGTGCGGGGCAAAGTCAGGACATGCGGTGACCAAGCAGCAATCGGTATTGTAATTGTAAACTGTCGAAGCTGCGTTGGCAAAGTACCGGAACTTCAAGCGCTGATAGAAAGCACCGAAGCTGAAATCGTTATAGGTACAGAAAGCTGGCTGTAGCCAGAGATAAATTCTGCCGAAATTTTTGCAAAGGTACAGACGGTGTTTAGAAAGGATAGATTGCATGCAACCGGTGGTGGAGTGTTCGTCGCTGTTAGTAGTAGTTTATCCTGTAGTGATGTGGAAGCGGATAGTTCCTGTGAATTATTAAGGGTGGAGGTTACACTCAACAACCGAGCTAGGTTAATAATTGGCTCCTTTTACCGACCTCCCGACTCAGCAGCATTAGTGGCAGAACAACGGAGAGAAAATTTGGAATACATTTCACATAAATTTTCTCAGCATGTTATAGTCTTCGGTGGAGATTTCAATTTACCAGATATAGACTGGGACACTCAGATGTTTAGGATTGGTGGTAGGGACAGAGCATCGAGTGACATTATACTGAGTGCACTATCCGAAAATTACCACGAGCAATTAAACAGAGAACCGACTCGTGGAGATAACATCTTGGACCTACTGATAACAAACAGACCCGAACTTTTCGACTCTGTATGTGCAGAACAGGGAATCAGTGATCATAAGGCCATTGCAGCATCCCTGAATTTGGAAGTTAATAGGAATATAAAAAAAGGGAGGAAGGTTTATCTGTTTAGCAAGAGTAATAGAAGGCAGATTTCAGACTACCTAACAGATCAAAACGAAAATTTCTGTTTCGACACTGACAATGTTGAGTGTTTATGGAAAAAGTTCAAGGCAATCGTAAAATGCGTTTATACAAGTACGTGCCGAGTAAAACTGTGAGGGACGGGAAAAACCCACCGTGGTACAACAACAAAGTTAGGAAACTACTGCGAAAGCAAAGAGAGCTTCACTCCAAGTTTAAACGCAGCCAAAACCTCTCAGAAAAACAGAAACTAAACGATGTCAACGTTAGCGTAAGGAGGGTTATGCGTGAAGCGTTCAGTGAATTCGAAAGTAAAATTCTATGTACCGACTTGACAGAAAATCCTAGGAAGTTCTGGTCTTACGTTAAATCAGTAAGTGGCTCGAAACAGCATATCCAGACACTCTGGGATGATGAAGGCATTGAAACAGAGGATGACACGCCTAAAGCTGAAATACTAAACACCTTTTTCCAAAGCTGTTTCACAGAGGAAGACCGCACTGCAGTTCCTTCTCTAAATCCTCGCACAAACGAAAAAATGGCTGACATCGAAATAAGTGTCCAAGGAATAGAAAAGCAACTGGAATTACTCAACAGAGGAAAGTCCACTGGACCTGACGGGATACCAATTCGATTCTACACAGAGTACGCGAAAGAACTTGCCCCCCTTCTAACAGCCGTGTACCGCAAGTCTCTAGAGGAACGGAAGGTTCCAAATGATTGGAAAAGAGCACAGGTAGTCCCAGTCTTCAAGAAGGGTCGTCGAGCGGATGCGCAAAACTATAGACCTATATCTCTGACGTCGATCTGTTGTAGAATTTTAGAACATGTTTTTTGCTCGAGTATCATGTCGTTTTTGGAAACCCAGAATCTACTATGTAGGAATCAACATGGATTCCGGAAACAGCGATCGTGTGAGACCCAACTCGCTTTATTTGTTCATGAGACCCAGAAAATATTAGATACAAGCTCCCAGGTAGATGCTACTTTTCTTGACTTCCAGAAGGCGTTCGATACAGTTCCGCACTGTCGCCTGATAAACAAAGTAAGAGCCTACGGAATATCAGACCAGCTGTGTGGCTGGATTGAAGAGTTTTTAGCAAACAGAACACAGCATGTTGTTATCAATGGAGAGACGTCTACAGACGTTAAAGTAACCTCTGGCGTGCCACAAGGGAGTGTTATGGAACCATTGCTTTTCACAATATATATAAATGACCTAGTAGATAGTGTCGGAAGTTCCATGCGGCTTTTCGCGGATGATGCTGTAGTATACAGAGAAGTTGCACCATTAGAAAATTGTAGCGAAATGCAGGAAGATCTGCAGCGGATAGGCACTTGGTGCAGGGAATGGCAACTGACCCTTAACATAGACAAATGTAATGTACTGCGAATACATAGAAAGAAGGATCCTTTATTGTATGATTATATGATAATGGAACAAACACTGGTAGCAGTTACTTCTGTAAAATATGTGGGAGTATGCGTGCGGAACGATTTGAAGTGGAATGATCATATAAAATTAATTGTTGGTAAGGCGGGTACCAGGTTGAGATTCATTGGGAGAGTCCTTAGAAAATGTAGTCCATCAACAAAGGAGGTGGCTTACAAAACACTCGTTCGACCTATACTTGAGTATTGCTCATCAGTGTGGGATCCGTACCAGATCGGGTTGATGGAGGAGATAGAGAAGATCCAAAGAAGAGCGGCGCGTTTCGTCACAGGGTTATTTGGTAACCGTGATAGCGTTACGGAGATGTTTAACAAACTCAAGTGGCAGACTCTGCAAGAGAGGCGCTCTGCATCGCGGTGTAGCTTGCTCGCCAGGTTTCGAGAGGGTGCGTTTCTGGATGAGGTATCGAATATATTGCTTCCCCCTACTTATACCTCCCGAGGAGACCACGAATGTAAAATTAGAGAGATTAGAGCGCGCACGGAGGCTTTCAGACAGTCGTTCTTCCCGCGAACTATACGCGACTGGAACAGGAAAGGGAGGTAATGCAGTGGCACGTAAAGTGCCCTCCGCCACACACCGTTGCGTGGCTTGCGCAGTATAAATGTAGATGTAAATGTAGATGTAGAAGTGCAAAAAAACTACAGCATAGATGTACGGCCAGAGCTCACACAGTAACCTCCAACCCCTTCTGGTGGATATTCCTGGAACTAATTACACAGAAGACCGGCAATATGGCAAACTTACAGAAACCAATACTCGTACATGTGATTTAGAAGCGCACAAACCAGAGTAACAAATGCAAATTTCATGTAGAACACCATATTCAACAACAATGATCAAAAATATACGAGCAGATAGAGGAAGACTCATTTCAATTTTTGATTTAACGCCGCAACTGTGGCTAAAATCAATTCTAAAATCCTAGATACAAAAAAACTGTTCGCGCTTGGCCTGTGTAATTACTTCATTGCTAGTTTCCCTTGAGATATCTGGTGAATTATTAACTCGTCCCAGTTTAAACCCTGAGGAATTAATGCCATAACCGCATAATCACTATCATCATCATTAGTGTCAGTGGAACAACACCAGTCCTCACAAACAACATGTTTCGGAATGGCTTTTGTTTCAGACGTTTTCGTTTCCCAGTAGTCCACAATCGTAAATGTTTTTGTTCAAGTTTTATAGATTTATAACAAAAGTCTTTACAAAGTCAATAATAGATTTTGTTTTCCTTCCAGCGTTTATTCTCTGCATATGTAGCAAAAACGATCAAGGTGATTTACGCAACTTCTTCTACTTTAACTTATATTATTTCAGTTCAACAACACAAGTGCAAAAATCTACAGCATAGATGTTTCCTAACTGATTTATCATGTGATGTCATTCCCGCTCAGCCCTGTACGGCCTAGCTCACACAGTAACCTCCAACTCCATCTGGTGGAAATTCCTGGAACTAATTAGAAAGCAGACCGGCAATAGCGCAAACCTACAGGAACCAATACTCGTACGTGTGATTTAGAAGCACACAAACCAGAGTTACAAATGAACATTTCATACGGAAGTCCATGTTAAACTACAATGATCAAAAATATAAGGGCGGATAGAGGAAGACTGATTTCACTTTTTGATTTAACGCCACAACTGTGTCTAAAATCAATTCTAAAATCCTAGAAGGAAAAAACTTTTTCCACTTGGCCTGTGTAATTACTTCATTGTTAGTTTCCCTTGAGATATCTGGTGAGTTATTAACTCATCCCAGTTCAGTCCCTGAGGAATTAATGCCATAACCGCATAATCACTGCCATCATCATTAGTATCAGTAGGACAACACCAGTCCTCACAAACAACAGGTTTCGGAATGGCTTTTGTTTCAGACATTTTCGTTTCTCGGTTGTCCACAATCGTAAATGTTTTGTAAAAGGTTTACAGATTTATTGCAAAAGTCTTTACAAAGTCAATAATAGGTTTTCGGTTTCCTTTCAGCTTTTATTCTCTGCATATGTAGCAAAAACTATAAATGTGATTTACACAACTTCTTCTACCTTAATTTACATTATTTCTGTTCAAGAACACAAGTGCAAAAAACTACAGCATAGATGTTTCCTAACTGAACTATCATGTGACGTCTTCCTTGGTCAGCCCTGTACCGCCAGAGCTCACACAGTAACCTCCAACCCCTTCTGGTGGTTATTCCTGGAACTAATTACACAGCAGACCGGCAATAGGGCAAACTTACAGGAACCAATACTCGTACATGTGATTTAGAAGCGCACAAACCAGTGTTACAAATGCAAATTTCATGTAGAACACCATCTTCAACAACAATGATCAAAAATATAAGAGCGGATAGAGGAAGACTGATTT
This sequence comes from Schistocerca cancellata, assembly GCF_023864275.1. Lineage (NCBI taxonomy): Eukaryota > Metazoa > Arthropoda > Insecta > Orthoptera > Acrididae > Schistocerca > Schistocerca cancellata. Next base: position 720,438,156 of record NC_064629.1, read on the forward strand.
CACTTTTTGATCTAACGCCGCAACTGTGGCTAAAATCAATTCTAAAATCCTAGATACAAAAAAACTGTTCGCGCTTGGCCTGTGTAAATACTTCATTGCTAGTTTCCCTTGAGATATCTGGTGAATTATTAACTCGTCCCAGTTTAAACCCTGAGGAATTAATGCCATAACCGCATAATCACTGTCATCATCATTAGTGTCAGTGGAACAACACCAGTCCTCACAAACAACATGTTTCGGAATGGCTTTTGTTTCAGACGTTTTCGTTTCCCAGTAGTCCACAATCGTAAATGTTTTTGTTCAAGTTTTATAGATTTATAACAAAAGTCTTTACAAAGTCAATAATAGATTTTGTTTTCCTTTCAGCGTTTATTCTCCGCATATGTAGCAAAAACGATCAAGGTGATTTACGCAACTTCTTCTACTTTAACTTATATTATTTCAGTTCAACAACACAAGTGCAAAAAACTACAGCATAGATGTCTCCTAAATGATTTATCATGTGATGTCATTCCCGCTCAGCCCTGTATGGCCTAGCTCACACAGTAATCTCCAACTCCATCTGGTGGATATTCCTGGAACTAATTAGAAAGCAGACCGGCAATAGCGCAAACCTACACGAACCAATCCTCGTACATGTGATTTTAGAAGTGCACAAAATAAAGTTACAAATGCACATTTCATGTACAAGTCAGGTTAAACCACAATGATCAAAAAAATAAGAGTGGATAGTGGCAGACTGATTTCACTTTTTGATTCAACGCCCCAACTGTAGCTAACATAAATTCTAAAATCTTAGATATATAAAAAAAACTGTTCATAGTCTCTGTAATTACTTCTTTGCAAGTTTTCCTGAGTATCTTAAAATGGCGTAACAGTTATTAACGTTGATAATAGGTGTGCAAAGCGCCAATATGGATTTGACTTCCTCAGTCTGTTGCATTAAATGAACAATAATTTATTTCTGCTAAAGTAGTAGATTTGTTTCCAATAGAAATAGAGTTCGAGTAAATGATCTGGCCACTCAGATTAAGGTAGTCTATGGTTCACTTGAATCGATTCAAGCAATTTCCAGGACAGTTCTTTGAATGAGACGCAGCCGAATTTCTTCCCCATCCTTCTCCCACTGAGGAAGTATTCGGTAATTAATCATACCATCGTAGTGTAGGATTTGAGCCCCAACGTTCTGTTTCGTCTCCATCGTCTTTGTTGTACGAAGACTAGTTTTGTTGTTTAGTTAATATGTTTGGTGACCACGCTGTGCAAAATAGAATGATGGGCTGTTGAACTTTCCTTCTTTCTTTCTACTGCTCTTCTCTCAACGAAAATTAATTTCTTTGTATAATTAATAGCTGTGCAAAACCAGAACGCTCCACTTCCTCTAGCTAGGAAACAGCTGCAGTGCTAGATGACACGTTACGTGCTGAAATGCTAATTCGTGGGAAACCAATACTAGCTTCATACTTGCAACAGCCGACAGATGTGGAGATATATGCAAAATTTGTTTTGGAATAGAAATAAGAATCCGCCAGTGGTAACAGTTGATGATACCCTTGTAACACGTTGTAGGAACGATCGAAAATACATTGCTGTCCGTTGAAACTGCTCACCAGGAAGGATAGGAAATAATGACACTTTACTCATAGTGCGCATCAGTGTAGTAGAAAGAATACGTGAAGAAATCTGTAGGTGATTTGGAAGTATACAGGTTCCGAAATTTGCACGGTCCAGTAACATTAATGTGACCACCGCCTATGTGCAATGTCAACATGCAATAATCACTCAAAGACATGAGGTGGCAGGCTACACCAGCAGCAGTGTCGGGGGGATGCGGAAAACATTGCAGTTGTTATCGCAGTGTGGAAATGGAGTGTTTTATGTGATGCGCAAAAGAGTATGATCATTGGCTTTCGGGCCAAGGGCGGAAGTATTTCCGAAATGGCTATTTTTGTAAACTGTTCATGTGCCACTGTGGTTAAAGTATACTGCACATCCAGAACCGGCATTGAGGCAACTGTGGTACACCACAGGCCATAGGTAACAGAGGTGCATGGCGGCTGCGGTTTAGTGTATGAGGGAATAGACGTGCGACTGTTAAGCAATTGACTACCTAGATGACCCAAGGTAGCAACAGTGTCTCCTCAACGACCGTTCAGAGAACTTCGCTGTGTATGAGCCCTGGAGCAGGTCTCTGGTTCATGAATCCATGCTGACTGCGGAAAAGGCTGTAATTTGCACGTCAATACTTCAACTGGTGGCCACTGAGTGTCTCGAAAGCTGGCCTTTTCAGATGAATTACGTATTATGTTCCATAGGAATGTCTGAAAGGAAACACACTGCTTAAAGGAGGGAGCGTTATGATCTGGGCAATGTTTTCAGTGGCATTGCCTGGGTAATCTCATCATTCTGGAGGCACAATATTTCAACAAAATACTTATATCCATCTGTCTCCTTCATGAATTTTGTTTTTGTTTGACATGATGCCACCTACCGGCAGGACAAACCATCGTGTCACATAGCTTGCAGTGTATGTGCGTCTTTCGAGGAGCTATAGGGTGAGTATATTGTGCTCCCCTGGCCGCCAACCTCCCTGGATTGAACCTAGTTGAGAATCTGTGGGACCAGCTCGATCCCACCATGGAGCCTCAACCGAGAAACCTAGCTCAGCTGGTAATGGCACTGGAGTCTGCATGGTTCCACATCCCTCTCTGTAGCCCCAGAACCTCACTGACTCCTTCTGCACATCTCACGCTGCAAAAGGTGGTCAGTCAGGTTCTTTTCAGGTGGTCACATTAATGTGAGTGGCTCAAGGAGTACGCAGAATTTCCACTTTTGGCAGCATCGGTGGCTCTAATCTGGCTGGGCATTGAGTTGAACTGAGCTTGTATGACAGATATGGGTGCAGCACGCTATGCTGCTTCAATTACATGCCAATCGTTGTGTCAAGTGCAAGCATCCCAGTCTCTTGGCAACCCGTGACCAAATGTATTCAATGGGCGAGAGATCTGGAGAACATGTTGGCCAGGACTATAGTTGTACACCCTCTGTATAGAGGTAGGTTTGGACAGTGTGGTTACATGTGCTCTTCCGTCATCTTGCTGAAAGATAACGTTTTGGAATCTTCAAATATAAGGCAATATTACTGGGCTTAAGGAGTCGGAAATGTAACGACTGCTGTCCAAGTTACCGGCTGTGAGAACCAGAAGTAGACATTTCCTGTACGCATTGGCCCTGAATAGCGTGATGCCATGTATTGGAGCATGTATGATAATGATTGGAAAGCTGAAAAACCATGATGGTATATGCAGAAAGAGTGTCACGGCGCCACTCCTGTGTCCAGGGTTGTCATCACACCTCTCTCTGCTGCTGTGTCAAGGGTTAAAGCAGCAATGGTTTCTGCACTGATAGTCCGTAGTGCCCGAAACGTCACCTCACTCTCCGCGTGGATACTTGTCGTGTAGCAAACAATCCCGTTTATGGTTCTTGGCATGTAACGTTACTTTGTGATCCTGCACAGCTGAGTGAACATGTCTGTCCCTTGGGCTCCAGACATATGTGATTGTTGCGATCGCTGATGTCGCTGAATAGGAATCTACTGAAGGTGGTGGTACTCCTACTACACTGCTTAGTGACACTACGCAGAATTCTGGTAAAAGTATTAAATCTTTAATATAAGTGCTGAAAGTAGCTTGGAGGCCACCACGGAGAATTATAGTGACAGCGCTGGCCATCAGCCATGCTACGTCGACAAGTAGGGCACAATACAGATGCGTAAGTGAGTTATGGAATAAGTAAAGCTGATGGTAAATGAATAATGATCAAAGAATATTGTTATATTTACTAACTGTTGTACATGTGTACATGTGTGAATCTGGCAATTTATTCAAGGATACAGAAAATAAATAAAGACGTACATTAAATGTGTTCTGTCTCGAAAATCATTCGGAATAGGGCATATGTCTGTATGAAGTTTTTTGCTTCAAACGATCGTTCCTGTGACGTTCATGAATGTAGACCATTCCTCCTGGGACACCCTGTTCCCAAGGGAAGTGTGTTGGGGCCCTTGCTGTTCAAGTTGAATATTAATGGCAGTGCAAAATATATTAATGGTAACCTGAGACTTTTTGTAGATGGTGTAGTTATTTTTGCGATTGAAAGCTACCTGAAATACGGTCCACAGATATTCAGCCTAATCGTTGTAGGATTTCAGAATGATGCAAAACCTGGCAACTTGCTTTAAATGTTAAGAACGCAAAATTATGCACTTCGCAAAACGAAAATAATGTAGTGTATCATAACAACAATATTAACGAGTCCTTATTGGTATCTGTCAACACATACAAATACTTGGATGTAACAGTTTTTGAAGGCATGAAACTGGATGATCGCAGAATTTAAGGAAGGAGAAGCACACAGCAATCATTCGCAAACCATTAGTTTTACGACTCTAGCCTATCTAGATTTCCTCTCTAAATAGCCGGCGTCACATATGCAAGAGTAATAAAACTAATGTAATTGCGATTGAATGCTGTGTCTCTCTCCTTCCTTATAGGCTATGGTCGCTGTGTACAACAGTTCCTTGTGGGATCAAAGCTGATCGCAGAACTGGTACGTTTTTACATATGATGCTTTTGTTTTAAGAAATGTTATTAAAGGGAAAGCAACAGAACACATTGTTAATATACTTTTTCAAAGGGTGATTAACTGGTTCTCTGAAACTGGACTCTCCTTAAATTTTTGGGAAAATACAGTATATTTAGTTCTGTACAATAAATAGAATAATATCAATAATTGACGTGCCACAAGAACAGGAGTCAGTAAAAAGGGTAGAATCTCCAAATTTTTGGATTTTCATACTGATGAAAACTTGAACTGGAAGAAGCGTATTGCTGAGTTTCTCAAACAGTTAAATTCAACTAATTTTGTTCTTCGTATAATTCCTAGCCTTGGAAACAAGCGAACAAACATCCTAAAATATTTTGCGCATTTACACTGAATATGACCCATGGAATAAATTTCTTGCGAAGTTACTAGTTAGAAACAGAGTAATGATTGCCAAAAGAGAGCAGTAGGAATAGTATGTGGTGTTCACCCGCAGTCGTCATGTAGGTACTTCTTCACTGAGCTGTTCATTTTAACTGTAGTGTCACAATTCATATATCTGCTAATGAAATTTGTCATAAATAATCCATTACAACTTGAGAAGAATAGTGATTTCCACACCTACAACACTAGACGAAAAAATGAACTTATTGCTCATTATTAGGTTGTGAGTGCCTCAGAAAGGAGTTCAATACGCAGAAAAAAATTGTTTGATTATTTGCCCATTAAAGTACTACGTCTGACAGGTAGCGTATCAAGTTTTAAATATAACTCAACATCACTTTTCCTGAGAAACGCCTCCTACTTCTTGGGCGAATATTATTTTAAAACTGGTAGGCTGAGAAAAGGAATATTTTTAAGTGTAGTTGAGTGAGTAGGACTAAAAAACAATGTGTTCATTAATGTAAAAAGTCTTCATATATACGTACTTTGTAAACTGAATAATTCCACATCATTTAGACAACAGAATCGTTCAAGTGTTCTAGGGAAGATATGCTCAGCCGTAGGTAAAGTAGATGACAGACGTCGTTTCATTGGTAGAATACTAGGGAAGTGCTCATTCTACAAAAGAAATTACTTACGAAACACTTATGGGACCCTACCTAGAATATTGCTCTAGTGTGTGGGACCTTTCCCAAATAGGACAAACAAGAGTATTGAACGTATACAGAGAAGGGCAGCAGGAATGATCACAGGTTAGTTTGATCTGTGGGAGAGTGTCATCGAAATGCTGGAGAATCTGAAGTGGCAGACACCTGAAGAACGACGCAGACTATTCAGGGAAAATCTACATATAAATTGTCAGGAACTAGTTTTGGATGACGAATCTTGGAATACACTGCAACGCCCCCATAGCACAAGATTTGATTAATTACAGTGAGTACAAAATTGTATAAACAGCCATTCTTCTCGCACGATGCCCATGAATGGAAGGAAAAAAGCCTAATTAGTACAGTGGGAAGTATCCTCTACCATACATTTCATAATGGTTTTGCACACAATGGATGTAGATATACAGGGGTTGGACAAAAATATGGGAACACTGCGAGAAATGCATTGATTGCCTGAACATAAATGCAGTTACTAGCAAAACCTGCTGGTTGTGGTGTTGTATTTGATCACGAACAGGAAAAGTACAATATCGTCAATGCGTTCTGTCAGTCGTGGTCAGAACACTGTTCTATGTAGCTGTAAGTGTGTTATGTCAGAGGTAAGTGAATTCATACATGGCCAAATTTTTTGTGTTTTTATGGTATTTGCTTCTGTTACCAAGTAGCTGAAGTGGTTGGTGTTTCATGAGGCACGGGATCAAAGATTTATACCGAATACAATGAGAGCGGAAAAGCGTCCTCTTGAGTCACAAATGCAGACGAAAGTGTGTGTTGAGTAACCATCGCAGATGATTATTGAAGGGGACTGTGACGAAAAATAAGAGGCCAAAAGCTATAAAAGTCACTGCGGACCTCAATTTCGCACTCGAGAACACTGTCAGCATCAAAACAACAGGAAGGGGTCTTCATAAGCAGGGATTGCAGGTCGATTCCAAAACCAAGCATCAGCAATTGAAATAGCCGTAACAGAAAAACGTGGTACTGAAGCCATAAAACCTTAACTATTGAGCAATCAAAGAGAGCCACATTGTCAGATGAGACTTATTTCACAGTGTTTCCAATCTGGCCGAATTTAGGTCTTGCATACCCATGTCGTGAGCCTATGATACAGACAGCTTGCTGCCAAGAGCGAAACATTGCTAGGGTTTGGTGATGATTTGGGCAGCCATACCCTGGTATTCCTTGGACCTCATGGTTACTCTGCACGGTCATATTACTGCCAAAGATTGTGTGACAATTTTGGCTGAGCGGATCCATTTCACGGTACAATATTTGTTCTCCAGTAGTGATGCTGTGTTCCAGGAAGACATGGCTCCCGTTCACACAGCTCGCATCGTCCAGGACTGGTTTGCGATGAGGAGATAAAATTTAAATTGTCGCGACTGCCCTGGCCACCACAGTCACAGATTTCAATATTATTGAGCTTTCACGGTCAAATTTGGAAAGAAGCGTTCGTAATTGGTATCCATTTCCATCATTGGTAGCTGAAGTTGGCATTATTTTGCACGAAGAATGGTATAAGTGAAAACCGTACAGGACCCGTATTTAGCCATTCCAGGATGATCAGGAGCTGTTTAGCACGCCAACGATTTTCCTACACCGCGTTAGGTATGGTAAGGGTTTGTGCTTTTGGTATCTCCATATTTTTTTTCATGCCCTGTACATGTAAAAATATACAGATGTCGGAAAGTGACCTAGTGACGAAGTTCCTCCTTCGTGTGGTTTGCCCTACAGGCTGCATGTTGCACGATACTTTTATAGAGATGGCTGCGAACTACGACATTGCTCAAGCGAACAGGAACTACAGTAAATGCGGAATGTATGTATCTGCCACCTTAGTTTTTCGAGTGGCAAAGCGTTGCAATGTTCCTGGAAGTACGCCTTTGCGTGCCCCTACCGTCGCCCCAACCCGCCTTTCACGGAACACACACACACACACACACACACACACACACACACACACAGATGGGCACTTGCGCATGCGCATACACTTCCATATTTCTGTGTAGGACAAAACTCCTCTCCGTAAACAGAAGCACAAACCCAGCGAGGTGGCGAAGTGGGAAGACACAGGACTCACAGTCAGGAGGGCAGTGGTTCGAATCTCTGTCAGGCCATCCACATTTAGGTTTCTTTCTCAGCAGTCTCCTATCCAAGCTTATGCTTGGAAAACTGCAGGAAACCTAAATGTGGATGGACTGGTAGAGATACAAACCACTGATCTCCTAACTGTGACTTCTGAGTCCTCCCACTTCATCACCCCGCTGGGTTTTATTAATGAAATTTGGTGAATGCGATGGATGCCCTCTGTGTAGTTTATAACGTTTTATTTTATCACGACAGCCTTCGCATTGGCCAGTTCACGTGAGGTAGCTATTTTTGGTGTAGCCAACCCAACATGTTCGAGTACTTCAAAACTGGCTCTTTCAGCAAAATCCAACAACAGATAATAAAAAATCGTTGCAGCACATCAGCAGTCCACATTGTATTTTATGTGCGATGTGGCGCACCCATGGAATCGTTGGGCTCTCGTTGAAAAAGATTAACAATTCCTGGTGTTTCTCTGATTCATTTCATGCAAATTATGTGATGGCTCCTTAAACATGATTATGCCCAGTTCCTTTCCCACTGCCCTTTCACGTGAGATAGTGCTCCTTTGTAATAATTCTGATTCAAAGTACGTTAAACTCTAACCTTCCTTACCACAGAGCACATGATAATACTCACACGGAAAAGCATAGAATTATTATCAGTATAACAATGAGCTGGTCAAAAATCCTATGAAATTTTAATAATGCTCCGACTTTGCTGTTTCTTACTATAATTGCATTAACTAGTCTCGACTGAAAACGATAGCATTAAGATTCGTGTAGATTGCTATTTATTGCATACAGATGAATAGTTGCTTTGGTGCCGAAGTATTTTAAGCTGATTTTCTAAGAATTTGATGCCCTGAATTCAAACATTTCATTAATATTTTCCTAGAATCTCAAAATTCTAAAATACAAGATTTTAGTGTAATATATGTTATACTATTTTAATTTTAGTCCATGGATAAAAGATAGAAACAATAGTTTTACTATTGTATTATAGAAATATTATTTTATACGTAATAAAGGAAAAAAGTCACTCATGAAATCACCTAGTCACTACACACTTCAGAAGATTCAGAAGATTTAGGAGCAGTCCATTTTTAAATTACAGCAGTAGGCTGCCATCACGTGCATATCCGATCTTCCTTGGTAGCGGACCTCCACAGTTTTCATATGCAGAATTGCCTTATTTGTGGATCGTCAGATATTCCTGCTTTGATTATTCCATACTCAACTCCAACGTTTTTCCCTGTAAGTACAAGGCGTGATCCATTCTTATCAAAAGAATTTGCAAACTGTTTCAAAAGGCGCAACTTCATATGCAGTGGAGAAAAGATGATTTTCTTTCGTCCAACTAATGACATTCTTCCTCCTAGCGTCCATGTTTTCTCTCTTAGACCATTCTTTTCTAACCCAGTGGTGTGCTTTGGATCTTCTATTCCAGAGGCACAAGAAGCAAGCTTATTTGGTGACGCCACTTTGATAACCAAGGAGAATGTTTACCTAAGTCTAGACAAACCACCCATTGATGTTTATGATACTTACTCATTTCAAAGATGAAAGCTACGGTTTAATGTTCTTCTTTCATTTTCATTGAGTGAGCAGCTGATATTGAACTATATTTGTTACCACTGTGTATAAGTACAAATTTTAAACTTGCGTCGAGGTGCCCATAGAAAAGAGAAAATCATCTAGAAAACATCCAAGAAGACCCATATTCTCAGCAGTCCTCTAATTTCGGAACAAAACACGAGATTGTCTTCTTGAGAGTATAACAAATCAAAATTAAGGGATTTCTGGCTCGAAAAGACGTTACGACACAAGCCTGGGTAAAACGAAAGATACGATTCCACACCCATTTGAGTAACATTTATTCCGATTTAGATCGTAAAGTATGGGATTTACGACTTTTGTATAGGTATGCAATAGTACGAAGTATTTATGAAATAATATTCTTTTCCAAATTTACCTTTTCATTGTGAGTTAAAACAAGAGAACATAAAATTACGAAAATTGGTCATCCTACAGATTTTGCTTTAAGAAGTCTACGTTTAAAAAAAATTGTTAACTTCAAAGGTTTTTATTAGATTTTGTTTCATATATACAGTTTTTCCCGTAAATCACATCTATCCAATAAAATTCCGAATCTCATATGAGCTGTAGAAAATCGTAATTATCATTCATCAGAAAATAGTCTTCAATATACTGAAAAGTCGTAATTAATTTCAATTTCGGATGACGTAAATTATATAATTTTGCAATATGTAAACAAATCTTGGGATGTGCCGTATCTTGATAGTTCTAAATTTTATTCCAGGTATATAAAATTTCTTTTGTAACTCAGATTTTTGTAACCATACAATATACAATTTTTACATAAATTGACACTGTTTGTAAAACCAGATGTCACTGTAATAATTATTTTGACAAAGAAAATTCTAGAACATTTTCGACAACAATTCTATGTTATATTGAACTGGATGTGTGCCAAATTAGGCTGGACATAATAGTTAGCTGATTTAACTTATAGGCTTTTGTACATGACACATCGTGTGTAATCACTTGAAAATGAGCTCCTTCCATGTAAAAAGAGGTTTTGGTGATGAAACTACGTTTTTGTTGTCTTGTTGATTGGTAAAAATGTTGACACTAATAAATGTGTGTTGTGTTTTACTATGGGCGCCAAACTAATTGTGAAATAAAACAAGAAGAAATATTAAGAAGTAGTATCATCACTAGCTAGTAAACAATCTGAGGACCTATTCATACCCAAATTAGACGAATGCTGCCGCTTCTCATTGAAACAAAATGAGTATTTACCTTTATTATACAAATTGTTAAATCACATCTAGAAAGAACCTTTTTCTCATAAGTTTCGTTGACTAAAATAGCAGAAAAGAACTTTAGCTATAAAGATGCATAACATTTTCGAATAAGTGCGCTATTACGTAGTAACAGTAGAGACTTATTACAACTGGAATGGCTCATCGGGGATTTTTTTTTCGGATGGACAATTTCAAGAGCAAGAAGAGTAGCAGACCTTTTTCTGTTATATGATAAAAGGTAGCTTTGGTTCCTTGATCGAGTACATTTTTGTTGGAAGTCAGTAATTCAGAAGCTTCTTTTGACAGAGATATTTGGTAAGTTATTAACTCATCTCAGTTTAATCTTTAAGCAATTCATTGCAAACCCGCATAATCACTGTCATCTTCATTAGTATCAGAGGGAAAACACTAGTCCTTACAAACAAAAGCTATCGGAGTGGCTTTTGTTTCACACGTTTTCGTTTCCCGGTAGCCCACGATCGTAAATGTTGTGTACAAGTTTTACTGACTTATTGCGAAAGTCTTTACAAAGTCAATTATAGGTCTTCGGTTTCTTTTCAACGTTTATTTTCTGCATATGTAGCAAAAACCATCAAGGTGATTTACGCAACTTCCTTTACTTAAGTTATTTTATATCTATTCGGCAATACAAATGCAAAAATCTACATCGGAGATGCTTCCTAACCAAACTATCATGCGAAGCCCATCCTCGGTCTGTTTGGTACCGCGGGAGCTCCCACAGTAGCCTCCAACTCTATCTGGTGGATATTTCTGGAACTAATTAGGAAGCAGACTGACAATAGGGCAAACATACAGGGACCAATCCTCATTCACGCGATTTAAAAGCGCACAAATCAGAGATGAAACTACACATTTCGTGTAGAAGTGCATGTTAAATAACAATAATCAACAAAATAATAGCGGATAGAGGAAACCTGATTTCACAACTGTTTGTTGTTGGCCTGTGTAGATATTTCTAGTTTACTTTGAGTATTTTAAAACAGGGTAACGTTGCAGTAGGCTGGTGTACAATTATTAATGTTGATAATAGGTGTGCAAAGCGCCAATATAGATTTGCCTTCTTCAGTCTGTAGTCAACAAAATAATAGCGGATAGAGGAAAACTGATTTCACAACTGTTTGTTGTTGGCCTGTGTAGATATTTCTAGTTTACTTTGAGTGTTTTAAAACAGGGTAACGTTGTAGTAGGCTGGTGTACAATTATTAATGTTGATAATAGGTGTGCAAAGCGCCAATATAGATTTGCCTTCTTCAGTCTGATGTGTTAAATGAACAATAATTTATTTCTGCTTAAGATACTAGATTTGCTTTCAGTAGAAGCAGTGTTCAAATATTATGGGTTGTTGAATGTTCCTTCTTTCTTTCTGTCGTTCTTGTTATAACGAAAATTAGTTTCGTTGTCTAATTAATATCTGTGCAAAACCAGAACGCTCCACTTCCACAAGTTAGAAAACAACTGCAGCGTTAGATGACACATTACGTTCTGAAATTCGTGGGAAACCATTACTACATTAAGACTTGCAACTCCTGCAAGATAAGGAGTTATATACAAACATTGTTTTGGAATAGAGATCAGAAGCCGTCAGTGGTAATCGTTGATGATACCCTTGTAGCACATTGCAAGAACGATCGAAAATACATTACTGGCCATTGAAACTGCTCACGATGAACGACAGAAAATAATGACATTTTACTCATAGTGCGCATACGGTGTAGTAGGAAGAATGCGTGAATAAATCTGTAGGTGATTTGGAAGTATACAGGTTCCGAATTTTACACGGTCCAGTAACATTAATGTGACCACCGCCTATGTTAAATGTCAACATGCAATAACGACTCAAAGACATGACGTGACAGCTGACACCACCAGCAGTGACGGGGGGATGCGGAAAACAATGCAGTCGTTATCATAATGCGGAAATGGAGTGATTTATATGATGCCCAAAAGGACATGATAATTGGCTTTTGGACCAAGGGTGGAAGTAATTCCGAAATGGCTATTTTTGTAAACTGTTCATGTGCCATTGTGGTTAAAGTATACCGTGCATTCAAAACCGGCACTGATGCAACTGTGGTGCACCTCGGGCCATAGATAACAGAGGTGAACGACGGCTGCGGAGATGTGTATGGGGGAATAGACGTGCTACTGTTAAGCAATTGACCACCTAGATGACCCAAGGAGGTATCAACAGTGTTTCCTCTACGACCGCTCAGCGAAATTCGCTGTGTATGAGCTCTGCTGCAGGTCTCTGGTTTATGAACCCATGCTGACTGCGGAAAAGGCTGTAATTTGCACGCCAATACTTCAACTGGCGGCCACTGAGTGTCTCGACAGCTGTCCTTTTCAGATGAATCACGTATTATGTTCCATGGGAATGTCTGAAAGGAAACACCCTGCAACCAGGAGGGAGCGTTATGATCTGGGGAATGTATTCGATGACATTCCCTGGGTAATCTCATCATTCTGGAGGCACAATATTTCAACAAAATACTTTATCCATCTGCCTCCAACATGAATTTTGTTTTTCCTTGACACGATGCCATCTACCGGCAGGACAAAGCATCGTGTCACATAGCTTGCAGTGTATGTGCGTGTTTCGAGGAGCACGAGGATGAGTTTACTGTACTGCCCTGGACGCCAACCTCTCCGGTATGAACCCAGTTGAGAATCTGTGGATCCAGCTCGATCCCACCATGGAGCCTCAACCGAGAAACTTAGCTCAGCTGGCAACGGCCCTGGAGTAGGCATGACTCAACATCCCTCTCTGTATCCCTAGAACGTCACTGACTCTTTCTGCACATCTCACATTCCAAAAGGTGGTCTTTCAGGCTTTTGTCAGGTGGTCACATTAATATGAGTGGCCCAAGCAGTACACGGAATTGCCTCTTCTGGCAGCAACGATGGCTCTAATTTGGCTGGGCATTGAGTTGAACTGAGCTTGTATGAGAGGTATGGGTTCAGCACGCTATGCTCCTTCAGTTACATGCCAATCGTAGTGTCAAGTGCAAAAATGCTAGTCTTTCGGCAACCCGTGACCAAATGTATTCATTGGGTGAGAGATCTCGAGAATGTGTTGGGCAGGACTACAGTTGTACACCCTCTGTATAGAGGTAGGTTTGGACTGCGTGGACCATGCGGAGTGGCCGTGCAGTTAGAGGCACCATGTCATGAACTGGGCGGCTACTCCTCCCAGAGGTTCGAGTCCTCCCTCGGGCCAGGGTGTGTGTGTCGTCCTTAGCGTAAGTTAGTTTAAGTAGAGTGTAAGTCTAGGGACCGATGACCTCAGCAGTTTGGTGACATACGCATTCACACGCATTTGAACATTTTGTGCAGTGTGGTTACATGTTGTCTTGCATCATCTTGGGGAAAGATATAGTTTTGGAGACATCAAAGATAAGACAATTCACTGTCCTTAAGGAGTCGGAAATACAACGACTATGAGAGTATTGGAACAAAGGGGACATCACCCTTAAGTACTGTTATCCAAGATGGCGGCGATGAGGTCATCCAAGGTGGCAGCGATGTCGTCTATCAAGATGGCGGATTTTGGCGGGAAGTTTGAGTTTTGGCGGGCGAGAAAGTGCCATGCCCCTGTCGCCCAGAAAAAATGCTGCGAAGTTCAAATTCCACCATGATCATGCATGACACCCCCGCTATCTCTACTAAGCAGAGAAAATGGTGGGGAAAAGGACGTGTCTTTATTATTTAACGAATTTCAGGCAGGTGTGTTCTCCACTGGGTCTGGACTGCAATTGGTTTAGTTCATATCGGTGCCAGCAGAGGGCGCTCTCCTGATGTCAGTTGATGACACAAGTAGCGTTATTCAAGATGGCTGCACCCAGTGTGTTCACCACGACCTCCAGAACCCAACTGGCTTAGTTCATATCGGTGCCACAGGAGGACGCTCACCTGACGTCAGATCACAACGCAAGTACCGGTATTCAAGATGACGGCACCCAGTGTGTTCACCGCGAGCTCCATAGCCCAACTGACTTAGTTCATATCATGCCCACCAGAGGGTGCTACCATGAAGTCGCGTGATGACACAAGATCGTCTGCTCTCTCTCCACACTTTCCCACTATCAGCACGGTGTTCTTTCACGACCTAGCACTCCTATTGGCTACTGCATTAGTCACGTGATTCGGCATCATATAGGTAGGAATAGGTGTTCACTATACTTTCAACTACCTATTTTGAACTACTTTTCAAGGTCCAGACCCCCACCTCTTCCTAGGTAACAGTGCCGAGAAATATGTGAGGGGTTTTCTAGAATGTGTTCGTGTATGCAAAGTCCGCGGTGGTATTGATACGCGTTCCCATGTTAATGGTAGCAATCTTTCAAATGCAGAGGCCTGTTGGATTGTAGGAATGTATCATAGTTAACGTTACCATCTTCTAGACGACCGAATAGCGAACTAAGTATGTGCTGGGCGACTTTCGTGATCAAGTGTAACTTTGAGAAGATGGTGCGTTTGCGGTGGAGTGTTATTCCCTCCCTTGTAAATTGTTCGGTCGACTGCTTCTGCACATTTGGTGCCTTTATTTAGTTGAGGGAATATCGATTGCGGTGTGTTGGACACATGTTTACCTGTTCTCTAGACGTGGGAAAGACCCTAGTTGGTTTGTAAGCAATATTAATCATCTGGAATCTGTTACATCACCGACTTCGGTATTCGAAAGTGCAAATATTATTTTACTCTATTTGTTTGTAGTTAGTCAACGGTTTACAGCATGCTACACCTCGCTAAAATTTGGTGTTTGTGGAGAAATAATGTGTGGTGTATATCTTGTGCATTATGTTGCGTTAGCGATCGTGAGGCTACTGCTGTGTCCTTCATATCGGGTAGTACGGCGAAAATTGTGTAATATTAGGCGAAAATATGGTTGTTCTTTTAATCGAAGAGTCTAGAGATGTCTGTAGAAATGCGAGCAAGAAAGCGGAAATAGTAACGCGTTTGTTCCGGGGGGAACGAGCCTGTCTTTCACATCAGTTCTGAGAGAGTGACTTCGGTTCGCTGATGTAAAGGGGATGATTTGGTATGGTGGGGGATATGAATTGCATGTTTACTAGATCGAGACAGTACTCGGTGAAATATTCCGTGGTTGGAGATCGGTTTGATGCTCCAATATTCTTGCGAGTATCGTATTTATTTGATGCAGACAACTTTGCGATGTTTAGTTGTTGGTGCAAAATGGTGATCAGTATAAAATAGTTTATTACCAATGAGTGTAGCGTCTGTAGAAAGAAAGAACAGGTTGGGCGTGTGTAGATTGAAAGAACTGTCGGTGCAATTTAGCAATCTTTACAAAATAACGACTGAAAGCCCCAGGAAGAAAATGCTCGATTGATTGTGGTGGGATTTAGGAGCGGTCAGAACATTTGCGTATGTTGAGAGCAGGAACGCTATCACTTTATGTCTGGGAGGAATACTGGATTCGGCGATATTTTGGTAAATAGGTTCTGTTAGGGCAGGAATTTTGGCACATACAAGCTGAGACAATAAGAAAGCGAGTGTTAACTATTTCTGGGGGGCCATAGAATTTAGTAGAGTTAGACTTGGTTATTATTTTAGATAGCAATGTGACTTGAGTATAAGATTGATAACGTTGCTAGATGCGTTTGCGATGGTATGCAGCTACACGCGGTGAAGCGTGAGTCAAACGTGATGTATGGTCCATTAGAATTGCTAAGGAGAAAGCAGGTTCTGCTACTGTGGAACGGAATTCTGCAGTTAGAGTGAGGGTAGCAAGGAATGCCGAACGCGCACGGCTCTGCTTGGAGTGCGCGCACTGTAAATGAGACCTCGGTCATTAACAGCGCCTACATACAACTTTGGCCTGCGTTCGGCTGCAGCTCGCGCTTGCGCTTCCGCCCGATCACGTCAGCACGTGTGTGTAGGTGAAGACGCATTTGGATAGGAATTTCTCAGGTGTTACGTATGAATGGGGGTGCCGCTACATGCGGGACGTGGGCATGGGGCCTGTGCGTGGTTTGACAGTTGACAGCCGCGTCGACCGTACGTGCGATCGCGTCATCATCGGTGTCTAGTGGATAGTAATTTCTCATGTGTTACGTATGGGGGTGCTGCCACCTCATGCTTGCGGATGCCGAGTAGGGGCTGTACGCGGTTTCACATCTGACGGATGCATCACTTATCGCTACCTCCTGTGTACTCTATTGAACAGGGGGCAGTGGACTGCGCTTGTGCGCGTTGATTGCATTAATTCGCAAGTGGCTCTGTAGTTCCTGCTATGCGCTATTTGGACAGTTTACGAGTACTGAGCGTGTCTACACATCAGTGTGAAGAATTATTTAGGAGCAATTTGCTATTGTGTACTGAAATTACGAGTTGGTTGCGTGTCTGTGGGCTGTGAACATGACCCCAGGCACATCGGGGTGGATGTTTTGCGTGAGTGTGATAGATATACTGTATCCTTAAATAAGTTGTTTGAAAATAAGTAGAGTGCACTCCATCCTTACTCTGGCCAGCAGCACAGAGCAGGCTGAGTCGTTTTGCCACCATTTTCCCTGACCATCTTGGTTTACGTCAGGAAACGGACGACAGTGTCCTCTGCTGGTGGTACTGAGTACTAGACCTCGTGGAGAACACACTGTTTGCGCTATCATGGATAACTGTACTTGAGTCATCAGTTGGTGTCACGGTGGCGTCCTCTGGCGGCGACGAAATGTACTAAGCCAGCTGGGGTCTGGAGTCGTGGTGAAACCACTAGGTGCAGCCATCTTAGATTATGGTACTTGCGTCATCACCTGACGTCACTACAGCGTCCTCTAGTAGCATCGATATGAGCTAAGTCAGTTGGGCTATGGACTCAGTGGCGAATACACTTCGTGGTGGTGCTGGCTCTAATTGTTTAAATAAAGACTGGTGTATGATTTCGACTGTTGACGATTAGCAAGCAGAGTGTTTTAGATGGATTATTATTTTGACAATTTAGGAGTTGTTTGGCTATCTTGACGTAAATGCATTGCATTGTTTGTGAGTGGTTCGCATGTCTGTAGGTTGTGCAATATGTTATTTTTGACGGTTTACAATTAGCAAGAGTGTGTGTAGAGCGTTATACATGAGTTATGTAGGAGTAGTTTGCAGGTCTGTATGCTGTGGGGCATGTCAGACCGTGTGTTCTGTGATACATATACTCCGTCCCTAAATAAATTGCTCTCAAATAAATAAAGTACACTCCTTCTTCTCTCCATCAGTCTAGTCTGGGTTGAGTCCTTTTACCAGCAACCCCTAGGAAGAGGTTGCGCCCTGGAGGCTTAGGTTAATGGCAGTGAGTTTTGTTTGCAACCATTTTCTCAGGTTGGTAGTGAAAGCCCAAGTGACCTTTCTTTACTGCCAGAATTCAAAATCGGCGCCGGTTCCTAGGAAGAGGTGGCGGTCTGGACTTTGAAAAGTAGTTGAAACTAGGTAATTGAAAGTATAGTGAACACCTATTCCTACCAATATAGTCGAATCACGAGACTAATGCAGTAGCCAGTAGGAGTGCAGCATTCTAGGGGTGGGGGTGCTAGGTCGTGAATGAACACCGTGCTGATAGTGGGAAATTGTGGAACTTCTCATTTGATCATTGAATATTGTAAATTGAATATGATTAAAATTGAAATGGAATTAAGTACTTGGGTAATTGATAGGTTATGTGCGCGATGTGGGTGTTACTTTAGTTAGCATATTTACAGAAGACTATGTCCGGCGTGTGTACGGAGGTGGAGGCCGAGGGAGTGCGACGTAAGCTGTCGGACGCCCGCGGGCCGGTGGCGCGGCGTGTGTTTAGTTATAACGCGCGTGCGCGAGAGAGAGCAGACGATCCTGTGTAATCACGCAACTTCATGGTAGCGCCCTCTGGTGGGCACGATATGAAGTAAGTCAGTTGGGCTATGGAGCTCGCGGTGAACACACTGGGTGCCGTCATCTTGAATGACGGTACTTGCGTCATCAGCTGACGTCAGGAGAGCACCCTCTGCCAGTTGCAGTCCAGACCCAGTGGAGACACACCTGTCTGAAATTTGTTAAATAATAAAAACAAGTCCTTTTTTCCCACCATTTTCTTTGCTTAGTAGAGATAGCGGGGTTGTGATACATTGCCATGGTGGAATTTGAACTTCGTGCCATTTTTTCTGGGTTTGGGGGAGTGGCACTTTCCCGCCAAAATTCAAATTTTCCTCCAAAATCCGCCATCTTGATTGACGTCATCGGAGAACCAGAAATTGACATGTCATGTACCCTATGGCCCTCAATAGCATTATGTCAGGTATTGCGGCACATATGGCGATGACGGGACTGACGGAAACCGTGAATCTATATGCAGAAAGGACGTCATGGTGCCACTCCTGTGTCCAGTGTTGGCACCACCCCTCCCTCAGCTGCTGTGTCGAGGGATGCAGCAGTAATGGTTTCCGCACTGGTAGTCCATAGTGCTCAAGAGGTCACCGCACTCTCCGTGTGGATACTTGTCCTGTAGAAAATAAACCTGTTTCCTGATTCAACGCATGCATAGTTACTTTGTGATCCTGCACAGCTGAGTGAACAAAATGTCTGTATCTTGGGCATCAGATGTATGTGAGTGTTGAGATCCCTCATGTTGCTGAACAGTGATCTACTGAATGCATCAGTTCCATATCTGTTTGACAATCGTGGGATGCCAACCAACGGAAGTAGTGATATCACGGAACGATAAACCACTGTTTCGAATGTTCACGATGCTGTCACTGTCGAATTCTGACACATGCTGGTAGATGTTTCTGTTCGTACATGAGGTATAACACGATCATCTAACAAGCAAACAACATTCTGAGTGAGACACCCACATATACAGACTGTAGATAGTGTTACTCCTACTACAGTGCGTTGTAACACTACCCAGAATTCTGGTAAAAGTATTAAATCTTTATTGTAAGCGCTGAGAGTAGCATGGAGGCCACCACGGAGTATTGCAGTGACAGCGCTGGCTGTCAGCCATGCTACGTCGACAAGTAGGGCACAATAACAGATGCATGAGTTGTGAAGCAAGTGTAGCTGAGCGCAATGGTAAATTGCCCCACGCAGCAAAGAATGATGTAGTAAGTGGGCCATTGCCACTGCACTCAAGCAGGTCTCTCTGTTATGGGAAATGTGACTAGACACCAGGCGTTAGAGAAACAAATGGGCAGTAACGGAGTATAAATGAGGCTGAATTTGAGGACAGGAAGTTATCCGATTCAGGGACTTTGTAATTGCTGAGTAGCCGCACTACGATGCTGGAGCACCACTGGACCAATAGACGACTGGGCATCGCCAGCAGCAGCCTCCGGTTCGAGACCAGGCTGTGTCTGTCGTCTGCTGTTCGTGTCTGCTGCCGCCGATGTTGAAACAGCGAACTCAGGGAGGGACTCGGCGTCACAACGTCAGCCGCCGTCTGCCGCCTGTCTGTGGGGCATGGGGGGAGACCGCAACCGCGCAGCGAAGAGCACCGGGGCCGTCTCCTGGGGCCCTATTCTGTATCGTTCATAGCGATCGGTGTAGTACGTTAGTTTCGGTAGTGACGTCATTTTCGGTTCTTTATCGAAATGTCCTATTCAGTAAGCAACTGAGACTTGTTACCGAACGGTCCTCCCACCGATTTTACGACAATTGTAGCGAAAGGTTTTGGATTTCGGTCTCGCCCTGTCGATCGGTGATCTGTGGTTTATGTACACCTATAATTTGTTGTTTTAAACATATTTAGCGGTTTTAGCTTTGGGTTTAGTGATTGTGTTACTAAAGAATCACGAGAGGACGCATCAGGTTGGAAAGTGAGTTCATAATAGACTATTTTCCTTTGTTAGAAATATGCTTAGGTTAGGTTGTTACTGTGAATGATCACAACAAAAAAAGGTTTCCGGTCAATATTCTCTCAAAATACGTGTTATTTTTATGCAAATAAGAGTTTGAAGATCATTAAATATCAAGACATCGGCTCTGCTAGCGTATATTACATGAGTGTGAACTGACGTTACTAGTGCCTTTGTGTATTTTTTCCCACAAATATATCTACATCCATACTCCGTGAGCCACCTGAAGGTGTGTGGTGGAGAGTACCTCTATCGGTTCTCCCTTCTATTCCAGTCTCGTATTGTTTGTGGAAAGAAGGATTGTCGGTATGCCTCTGTGTGGGCTCCAATCTGTCTGATTTTATCCTCATGGTCTCTTCGCGAGATATACGTAGGAGGGAGCAATATACTGCTTGACTCCTCGGTGAAGGTATGTTCTCGAAACTTTAACAAAAGCCCGTACCGAGTTACTGAGCGTCTCTCCTGCAGAGTCTTCCACTGGAGTTTATCTATCATCTCCGTAACGCTTTCGCGATTACTAAAGGGTCCTGTAACGAAGCGCGCTGCTCTCCGTTGGATCTTCTCTATCTCTTCTATCAACCCTATGTGGTACAGATCCCACACTGCTGAGCAGTATTCAAGCAGTGGGCGAAAAAGCGTACTGTAACCTACTTCGCCACGCGGGATTAGCTGAGCGTTCTGGGGCGCTGCAGTCGTGGACTGTGCGGCTGGTCCCGGCGGAGGTTCGAGTCCTCCCTCGGGCATGGGTGTGTGTGTTTGTCCTTAGGATAATTTACGTTAAGTAGTGTGTAAGCTTAGGGACTGATGACCTTAGCAGTTAAGTCCCATAAGATTTCACACACTTTTTTTTTTTTTGTAACCTACTTCCTTTGTTTTCAGATTGCATTTCCTTAGGATTCTTGCAATGAATCTAAGTCTGACATCTGCTTCATCGACGATCAACTTTATATGACCATTCCATTTTAAATCACTCCTAATGCGTACTCCCAGATAATTTATGGAATTAACTGCTTCCAGTTGCTGACCTGCTATATTGTAGCTAAATGATAAGGGATCTTTCTTTCTATATATTCGCAGCACATTACACTTGTCTACATTGAGATTCAATTGCCATTCCTTGCACCATGCGTCAATTCGCTGCAGATCCTCCTACTTTTCAGTACAATTTTCCATTGTTACAACCTCTCGATATACCACAGCATCATCCGCAAAAAGCCTCAGTGAACTTCCGATGTCATCCACAAGGTCATTTATGTATATTGTGAATAGCAACGGTCCTACAAAAATTCTCCGACCCAGCTGGGAATGGAACCCGGGCCCTTAGGATTGACATTCTGTCACGCTGACCACTCAGCTACCAGGGGCAAAATAGGTTAGTTTGTAACTATCGAAACGTGTTTACAACTTTCAAGTAACAATGGAAAGCAATTATGTGAACCCTGATATTGGAAACCTTCCAAACTATCACGCATTTATGACCTACGCAGCACCGTTTGGCAACGAAGTCAACCTTTGTTCCTCTACGCAATAGTACAAGAATTGAGCGCTATGATTTCGTTGTCTGGCGTGGGCCAGTCGTTAGAGCGCGGGAAAGCACTACGAAAGGACACGGGTTTGCGCATGGGTGGAGGCAAAAAATTTTTTTCCCCTTCACATATGCAACACTTTCTGAGACATTGTTATTCGTGTAAGTTAAGATTTTTCTGTAATATTCGTTATTACTTACATGTAAGAGCGCACTTCCTCAGTAATGATTTCGTGATTTCTGTGTGTTTAAAATACGAAATATGAAATTGTTGGAGATGAAATTTCTGTGACTGAAACAACCGACAGTGACCTTTATATTTTTTCTTGTCAGAAATAATTCACCATTTTTTTCCGAATATGTAGCGATTTCCGAGTATGCGGTTAGACAGGAATCTAAGAGCACAACTTAAATTACTGGGAATGTAACTAGCAGCAGTCAACTTCATAATCTTGCTTGTCACAAGTATTTATCTGCGATCGAATCCTCAGCCACAGTAGACAGAGATGAAAGACCTCTGCCGTAATATTTTTAGACTATAGCACCATATACGAAACATTTTCATTCATGAGATGCATGTTATAAACAGGAGCTCTCGAAAATGCGTTTTTTCAATTTTGTTTTTAAGACCCAAATCGTTGACGTATCATATAGGGAAGTGGGCTACGTAATCATTTGGATCTCTAGGAGCCAGTTATAATCACTTTCTGTTTATCTTCTTATTCTTTGAAACTCTCATAATCAATTTTTCGGGTGTTTTTATAGATGTATTAGTACAATGTGGTACTACACACTATTCCTAACTCATTTTCCGAAACGTAAAACCCAAAACACGATGTCAGTGTGAATGAGAATAAGATGACATAATGCGGCATTTACGACAATCTGCAGAATACAGTCAAATACGCTATCGTTATTATGCATGCACGGAAACATGCGGTCAGAGAAGCTGTAAAAATTCATATGCATTTCAGCTGAGAATCATGGAAATGGATATACTGCAGCTGGTACTGTTAAGGAGGAGGCAAGGACGATGAAGACGGGCACGTCAGCTTGATGGAATGCGGCGCATACGTTATGGCAAGGTAATCACAATTTTCAGTACTTGGAAGAATTGCGCGCCTGTGTCGTCTGCTAGCCGCTTTCTGTTCGTGGCGCTGTGCGCGCTGCAGTGCGCATGGGCGGATCTGCGGTCGCTTGCTTTTGATTGGCTTGCGCGACACGAACCGACAACAGCGCTTTGGTTCTCTAGACCTGAACGGTATCGCTACCGAAATGCATACTGAATAATGCAGGGACTCTAATTCGAGTACTAGACCGTTCGGTGCTCTTGAGT
Organism: Schistocerca cancellata; assembly: GCF_023864275.1. Classification (NCBI taxonomy): domain Eukaryota; kingdom Metazoa; phylum Arthropoda; class Insecta; order Orthoptera; family Acrididae; genus Schistocerca; species Schistocerca cancellata. The sequence continues at coordinate 720,461,500 of NC_064629.1, forward strand.
ACCGAAACGATCGGCACAATGGGGGAAAGATACAGAACAGGCACCCTGGAGTGTCGCTCAGCCGGGGAGACGCCGCCATAAAAATTGGCCGTGGCCTCGCCTTCGCAACCAGGACAGAGTCCTGACGCAGGATCGCTGTGCGCCGTCCTAGCAGCCGAAGCCAGCTGCACCGTCCGGAGCTCACGAGGAGAGGCGTGCCTGCTTCATGTAGAATTGAAGATGAAATAAAGTTATATTTTTTAATTGTGCACAGCGTTTCCACTGGTGCACTACCACCTACACCATCACCAAACAAATACGCTCCAGCCCCTACAGAGGTGCTACTAGAGAGTGGTCCATACAGTTGTGTGGTTGTGCTGAAATGTTAACCAATTCGGTAGCAAAGTATGTTGTACACATCATTCCAATGTGGTGTTTGTTGCATGCTATGTTTGTGGTGGTGCAGTTTTCACGAGCAGCTGTGTATACCTCTTTGGTTCAAAGTACGATTGTGAGTATGTAGACACAGTGAAAGCTCTAACTATTCTGGTACTGTAGCCAAACATTTCGTACGTCAACCTCCTGTCCCTCATCCACTTTTAGTACTGCCCATCTCCCCCCTCCCCTCCCCCAAAAAAGAAAATAACGTTGCGAATTGGATTATTATGTCAGTTAGATGGATAATACAACAATTACACTATAAGACAAAAAACAACACACCGTGAAAGAATTATTCTAATGGCATGGAAATTGGTAGATGTGATGTAGATATACAGATGAAAAAATGATTGCAATTTCAGAAAAATTGAATAAGCAAGTCAACAACGCGATGGTCTACGTGTGGAACTTATGCAAGCATTTATTTGGCCTGGCACTGATTGACAGAATTGTTGGATGTCTTTCTGAGAGATAATGTGCCAAATTCTGTCCGACTGGAGCGTTGGATCTTCGAAATCCGAGCTGGTTGTATGTCCTTAGCCATAATGCTCCAAACTTGCTCAATTGGAGAGAGATCCGGCGACCTTGCTGCCAATCCATGGTTGGCGCGTACGAAGAAAAGCAGGAGAAACTTTCGCTATGTGCTGGCGCGAATTAGCTTGCTGAAAGGTAAGCACAGGATAGCTTGTCAAACGGGTCACTACATGAAATTACGACATAGAAGTAATATCAGATAAAATAAAATGTTTATGAACCCGAAAAAAGTCAAACCATAAGCTTTGTAAGTAGGCTGTTTAGATTTTTATATTGGTAATGCCACGTAGCGCTCTGTATGAAAATCACTGGCTGTGCTGTGTGCAGTCTGTGGCTAGTTTGCATTGTTGTCTGCCATTGTAGAGGGGCAGCTGGATGTTAACAGCGCGTAGCGTTGGGCAGTTGGAGGTGAGCCGCCAGCAGTGGTGGATGTGGGGAGAGAGATGGCGGAGTTTTGTAATTTGTCATGAACTGCTATATATATATATTATGACTATTAAGGTAAATACATTTTTTGTTCTCTATTAATATCTTTCATTTGCTAACTACCCCTATCAGTAGTTAGTGCCTTCTGTAGTTTGAATCTTTTATTTAGCTGGCAATAGTGGCGCTCGCTGTATTGCAGTAGTTCGAGTAATGAAGATTTTTGTGAGGTAAGTTATTTGTGAAAGGTATAGTTTAATGTTAGTCAGGGCCATTCTTTTGTAGGGATTTTTGAAAGTCAGATTGCGTTGCGCTAAATAATATTGTGTGTCAGGTTAAGCACAGTCGTGTATAAATTGTTGAAAGGGGACGTTTCAGCTTAAATAAACGCAGTCAACAATATAACATAGGAATCGACATAATTTCTCAAGGAACTTCTCAACAGAATAGAAGGAGTGACCCATGAGGAAACTCTTCAGTTTCGATTTGAAAGCACGTGGAGTACTGCTGAAGATTTTTGAACTCCTGTGGTAACTTATCGAAAATGGATGCAGCAGTATACTGCACACCTTTTTGCACAAGACTTAAGGAAGTGCGATCCAAATGCAGACTGGATTTCTGTCTAGTATTAACTGAGTGAAAGCTGCTAACTCTTGGGAAGAAGCTGATATTGTTAATAAGAAACGACAGTAAAGAATATATATATTGAGAGGCCAATGCCAGAATACCCAGACGAGTGAGCAGGGGTCCACAAGAGGTTCGCGAACTTACACCACTTATTGCCCGAACTGCCTGTTTCTGAACCAAAGATATCCTTTGAGAATGGGAAGAACTACCCCAAGATATAATACCTTACGACAAAAGCGAATGTAACTAAGTAAAGCAGACTAATTTTCGTGTCGAACTATCGCTTACTTCAGATACCGTTCGAATAGTTAAAAATAGCAGCATTAAGTCTTAGAACAAGATCCAGAATGTGGGCTTTCCACGACAGTTTACTATCTATCTGAACACCTAGGAATTTGAACTGTTAACTTTCACTAATCACATGCCCATTCTGTGAAATTAAAAAGTCGGTGTTTGTTGATTTGTGTGTTAGAAGCTATAAAAAACTGACTCTTACTGTGATTTAGCGTTAGTTTACTTTCAACAATCCCTGAAGTTATGTCATGAATTGCACTACTTGAAACACAGCCAATGTTGCACACAACATCCTTTACTACCAAGCTAGTGTCATCAGCAAACAGAAATATTTTAGAATTACTTGTAATACTAGAGGGCATATCATTTACATAAATAAGGAACAGGAGTGGCCCCAACACTGATCCCTGGGGCATCCCCCATTTGACTGTACCACACTCAGACCCCATATCACAACCATTCTCATCACTGAGAGTAATGACCTTTTGCTGTCTGTTGTTAAAGTAAGAGGTTAACCAATTGTGAGACACTCCTCGTATTTCATAATGGTCCAACTTCTGGAGCAATATTTTGTGATCAGCACACTCAAACGCCTTAGTTAAATCAAAAATATGCCTAGCGTTCGAAACCTTTTGTTTAATCCATCCAGTACCTCACAGAGAAAAGAGATTGTAGTATTTTTCAGTTGTAAACGACTTCTAAAGCCGAACTCTACATTTGATAGTAAATTATATGATGTAAAATGATCAATTATTCTATCACACACAGCCTTTTCAATAACTTTAGCAAACACTGATGGCATAGAAATAGGTCTAAAATTGTCAGCATTGTCCCTTTCTCCATTTTTATAAAGCGGCTTTACTACTGAGTACTTTAATCGTTCAGAAAACTGGTCATTCCTAAAGGAAAAATTAGAAACATGGCTAAATACAGGGCTAACATGTGCAGCACAGTACTTTAATATCCTGCTAGGCACTCCATCATATCCATGAGAGTACTTAGTCTTCAGTGATTTAATTATTGACTCTGTCTCCCCCGTGTCAGTATCACAGAGGAGTATTTCAGACATCAATCTCGGAAAGGCATTTTCCAAGAGAGTTATATGGTTCCCTGCAGAAACTAAGTTTTTATTTAATTCCCTCAGCACTTCTCCGAAAATAATTTTTAAGTACTGTACGCATATCTGACTTATCAGTAACACAAATGCCGGCGCCGGTGGCCGAGCGGTTCTAGGCGTTTCAATCCGGAACCGCGAGACTGCTACGGTCGCAGGTTCGAATCCTGCCTCAGGCATGGATGTGTGTGATGTCCTTAGGTTAGTTAGGTTTAAGTAGTTCTAAGTTCTAGGGGACTGATGACCTCAGATGTTAAGTCCCATAGTGCTCAGAAACATTTGAACCATTTTGAGTAACACAAATATTTTTATTACGAACTGACTTTATATTGTCGACCTTGTGCTGCTGACCAGAGACTTCCTTCACAACTGACCATATGGTTTTCATTTTATCCTGTGAATTAGCTATTCTATTTGCGCACCACATACTCATTGCCTTCCTAATAACATTTTAAGCACCTTACAAAACTGTTTTTAACGGGCTACTGCAGCTTGATTGTGACTGCTTCTAACATTTTGATATAATTCACACTTTGCTCTACATGATATCCTTATCCCACTAGACAGCCACCCAGGCTACCTTTTACTGCTAGCATCCCGTTTAGAACGTTCTGCTGGAAAGCAACTCTCAAAGAGCATATGAAATGTGTTAAGGAAAGCATTATATTTGTCATATGTGATATCGGCACTATATACATCCTGCCGCTCTTGTTCTTTAATGAGGTTTAAAAACCTCTCTATTGCCGTTGGATTAGCTTTCCTAAATAGTCTGTAATTATATGTGTTTTAGCACAAAAGCCTTTTAGTGTTAAAATTTGTGCATCATGGTCTGAAAGGGCATTCACTTTTTTACTAACAGAATGCCCATCTAGTAATGAAGAATGAATAAAAATATTGTTTATGGCTGTGCTACTGTTCCCTTACACCCTGATTGGAAAAAACACAGGGTGCATCAGATCATATGAGTTTAGGAGATCTACCAACAACCTTTTTCTTGCACAGTCATATACGAAATTAATACTAACTAATTTTTGGTACTTCCTACAAAGTGAACCAAGAACCCTCTCTAGCTTGAGCAGAAATGATCTGAAGTCAGAGTTAGGGGACCTATGAACAACAACAATTAGAAGTAACTAAATTCAACTGCCCCTACATAACATTCAAATATCTGTTCAGTGCAGTGCCACGATACGTCTACGGACTGAAATGGAATACTGTTTTTTACGTACATGACCACTCCCCCACTCCCGAAGGAAGTCCTTGAAAAACAGCCAGTTAATCTGTATCCTGATACAGGAAGCCTCCGAATTGTCAAATTATTTAAGTGGTGCTCCGATATACCAATAATGTCAGAGTCAACATCTATAAGCAGTTCACTAACTTTATCTCTAATACCTCTTATATTTTGATAGAATGTGCTGATTCCTTCTCTAATTAGATACCTGACCTCTTCTGAAGGTGATTCATTTGTTAAAGGGTCTTACTTTAAGCAGGTATACCTACCAGCTGACTGTAATCTAAAAAAGGTGCAGCTCTAACACCAGCTACTACAGGAATTTTTCTATGAGTGATCCCACCACCCCCCACTATACTGTCACCTATAAACTTTGCCAGCCTCCCCTTCCCATACCTATTGACGTGCACGCCATGCCTAGTGAAACCCGATCTATTGATGGATTCAACTGGCACCACTGCAATGTGATGAAGTAGAATCGCCTTCAGTGGTTAGTCCCGCGTCGGTGGGATACCAACGTGACTGCGCTTAGGCATGGTGGAAGAAACAGGGAGCAACATTCCGCATTGCCAATAGTTACAAAGCGTTGCTGACGACAACAGTGAATAAAACTTTACTGCCACTGGAGTATGAACACGGCCCAGTCTAGTGAGCAGTTATCGCCGCCCAACGTTAAGGTGCATTTAGATGGGCTGTATTTGACGGCAATATTTGGCCGGAATAGCGTTGCCGTCAACTTTGCTGTTATTTGCTTGCAACAGACAGCAGTTACGCGCTATGGCTGCGCAGTATTGCTCATGTTGAATGCTGCTGCAGAATGTTGCCGCCGTATTGCCGTTGCGTTGCCGGTATTGTCCACCAAGGGCGGAGAATGTTTTGTATTACGGGACGATATCCATTTCTGTCCTTGGCTGTAAATACTTCCCTCTCTACCTCACGTTCGTTTCCTACTTATTTCACCGCCAGCGCTGTAGTTTTGTGCCTGAACGAAAACGATATCGCTTCGCTTTTTTTTTTTTTTTTTCAAATGTTTTTGTTGTTACATATAGCCGCATATTCTGTAGTTGTTGAAGTCGTAAGAATTTTTGTGTTCAGTAATGGAGTGTAGAAGCATTTCACAAATACGACATAAATTGGTCCCATTACAACTAACGCAAGCGCTATACTTACGCAGAACAGCGCATACAGTTCGCAATAACAATACTAATAGATTTTTACTGCATGTTGTGTTCATAGACAATAACAGATGAATGTTCCCTCATTTGTTAATGCACTTTGTAGGTCTTTCGTAATATCAAAGAGCTTGAAGTAGAAAAAATATATTTCACAGTAGCGAAAATGAACAAGTGCTCATAGCTACACTCCTGGAAATGGAAAAAAGAACACATTGACACCGGTGTGTCAGACCCACCATACTTGCTCCGGACACTGCGAGAGGGCTGTACAAGCAATGATCACACGCACGGCACAGCGGACACACCAGGAACCACGGTGTTGGCCGTCGAATGGCGCTAGCTGCGCAGCATTTGTGCACCGCCGCCGTCAGTGTCAGCCAGTTTGCCATGGCATACGGAGCTCCATCGCAGTCTTTAACACTGATAGCATGCCGCGACAGCGTGGGCGTGAACCGTATGTGCAGTTGACGGACTTTGAGCGAGGGCGTATAGTGGGCATGCGGGAGGCCGGGTGGACGTACCGCCGAATTGCTCAACACGTGGGGCGTGAGGTCTCCACAGTACATCGATGTTGTCGCCAGTGGTCGGCGGAAGGTGCACGTGCCCGTCGACCTGGGACCGGACCGCAGCGACGCACGGATGCACGCCAAGACCGTAGGATCCTACGCAGTGCCGTAGGGGACCGCACCGCCACTTCCCAGCAAATTAGGGACACTGTTGCTCCTGGGGTATCAGCGAGGACCATTCGCAACCGTCTCCATGAAAGCTGGGCTACGGTCCCGCACACCGTTAGGCCGTCTTCCGCTCACGCCCCAACATCGTGCAGCCCGCCTCCAGTGGTGTCGCGACAGGCGTAAATGGAGGGACGAATGGAGACGTGTCGTCTTCAGCGATGAGAGTCGCTTCTGTCTTGGTGCCAATGATGGTCGTATGCGTGTTTGGCGCCGTGCAGGTGAGCGCCACAATCAGGACTGCATACGACCGAGGCACACAGGGCCAACACCCGGCATCATGTTGTGGGCAGCAATCTCCTACACCGGCCGTACACCGCTGGTGATCGTCGAGGGTACACTGAATAGTGCACGGTACATCCAAACCGTCATCGAACCCATCGTTCTACCATTCCTAGACCGGCAAGGGAACTTGCTGTTCCAACAGGACAATGCACATCCGCATGTATCCCGTGCCACCCAACGTGCTCTAGAAGGTGTAAGTCAACTACCCTGGCCAGCAAGATCTCCGGATCTGTCCCCCATTGAGCATGTTTGGGACTGGATGAAGCGTCGTCTCACGCGGTCTGCACGTCCAGCACGAACGCTGGTCAAACTGAGGCGCCAGGTGGAAATGGCATGGCAAGCCGTTCCACAGGACTACATCCAGCATCTCTACGATCGTCTCCATGGGAGAATAGCAGCCTGCATTGCTGCGAAAGGTGGATATACACTGTACTAGTGCCGACATTGTGCATGCTCTGTTGCCTGTGTCTATGCCTGTGGTTCTGTCAGTGTGATCATGTGATGTATCTGACCCCAGGAATGTGTCAATAAAGTTTCCCCTTCCTGGGACAATGAATTCACGGTGTTCTTATTTCAATTTCCAGGAGTGTACTTATGTCGAGCTCTCTGCGCATCTGCAGACAGCAGGCTAATCGGCAACGGAGCAGTTAGATTATGGCATATCTGTGAATCAAAACTGGACAGATGTCAGCATCGGGAGTCATGAGTTTAATAAACGTAATGTTGCGTCTGGGAACATTAAAGCAGTACGTTTTAAATTTCTCGACATCAGTGGCACACCCGCTTGACATTGTCTGCAAGATTAATTTGCTTTTCACCGTAAGCTCTTCATCAATCCCCAAAATCTGTACAATTAATGGCACATCGTCAAAATGCGCTTAACAGTTTTACCATATATTTCACCAATGTACCCAGTCATTGTTTGGGAACGTCAATGAGCCAACCGAAATTGTGTCTGAAACCGCTTTGAATTTTCCCTTCGAGAGCCGCGAGACGCTATTTCCGCTCTACAGACCGAGCCTTCCAAGTTTTCTCCGTTTCGTCATAGCAGTTCTGCAACCTAAGTGTGTAAACCAATCCTTAAACTTTATCCAGACCTGGAGTGAAGACATTCCGAGAGTAAGTTTTGCGGGGTTGATCTACTTATCTACAAGTGAATCAACTTTGTTTGGATGTCGCCTTACAAATATAACAACGATGGGCCAACAGTAAAGTGTCCGTCACAGCAGTTTTCACTGTGCTATCGACCGCAGTCAAAACCAAGTGATATTTATCCACCATATTTCTGTCATTGACAAGAAACTGAATCTGGTTTTTCACATATTGTTTATCAGTACGAATGTCAACAGACTCTTTCAAAACTTGGAATCTTTGCGGTCTGCAAAAACGTATCGATGATGGATTCGGATTTTTCCAAATGAGACTTTTATCTCCTTTGTCAGACACAGCAGTTGGAACCCAGTGTGTTATTCTCGACTGCGAGTGTTCATCAGAGACTAGGGTATCGTCAGGCGTGCCCCAGGGCAGTGCGATAGGACCGCTATTATTCTCTGTATACATAAATGATCGGCGGAATGGCTGGGCAGCAATCTGCGGCTGTTTGCTGATGATGCTGTTGTGTACGGTAAGATGTCCAAGTTGAGCGACTGCAGGAGGATACAAAATTTCTGGTTGGCGTGACGAATGGAAGCTAGCTCTAAATGTAGAAACATGTTAAGTTAATGCGGATGAGTAGGAAAAACAAACCCGCAATATTCGGATACAGCATTAGTAGTGTCCTGCTTGACACAGTCACGTCGTTTTAACGTTACAAAGCAATACGAAATGGAACGAGCATGTGAGGATTGTGGTAGGAAAGGCGAATAGTCGACTTCGATGATTTAATGGGAGAATTCTAGGAAAGTACGGGTCATTTGTAAAGGAGAGCGCATATATGACGCTAGTGCGACCTTTCCTTGAGTACTGCCCGAGTGTTTGGGAAGACATAGAAGCAATTCAAAGGCTGCTAGGTTTGTTACTGGTAGGTTCGAACAACACGCAAGTGCTACGCAGATACTTCGGGAACTCAAATGGGAATCCATGGAGGCAAGGTGATGTTCTTTTCGAGGGGCACTATTGAGAAAATTTTATAGAACCTGCATTTGAAGCTGACTGCAGAACGATTCTGTTGCCTCCAACATACATCGCACGTAAGGATCACGAAGAAAAGATACGAGAAATTAGGGCTCATACGCCGGCCGGTGTGGCCAAGCGGTTAAAGGCGCTACAGTCTGGAATCGCGTGGCCGCTACGGTCGCAGGTTCGAATCCTGCCTCGGGCATGGATGTGTGTGATGTCCTTAGGTTAGTTAGGTTTAAGTAGTTCTAAGTTCTAGGGGCTGATGACCTTAGAAGTTAAGTCCCATAGTGCTCAGAGCCATTTTTTAGGGCTCATACGGAGACACATAGATAGTCGTTTTTCCCTTATTCTTGTTGCCAGTGGAACAGGAAAGAAAACGACTAGTAGTGTCAGGAATACCCTCCGTCACGCTCCGTAAAGTGGACTGCTGATATTGTCGTAGATTTAGATGTAGATGTAGTTCCAAAGGTGCGAACAAAGTGAAGAACACAGTTGCATCACTACTGTTCTCGTTGACAACAGTTTGCTTGTATACTTTACCTACTGGTCTGTTCCAGCCCCACTGCCCCATTTTCAAATCAAGGTACAACTATCAAGAAAGTTGGAATCTGTCGCTTTTTTTTTTTTGCCACGCCAATCAGTTTCACTCAAATATGGTCCGGCAGCGCTTGTAGCTATACTTCTGCTGTGGTCTCAGTTATACTCGTTTTTGGTGGATAACAACGTTTTTTATCTGACAATATTTTGGTATACGATGGATACATGGACGAACGATGGTTCTTATTCGTCACATCTCGTACCGTGAGATATGTTGCCTTATTAATATTATCCGAGACAATGACGTTCAGAGCTAAGTTGCCAGATATCTCGTTCAGCATCGGTGTTGTGCTTCACGCCTTCCGGTATTTGATGTCTCGCTCCGGTGAAATCGTTGTAGCCACTTTCAGTAAACTGGACGCTGCATGGGCACTGTCCGAACGAAGACTCATTTATCTAGCGTATACCAACTCGGCTCTGCTGGTCGATAATCTGAGTTCCTGCATCCTGTGACGCTTCCTTTTTTCCGTAAAGTCATCAGGTAAGGAACGAGTCCGACAAGACGTATTTCTTTCAGTCTTCTGTTTGAGCTGCTGTTCTGTGGCTACGACATTCTATAATGCAAAATTAGTATTATCACACTACTATAAAGCAAAAAGTGTCGAAATGAACGATAGTATGAATGCGGACGGTACCCACAACAAATGTAATTGATCCGTCCAATCACTGTTTATTGGGAATGTCAAAATAGGTTGCGTTTTCGTTGAGCCTGGTACCACCTCGTCCACAGTTTCGACAAAATTAATCGCAATTGCTTTTTATTTTCAGCAGTCAGCTGAAACGGAGTGCCTACGACTTGAGACAATTCTGACTGTACAGCCGCAAGTTGACTGTCAGTGTCTGGCGCTGTACATCTTGCCACAAAGTCAAATATTTGCGTATGTGTGCAGGCCTTAGAACGGGAAGTAGATGCTGAAAAAGAAATCATTCAAAATGTTCATTGCAGAATTATCCACAGCACACAATTTATTGATTACTTTTCAGGTCAGTAGTTAAGAAATTACTTAATTGATTGTTAATTGAAATATTAATTATTGTGCATTATTGCACAAAATTGTACAAAAATTACCGTACACCAAACACGAGAAAATAAGCGCTCGTAAACACATTTGAACTCGTTAACTATACTATTTAGGTAGTAGGAGAGCTATTTACAAAAGTGGATCCACGCAGAGGAAATTTGTAGCCGACGATTTCGGATAAAATTGATACCATTAAACTTTTAAGTCGATATACGTCATAAAATGGAAATGTCGTGTGGCTAGGGCCTCCCGTCGGGTAGACCGTTCGTCTGGTGCAGATCTTTCGCTTTGACGCCACTTCGGCGACCTGCGCGTCGATGGGGATGAAATGATGATGATTAAGACAACACAACACCCAGTCCCTGAGCGGAGAAAATTTCCGACCCAGCCGGGAATCAAACCCGGGCCCTTAGGGTTGACAGTCTGTCACGCTGACCACTTTTTTTTTCATTTTGTTCGTTATTGATCGTTGTGTTTGGTCGTTGCGAACGTCGTAAGACATCCTGTTCAAGTTCGTTGGTTGATCCTTCCACTCAGTTTTTTTATTACAGAGGCCAACCGGGTCTCTGACCGAACACGCTGAGCTACCGTGCCGGCTGACCACTCAGCTACCGGGGCGGACTTATACCGGTTAAAACATAATAAACACACTTTCTGGAGAGCTACCCATCATATTTTATCCTGATAACTGGACTGGGTCGCTGTCATACAGGGTGAAAAGTATTTAAACCGACAAACTCTGGGAGGTCTAGGGGACATCGAAACAAATATTTTTCCATAATGTAATTTTTTCCTATGAGGATTATTTAAACCGGTGGAGGCCGTATTACGATCTTCATTTGTTAGAGGGCGTATTACGCTCTTCAGTTGCAGGCAACTGCTGTCCACCAGTGTAGTAGTGCACTGTCTCTGTTTACTAATGGAGCGATACACCTGGAGTAAGTACACTGATATGGTTGGTGCTACTACGTAGCGCACCACAACGGACGAGCTGCACAGCGGGTTTATCAACAACAATATCCTAATCGCCGTATCCCGCATCATACGACCTTTGCTGCTGTGTACCAACGTCTACGTGAGATAGGGTCATTTAGCAGATTACCTGGACAGGGACGCTGTCGCACGGTAAGAACGCTGCAATTTGAGGAAGCTGTCATGCAGCATGTGGAGCGGGATCCTTCAATCAGCACTCGTGCAATTGCACGTAACATGGGGACGAATCAGACGAATGTAAGAACAGTCCTTCAAGAACAATTGTTACGTCCACTTCACTTACAGCGTGTCCACAATCTGGAACCAGCTGATTATCCACCCAGAGCACAGTTTTCGCAGTGGTACCTGGAACAGTGTGAAACGCATCCTACATTTCCATCCTCTGTGTTGTTTACCGATGAAGCAACGTTCGGGCGTGATGGAGTCTTCAAAATGCACAATTCGCATGTTTGGAGTGAGGATAACCCATATGCCACAGTTACTAGCGCTCATCAAGTGCGTTTCTTCGTTAATGTGTGGGTCTGTGTTGTTGGGGACTGTTTAATTGGGCCGTATCTGCTACCTAAGCCATTAAATGGCAGGCACTATTACAATTTTCTCGGCAGAGCATTTCCAGAATTGCTGGAAGACGTCCGGCTCCCTACAAGACAACGCATGTGGTTCCAACATGATGGGGCGCCAGCACATTTCAGTCGTCGTGTGCGTAGATTCCTGGACCGACGGTTCCCAGAAACGTCGATTGGCAGAGCTGGCCTGTACCATGGCCTGCTCGATCCCCAGATATGTCCCCTCTGGACTTTTTTGTGTGGGGAGAGATGCGCAACCTTGTTTACTCAGCTCCTGTTACATCAGCAGAGGATCTGGTTGCCCGGATAGTAGCAGCAGCAGGAACAATTCAAGATACTCCTGGGGTTTTGCCCTTGTCAGACAGAACTTGATCCGACGGTGTAACCTTTGCTTACGTGTCAATATAGGCATTTTTGAAAATCTACGGTAATTTTAATTGGGTTTTATTAATGTGTTGTCTCTTGGTCATAAAGAAATGGAAAATTGTTTGTTGGTTTAATTAATTTGCCGCCAGAGAAGCCTTCCCCTACCGGTTTAAATACTCCTCACAGGAAAAAATGACGGTAGGGAAAAATATTTGTTTTGATGTCCCCTACAACCTCCCAGAGTTTGTCGGTTTAAATAATTTTCACCCTGTATATTAAACAGGCCACACAAACAACATATGAAAAATGTGAACAAGGTGTCGTCCGATTCACTGTTTATCAGCAGATGCCACACCACGTATTATTTCGTGGCTGGAATCCTACAGCAGCATTGGAGAAGTACGCACCAATACCTACAAAAGATTTCGTGTGACTAAAGTCGGAACGCGCATCTCTTTTTCTATTTCTATCCTGTCCAGGGTTTGAAGCTAGTTGGGCACTGTGTGCTACCCGGAGTACCCGAGTTTGAAATGCATTTTCCACGTTTTCGGGACAACGACTTTAATTTACGGGCTTGAATGTGACCCTACCCTTCAATGGTTCTGGATAAGTTTCTTCGAATGTTTATTTCTTGTTGTAACAGCACGCTGTCCGCCTTCGTGGTCTCGCGGTAGCGTTCTCGCTTCCCGAGCACGGGGTCACGGGTTCGATTCCCGGCGGGTCAGGAATTTTTCCTGCCTCGAGATGACTGGGTGTTGTTGTGTCGTCTTCATCATTCATCCCCATTACGGTCGGAGGAAGGCAACGGCAAACCACCTCCATTAGGACCCAGCCTAGTAATGCGTTGCGGGTCTCCCGCATCGTTCCCCTACGCTCTGTAAAGAAGCATGAGACTTCATTTCCATTTTTTTAACAGAACGCTGCGATTCTATTCTTATTATGACAACTTTTCATTGTTGCGTTTGTAATATTCGGCTAGCACATTATTAAAGGAACACTGGTAATTCGCGGCAACATGTCATATGTCAACGTCTATTTTTTGTATTCATTCGTTTATTGTCATTTATCAGTTTACTATCAGTTCTTGGAAAGCTAGGATAACGCGTGAATAGACTAGCCCTCATAATTCACAACAGTGAGTAATAACAGTGAAATGAAAAGACAATATATAAGTGCGTTCCGTGAAGAATGGTTGCAGGTTTGTGTTAAAAACCATACTTCCGTGCATTTTTTTATGGTTTGTATTAACCAATTACACTAGCCCCTCTCCTTACGTTCGGTCTGTGGAATCGATTCGTCAGTATTTGATGTGGTTTACGAAATATATCCAGCGGTAATGTTAGGTGACTCACCCTGTATACCGACAACATATACAGGGTGTTACAAAAAGGTGCGGCCAAACTTTCAGGAAACATTCCTCACACACAAATAAAGAAAAGATGTTATGTGGACATGTGTCCGGAAACGCTTAATTTCCATGTTAGAGCTCATTTTAGTTTCGTCCTCGATTCACTGCCATGATTTCATACGGGATAATCTACCTGTGCTGCTAGAATATGTGCCTTTACAAGTATGACACAACATGTGGTTCATGCACGATGGAGCTCCTGCACATTTCAGTCCAAGTGTTCGTACGCTTCTCAACAACAGATTCGGTGACCGATGGATTGGTAGAGGCGGACCAATTTCATGGCCTCCACGCTCTCCTGGCCTCAACCCTCTTGACTTTCATTTATGGGGGCATTTGAAAGCTCTTGTCTACGCAACCCCGGTACCAAATGTAGAGACTCTTCGTGCTCGTATTGTGGACGGCTGTGATACAATACGCCATTCGCCAGGGCTGCATCAGCGCATCAGGGATTCCATGCGACGGAGTGTGGATGCATGTATCATCGCTAACGGAGTACATGTTGAACATTTCCTGTAACAAAGTGTTTGAAGTCACGATGGTACGTTCTGTTGCTGTGCGTTTCCATTCCATGATTAATGTGATTTGAAGAGAAGTAATAAAATGAGCTCTAACATGGAAAGTACGCGTTTCCGGACACATGTCCACATAACATATTTTCTTTCTTTGTGTATGAGGAATGTTTCCTGAAAGTTTGGCCGTACCTTTTTGTAACACCCTGTATAGGCAACATATCGAACACACTAAACACAATGTTAAAAAAAACAAACGAACGCCTCGTATACCACACTAAAGAAAAATTAAAAATTAGATCGGGAAAAGTTAAATTACCAATACACTCGAATCCAGGTATATACAAAATTCATTGTAAAGATTGTGATAAGTTCTACATAGGTCAGACAGGCCGGAACTTTAATATCAGATACAGAGAACACACTAGAAAAACTGAACGCAACCCATCAACCTTCTTTCAACACCTACAGATAGAACAACATACCGCAGACAATGTAGAAAAAGCAATCCACAATGAATTCTTCAAACCCCACGTTTTCATCAACGCCTTTGAAGTTTTGTAGGGAACTGCACTGAATTTTTGTCAGAATTTGTCCCTTCTACAATGCGATTTTCCTTTTAAGTGCATACGCATCAAATTAGAAATAAGTTGTTTCTCACCTTGCTGTGTCTTACTATGAGCAGTGTGCAATCAAGTACACTTAAAATGTGAGGTCTCCAATCCATTCCTAATGTTCTAATTCTCGTTTCTACACTTATTTTTCCTTCACAAATTCAACAATAGCGCGTTGCAATTCTTTGTTTCTTTCACTGTCGAATAAGACTTTCAATTCTTTCTGCACGGTGCTGTAATGTCGTTTGATAACGAATTTGCAGGACACGTGAATATGCAACTGTATAATAGATACTGAGAACTCTCATCCCTCTCTTCTGTCATTCCCGTCCATTTTTAAAGGCCTTTGACGATAGATCGCTAGCGTGCTTCTTTTTGTACAAACAGCCATTGTACCTGTGAAAGTCCATCATACCTCGAACAAATAGCGAAGGGTGAAGAGCGCTGACACAACGATTCTGCCGAACTGAAAACAGTCGTACCGGCTGGAAAATGCCGCACGGCAATACTAAATAAAATGTGCTTTACGGGTACTTCCGAGAAGCACCGAGCGAAACCGAGACAGCCCGAACTTGGGTCCACGCGCAGCCCGCACTGTCGTCCCGCGTAGAGTTTGGTGTAATGAGTGCGTTATTGTCGGATTCTGGAAGCAGAATATCCATTGCACTTGTGCAAACCGAGATTTGTGTTTGGAAGAATTTGAAAATGACACGTGAAGATTTCTGCTGTGTGGTTCTTAAAACCAAGGTTCTTCTGAATGCACCGAGATCCTCAACAAAATACGGTTCACGTTTGTAACAGTAATTTTTTTTATTTCGCATCGTATAGGTTCGGTTAGTTGCAATGACAGCATTAGTATGTGACTAGTAGTAGTAGTAGTAGTAGTAGTAGTTAATTTTATTATGTCAACAAAAGTTGTGACTGTAACAACACTCAAAAATCTGTTTAACAAATTCTGTCCCCAATTACTCAAATGTCCGTGGCTCCTTGTTTGGTGTCCGGGCATGTCTCGAGTTCAGTCTGGCAACCCTATTCACAATTCTTAAGGTTTGCATTTCAGAGCCCATGTTTATTGGACATTTTTTCCTGTTTTGTCTCATTTACAACGTCTCATGGAATGCTTTTTTAACACCCTGTATACTGCATGAACGACATTACGGTAGTTGTCTGAGCGTACTTTTCTTATCTTCATAATTTTCCAACTTTACTGTTCCATTCGCAAATAGTGCGACTGTCAGTAAGTCTCCGCATGAGCTCTAATTTCTCAGACTTTCTCGTCCTGGGGCCTAGATGAATGTGGAAGGAAGTAATATGTTGCTTGACTCTCCGTGGTATGTACGTTCTGATAATTTTAACAATAAACCTCTCTGTGATACACCATGCCTCTATTGAAGCGTCTGTCACTTGATTTTGATACCATCTCCATAGTGATCTTGCACCTACTAAAAGAAGCCACGACAAAGCGCGCCACTCTTCTTTGGGTCGTCTTTGTCTTCTGTATTAATATTACCACTTAAGGGTCCCAGAGTCACGAGAAATTCTTAGGCATCGGTAACGACTGTTTAGCAAGTAACTTCTTTTCTAGATTAATAATATTTGCTTAGGATTCTTCCAATGAATCTCTGTCTGGCATCTTTCTGACAGAGCACTCGAAGAAGGTGGGTCTCTACAATCGTGTCTCGTTCGGACGTATCAGTTCTCTCCGTGACCTCATTCTGTCAGGAGCCGTGATTTCTGTATTGACGACGCACTTTGCTCGCATTTATATAGTCTCTCATACATAGCTCAACGTGATGCATAGTACGATAATGGTGTGTCCAGAAACTTTTCGAAGCACACTATGCTCTTCACCATGAGGTGATTAAATAACTTGAGAAATGTCTTGAGCAGAGCTAGAATAGCTGTACCCTCGTTGTCTCCTTTTTCTCCTTCAACGAAAACTTTTGTCAATGGTCTTTGAGGCGGGTATCATAGCAGATAGTAGGCTGGCCTTTTACACTGCACCATTTTGACTGAAAAAGTTGTGTACCAGCAGAAAACTTCATATTAGCTTGCGATATCTACATCTACATCCATACTACGCAAGCCACCTGACGGTGTGTGGCGGAGGGTACTTTGAGTACTTCTATCGATTCTCCCTTCTATTCCAGTCTCGTATTGTTCGTGAAAAGAAAGATTGTCGGTATGCCTCTGTGAGGGCTATAATCTCTCTGATTTTATCCTCATGGTCTCTTCGCTAGATATACGTAGGAGGGAGCAATGTACTACTTGACTCCTCGGTGAAGGTATGTTCTCGAAACTTCAACAAAAGCCCGTACCGAGCTACTCAGCGCCTCTCTTGCAGAGTCTTCCACTGGAGTTTATCTATCATCTCCGTAACGCTTTCGCGATTACTAAATGATCCTGTAACGAAGCGCACTGCTCTCCGTTGGATCTTCTCTATCTCTTGTATCAACCCTATCTGGTACGGATCCCACACCAGTGAGCAGTATTCAAGCAGTGGGTGAACAAGTGTACTGTAACCTACTTCCTTTGTTTTCAGACTGCATTTCCTTAGGATTCTTCCTATGAATCTCAGTCTGGCATCTACCTTACCGACGATTAATTTTATATGGTCATTCAATTTAAAATCACTCCTAATGCCTACGCCCAGATAATTTATGGAATTAACTGCTTCCAGTTGCTGACCTGCTATATTGTAGCTAAACTATAAAGGATCTTTCTTTCTACACTCCTGGAAATGGAAAAAAGAACACATTGACACCGGTGTGTCAGACCCACCATACTTGCTCCGGACACTGCGAGAGGGCTGTACAAGCAATGATCACACGCACGGCACAGCGGACACACCAGGAACCGCGGTGTTGGCCGTCGAATGGCGCTAGCTGCGCAGCATTTGTGCACCGCCGCCGTCAGTGTCAGCCAGTTTGCCGTGGCATACGGAGCTCCATCGCAGTCTTTAACACTGGTAGCATGCCGCGACAGCGTGGACGTGAACCGTATGTGCAGTTGACGGACTTTGAGCGAGGGCGTATAGTGGGCATGCGGGAGGCCGGGTGGACGTACCGCCGAATTGCTCAACACGTGGTGCGTGAGGTCTCCACAGTACATCGATGTTGTCGCCAGTGGTCGGCGGAAGGTGCACGTGCCCGTCGACCTGGGACCGGACCGCAGCGACGCACGGATGCACGCCAAGACCGTAGGATCCTACGCAGTGCCGTAGGGGACCGCACCGCCACTTCCCAGCAAATTAGGGACACTGTTGCTCCTGGGGTATCGGCGAGGACCATTCGCAACCGTCTCCATGAAGCTGGGCTACGGTCCCGCACACCGTTAGGCCGTCTTCCGCTCACGCCCCAACATCGTGCAGCCCGCCTCCAGTGGTGTCGCGACAGGCGTGAATGGAGGGACGAATGGAGACGTGTCGTCTTCAGCGATGAGAGTCGCTTCTGCCTTGGTGCCAATGATGGTCGTATGCGTGTTTGGCGCCGTGCAGGTGAGCGCCACAATCAGGACTGCATACGACCGAGGCACACAGGGCCAACACCCGGCATCATGGTGTGGGGAGCGATCTCCTACACTGGCCGTACACCACTGGTGATCGTCGAGGGGACACTGAATAGTGCACGGTACATCCAAACCGTCATCGAACCCATCGTTCTACCATTCCTAGACCGGCAAGGGAAATTGCTGTTCCAACAGGACAATGCACGTCCGCATGTATCCCGTGCCACCCAACGTGCTCTAGAAGGTGTAAGTCAACTGCCCTGGCCAGCAAGATCTCCGGATCTGTCCCCCATTGAGCATGTTTGGGACTGGATGAAGCGTCGTCTCACGCGGTCTGCACGTCCAGCACGAACGCTGGTCCAACTGAGGCGCCAGGTGGAAATAGCATGGCAAGCCGTTCCACAGGACTACATCCAGCATCTCTACGATGGTCTCCATGGGAGAATAGCAGCCTGCATTGCTGCGAAAGGTGGATATACACTGTACTAGTGCCGACATTGTGCATGCTCTGTTGCCTGTGTCTATGTGCCTGTGGTTCTGTCAGTGTGATCATGTGATGTATCTGACCCCAGGAATGTGTCAATAAAGTTTCCCCTTCCTGGGACAATGAATTCACGGTGTTCTTATTTCAATTTCCAGGAGTGTATGTATTCGCAGCACATTACACTTGTCTACATTGAGATTCAATTGCCATTCCCTGCACCATGCGTCAATTCGTTGCATATTGCATATCCTCTTGCATTTCAGTACAATTTTCCATTGTTACAACCTCTCGATATACTACAGCATCATCCGCAAAAAGCCTCAGTGAACTTCCGATGTTATCCACAAGGTCATTTATATTTATTGTGAATAGAAACGGTCCTACGACACTCCCCTGCGGCACACCTGAAATCACTCTTACTTTGGAAGACTTCTCTCCATTGTGAATGACATGCTGCTTTCTGTTATCTAGGAGCTCTTCAATCTAATCACAGAATTGGTCTGATAGTCCATATGCTCTTACTTTGTTCATTAAACGACTGTGGGGAACTGTATCAAACGCCTAGCGGAAGTCAAGAAACACGGCATCTACCTGTGAACCCGTGTCTATGGCCCTCTGAGTCTCGTGGACGAATAGCGCGAGCTGGGTTTCACACGATCGTCTTTTTCGAAACCCACGTTGATTCCTACAGAGTAGATTTCTAGTCTCCAGAAAAGTCATTATACCCGAATGTAGTAGGTGTTCCAAAATTCTTCAACTGATCGACGTTAGAGATATAGGTCTATAGTTCTGCACATCTGTTCGACGTCCCTTCTTGAAAACGGCGATGACCTGTGCCCTTTTCCAATCCCTGGTTGATAACATACAATTATTTTTAAAAGGAAATAAAAACACACATAGTGAATACTACGTGGGCGTGCTGAAAATTGATGCCTCCGAAATTTATTGTGAAAACTCTTAAAGATTTTTAAATAACACAAATGTCATTAACATTTTACATCTTTATTCTTCATGTCTACATAATTTCCAGCCCTCTGCCGCTAGAAGGATCCGAATTGTAGCGAGCAACATGACTTCATGGTGATGAAGCAGTGTACGCAAAGGTGAGGTTGTGACTCCGTCAACAAAGTCAAACGTTCTACAGTGACGGTATCAACAAACTAGTTGGGAGAAATATGTGCGTCGCCAGGTTGACTATTTTGAGGCATAAATAAGTTGTCATGAAGAATAAAGATGTAGAATGTTAACAACTTTTGTTTCATTTACAAAGCTTCAAGAGTTTTCAAATAAAAGATTCGAAGGTATTACTTTAAGAAACATAAGATAACTCGTTCGACTAAGGGAATCAACTTTTTCTGTCTTCCTAGTATGATGCTTTTACTGTTCTCTTTACTCTCCTTCTCTCGAAACCACGGTATCCCCAGCACCTTTTATAACTCAGCGATTGCGGCTACTTTGTCTCTTTTATTTTTATTCTGGGGACATTCCACATTCCACAAAGGCTCCGATCCTACATAAGCCGTGACCAACTTCACCATTGTATCATCACTGTAACGAATCATGTTACCCATTCCCAAGAAACTGACTGACAAGAGAGAGCGCAACTAGCTACTAATGCAGGTTATTAAATGCACTTCACGGTGGTTTGCAGAGTACGCAGGGTGGTCCATTGATCGTGACCGGGCCAAATATCTCACGAAATAACGTCAAACGAAAAAACTACAAAGAACGAAACTTGTCTAGCTTGAAGGGGGAAACCAGATGGCGCTATGGTTGGCCCGCTAGATGGCGCTGCCATATGTCAAACGGATATCAACTGCGTTTTTTTACATAGGAACCCCCATTTTTATTGCATATTCGTGTAGTACGTACAGAAATATGAATGTTTTAGTTGGACCACTTTTTTCGCTTTGTGATAGATGGCGCTGTAATAGTCACAAACATATGGCTCTCAATTTTAGACGAACAGTTGGTAACAGGCAGATTTTTAAATTAAAATACAGAACGTTGGTACGTTTGAACATTTTATTTCCATCATGTTGGAAGTACATCGCCATTCTGTCATGCAGTGAAACATCTTGTAGTAACATCGGTAGAACATTACGTAGGAAATCAGCATACATTGCACCATTTAGATTGTCATCGATAAAATGGGGCCAAATTATCCTTTCTCTCTTAATGCCACACCATACATTAACCCGCCAAGGTCGCTGATGTTCCACTTGTCGCAGGCATCGTGGATTTTCCGTTGCCCAATAGTGCATATTATGCCGGTTTACGTTACCGCTGTTGGTGAATGACGCTTCGTCGCTAAATAGAACGCGTGCAAAAAATCTGTCATCGTCCCGTAATTTCTTTTGTGCCCAATGGCAGAACTGTACACGACGTTAAAAGTCGTCGTCGCCATGCAATTCCTGGTGCACAGAAATATGGTACGGGTGCAATCGATGTTGATATAGCATTCTCAACACCGACGTTTTTGAGATTCCCGATTTTCGCACAATTTGTCTGCTACTGATGTGCGGATTAGCCGCGACAGCAGCTAAAACACCTACTTGGGCATCATCATTTGTTGCAGGTCGTGGCTGACGTTTCAAATGTGTCTGAACACTTCCTGTTTCCTGAAATAACGTAACTATCCGGCGAACGGTCCGGACACTCGGATGACGTCGTCCAGGATAGCGAGCAGCATACATAGCACACGCCCGTTGGGCATTTTGATCACAATAGCCATACACAACACGATATCGACCTTTTCCGCAATTGGTAAACGGTCCATTTTAACACGGGTAATGTATCACGAAGCAAATGCCGTCCGCACTGGCGGAGTGTTACGTGATACGTTTGTGACTATTACAGCGCCATGCATCACAAAGCAAAAAAAGTGGTCCAACTAAAGCATTCATATTTCTTTACGCACTACACGAATATGTAATAAAAATGGGGGTTCCTATTTAAAAAAAAACGCAGTTGATATCCATTTTACTTATGGCAGCGCCACCTAGCTGCCCAACCATAGCGCAATCTGGTTTCCCCCTTCAAGCTAGACGAGTTTCGTTCTTTGTAGTTTTTTCGTTTAATGCTTATTTCGTGAGATATTTGGCCCGGTCACTATCAATGGACCACCCTGTATACGTATCTGCAGACTTAGCTTACAGGAACGGGCCCATTAAACTGTTTTACTACACCACTTCACTAAACAATGCCGTCCCCAGACGCCTCACTCGCCACTTAGCTAAGTTACTGGCGCAGTATGCAGCAACCTTGCGACACCCAGTTTGACGCAGCTGTTTCTAGGAAGCCGGCGGCCATCAACTGTGCGTGCAACCGCCACAAATTAGGTCGGGAACGCGGTGTCTCACTGCTGTTTTGCAACGTTCAGTCCCAGCTGCATTCTAAGGTGGAAGCATTCGCTGACTTCAGCTTACACTGCAACGCAGAACAAACTTTTTCTGCTAGTTTCTAAATGTACCTAACAAATCTGTGTGATGTACTCTGCGGTGAGATAGCGATGTGCACATATACAGATGGCGGTAGTGTCGCGTTCACAAGGTACAGCGAGTCCAAAAGGTATTCGTGTAGTTGTTTTTTTTTTAACTAAGTATATTTCACGTGAAAGGAAGGGGACATAAAATGCGAACATCCAGTCATATGCAACGAATCTTGGTAAGGCATTTTTATTGATGGACAAAAAAATAAATACCTCTATAGCAATAGCAAATTTCACAAAATGTAGGGCTACTTCAGCTACTCATATGTTTTTTATTTACAATCTGAAAATATGATTTTAATTACAAAAATTAATGTTTAGTGGCGTTTCCCTTAGCAGCTAATACCGCTTGTAGTTGTCTGGGCATCGATTTGACCAAGTTTGCCGTCAGAGAGGCTGGAATTTTGTCCCATTCGTCTTGAAGTGCTTCTTTTAGGTCTCTCTTGTTAGAAATGTGTCTTCTCCTGGTGCTACCTTCCAGTACTTTCCAAAGTTGTTCGATAGGATTAATGTCTGGGCTCTGAGGACGGGTGTTAAGTTGTTTTGGGGTATTGTACAGAAGCCACAGCGTTGTATTTAGCTTTGGGTCGTTATCTTGTTGAGAAATGTAATTTCCTTGCAGACCTAATTTTTCGGCTCTAGGATTCAGAACGTCCTTTAAGATGTTGATATACATATGGTAATCCATTGTACGTTCTATGAAATGTAATTTTCCAACACCTGCAGCACTCATACAGCCCCACACCATCAGGGAGCCACCACTGTGTGACACAAGATTACGTGGCAACATTTCCGCATTCTTCTTACCCCACACCATCCCTTCTCAGAAAATATTACTCTATTCCAGAAGTCTTCCTTTTTGAATCTATGTTCCATCGCAAAATAAAGACGTTTCTTTCGATTCTGTTCACTGACCCAAACTTTCTTGCGCGCTACCCGGCCAGGATACCCATTCGTTTTGAAGATATTTCTGATTATGTTGGCACATACCTTCTTTCCCCTAGACTCTTAACTCCCTAGCCAACTTAGGAACGCTGATTTTATGTTTCTTCTTCATTTCCCTCATGGTAAATCTCACGTCTGCAACAGTCAAAGTGTGAGGGCGTCCGGTACTTGCTTGGTTTCTTAATGATATTGTTGCGCAAAATCGATCTATTACCGACTGAACCGTCGATATAGGTCTACCGACTACTTTAGCAATCTCGTAAGGAGATTTTCACTTATTATGTATGCGCAGAATAAGTTTCCTTTTGGTTAGCGTCGTCTCACTACCCTTACGGCCCATGGCGCTAACTGCACTGTATCGGCGCCGTTCAGAACTTCGACAGACGACAGAGAAGGACCGCACACGGTTGACTCTAGTGTGTGCCGTGGGTCAGCGTTATAGTTTAATCACTGCGCGCAGAATTTCGGCATGTTCAGATGGTGGACGAATACTTTATGAACTAGCTTTTCTATTACATTTTCTATTTTGTTAACCTTGCTGTCGATCTGGATGTGTTTCTTTCCTTGCTTTTCAACAAAAATGACTTACCAAGGTACTTTTTACAGGACTGGTTCTTTAGATTTTGTATACATTTCTTTTCATGTTACATAGACTTTGTTTTCTAAAAGATATGCAGCTAGACGAATACTTTTTGGACTCACTTTATAAAAGGGTAGTGTATTGGCGGAGCTCTCATTTGCCCTCAGGTGATTTATGTGAAAAGGTTTCTAAGTGATTATGTCCTCACTACGGGAAGTAACAGATTCTGAACGCGGAATGATAGTTGGAGCTAGACGCAAAAGACATTCCATTTCGGAAATCATTAGGGAATTGAATATCCCGAGATCTACAGTGTCAAGAGTAGGCCGAGAATACCAAATTTCAAGCATTACCTCCCACCACGGACAACGCAGTGGCCGACGTCCTTCACTTAACAAGTGAGGGCAGTGTAATATTTCTGGCTTAGTCAGTCATGATATTAGGCTCCAAGATGCTGTTCCCAGAGCAGTGGAGATGCAAGAAGTATATAGATGACGAAATGTGGTGTGAGGTACCTGTGACAGATGTTAGATTCGGTACCATTCCCGTGAGAAAGACCGCCTGCATAATGCTACTGCTCTGTGATTGGCTGCTGCGTTCAGAGCAAGGGCGCCAATACGTTAACGTGTAGTTATTATTATTAGTTAAACTACTCATTGGAATGCCTTCACTTTTTAATATAAGTATCTCTCAACAGCTGACTATCAATCAATCATTTTAGAATTATTAAAAACAATTTAAATCAAAAACAAAGGACTGACGAAATCGCAGACGAAGCACTTCGGAAGCGTTCGGGTCACGCCTTTTCTGGTATGGCGCGCGAAGTGTTACGGGCTGTTCGTCACTCTGGATTAGGCAGTCGAGAAGAGCAGACATGTTGTCTACCGTAGGATGTGTTTCCAATTTTTAATTAAGTTCATGTTCGTCACTCTGGATTAAGCAGTCGAGAAGAACAGACATGTTGTCTATCGTAGGATGTGTTTGCCAGTATTCCGTATTGAAAGATTCACTCCGGTAATCATGAGGCACAGACACGTGCCACAAATAGTGTAAAGATACATTTTCGTAAGCATTGTGTTTGATCTTGTACTTTTACTGTATCAGAAGGTGTTATGTTAAGATCATGTAGTCTTCTCGTGATGCTATATTAAAATACGCGAGTGGCATTCCAAAGAAGTGATACATTATTTCAGAACAGAGCCTCGCTAAAAGTCAGTTTCAGCCTCAAGATACAGAACCTACGACCTGCGTGCTGGTTTCTGCGCTGGAGACATCGACATGGCCGAGCGGTTAAAGGCGCTACAGTCTGGAACCGCACGACCGCTACGGTCGCAGGTTCGAATCCTGCCTCGGGCATGGATGTGTGTGATGTCCTTAGGTTAGTTAGGTTTAAGTAGTTCTAAGTTCTAGGGGACTTATGACCACAGCAGTTGAGTCCCATAGTGCTCAGAGCCACATCAACTTGAAGACAACAGGTTAGTGAACTATAACAGAACCTTCGTATCCCACACAGTGCAGTGGAAACAACTAGGCGCCTCACGTGCACTGCATGCACAGAACAAATGTGCTCAGTGACACCTCATCTGCAGTAATGCACAGGAGGTAAAGGAGGATGATCGTTATTAACACCAACAATCAATTCATTCTTACTTTCTTGCCGTAGCAGTGGCGTTTGCGTAAAGTTGTCAGTGCTAACAGATAAGCAACACAGGATGAAATTACCACAGAAACTAATGTGAGACGCACGACGGACGCATCCGTTAGGACAGTGTGGCGAAATTTGGCGTTAATGGGCTGTGGCAACAGACGGCCGACTCGAGTGCCTTTGCTAACGGCACGACATCACCTGCAGCGCCTCTCCTGGGTTCGTGACCATATCAACTCGACGCTAGACGACTGGAAAACCGTGGTCCGGTCAGATGAGTTCCGATTTAGTTTGTAAGAGCTGATGGTACGATCCGTGTGTGGTGCAGACCCCACGAAGCCACGGACCTAAGTTTTCAACAAGCACTGTGCGAGCTGGAGGTAGCTCCATAATGCTGTTTGCTCTGTTTACATGAAATAAACTGGTGCTGTGCTCCAACTGAAACCATCGTTGACTGGAAATAGTTAGATTCGGCTACTTGGAGGCCACTTGCAGCCATTCATGGACATCATGTTCTCAGACAACGATGTCATGTCACGGGGCGACAGTTGCTCGCAGTTGGTTTGAAGATCATTCTGAAAAATTCGAGCGAATGATTTGGCCACCTAGATCGTCCGACATGAATGCCATCGAACATTTATGGGATATAATCGAGAGGTCAGTTCGTGTACAACATACTGCGCCGTCAACATGTTCGCAATTATAGACGATTATAGAGGCAGCATATCTCAATATTTTTGCAGGGGACTTCTAACGACTTGTTGACTGCGTTCTAATAGGCTCGGTAACATGCAGCCACAGTTACAGTTGTTGTTGTTGTTGTTGTTGTTGTTGTGGTCTTCAGTCCTGAGACTGGTTTGATGCAGCTCTCCATGCTACTCTATCCTGTGCAAGCTTCTACATCTTCCAGTACCTACTGCAACCTACATCCTTCTGAATCTGTTTAGTGTATTCATCTCTTGATCTCCCTCTACGATTTTTACCCTCCGCGCTGCCCACCAATACTAAATTGGTGATCCCTCAGAATATGTCCTACTAACCGATCCCTTCTTCTAGTCAAGTTGTGCCACAAATTTCTCTTCTCTCGAATTCTACTCAATACCTCCTCATTATTTATGTGAT
The DNA here is from genome assembly GCF_023864275.1 of Schistocerca cancellata. Classification (NCBI taxonomy): domain Eukaryota; kingdom Metazoa; phylum Arthropoda; class Insecta; order Orthoptera; family Acrididae; genus Schistocerca; species Schistocerca cancellata. Next base: position 720,488,303 of record NC_064629.1, read on the forward strand.
CTACCCATCTAACCTTCAGCATTCTTGTGTAACACCACATTTCGAATTCTTCTATTCTCTTTTTGTCCAAACTATTTATCGTCCACGTTTCACTTCCATTCATGGCTACACTCCATACAAATACTTTCAGAAACGACTTCCCGACACTTAAATCTATACTCGATGTTAACAAATTTTTCTTCTGCAGAAACGTTTTCCTTGCCATTGCCAGTCTACATTTTATATCCTCTCTACTTCGGCCATCATCAGTTATTTTGCTCCCCAAATAGCAAAACTCCTTTACTACTTTAAGTGTCTCATTTTCTAATCTAATTCCCTCAGCATCACCCGACTTAATTCGATTACATTCCATTATCCTCGTGTTGCTTTTGTTGATGTTCATCATATATCCTCCTTTCAAGACACTATCCATTCCGTTCAGCTGCTCTTCCAGGTCCTTTGCTGTCTCTGACAGAATTACAATGTCATCGGCGAACCTCAAAGTTTTTATTTCTTCTCCATGGATTTTAATTCCTACTCCAAATTTTTCTTTTGTTTCCTTTACTGCTTGCTCAATGTACAGACTAAATAACATCAGGGATAGGCCACAACTCTGTCTCACTCCCTTCCCAAAAACTGCTTCCATTTCATACCCCTCGACTCTTATAAATGCCATATGGTTTCTGTACAAATTGTAAATAGCCTTTCGCTCCCTGTATTTTCCCCCTGCCACCTTCAGAATTTGAAAGAGAGTATTCCAGTCAACATTGTCAAAAGCTTTCTCTAAGTCTACAAATGCTAGAAACGTAGGTTTGCCTTTCCTTAATCTATTTTCTAAGATAAGTCGTAGGGTCAGTATTGCCTCACGTGTTCCAACATTTCTACGGAATCCAAACTGATCTTCCCCGAGGTCTGTTTCTACCAGTTTTACCATTCGTCTGTAAAGAATTCGTGTTAGTATTTTGCAGCCGTGGCTTATTAAACCGATAGTTCGATAATTTTCACATCTGTCAACCCCTGCTTTCTTCGGGATTGGAATTATTATATTCTTTTTGAAGTCTGAGGGCATTTCGCCTGTCTCATACATCTTGCTCACCAGATGGTAGAGTTTTGTCAGGGCTGGCTCTCCCAAGGCTATCAGTAGTTCTAATGGAATGCTGTTTACTCCCAGGGCCTTGTTTCGACATAGAGCTTTCAGTGGTCTGTCAAACTCTTCACGCAGTACCATATCTCCGATTTCATCTTCATCTACATCCTCTTCCATTTCCATAATATTGTCCTCAAGAACATCGCCCTTGTACAGACCCTCTATATACTCCTTCCACCTTTCTGCTTTCCATTCTTTGCTTAGAACTGGGTTTCCATCTGAGCTCTTGATATTCATGCAAGTGGTTCTCATTCCTCCAAAAGTCTCTTTAGTTTTCCTGTAGGCAGTATCTATCTTACCCCTAGTGATATACGCCTCTACATCCTTACATTTGTCCTCTAGCCATCTCTGCTTAGCTATTTTGCACTTCCTGTCGATCTCATTTTTGAGACGTTTGTATTACTTTTTGCCTAATTCATTTACTGCATTTTTGTATTTTCTCCTTTCATCAATTAAATTCAGTATCTCTTCTATTACCCAAGGATTTATATTAGCCCTCGTCTTTTTACCTACTTGATCCTCTGCTACCTTCACTATTTGATCTCTCAAAGCTACCAATTCTTCTTCTACTGTATTTCTTACTACCATTCTTGACAATCGTTCCCTAAAGCTCTCCCTGAAACTCTCTACAACCTCTGGTTCTGTCAGTTTATCCAGGTCCCATCTTCTCAAATTCCCACCTTTTTGCAGTTTCTTTAGTTTTAATCTACAGTTCATAACCAATAGATTGTGGTCAGAGTCCACATCTGCCCCTGGATATGTCTTACAATTTAAAATTTGGTTCCTAAATCTCTGTCTGACCATTATATAACCTGTTTGAAACCTGTGAGTATCTCCAGGCTTCTTCTATGTATACAACCTTCTTTTACGATACTTGAACCAAGTGTTAGCTATGATTAAGTTATGCTCTGTGCAAAATTCTCCCAGGCAGCTTCCTCTTTCATTCCTCACCCCCAATCCATATTCACCTACTACGTTTCCTTCTCTTCCTTTTCCTACTATGGAATTCTAGAATTCTAGTCACCCATGACTATTAAATTTTCGTCTCCCTTCACTATCTGAATAATTTCTTTTATCTCATCATACATTTCATCAATTTCTTCATCATCAGCGGAGCTAGTCGGCATATAAACTTGTACTACTGTGGTAGGCGTGGGTTTCGTATCTATCTTGGCCACAATAATACGTTCACTATGCTGTTTAAAGTAGCTTACCCGCATTCCTATTTTTTATTCATTATTAAACCTACTCCTGCATTACTCCTATTTAACTTTGTATTTATAATCTTGTATTCACCTGACCAGAAGTCTTGTTCCTCCTGCCATCGAACTTCACTAATTCCCACTATATCTAACTTTAACCTATCCATTTCCTTTTTTTAATTTTCTAACCTACTTGCCCGATTATGGGATCTGACATTCCACGCTCTGACCCGTAGAACGCCAGTTGTCTTTCTCCTGATAACAACGTCCTCCTAAGTAGTCCCTGCCCGGAGATCCGAATGGGGGACTATTTTACCTCCGGAATATTTTACCCAAGAGGACGCCATCATCATTTAACCATACAGTAAAGCTGCATGCCCTTGGGAAAAAGTACGTCTGTAGTTTCCCCTTGCTATCAGCAATTCGCAGTACCAGCACAGCAAGGCTGTTTTCGCTGATGTTAAAGGACCAGATCAGTCAATCATCCAGACCGCTGCCCCTGCAACTTCTGAAAAGGCTGCTGCCCCTCTTCAGGAGCCACACGTTTGTCTGGCCTCTCAACAGATACCCCTCTGTTGTGGTTGCACCTACGGTACGGCTATCTGTATCGCACCAACGACAAGGTCCATGGTTCTTGGGGGAGGGGGGGGGTGGCAGTTACAGTATGTGATGGCCCCATAACCAGAAATTTCACGTTTTGAGGTCTGGTGAACGAGCAGGCCATGCAACTGGACCCCCTCGTCGGATCCATCGGCCAGGAAAGAAACGACTGACATGCGTCCGGACGTTAACGAAGTAGGGCTGGAGCGCCATCATGTAGCAGCCACATAACCCTTCTAATCATCAATGGCACTTCTTCCAGCAGGAGAGCCAAAGTCACCCGCAAGAAGCGCCGACAGCTCCGCCCCGTTAGGCGACGTGGATGGAAGACTGGTCCCAATATACGTTCGCCAGTTATCCCGGCCCGGCCGGCCGCGGTGATCTAGCGGTTCTAGGCGCGCAGTCCGGAGCCGCGCGACTGCTACGGTCGCAGGTTTGAATCCTGCCTCGGGCATGGATGTGTGTGATGTCCTTAGGTTAGTTAGGTTTAAGTAGTTCTAAGTTCTAGGGGACTGATGACCACAGATGTTGAGTCCCATAGTGCTCACAGCCAATTATCCCGGCGCATACATTCCAGCTGCATCGACGCTGATGATTCGCTGTCACCATACCATGGGGCTTATGCATACTATCCCATAGATGACTGTTAAGAAAAATGAAGATACCACTCCGCGTAAAGGTAGCCTCATCTGCGAATAACATGGATGACACAAATCCCGGAATCGTTGTAGTCTGGCGCAGAAACCAGCGACAAAGCTGTTCCCGATATGGAAAGTCTGTCGCTAGTAAGCCCTGCACACGCTGTAATTGATGAGGGTTGTATCAACTGTCGGTCGCCCTGTACTGGCGGGCCAACTGCGTGGTACTAACACGGCGGTCGCCTTCCATAAGGTTAATCACATTCTCCTCCAAGTCTGGTGTCCGGACATTTTGGGTACGTGCTTCATAATTTCCTGCTTCCTGAACGGCGAAACACTGTTGCAAACATTGAATGCTGTGGTTGTTGTCGGCGAGGATAGGTCTCCTGATACAACCTGTTGCCCGCCACCCGTTGCCATTTGCCTTTCCGTAAGTAAACACCATGTCGTAAGGCTCTCGACTCGAATACGGAACCACTGTGTACCAACGGTTCAAATGGCTCTGAGCACTCTGGGACTCAACTTCAGAGGTCATCAGTCCCCTAGAACTTAGAACTACTTAAACATAACTAACCTGAGGACATCACACACATCCATGCCCGAGGCAGGATTCGAACCTGCGACCGTAGTGGTCTCGCGGTTCCAGACTGTAGCGCCTAGAACCGCACGGCCACTCCGGCCGGCCATTGTGTACAACGCTGTATTACTTCCACTACGAGGTGAGTCAGCAAGAGGAGGAATCGGGCACAACACTACCAATTACTATGGAAGGAGAGGGCGCTAGGGCACGACGTATGAGGAACAGTACCACCATCTCGGAGGAAACCATGCATACTGTAACAGTGGCTGCATGGTACATTGCGTATTAGACCACAATCCCTGTAACAAAGTATGATTCAATAAATGGTCTCTAGCATGGAAACCATGCATTTCCGGACATAAGTTCATTAGACCTTTTTTTTCTGTATCCTCTCATCGATTAATTCCTAGAGTTTGTACACGGTGGAAAAATCATCTTGCATATGCAGCCACTCAGCTCTGCCTCACGTTTTCCTTACACGAGATATACGATATTCACCAAAATCACTTTACAGGGCATGTCAGCAGGGGACTGTTCAAGCTGGTGAAGGCTCTGTAATTGGGTGGGGGTCGTGTGCAGCTGTAGTGATATGGACCCCTGATACGTCTAGATACGACTCTGACAGGTGACACATACATAAGCATCCAGTCTGATCACCTGCATCCATTCATGTCCCTTGTGCATTCCGACGGACTTGGGCAGTTCCAGCAGGACAATTCGACCCCCCACACGTCCAGAATTGAGACAGAGTGGCTCCAGGAACACTCTTCTGAATTTAAACACTTCCGCTGGCCACCAAACTCCCCAGACATGAACACTGTTGAGCATATCTGGGATGCCTTGCAACGTGCTGTTCAGAAGAGATCTCCAAACCCTCGTACTCTTAGGGATTTATGGACAGCCCTGCACGATTAATGGTGTCAGTTCCCTCCAGCACTACTTCAGACATTAGTCGAGTCCATGCCACGTTGTGTTGCGGTACTTTATCGTGCTCGCGGGGGTCCTACGCGATTTTAGGCGGGTGTACCAGTTTCTTTGGCTCTTCAGTGTAGCCCACTTAGCGACTTGCAGGAAACTTTAAGAATTTTTCAGACCTTTTCTAAATCTTTTCTCGCTTCCAAGTTTAACGTCAAATATGTAACACATAACCCATTTGTATATTAATCAGAAGTATGAAGCTGTTTTATACATGGTTGTTTGACTCTTTAAAAAATCAGAGTGTACTGGTATTAAAGGGAAGGTCATTAGAGTCGTAGTACAAGCTCAGATAGGACAAGGCAATTGGTGGCTGTTGTCTTCGTGTAAGGGAAAACATCCCGGTATTTCCCTTTGACAACTTAGGCTGGACGGAAATTCGAACTCCGCTTCTCCCGAATGTATCTTAACCACGGCGCTATGTACCCTGGCCTCCTACACTGCCAGAATGTACCGGCTACAACTCAAACAGCACATCCTTGAAATCTGTTCAATTCTTCTATTGCTCCAACTTGACGATGATCTCAAACTTTTCAAAAATATCCGCGAATAGTGACAGAAGCCACTCATAGGGAGCCTGTGTTCGAATGCGCTGCATTTTACCTGTGTTCAACCGATAAACCCTGCATTTCCGCCGTCCTTTCTACACTTGACTTCGATGTTACAGTATCGAAAGGACAGTTTTAAAGGAACTTTTCTATCTTTTATTTTATATGGTTGCTAACGGCCTTGCCGCGTTGGTAAGACCTGTTCCCATCAGACACTGAAGTTAAGCGCTGTCGGGCTTGGTTAGCAGTCAGACGGGTCACAGTCCGGGTCTGCCGAGTGCCGTTGGCAAGCGGGGTGCACTCAGCCCTTGTGCGGCCAATTGAGGAGCTGCTTGAGTGAGAAGTAGCGGCACCGAACACGAAGACTGACAACAGCTGGAAAAGAGGTGTGCTGACCACATGCCCCTCTGTATCCGCGTCCCTTGACGTCTGAGGATGACACATCGGCCAGTCAGTACCATCGGTCCTTCAAGGCCTGTTCGGACGGTGATTGTTTGTTTGCTTTATGTGGCTCTGAGTGCTCTGTCAGTTATGATACTTTTCAATAGAAAACACAAACTTAAGCGAAACAATCTAAGCATGTTGGCCACTCAAATTGATTGTATATGTGTACTGAAAATACACTCCTGGAAATTGAAATAAGAACACCGTGAATTCATTGTCCCAGGAAGGGGAAACTTTATTGACACATTCCTGGGGTCAGATACATCACATGATCACACTGACAGAACCACAGGCACATACACACAGGCAACAGAGCATGCACAATGTCGGCACTAGTACAGTGTATATCCACCTTTCGCAGCAATGCAGGCTGCTATTCTCCCATGGAGACGATCGTAGAGATGCTGGATGTAGTCCTGTGGAACGGCTTGCCATGCCATTTCCACCTGGCGCCTCACTTGGACCAGCGTTCGTGCTGGACGTGCAGACCGCGTGAGACGACGCTTCATCCAGTCCCAAACATGCTCAATGGGGGACAGATCCGGAGATCTTGCTGGCCAGGGTAGTTGACTTACACCTTCTAGAGCACGTTGGGTGGCACGGGATACATGCGGACGTGCATTGTCCTCTTGGAACAGCAAGTTCCCTTGCCGGTCTAGGAATGGTAGAACGATGGGTTCGATGACGGTTTGGATGTACCGTGCACTATTCAGTGTCCCCTCGACGATCACCAGTGGTGTACGGCCAGTGTAGGAGATCGCTCTCCACACCATGATGCCGGGTGTTGGCCCTGTGTGCCTCGGTCGTATGCAGTCCTGATTGTGGCGCTCACCTGCACGGCGCCAAACACGCATACGACCATGATTGGCACCAAGGCAGAAGCGACTCTCATCGCTGAAGACGACACGTCTCCATTCGTCCCTCCATTCACGCCTGTCGCGACACCACTGGAGGCGGGCTGCACGATGTTGGGGCGTGAGCGGAAGACGGCCTAACGGTGTGCGGGACCGTAGCCCAGCTTCATGGTGACGGTTGCGAATGGTCCTCGCCGATACCACAGGAGCAACAGTGTCCCTAATTTGCTGGGAAGTGGCGGTGCGGTCCCCTACGGCACTGCGTAGGATCCTACGGTCTTGGCGTGCATCCGTGCGTCGCTGCGGTCCGGTCCCAGGTCGACGGGCACGTGCACCTTCCGCCGACCACTGGCGACAACATCGATGTACTGTGGAGACCTCACGCCCCACGTGTTGAGCAATTCGGCGGTACGTCCACCCGGCCTCCCGCATGCCCACTATACGCCCTCGCTCAAAGTCCGTCAACTGCACATACGGTTCACGTCCACGCTGTCGCGGCATGCTACCAGTGTTAAAGACTGCGATGGAGCTCCGTATGCCACGGCAAACTGGCTGACACTGACGGCGGCGGTGCACAAATGCTGCGCAGCTAGCGCCATTCGACGGCCAACACCGCGGTTCCTGGTGTGTCCGCTGTGCCGTGCGTGTGATCATTGCTTGTACAGCCCTCTCGCAGTGTCCGGAGCAAGTATGGTGGGTCTGACACACCGGTGTCAATGTGTTCTTTTTTCCATTTCCAGGAGTGTAGTAAAGTCCATGGCGTTTATTTGGTGGATACTAGAGGTTACTTTTTTCTGATGAATAATCGCCATTTAGAATAACATCCTGGCTTCTCTTTGTTAACAGTTTTTGAAATAATCACATTCTCTTGTTGTTATAAGTCGAAGAGAGTCGACAGATTCTCAGACAGTGACGGCCGTTGAGGTATTCCATTGGCGGTGCCAAAAAAACTTAGTTGGTAGCATCGAACATATTACGGAATTTTGTTGTATGTTTCATAAGATATTATATCAGACGAAACGTATAGGGAAACAGAAATAAACACTTACTACAGCAGTGCCCTTCCTATGCACAGTAAGAGTTTGATATACTCCTGGAGAGCATGATAGCAAGCGCTTGTATAAGAGAGAGAGGGAGACAGAGAGAGAGAGGGAAAGAGAGAGACAGAGAGAGAGAGAGAGAGAGAGAGAGGGTGGTTGCTTTAGCTATTGCCGAGCGGTCCAGGCGCTGCAGTCATGGACTGTGCGGCTGGTCCCGGCGGAGGTTCGAGTCCTCCCTCGGGCATGGGTGTGTGTGTTTGTCCTTAGGATAATTACGTAAGTAGTGTGTAAGCTTAGGGACTGATGACCTTAGCAGCTGAGTCCCATGAGATTTCACACACATTTGCTTTAGCTATCTTTTTCGTATGTCTGCGTGAGATATAAAATGTAACACTAACTCCGAAAATCTCTCTCGCGCACACAAATGCACGCGCGCACACATATCAACAGCACAATTCTTCACTGCTCACGGGGTATGTGTGGTTACTTTTACGCTCCATGACTTTGGGAAGACAGCTTCACAGTAATTAGTAGGAACGGTATTGGAAATCCATCCATCGCTCCTTCTTGTTGGCAAATAAATCTGTTACTCTCAAATTGGAATCTTCAGTTTTACACACGAATGACTTTTCACAGGATAGCATCCCTAAGGCAGGCATTCGTTCTTCTTTCATGGTGTTTCGTAGGAATGTTTTAATTGTCTTGAGCACTGAAAAGCGCCGCTCAGCTTCTCATGTCGAGACAGGCATAGTGATTAGCCGTTTGAAAACACATGGTCACGAACCCAGGAGAGGCGCTGTAGGCGATGTCGAGCTGTTAGCAAAAGGCACTGGCGTCGGTCGTCCGCATCATAGCCCATTAACGCCAAATTTCGCTGCTCTCTCCTAGCGGATACGTTCGTCGTACGTCCCACATTGATTTCTGAAGTTATGTCATGCAGTGTTGCTTGTCTATGAGTACTGACAACTATACACAAATGCCGCTACTCTTGGTGGGTAAGTGAAGGCCATCGGCCACTGCGATGTCCGTGATGAGATGTGATGCCTGAAATTCGGTATTCTCGGCATACTTTTGACACTGTTCGCCGCAGAATACGGAATTCCCGAACGATTTCCAAAGTGGAATGTCCCATTCGTCTAGCTCCGCGTTGAAAGTCTGTTAATTACAGTTGTGCGGTAATAATCACTTTGGAAACTTTTTCACGTGAATCACCTGAGTACAAATAACAGCTCCGCCATTGCACTAGGCTTTTATATCTTGCGCAGGCTATACGCCCGCCATCTGTGTATGTGTGTGTGTGTGTGTGTGTGTGTGTGTGTGTGTGTGCGCGCGCGCGCGCGCATATCGCTTCCCCATGACTTCTCAATGTATACTGGTTCGACAATATAACACAGAAGCGAGAATAGGACGATGTCATGTAGTTCTGTAATTGTAAAACCTTCATCATCTTCAGGATATTATGGCCTCGAGAAGATCTTGTGTAGATTAAGGTGGTTAACGTAACAGCTCGGTTTATCAATTTGTAGGAGTACGAAATGGAATGATCCCACAGGTTAGCTCGTGGGAAAGGCAGGTACCAGACTTCTGTTCATTAGCAGGCTGCTGGGAAAATTCGTCACTCTACAAAGGAGACTGCTTACAGTTCACTTGGGTATCCAATGCTAGAATAGTGGTCAAATGTATGAGACCCATACTAGCTCCGCAGATGAGGAGGAGACGGAGGAAACGTATGATGAAATAACAGAAATTATTCAGGTAGTCAAGGGGACTGGAATTAGAAAGTAGTAAAAGGAAGAAAGGGAAAAGTACTGGTAGTAGGTGAAAATGGACTGGAGGAAATGAACGAAAGAGGAAGCCGTCTGTTAGAATTTTGCACAGAGCACAATTTAATCATAGCTCACACTTGGTTTGAGAATCATGAAAGAAGGTTGTATACGTGGAAGAGATATGGAGACACGGGAATCTTTTAGATTGATTATATAATGCTAAGACAGAGATTTAGGAACCAGATTTTAAATTGTGAGACATTTCCATGGGCATATGTGGAATCTGACCACAATTTAGCGGTAAACTGTAAAAAAGCCGGCACTTAAGGAGAAGGGACCTGGATAAACTGAAAGAACCAGGGGTTGTTAAGAGTTTCAGAGGGAGCATTAGGGAACGACTGACAGGAACAGGAACAAGGAATACAGTAGAAGCAGAATGGGTAGCTTTGAGAGGCGAAATAGTGAAGGCAGCAGAGGACCAAGTAGGTAAAGAAACGAGGGCTAGTAGAGATCCTTGGGTGACACAAGAGATATTGAATTTAATCGATGAAAGAAGAAAATATAAAAACGCAATAAATGAGGCAGGTGAAAGGGAATACGAACGTCTAAAAAATGAGATCGACAGGAAGCGCAAAATGGCTAAGCAGGAATGGCTAGAGGACAGATGCAAGGATGTAGAGGCATATATCACTAAGGGTAAGATAGATGCTGCCTACAGGAAAATAAGAGAGACCTTTGAATAAAAGAGTATCAAGAGCTCAGATAGAAAACCAGTCTTAACCAAAGAAGGGAAAGCAGAAAGGTGGAAGTGGTATATAGAGGGTCTGTACGAGGGAGATGTACTTTAGGGCAACATAATGTTAATGGAAGAGGATGTAGATGAAACTGAGAAGGGAGATATGATACTGCGAGAAGAATTTGACAAAGCACTGGAAGACTTAAGTCGAAGGTCCTGGGAGCAGACAACATTCCCTTAGAGCTACTGATAACCTGGGAGAGCCTGCCATGGCAAAACTCTTCCATTTGTTGAGCAATATGTATGAGACAGGCGAAATACCCTCAGACTTCAAGAAGGATATAATAATACCAATTCCAAAGAGAGCAGATGCTGACAGGTGTGAAAATAACCGAACTATCAGTTTAACAAGTCACGGCTGCAAAATACTAACACGAATCCTTTACAGGAGAATGGGGAAACATGATAGAAGTCGACCTCAAGGAAGATCAGTTTGGATCCCGCAGAAATGTAGGAGTACGCGAGGCAATACTGACCCTACGACTTCTCATAGAAGATAGGTTAAGGAAAGATAAACGTACGTTCATAGCATTTCACAACATTTGTCAATGTTGCCTGGAATACTCTCTTTCAAATTCTAAAGGTGGCAGGGCTAAAATACAGGGAGAGAAAGGCTTTTTGCAATTCGTACAGAAATCAGATGGCAGTTAATAAGAGTCGAGGGGCACATAAGGGAAGCAGTGGCTGAGATGGGAGTGAGACAGGTTTGTGGCCTGTCCCTGATGTTATTCAATCTGTATATTGAGCAAGGAGTAAGGGAAACAAAAGAAAAATTTTGAATAGGAATGAAAGTCCATGGAGAAGAAATAAAAACTTTGAGGTTTGCCGATGACATTGTAATTCTGTCAGAGACAGCAAAGAACTTGGAAGAGCAGTTGAACGTAATGGACAGTGTCTTGGAAGGAGGATATAAGATGAACATCAACAAAAGCAAAACAAGGATAATGGAATGCAGTCGAATTAAATCAAGTGATGCTGAGAGAATTAGATTATGAAAGGAGACACTTAAAGTACTAGATGAGTTTTGCTTCTTGGGAAGCGAAATAACTGATGATGATCGAAGTAGGGAGGATATAAAATGTAGATTGGCAATGGCAAGAAGTGAAATTTGTTAACATCGAGTATAGATTTAAGTGTCGGGAAATCCTTTCTGAAAGTGTTTGTTTGGAGTGTAGCCATTTATGGATGTGAAACATGGACATTAAACAGTTTAGACAAGAAGAGAATGGAAGCTTTTGAGATGCAGTGTTACAGAAGAATGCTGAAGATTAAAAGGATAGATCACGTAACTAATGAGGAGGTACTGAATAGAACTGGAAATTTGTGATACAACCTGACTAGAACAAGGGATCAGTTGGTAGCACACATTTTGAGGCATCAAGGGATCACCAATTTAGTACTGGAAGGAAGCGGGGGGGGGGGGGGGGTAAAAATCGTAGAGGGAGACCAAGAGATGAATAGAAGCAGATTCAGAAGGATGTAGATTGTAGTAGTTACTCAGAGATGAAGCGGCTTGCACAGGATAGAGTCCATGGAGAGCTGCATCAAACCAGTCTATGGACTGAAGACCACAACAACAATTTATTAGTACAGTGCAGGAAGTTTTCATGTTCAGTCAAATCATGTCTGTAGTACGTAAGAATGATATATTTTTGCTGCTGATGGCCTTAAGCCAATGGAAAAGCAGGCAGTGAAGGATTATCACTGGAGTCAAGTGGAGATGGACACTTTTCGAGTGGTGCACTGACGGGAAAGGTTCGTGGCACTCTTACGTTAGATCTCGAAGAAGGAGGACACTTTTATTTTTATTTTTGTTCTGGAAGAGAGGAGACCTGCCTATGGCTACGTGTGTGATATGGTCGTATGGGTGATTGATTCTGGGTGGTGAATGGCTACTATGAGACTTTAACTCTGAGACACTTTATGTCGAGTTCTGGAAATAGGCAGATCTCCCCAATGTGATGTGAGTTATTCAGTCGTGTAGGTGACTGATTCTGTGCGGTGAATGGCTGCTACGATATTCTAACTTTTTCCGATTACTTTACGGTGCTGAGCATAGACGGACTATGAGTTTCAACTCGTTATCCCGCTTGTGTTGAACTCTAAACTATTTTGAGTTGGTGAAAATTTCGTGTATTGTGATCACGAAATGGACTTAAGTTTCCGCGCGTCTTGGATTACTATTTAGCTTGAGGGTTCTGCTACCATTCTCTTAATGCTCTCAACGTAACTTTGCTGCATTTGATAAGGTTATTTCTATGTGTATTGTAACTGGAAATCATAGGATGACTTTCCGTTCATTTGAAATGCACATTCTTGACTATACATTATTCAGCATAATTCTCTATCGTCTACGTCAATTACAGACCTTATAATAGCACCCATTTTATTAAATTATTCATTTATCATTTATTTTATGTATCTATGTATTTTATTAATTCGCAATTCCAGCCAATGCATAGACTATCGGACTGCAGTATCATAGTTACAGATTATTACTTGCAGCAAGTTAGCCACTGGGCATGAAAGCAGACGTTCGCCTCTCGACCCTATGACTACATCGAGCTATTCCTCTTAAAAAGAGCTGTGCATAGCCCAATCACCTAAGGTGCGTGCATCAGCAGGTAAAGTCGCAACTGGTTTGGTCCAGTGTGATGCTGTTTAGAGAGGAATTACTCAGCAGAAAATCCATTAGGTAACGTCGCAGACTGGTTTGTGAACACAAGGAGAAATCTTAAAAATTACAGCCCAGGGGTGGCCATTAACCGTAACTTTGGGAGTCGCAAACTTATGGTGCTGTTTCGAAGCAAGCTGCATTTTTTAGGGCTTAATAATTAACATCAATGAAGAAACACTATTTTAAAAATAGCATTATTGAACTATTTTATTTCACAACAAGAAACTAAAAGTTACATTTGTGATATGCTTTTTGGAGTGTTTACTTTTGTTGTGAGCTGTTTTAAATCTGGTTGATAATTGGTGAGCACAGTTTGCACAAGTTCACTTAAATGTTCATCAGCCGGCCGCTGTGGCCGAGCGGTTCTAGGCGCTTCAGTCCGGAACCGCGCTGCTGCACCGCTCGCAGGTTCTAATCCTGCCTCGGGAATGGATGTGTGCGATGTCCTTAGGTTAGTGAGGTTTAAGTAGTTTCTAAGTATAGGGGATGACCTCAGATGTTAAGTCCCACAGTGCTTAGAGCCATTTGAACTATTTTATTTGAAATGTTCATCAGACAGAACAGATCGATATTTAGATGTGATAAACTTGAGTGTTGAGTATAGTCCTCCTGAAGTCATAGTAGCTCGAACTGCACAGCTGCTGTATCCTTAATAATCTTACGAAGCATCAAGAAGGAAAGGACTTTCCGTGAATGAAAATGAAGGTTTTAGTGCCCTCAAATCATTAAATATGACATTTATTTCTTCAGCAAGGGCAGACATTCTACTTAAATAATTTTTTATTTGCATCTGAACTAAAGGAAGGCTTTCAGCAATTTTCTTCAAGCGTATGAAATGAACATATGTTTTAGTCTCAAGGTCTTTCCGAAAGAGTCTTTATTTGGAATGAAAGCTGAACACAGACTGCTCTGAATCAGAAATAATTTTATCTCTTGCTTACAATTATGTGTTTAGTGTTTGTAAATGCTGAACAATATCGTTAAAAAAGGCCATGCCTAACAACCACAGTGGCTCGTCAAGCTCAAGGAAAGATTTTCCTTTTCCATGCAGAAATTGCTTGACTGGATTCAGTAATTAGAAAAATCAGCCTAGGACATTACCTACTGGTAGCCATCTCACTAAACAATATGAAGACACATCATCAGGAAGGTCGTCACTGCTGATTTCTTCTGTGAAGGATTTGAACTGTCGGTATGATTTGGCATATGAGCGAATGTAGCTGACAATTTTTAGCACCACCTGCATAACGTGTGGATATATAAAATATTTAGATGTTAAATGTTCTCTATGAATAATACAGTGGACAGATAAGAAGTCAGTGTATGAAGTGTCAGCATTTAAAAGACCCACAAGGCCTTAGTTTTTATCGCAGGTACGAATCCTGCCTCAGGCGTGGATGTGTGTGATGTCCTTAGGTTAGTTGGGTTTAAGTAGTTCTAAGTTCTAGGGGACTGAGGACCTCAGATGTTAAGTCCCATAGTGCTCAGAGCCATTTGAACCATTTTGAACCTTACTTTTTACCTTTCATAGTCGGTGCACCTTCGGTTGAAATACTGACAATCTTCCCAGTAAGCACTGAATCGTTCACTGAAACACCATCCAGGGCTCCTTTCATGTCACAACCTCGTGTAATATCCTTCAATGAACAAGGTCTAAGAGCTCTTACACCGCCTCCAAGATGATACGTATTTCATAAATATTGCAAGTTGCGGTTTATCTTGGATATCTGTAGACCCATCCAAAGTCAGACTCATTGCTAAGCAGTCACTTATATTTTTTGTGATTTACTTACATTTTCATCACTAATAACAAAAACTCGCCTCTCTATTGTATGTCTAGAAGCGGGCATTTGGTTAACCAGTTTTTTTAGTTTCTTATTTTCGGGGTCTGAAGTAGAAACAACTTGTGCAATAATGACCTCTACACACTGCCCCTTGTGTATGGTTTCTTTGATTTTGCTATATTAAAAGCCAAAACTAAGCCAGCGTCGGTTGTTAAATTTGCTTCCCTGGTAAACAGGGTATAATCCTCTTCTGCCCTTCAAATTTTTCCTTTAATGACGAACATTTAGCTTTCCTGAACTGAGAACGAAGAGAAAAAGTCTTTGCTGGAACCACTGTGATTAGTGTAATGACAGCGTTTGTGATTACTAGCATTATACTGTGACAATACAAAAGACACATTGGTGTACCGTTCCTCTCTATAACAAGGAATTACCCCTCCCACTCTTGATTAAACTTTCTCTCCTTTTCTTATGATCCTTAGATAACATTGTAACTGTTAGCACACCAGCAATAATCATAAATTTACTTAAACAACGTCACTGCTCCCAGGAAAGTAACCACATTATTACACTACTGGCCATTAAAATTGCTACACCAAGAAGAAATGCGGATGATAAACGGGTATTCATTGGACAAATATAATATACTACAACTGACATGTGATTACATTTTCACGCAATTTGGGTGCATGGATCCTGAGAAATCAGTACCCAGAACAACCACCTCTGGCCGTAATAACGGCCATGATACGCCTGGTCATTGAGTCAAACAGAGCTTGGATGGCGTGTACAGGTACAGCTGCCCATGCAGCTTCAACACGATACCACAGTTCATCAAGAGTAGTGACTGGCGCATTGCTCGGCTACCGTTGACCACACGTTTTCAATTGGTGAGAGAGCTGGAGAATGTGCTAGCCAGGGCAGCAGTCGAACATTTTCTGTATCCAGAAAGGCCCGTACAGGGCCTGCAACATGCGGTCGTGCATTATCCTGCTGAAATGTAGGGTTTCGCAGGGATCGAATGACGGGTAGAGCCACGGGTCATAACACATCTGAAATGTAACGTCCACTGTTCAAAGTGCCGTCAATGCGAACAAGAGGTGACCGAGACGTGTAACCAGTGGCACCCCATACCATCATGCCGGGTGATACGCCAGTATGACGATGACGAATACACGGTTCCAATGTGCGTTCTCCGCGATGTCGCCAAACACGGATGCGACCATCATGATGCTGTAAACAGAACCTGGATTCATCCGAAAAAATGACGTTTCTGCCATTCATGCACCCAGGTTCGTGGTTGAGTACACCATCGCAGGCGCTCCTGTCTGTAATGCAGCGTCAAGGGTAACCGCAGCCATGGTCTCCGAGCTGATAGTCCATGCTGCTGCAAACGTCGTCGAACTCTTTGTGCAGATGGTTGTTGTTTTGCAAAGGTCCCCATCTGTTGACTCAGGGATCGAGACGTGGCTGCACGATCCGTTACAGCAATGCGTATAAAATGCCTGTCATCTCGAGTGCTAGTGATACGACGCCGTTGGGATCCAGCACGGCGTTCCGTATTATCCTCCTGAACCCACCGATTCCATATTCTGCTAACAGTCATTGGATCTCGACCAACGCGAGCAGCAATGTCGCGATACGATAAACCGCAATCGCGATAGGCTACAGTCCGACCTTTATCAAAGTCGGAAACGTGATGGTACGCATTTCTCCTCCTTACACGAGGCATAACAACAACGTTTCACCAGGCAACGCCGGTTAACTGCTGTTTGTGTATGAGAAATCGGTTGGAAGCTTTCCTCATGTCAGTTCGTTGTAGGTGTCGCCACCGGCGCCAACCTTGTGTGAATGCTCTGAAAAGCTAATAATTTGCATATCACAGCATCTTCTTCCTGTCGGTTAAATTTCGCGTCTGTAGCACGTCATCTTCGTGGTGTAGCAATTTTAATGGCCAGTAGTGTAGTTGCAATGTGACCGGCTATTGACTGCCACACCTCGAGACTGCGCTCCTACATATGTGCGCGGCGCGGCGGGCATTGTCAAATCGACAAGAAGGTTGAAAGTTTGTGAGTTCATGGGAGGAGTTCCTTTTGTAAAGGCCGCGTCAACAGCGGCCGCTCCGTGCTGCGCCAAACCAACAGACGGGGTTTACAGCGCGGTGCTGTGCGGCGCGTCAGGTGTGTGCTGCAAAGCGCGTCTCTTTGGGCAGCAATGAGTCAGTTCCGCACAGTGTCAGTGCATCAAAGCAAATGGTTCATTCGTGTGCGGCGCTAGAAGGGCGACGTTTCGTGTTTTCCATTTTTAATGACACCCACACGCGCACACAGGAACATTCCTGCGTTGCTAGGAACACTCTGCTCTACCTTTGTGCTGTTATGCGCCGTTCAGCGCTGCACTGAATCGTGCGTTTGTACGCGGCGCGGCGCGTCCAGTGTGGACGCAGCCATATACTGGCCATTAAAATTGCTACACCAAGAAGAAATGCAGATGATAAACGGCTATTCATTGGACAAATATATTATACTAGAACTGACATGTCGTTACATTTTCCCGCAATTTGGGTGCATAGATCCCACATGAACCATGGACCTTGTCGTTGGTGGGGAGGCTTCCGTGCCTCAGCGATACAGATAGCCGTACTGTAGGTGCAACCACAACGGAGGGGTATCTGTTGAGAGGCCAGACAAACGCTTGGATCCTGAAGAGGGGCAGCAGCCTTTTCAGTAGTTGCAGGGGCAACAGTCTGGATGATTGACTGATCTGGCCTTGTAACACTAACCAAAACAGCCTCGCTGTGCTGGTACTGCGAACGGCTGAAAGCAAGGGGAAACTACAGCCGTAATTTTTCCCGAGGGCATGCAGCTTTACTGTATGGTTAATGATGATGGCGTCCTCTTGGGTAAAATATTCCGGAGGTAAAATAGTCCCCCATTCGGATCTCAGGAGGACGTCGTTATCAGGAGAAAGAAAACTGGCGTTCTACGGATCGGAGCGTGGAATGTCAGATCCCTTAATCGGGCAGGTAGGTTAGAAAATTTAAAAAGGGAAATGGATAGGTTAAAGTTAGATATAGTGGGAATTAGTGAAGTTCGATGGCAGGAGGAACAAGACTTTTGTCAGGCGAATACAGGGTTATAAATACAAAGTTAAATAGGGGTAATGCAGGAGTAGGTTTAATAATGAATAAAAAAATAGGAGTGCGGGTAAGCTACTACAAACAGCATAGTGAACGCATTATTGTGACCAAGATAGACACGAAGCCCACGCCTACTACAGTAGTACAAGTTTATATGCCAACTAGCTCTGCAGATGACGAAGAAATTAAAGAAATGTATGACGAAATAAAAGAAGTTATTCAGATAGTGAAGGGAGACGAAAATTTAATAGTCATGAGTGAATGGAATTCGATAGTAGGAAAAGGGAGAGAAGGAAACGTAGTAGGTGAATATGGATTGGGGCTAAGAAATGAAAGAGGAAGCCGCCTGGTAGAATTTTGAACAGAGCACAACTGAATCATAGCTAACACTTGGTTCAAGAATCATAAAAGAAGGTTGTATACATGGAAGAAGCCTGGAGATACTAGAAGGTATCAGATAGATTGGATAATGGTAAGACAGATATTTAGGAACCAGGTTTTAAATTGTAAGACATTTCCAGGGGCAGATGCGGACTCTGACCACAATCTATTGGTTATGAACTGTAGATTAAAACTGAAGAAGCTACAAAAAGGTGGGAATTTAAGGAGATGGTACCTGGATAAACTGACTAAACCAGATGTTTTACAGAGTTTCAGGGAGAGCGTAAGGGAACAAATGGCAGGAATGGGGGAAAGAGATACAGTAGAAGAAGAATGGGTAGCTTTGAGGGATGAAGTAGTGAAGGCAGCAGAGGATCAAGTAGGTAAAAAGACGAGGGCTAGTAGAAATCCATGGGTAACAGGAGAAATATTGAATTTAATTGATGAAAAGAGAAAATATGAAAATGCAGTAAATGAAGCAGGCAAAAAGGAATACAAACGTTTCAAAAATGAGTTCGACAGGAAGTGCAAAATGGCTAAGCAGGGATGGCTAGAGGATAAATGTAAGGATGTAGAGGCGTATATCACTAGGGGTAAGATAGATACTGCCTACAGGAAAATTAAAGAGACCTTTGGAGAAAAGAGAACCACTTGTATGAATATTAAGAGCTCAGATGGAAACCCAGTTCTAAGCAAAGAAGGGAAAGCAGAAAGGTGGAAGGAGTATATGGAGGGTCTATAGAAGGGCGATGTACTTGAGGACAATATTATGGAAATGGAAGAGGATGTAGATGAAGATCAAATGGGAGATATGATACTGCGTGAAGAGTTTGACAGAGCACTGAAAGACCTGAGTCGAAACAAGGCCCCGGGAGTAGACAACATTCCATTAGAACTA
Source organism: Schistocerca cancellata (assembly GCF_023864275.1). Classification (NCBI taxonomy): domain Eukaryota; kingdom Metazoa; phylum Arthropoda; class Insecta; order Orthoptera; family Acrididae; genus Schistocerca; species Schistocerca cancellata. The sequence continues at coordinate 720,507,751 of NC_064629.1, forward strand.
CTGACGGCCTTGGGAGAGCCAGTCCTGACAAAACTCTACCATCTGGTGAGCAAGATGTATGAGACAGGCGAAATGCCCTCAGACTTCAAGAAGAATATAATAATTCCAATCCCAAAGACAGCAGGTGTTGACAGGTGAGAAAATTACCGAACTATCAGTTTAATAAGTCACGGCTGAAAAATACTTACGCGAATTCTTTACAGACAAATGGAAAAACTAGTAGAAGCCGACCTCGGGGAAGATCAATTTGGATTCCGTAGAAACGTTGGAACACGTGAGGCAATACTGACCTTACGACTTATCTTAGAAGCTAGATTAAGGAAAGGCAAACCTACGTTTCTAGCATTTTAGACTTGGAGAAAGCTTTTGACAATGTTGACTGGAATACTCTCTTTCAAATTCTGAAGGTGGCAGGGGTAAAATACAGGGAGCGAAAGGATATTTACAATTTGTATAGAAACCAAATTGCAGTTATAAGAGTTAAGGGGCATGAAAGGGAAGCAGTGGTTGGGAAGGGTTGTAGCCTCTCCCCGATGTTATTCAATCTGTATATTGAGCAAGCAGTGAAGGAAACAAAAGAAAAATTCGGAGTAGGTATTAAAATCCATGGAGAAGAAATAAAAACTTTGAGGTTCGCCGATGACATTGTAATTCTGTCAGAAACAGCAAAGGACTTGGAAGAGCAGTTGAACGAAATGGGTAGTGTCTTGAAAGGAGGATATATGATGAACATCAACAAAAGCAACACGAGGATAATGGAATGTAGTCGAATTAAGTCGGGTGGTGCTGAGGGTATTAGATTAGGAAGTGAGACACTTAAAGTAGTAAAAGAGTTTTGCTATTTGGGGAGCAAAATAACTGATGATGGTCGAAGTAGAGAGGATATAAAATGTATACTGGCAATGGGAAGGTAAGCGTTTCTGAAGAAGAGAAATTTGTTAACATCGAGTATAGATTTAAGTGTCAGGAAGTCGTTTCTGAAAGTATTTGTATGGAGTGTAGCCATGTATGGAAGTGATACGTGGACGATAAATAGTTTAGACAAGAAGAGAGTAGAAGCTTTCGAAATGTGGTGCTACAGAAGAGTGCTGAAGATTAGATGGGTAGTTCACTTACCTAATGAGGAGGTGTTGAATAGGAGTGGGGAGAAGAGAAGTTTGTGGCACAACTTGATTAGAAGAAGGGATCGGTTGGTAGGACATATTCTGAAGCATCAAGGGATCACCAATTTAGTATTGGTGGGCAGCGTAGAGGGTAAAAATCGTAGAAGGAGACCAAGAGATGAATACACCAAGCAGATACAGAAGGATGTAGGTTGCAGTAGGTACTGGGAGATGAAGAAGCTGCACAGGATAGAGTAGCATGGAGAGCTGCATCAAACCAGTCTCAGGACTGAAGACCACAACAACAACAACAACAACAACAACAAGATCCTGAGAAATCAGTACCAAGAACAACCACCTCTTACAGTAATAACGGCCTTGATACGCTTGGGCAATGAGTCAAACAGAGCTTGGATGGCGTGTACAGGGACAGCTGCCCATGCAGCTTCAACACGATACCACAGTCCATCAAGAGTAGTGACTGGCGTATTGAGAAGAGCCAGTTGCTCGGCCACCACTTACCTACGTTTTCAATTGGTGAGAGATCTGGAGAATGTGCTGGCCAGGGCAGCACTCGAACATTTTCTGTATCCAGAAAGGCCCGTACAGGACCTGCAACATGCGGTCGTGCATTATCCTGCTGAAATGTAGGGTTTCGCAGAGATCGAATTAAGGGTAGAGCCACGGGTCATAACACATCTGAAATGTAACGTCCACTGTTCAAAGTACCGTCAATGCGAACAAGAGGTGACCGAGACGTGTAACCAATGGCACCCCATACCATTACGCCAGGTGATACGCCAGTATGTCGATGACGAATACACGCTTCCAATGTGCGTTCACCGCGATGTCGCCAAACACAGAACCGACCATCATGGTGCTGGAAATAGAACCTGGATTCATCCGAAAAAATGACGTTCTGCTATTCGTGCACCCAGGTTCGTCGTTGAGTACACCATCGCAGGCGCTCCTGTCTGTGATGCAGCATCTTGGGCAACCGCAGCCATGGTCTCTGAGCTGATAGTCCATGCTGCTGCAAACGTCGTCGAACTCTTTGTGCAGATGGTTGTTGTCTTGCAAACGTCCCCATCTGTTGACTCAGGGATCGAGACGTGGCTGCACGATCCGTTACAGCCATGCGGATAAGATTCCTGTGGTCTCGACTGCTAGTGATACGAGGCCGTTGGGATCCAGCGCGGCGTTCCGTTTTACCCTGCTGAACTCACCGATTCCATATTCTGCTAACAGTCATTGGGTCTCTACCAACACGAGCAGCAATGTCGCGATACGATAAACCGCAATCGCGATAGACGACAATCCAACCTTTATCAAAGTCGGAAACGTGATGGTACGCATTTCTCCTTCTTACACGAGGCATCACAACTACGTTTTACCTGGCTACGCCAGTCAACTGCTGTTTGTGTATGAGAAATCGGTTGGAAACTTTCCTCATGTCAGCACGTTGTAGGCGTCGCCACCGGCGCCAACCTTGTGTGAATGCTCTGAAAAGCTAATCATTTGCATATCACAGCATCTTCTTCCTGTCGGTTAAATTTCGCGTCTGTAGCTCGTCACCTTCGTGGTGTAGCAATTTTAATGGCCAGTAGTGTACATTGAGATGACAAGTCATGGGATAGCGATATGGCCGGCCGGTGTGACCGAGCGGTTCTAGGCACTTTAGTCCAGAACCTCGCAACTGCTACGGTCGCAGGTTCGAATCCTGCCTCGGGTATGGATGTATGTGATGTCCTTAGGTTAGTTAGGTTTAAGTAATTCTGCATGGATGTATGTGATGTCCTTAGGTTAGTTAGGTTTAAGTAATTCTAAGTTCTAGGGGACTGTTGACCTCAGATGTTAAGTCCCATAGTGCTCAGAGCCATTTCAACCATTTTTGATAGCGATATGCACATATACAGATGGCGGTGGTATCGCGTACACAAGGTATAAAAGGACTGTGGTTTGGCAGTAGATGATGGACGCGAGTGCCTTAGTATCAGCAGGACATCACCTGTAGATCCTCTCCGGGACTCGTGACTGTGTCAGTTGGATCCTAAACGATTGGAAAGGTCGTGGACTAATCAAATGAGTCCTGATTTCAGTTGGTACGAGCTGACGGTAGATTTCGAGTGTGACCCAGACGCCACGAAGACACGACCCCAAGTTGTCAGCAAGGCACTATGCAAGCTGGTGGTGGTTTCATAATGGTGTGGGTTTTGTTTCGATGGAATAGACTGGACCCTCTGGTCCAATTGGACCGATCTTTGGAGGAGGAGATTATGGTTTAACGTCCCGCCGACAACGAGTTCATTAGAGACGGAGCACAAGCTCGGATTAGGGAAGGATTGGGAAGGAAATCGGCCGTGCCCTTTCAAAGGAACCATCCTGGCATTTGCCTGAAACGATTTAGGGAAATCACGGAAAACAAAATGGTTCAAATGGCTCTAAGCATTATGGGACTTAACATCTGAGGTCGTCAGTCCCCTAGACTTAGAACTACTTGTACCTAACTAACCTAAGGACATCACTCACATCCATGCCCGAGGCAGGATTCGAACCTGCGACCGTAGCAGCCGCGTGGTTCCGGACTGAAGCACCTAGAACCGCTCGACCACAGCGGCCGGCCTCACGGAAAACCTAAATCAGGATGGGAGGAGACGGGTTTGAACCGTCGTCCTCCCGAATGCGAGTCTTCCTGTTTTCACGATTGATCTGTGTTCAGTTTTTCAAGGCCTATCCACTGTGCCGACTTATAACTAAATCTGAGGGGGGTGCGGTGGGGAGGTTCCCTTGTTAGATATTTAGCTGAATTTATCGCCTTTAAATTAGTGTCACTTATACTGTAACCGAAATTTAACGGAATTTTTTATTCCTCCTGTAGAGGACCTCACAGTTTTCATTGCTTTTTGCACAACAGCAATGGCACTCCGTCTTCAGGCCACAAGTTGCCCATCGGGACCATCCGACCGCCGTGTCATCATCAGCTGAGGATGCTGACAGGAGGGGCGTGTGGTCAGCATACTGCACTCCCGGTCGTTATGATGGTTTTCTTTGACCGGAGCCGCTACTAGTCGGTCGAGTAGCTCCTCAGTTGGCATGCACAACAGCAATACCTTGTATAAATCTTTTTGCAGTTACTTTCAATCTCATTGCGGCTTTTCCGGACGGTAAACGACTGCGTCATCAGCAAACAATGTACGAGAGCAGCTCGTTTACACAGATTAAGAGCAGCAGAGGGCCTACAACACTTTCTCGGGGGGGGCTCAGATGTCACTTCGTCTTCAGTAGTTGATTTCCCATCAATTACTGCGAACTGTAAGCTTTCTAACATGAAATCTCGAATTCAGGCGCACAACTCAGATTGAAACTGAAGAAACTGCAAAAAGGTGGGAATTTAAGGAGATGGGACCTGGATAAACTGAAAGAACCAGAGGTTGTAGAGAGTTTCAGGGAGAGCATAAGGGAACAATTGACAGGAATGGGGGAAAGAAATACAGTAGAAGAAGAATGGGTAGCTCTGAGGGATGAAGTAGTGAAGGCAGCAGAGGATCAAGTAGGTAAAAAGACGAGGCCTAATAGAAATCCTTGGGTAACAGAAGAAATATTGAATTTAATTGATGAAAGGAGAAAATATAAAAATGCAGTAAATGAAGCAGGCAAAAAGGAATACAAACGTCTCAAAAATGATATCGACAGGAAGTGCAAAATGGCTAATCACGGATGGCTAGAGGACAAATGTAAGGATGTAGAGGCTTGTCTCACTATGGGTAAGATATATACTGCCTACAGGAAAATTAAAGAAACCTTTGGAGAGAAGAGAACCACTTGTATGAATATCAAGAGCTCAGATGGCAACCCAGTTCTAAGCAAAGAAGGGAAGGCAGAAAGGTGGAAGGAGTATATAGAGGGTTTATACAAGGGCGATGTACTTGAGGACAATATTATGGAAATGGAAGATGATGTAGATGAAGACGAAATGGGAGATAAGATACTGCGTGAAGAGTTTGACAGAGCACTGAAAGACCTGAGTCGAAACAAGGCCCCGGGAGTAAACAACATTCCATTTGAACTACTGATGGCCTCGGGAGAGCCAGTCATGACAAAACTCTACCATCTGGTGAGCACGATGTATGAGACAGGCGAAATACCCTCAGACTTCAGGAAGAATATAATAATTCCAATCCCAAAGAAAGCAGGTGTTGACAGATGTGAAAATTACCGAACTATCAGTTTAATAAGTCACAGCTGCAAAATACTAACGCGAATTCTTTACAGACGAATGGAAAAACTGGTAGAAGCCGACCTTGGGAAAGATCAGTTTGGATTCCATAGAAATGTTGGAACACGTGAGGCAATACTGACCTTACGACTTATCTTAGAAGAAAGATTAAGAAAAGGCAAACCTACGTTTCTAGCATTTGTAGACTTAGGGAAAGCTTTTGACAATGTTGACTGGAATACTCTCTTTCAAATTCTGAAGGTGGCAGGGGTAAAATACAGGGAGCGAAAGGCTATTTACAGTTTGTACAGAAACCAGATGGCAGTTATAAGAGTCGAGGGGCATGAAAGGGAAGCAGTGGTTGGGAAAGGAGTAAGACAGGGTTGTAGCCTCTCCCCGATGTTATTCAATCTGTATATTGAGCAAGCAGTAAAGGAAACAAAAGAAAAATTCGGAGTAGGTATTAAAATTCATGGAGGAGAAGTAAAAACTTTGTGGTTCGCCGATGACATTGTAATTCTGTCAGAGACAGCAAAGGACTTGGAAGGGCAGTTGAACGGAATGGACAGTGTCTTGAAAGGAGGATATAAGATGAACATCAACAAAAGCAAAACGAGGATAATGGAATGTAGTCAAATTAAGTCGGGTGATGCTGAGGGAATTAGATTAGTAAATGAGACACTTAAAGTAGTAAAGGAGTTTTGCTATTTAGGGAGTAAAATAACCGATGATGGTCGAAGTAGAGAGGATATAAAATGTAGACTGGCAATGGCAAGGAAAGCGTTTCTCAAGAAGAGGAATTTGTTAACATCGAGTATAGATTTAAGTGTCAGGAAGTCGTTTCTGAAAGTATTTGTATGGAGTGTAGCCATGTATGGAAGTGAAACATGGACGATAACTAGTTTGGACAAGAAGAGAATAGAAGCTTTCGAAATGTGGTGCTACAGAAGAATGCTGAAGATAAGGTGGGTAGATCACGTAACTAATGAGGTGGTATTGAATAGGATTGGGGAGAAGAGAAGTTTGTGGCACAACTTGACTAGAAGAAGGGATCGGTTGGTAGGACATGTTTTGAGGCATCAAGGGATCACAAATTTAGCATTGGAGGGCAGTGTGGAGGGTAAAAATCGTAGAGGGAGACCAAGAGATGAATACACTAAGCAGATTCAGAAGGATGTAGGTTGCAGTAGATACTGGGAGATGAAGAAGCTTGCACAGAATAGAGTAGCATGGAGAGCTGCATCAAACCAGTCTCAGGACTGATGACCACAACAACAACAACTCAGACGATACTCCACAGGAACGCGATTTGATTAGGAACTGTGTCAAAAGCGTTCTGGAAAGGTAGAAATAGGGAATCAGCTAGAAATCTGACGATAACACTCATTACTTCATTCAATAAAGATACAGTTGTGTTTTACAAGATTGATACTTTCTGAACCCGAGGTGATCTTGTGTCAATAGATCGGTTTCTTTGAGATATTCCATGATGTTGGAACGCAGTATACGTTCAAAAATTCTACTACGTATCAATGTCGATGATATGAATTCGTTTATGAATGACGTAATATTTTTCTGGTTTATTAGGTTACAAAAATGCAAGTGTTTATTCACGGTCATCAGTATACACTGAGGTGACAAAAATCATGGGATACAGCTATGCACATATGGCGATGGCGGTAGTACAGCATACATGTGATATAAAAAGGCAGTACATGGACGAAGCTGTCATTTGTACCCCGATGAAAAGGCTTCCGACGTAATTATGGTCGCACGACGGGAATTCGCAGACTTTGAACGCGGAATGGTAGTTGGAGATAGACGCATGTGACATTCCATTTCGGAAATAGTTACAGAAATCGATATTCCGATATCCACAGTGTTAAGACTGTGACGAGAATATCAAACAACACAGTAGCCGATGGACTTCACTTAACGACCAAAAGCAGCGCCATCTGCGTAGAGTTGTCAATGCTAACAGCCAAGCAACACTGCGTGAAATAACCGCAGAAATAAATGTGAGACGTACAACAAAACATATCTGTCAGGATAGTGCGGCGACGTTTGGCGTTAATGGGTTATACTAGCAGACGACCAAAGTGAGTGCCTTTGCTAACAGCACACGACTTCGCCTGCAGCGCCACTCCTGGGCTCGTGAATATATCGTTTGGACGCTAAACGATTGGAAAATCGTGACCTGGTCAGATGTGTCGATTTCAATTGGTAAGAGTTGATGGTAGGGTTCGAGCGCGCCGTAGACCCCACGAATCCATGGACCAAAGTTGTCAACAAGGCACTGTGCAATCTTCTGGTGACTCCATAATAGTGTGTGCTTTGTTTACAAGGAATCGGCAGGGTCCTCTGGTCTAACTGAATCGATCATTGACTGGAAATGGTTATGATCGGGTACTTGGAGACCATTTGCAGCCATTCATGGACTTCATGTTCCCAAACGACGACGGAATATTTATGGGTGACAGTGCGCCATGTCACCTGGCCACGATTATTCGCGATTGGTTTGAAGAACATTCTGGAGAATTCGAGCGAATGATTTAGCCACCCATATCGCCTGACATGAATCCTATCGAACATTTATGGGACAATCGAGAGGTCAGTTTGTGCAGAAAATCCTACACCTTCTTCTTCTTCTTCTTCTTCTTCCTGCGTTACGGCCTCTGTAGGACCAGGAGTAACTCCTTCGTGGACTGCATTTTCCTCTTCTTTTCCCATAACCTCTTCATTCTTTCTCTTCTTCTCTCCCGCTCTTCTTCCGAGATCTTCAGTTTCCGTTTCTCCTGTCGGCTCCACTGGTGACACTCTAATGTTTTCCTGTATTCTTCTCTGTCATTGATCTCCGGCATATTTGTCGGTGTATATTTGTTCCTCCAATTTTCCTTTCCTTCGACCTTGATCCCCTATTCCAACCAGTCCTTCCGAAGTTCAACAACCCACTTGGTTCCTGTCTTTCCTCTTGTCCTCGCTGTTGTTTCCCACACTCTCTTCGTCATTCTGTCCATATTCATCCTAACTACAAGTCCAGCAAACCTTGCCCTTTTGAGTCTGATTTTCCCGGATATTGTTCTCATGTTCCAGTACAATTCTTCCCTAGGTCTTTGCATCCACCTCTCTCCACCTCTTTTGGGACCTAGTATATTTCTCAGTATTTTTCTCTCTTCTTTCTCTAATTGTTCTGCCCCATTTCTTCCTAGTGCCATCGTCTCAGCAGCATATAATACTGCATTCCTCACCGTTGCCTTGTAGTGGCTTATCTTTGCCTCTGTGGATATATTATTTTTATTGTCATGCAGAAGGCTGACCTCATCTTCTTTATCCTCTCTATTATTCCCTCCTTGCTCCTGTTCGTTCCTGTTATAAATTCTCCCTTGCACAGTGCCTTCCAGTGTTTCCCAGTCTGCAGTGGTATTTAATGTCTTTGTCTTGTTATAGGCGATTCTCAGTCCCATATTTCTGGCTACCTTACTTAAGTTGTCGAGTTGTGTCTTTGCGTCTTCTTCCGTCTCATTTACCATGTCATCTGCAAAGGCTAGGCCGTCCACTTGAGCCCTGTTGTCCTTTTTGTCCCCCACATGGATCTTCGGTATTCCCATTTCCTCGACAACACTTTCTCAATTTTCGACGGCTACAGAGGCAGCATGACTCAATATTTCTGCAGGGGACTTCCAACGACTTCTTGAGTCGATTCCTCATCGAGCTGCTTCACTACGACAGGCAAAAGGAGATTCGACACGATATTAGGAGGTATCCCTTGACTTTTGTCACTTTAGTGTATGAATGGATATGTACGAGTATAAAGTACTATTAATGCGTTCTTCTTTTTCTAGTGCCTTTGTTCTGCATCGGCGCAGGGTCAGCATGGTTATTAACGGATTTGACATGGTTAATTTAAGAGTGGCTGGATGCCCCACGCCGCCACCCCGTTACCCCCTACCCCGTAAGGATGGAATATGTGTACCCCAACTGTCTGCTTGTAGTGTTATTCGTGTGAAAGTGAGCGAAACTTTTCTAAACGTTTGTGAATCATATAACTGAGGCAAGACGGGTACCAGCGCGGCATTCACGTAGTGGGATGTGGGAAACAGCCTAAAAATCAAATCCAGGTCGGCACAACGAACCTCATTACTCCACCGGGCGGATTCGATCCGGTACCGGCGCAACACCCTCTCCCGAAATTAGCACTTAGATACACGCTGCAACCCGGGTGGGTTAATTACTATTAATCCATAGGAATTATAAAATATTAAATGCCAGTGAGCAGCAACTTTGTTTTATTATGAGTGTATCGACTCATTAACTGAAACTACATTGTTATGACAATATGTTGTAGTGAATGAGTGGAGATGTTAAAGTTGGTGAATACTGCAGGTGGGTGTGCAGGCGGCACCTCGGCGAGTCCTGGACAGCATTCTGTTTGGCTCGCAGCATTGGGATTCCGACTTGGCGCGCTCGCGGCTGCACCAGGTACGTGTCGCGGTTAATTTGTAGTTTTTAATTAAATGAGCACTCTAGATTTAGGAACTTACAAGATTTTCTCGGCGTAGGCATATTATAGAATTTATTTTATTTACTGTGGGTGAGCCGGCCGCTGTGGAAGAACGGTTCTAGGCGCTTCAGTCTGGAACTGCGCGACCTCTACGGTTGCAGGTTCAAATCCTGCCTCGGGCATGAATGTGTGCGATGTCCTTAGGTTAGTTAGGTTTAAGTAGTTCTAAGTTCTAGGGGACTGATGACCTCAGATGTTAAGTCTTATAGTGCTCAGAGCCATTTGAACCATTTGAACTGTGGGTGACGAACAACAACTAAGATTTATACTGGGGGTTTTTGTAGGAATGATACACAAACAGTCGCTTTTCTTAAGTTTCAAACGATTTATTGCACCACTAACTAGTTATCGAGTCATTGCAGGCTCATCGTCACATGGAGGCGTTACGGGAACTTTATTTTCTGGACTATGTGCAGCTAGACGCCAGGGTCGTACTGACTGCGTTTCTTTCTGATTATCCATGACAAATTCATTCCGACAGTGTGCACTGAGGTGATAAAACTCATAGGATTGCGATGCGCACATATACAGATGGCGGAAGTATCGAGTACACTAGGTATAAAAGGACAGTGTATTGGCGGAACTGTCATTTGTACTTGCTGATCCATGTGAAAAAGTTTCCGAAGTGAGTTTGACTTGGACGCGGAATGGTAGTTCGAGATAGATGCAGTGGAGACTCCGTTTCTGAATCCATTAGGGAATTCAATATTCCTAAATCCACAGTGTCAAGTGTGTGTCGAGAATACCAAATTTCAGGCACTACCTCTCAACACGGACAACACAGTGGCCTACGGACTTCACTTAACGACCGAAACCAGCGGCTCTTGCGTGGAGTTTCCAGTGCTAACAGCCATGCATCTCTGCGTGAAATAACCGCAGAAATCAATGTGTGACGTACAACAAATATATCTGTTAGGACAGTGTGGCGACGTTTGGTGTTAATGGGTTATGCCAGCAGACGACTGACGCGAGTGCCTTTGCTAACAGCCCGACGTCGCCTGCAGCGCCTCTCCTGGGCTATTTCAGTTGGACCTGGACCTGGACCTGGAAAATCGTGCCCTCGTCAGATCAGTCCTGATTTCAGTTAGTAAGAACTGATGGTTGGGTTCGAGTGTGGCGCAGACCCCACGAACCCATGGACCCAAGATGTCAACAAGGCACTGTGCAAGCTTCTGGTGACACCAATTTGGAATACGGTTCAGAGCAATCAAATAATTCCAGTTATTTCTGAACTATGTCGACATCACATAATCATGGAGGAGTTGTCCAATAGCTGCACAAAATGATTCGCAAAACTTTCCTGGGTACATGTGTAATAAGATCGAGAATCAGCACATCTCAGCCAATATTCCCAAGAGAATGTCGGTGTTCTCCACTTCCTTTTGGTAATCGATACACTGTTGAGTTTTACAACACACTTCAAAGTGGAATGCATAGATACAACATGCACCATTATTTAACATATTCACAGATGAAAGAGTGTACCATAGAGCGTTTGAGTAGAAGTATTAGCTGGACAAAGACAAACTGAATGTGATATGAAGGAATATTTTTGATGTAGCAACACTTTTGGTTTTCTAGTAATGTTCCAAGGGGAATACATAGAGTGTATCTATAATATTTTCACGGTGACTGAACGAACGTATGATGTATCAAACAGCTATTTTCTGAATCTTCTCTATCTGCTAATCGAAGTTGGTGAGCCACACGAGGACTCCTGGACCGACGAACAACACTCAAGAATTGATTGTCGTAACTTCTGAAAGTGAACTTTTCGTGAATGTGTTGCAGTTCATTAAGGCTCCTCTAATGAGTCCATGTGCACCTGACGATTATCACTGCTTCGTCTGTGATGTCATGCCAGAATAAATCGCGCCAAGTGGTAGCATTTAAATATTCCGACTCACTGCTCGTTGAGTGTCGAGTCAAACAATATCGGATTTTTTCGTCTGTCTACAAGAGTGTTACTACATTTCCATATGTATATGTGAACTGCCAACACTTGTATTAAGTGTTGGTCAGCTGCAAGATATCTTCCACATTGCTACAGTTTTCTGACGATGGAAGCTCCGCATACAAGGTGGTCGGAAACAGTCTGAAAATCTTGTAAGGTTGTTGCAGGATAGACTGTGCTGGGAAATGATTGTTAAGAAAGAAACTGATACGTTGCGGCCTTTCCGAATTAATTAGCATTGCAGGTAGCCAATCGGCCAGTTGCTTGCACATAGTCGAGCGGCCGCCAGATACAATTAGTGTCAGTTGTTCTCATAGCGTAGATGATAGCAAACGAGACTGCTCAGCCTTTCGCTCGGATTCGGTCCTTACTAAACTCCCATGTTTAGTTTTTGCATCGCTCTCTTGTTCGGTTTAAGGAAACCCAATGAAGAACACGTATGGTGACACAGTCTCTGGTGGTCCGCTTCAGTTTGCACGTGGAACGGCCTAATTGGCTAAATTCATTGCTCATTAGCTCGAAAAATGCGCAACGTACCGAATTTTTTTCTTGACGTTATTTCTCAGCACAACCTACCGTGAAACACCGTTACAATCACCGAGCGAGGTGGCGCAGTCGTTAGACACTGGACTCGCATTCGGGAGGACGACGGTTCAATCCCGCGTCCGGCCATCCTGATTTAGGTTTTCCGTGATTTCCCTAAATCGCTCCAGGCAAATGCCGGGATGGTTCCTTTCAAAGGGCACGGCCGACTTCCTTCCCTAATCCGATGAGACCGATGACCTCGCTGTCTGGTCTCCTTCCCCAAAACGACCGACGACCGTTACAATCTTTTCGGACTGTTTCTGTTCACCCTGTATGTGAGGAGATCCAGGAGGAATGGTCACTACTCACGGATAGTACAGGCACGATCATTCGAAGGAAAAAAGTCCAGTGACATGAGCTCTAAAATTCATACCTTAAGAGCTATAAGCACTTGTTCAGTAGAAGAGATGTGTTTCACAGAAGCGAAGATGAACAAGTTCTCATAGCTCTTAAGGTATGCACTTTAGAGCCCATGTTACTAGACTTTTTTTTCTTTGTTTTGGTCCATACTACCATCTCAAAATATGAAAAGCAAAGAACTTGCAGAAGAAGAGATTTTTTAACAGTATCGAAGATGAAGAAGTGCTCATTGGCACTTAAGGTATGCTTCTTAGAACCGATGTTAATTAGACTTTTTTTGCTTCGAATGATCGTTTCTGTCGTATCCCTGAATATTGACCTTCCTCCTGGACACCCTGTATGTGTTATACCCTGGGAAAACGACACTGACTTTTTTTTCAAAAACAGCATTTTTTAAAAAAATTTCAGTGTGGTAATTGTTATGTTGTAGGTATACACATTCTCCTACCTGGCTACCCCTTGCATATTATCACTATCATCCCCGATACCGTACCTCTAAGCTAAGCTACGTTCGAATGACGTCGCTGTGCCGTACGCCAATTCGGCGAACAACTTGCGGTGCTGGCAATCTTTCTTGCTGTAAAATGACACTGGGCGCTTTGAGCGACGTTGATAGAGTGAACAGGGGAAACAAGCCGAATGGTTCCATTCGTTATTGAAGTATTTTTGTACTTTCAACACTGCAGCCTAGTCAGCAGTCGTGATAATCTAATATATAGAAACTATCAGCCTCGATTGCGGTAATGAAACCAACCTTTACCTAGGTTTCAGCCCAGATAATTGAGCCTTCTTCAGAAGATATACCTGAATCTATAATTTGTCTAAGAGGGCATGGTCTAGAAATAACACTAAAGAGCCTGAATTGGCGTAGTCACATTTATGTACCGTATTTTTAAAAAGTGACTGCGCCTATTCAGGCTGTTTAGTTTTATTTCTAGACCATGCCCTCTTAGACAAATTATAGATTCAGGTATATCTTCTGAAGAAGGCTCAATTATTTGGGCTGAAACCTAGGTAAAGGTTGGTTTCATTACCGCAATCGAGGCTGATAGTTTCTTATATATTGCGTTATTGAAGTCACAGTGCGCCTACTGAGAAAGATGGTTTACATGTACATCAATTAACAGGTAACGATTTTTTGTGATGAAAACTGTTCTGAAATTTTATTTATTTATTTATTTACAGGATCACTATAAATGATTCATTCATTTTCAGAGCTCTACATTTTACAACATATTACATGTTCAAATGTGAATGATGCATGATTAGAACTGTAAACTCACGAAGTTTGAGTTTTGTGCTCTACAAATTTTCTGTGAGTGCCCCTCTAGTCACACGACACACGTTCAAGCGGTAGTCAAGTTCGTTCCTTATGTAGCGACATCCTGTCATTGGTCATCACAGCATCATAGACGCGTTCTCTGAGCTAATCCAGAGTTCTTTGCGGTGTACCTGAAGGGAAAAAAAAACCCAAGGCGTCAGGCGACCTGGGTGGCCACACCATCTTCACCATTACGCCCAATACAGCGATGGGGAAGTTCGTCGTTTAGGTAGCGATGAACATCGATGCTTCAATAAGGGAGTGTCCCGTCTTGTTGAAAGATGAAATTCTCGGAACCAGCAGTCAGTTATGGAAACAACCACGATCGCAACACTGATGTGCCCGTCCCTGTCTTCTCACAGAGGGAAAACGTTCTATACAGCTTCGCCTGTGACACTGTACAGGAAACATAAACATTCGACGAATACCGTTCATGAGCCACAATCTCATGAGGATTTTCATTGTCCCACACTCTCACATTGTGGCGATTAGCCTTTCCAGATAAATGGAAGGTTGCTTCGCTTCTGAATATCAGCTTGGAGGCGAAATATTCATTCACAAATACTTGCCGCATTGTGATGTAAAATTGAAGGAGCCTGCCACAATCTTGCCATTTTAATTGCTCCAAGAGCTGTAGACGGTACTGTATGAAATGTAACCGCGGTCGCAAAATCTTTCACACCGTTTACTGCGGTGTTCCAAGTACGTGGCTTGTGCAAACCATTGATTTTTACTTTGAACTGCTGCGTACGAAACTTTCCCTCTCCCTCTGTACGGTTGCATCTGGCACATTTGGTCGACTGGTACGGTTTTAAGATGTTTTATGAATGATAGGGTTCTATCAAGGGTTACCCCCAAATTCTCTGGTGTTTCATTGTGAGTAAGTGTAGTATTTTCAATCTGTATCTTGAGTTTTCTGCTGCCGAATTTATAACATGTGTGTTTTCTTATCCCGGCACAGGGCGACAGGCATATTGTATGTGATATCTTTTCCTGGCATGGGACAACAGGCATAAAGTGCCTTTTCACTTATAACGCATAATACGACAGCTATTTTATCCTGGTAAGCTGAACGAAGAATAACTTGCCCTTTCGTTATCC
Organism: Schistocerca cancellata; assembly: GCF_023864275.1. NCBI lineage: Eukaryota > Metazoa > Arthropoda > Insecta > Orthoptera > Acrididae > Schistocerca > Schistocerca cancellata. The sequence goes on from NC_064629.1 coordinate 720,522,952, forward strand.
CACTGTTTATTCGTGCATTGAGATCTTGTATAAAGATCATGTATAGAGATCTTTCGTTGTCACACTGTTTATTTTCATATAGGAAGCCAATATGCTACCTAGCACAGTCACATCTCGGCAAGTGTAATGTGACTACTATTATCTATCGATTGAATGTTAACATTTATGAACAACGGAGTTATATGTCTGTCTATATTTTTGAATCTGGCTGTATTTACTATTGGAAAGTTACAACACTGTGTTATATGCAAACCACTAACATTTTCAGATCGTCGTCTTCGACTGCCGAAGAGTTTTACATGTTGCAGTATTATTCAGTTCTTTCATAGCTTGCGATGTGGTGACGCTGAGAAATGTTGCATCAATCCTTACCTGCGGCATTTTTATAGGTAAATGATCACCTGAAATAAGAGAGACTTACACCCATTCTGTTTTGTATTATGAACTATTATTTCCGCTGATATTTTGCGACACCAACTGCTATCTTATACTATTTTTGCCTATAGCACTACCTCTCTCACTATGCAGCGTTTTGTCAAAATTAAACTTGTTCAGGCATTTTGTAGTCAGTATTCACCACTATCTTTCCCTTTTGTATTCTATCTCAGCACTGTTTATTATTCTTTCTTGCTTTACATAATTCGACATCACTCATCTCGTCTTACAACTTGTGTGTACATCCACACCTGTCACCCTTCTGTCTCTTTCCCCGTCTATCTGTGCCTGTCTCTCCCGCTATTCTGCACCCATCTACCACCTTGTGTGTTCTGTCTGTCTACCAACGCTTGGCCTCACCTGGAGAGGTCTATCTTTTTGGTTGATATTCTGAGTTAGCGTCCCTATGCCACTGGCACCACTTACCACATTTTAAACTCAGTTGTTTCGCATACTGTCATTTAGTAGGGTGGATGGTTTGCAAGGAATTAACAAGAAGAAGCTTGTACATCATGTCTTCTCTCCACACTGTGTTCTAGGCTGCTGATAGGTCGGTGAATATAGCTGGAATTTCAAGCTTTTTATTTTTTTTTTTAATTTCTTTAAATCCCCCTCAATGTAGGTGGTGAGTGACAGAAACTAATTTATGCAGCTCTGTTTTGCTGGAAGCCTACATTGCTACATTGCCAGTAGCTCTTAAGGTATCAGTTGGTTTTCTAGATTTTTAATGTAGTGTTCCAGCTCTTGATTTGTGAGGAAAGGAGTTCCAGTACTGTGACCTCCTTGGGGTGCTTTCTTTAAAATGTAAACTTCTTTAAAATGTAAACTTCTTAAAACGTTATTTTAACGCTGTTTATTCGTCAGAGGCACTGGTGTGGCGCACCAGGGCATACCGTCACTACTGAGCACTGAGTGCTTATCTTACAGCGTTTACATTCTTGTGGTATACTGCCAGTTTGCTTAATGTCAGCGAAAAAAACTGAGGAAGCCACGACTGTGTGTGATGCAGGTGACAGCCCAGACGGACGTGGCGGAGCAGGAGGTGTACATCGGCGCCATCACGCGTCGCTCAGTGGTGTCTGCCAGGATATGGATGCGCCTGGGTGCCTGCTGGCTAGCTGCTGCCGCCCCTATGTCCACCACCATCGCACCACCAAGCCTCACACCCTCCAGGCTGACCAGGTGACTCATCCAATAAACTTCATGTTAGAATTCAGAATGTAGATTCTCACGACGACATCCCTGTGTACAATGTTTTCGATCTTTTTGCCACGTCAAATTTGAGGAAAACTGGATATTTTGATTATTACCTCTATAGTTAATGTAAGAAGAAACTCACTGTCATAACTACTTCTTTGAGGATCATTCATAACCAGTAGCCCACTTGTGGTTGGTCTACCTGTGCCATCACGTTAGAGGTGGTGTCAGTGTCTGCAGTGGAAGGATGCTAGTTTTACCATTGCTCCCATCAGAATGTTAAAAACTCGGAAAAATGATCTGTAATTTCTCAAATATGAGAGTTCCATTCTATGCACCATTATGATTATAGCCACTTTGTTAGTCACAGATTCGAATCTATATGGCCTTTTCGATGAGCCCCAGTTGCTTGGTGTGTGGGGCAATACTTGTTTATGTATTTTCTTTTGGAGTTATGTGGTCCATATTATGTTGTTGATGCTATCGTAATTTTAGACCCATAACATGGAATTATTGAAGCTGTTCACTGACCGATTTGCTACCTATCATCAGCACTATTAACTTAAAAACTGACTGTTTTGTACGCTAATGTATCACAAAATAACAATGCTGCTAGTTGCTTCTTGCTGTTGGTGGCATTATTTCCATTTATGACAGGTGAAAGTTGATGGGTTTGCTCCAGCAGGTGGCAAGAGTGGACAATGAGATAAAAAAAGAAATAGATAAGCTTGAAACCTACCATAATTAATAATGTAAGATGAAACATATTGCAATTAAGAAATATTATGTCTTGAAGTGGATTTTAAACTATCTGCTTAATGTTGATTGTTGAATAAACTACTGATTCTCACAAAAGAGCACATATTTCCATTTTTAGTGCAATTATTTAAACATAACCTGTCAACTTAAAACGTCTTCCATGCAAGTCTTAATCAGCTCATGCTTCTCGATTGACCTGCACTTACAACTGAGATGCAAACATTGGCTGTAATAAAAGTAGTGGCATGCATGTACTGTAACATGTTAGAAAACATTACAGTTCTATCCTTCAGTAACCCATGCCACAATGTCTAAAATTGAATTTTAAATTCTAATATTTTAAAATTGATATAAACCGGCAAAGCATACAGTCATTTATAATATTTCCAAAAGGACAAATCAGCGGCTGAATAACAAATGAGTCTATCAATAATTACTAATGTGACACCAATTTCCTTATAACAATGGTATATTTAGTCATTGTGTCACATGATCTAAATTTACCACTTTCAAAAGAAGCTTTCCTTTTAGAACAAATCTGAACTGTATTGACATATATTAGTTATGGATACCTAACGCCACCATGATATGGGGGAGGGGGGGGGGGGAGGGGAGCAGGGGCATGTTGTCTCAAACTCCCTCTGATTGACAGACAACATCAAAATCTCTGAACATTCAAGTTTTTTCTTAAATAAACGTACACTTACTTTGAAAAAGCATCAGTGTTATACAAGAATTCATTCCCAACAACTCTCAGACATGAAATATGATTACACAAAGAGTGAGTGAAACTATTCCTAAAGATCATGGAAAACGCAAACTCGGCTTTTACAAAGTCCCTTCACGACAAAAATAATTTAAAACGGGTACTGAAAGCATTTATAAACTTCAGTGACAAAGGCCGCATGAACCTACACGAAGCAACTTGTCAAGAAACTCCAGTTCCAAACATGTGATGCTAATTTACATATCGTTAAGTAATATAAAGCAATGACCAAACAATTGGTAGCGTGGATCTAAATCTGAGAGGACCCAAAATTTAATTATTTATTTGACTGAATGCCATGCAGTTCTCTGGGGTAAAAGATTAACATTTGTACTTGACTTATGCATTTACTATAACAAGATTATTGAAAAAAATAAACCATAGTAGAGGAGATCTATAATTGTGAAAGGTAGGAAACCAAACTTGAAACTCCTTTATGCACAAGCTTAGCTACACTGATGCAGTTTCACTAAACTATTATTATACATACTGACAGCATTCCAACTCCACCAGTGGCAACCCACAAACAACTGTGTCATACCACTGTGTACCAACTAGCCAGAAACCATGTGTCCCTCCACTCTGTCACAGTTCAAAGCTCAACAGCTGGATCAAACCAAAGAGGTTACTTCAGACTCACACAACACTTCAAGTAGATAGCTCGATAATCTAGGGTGTGCACCAGCTTTAATTTCTTATTTGTGCTAATTAGGTGCTTCTCTTGTCAAATAGCCATACAGATTTGATAAAATGACTGCAAGCTAGTTGACAGCCCCTGAATGACCCTTTCAAGCTATTGGACAGAAAATTTCGTAGAAATGACGAGTAAGTGGAGAGAGCATAGGCTATTAATATATATGGTGGAACTGAGTTGTAGTTTATGTTGAACACAGAAGTGATTCTGATATTTATCAAGAGTAGGAGTAGCAATACCTGATATGTAGAAGGCAGATGAGGAAGAGCGAAGGGAGATGACAGAAACTGGATTTAATCAGAGACCTACACGTAAAAGCAAATTTAAGACTCTGGGAGTGTTAGCCTGTTCAAGATGCGTAGTTTTTATATCTGAGGTTGGGAGAATGTGTTGCAATAAATGTACAGTATATAAGGATTATGAATTCAAATACAAACAACACAAGTTGTCAAGATGTCTGAGACATCTGTCAATACAATGAGGGACATTATAATGTCTGTACATCTCAATTGCATAAACAGATTATGGAATGTGCAGTTACTGATTCTGGCGCTGGTTTTCATGGATTGGCCATGGCCATCTGTCTTGACAGAATTAACAAATATCAATATACTGCGCATTGTTGATTGAAGCCATGAGGCATGGACTCATCTAAGCTGGTGATGCATCAATGCAGATTTCCTTTTGACATGAGCTCAAGTTGAACAGAATGCTCCCAGAAAGATTGTTTCAAGTTTGACCCTCAAAATGGTTAATTGGGCGCCTCTGGATAACTAGGACTGTTTCTCCATTAGATAAATTGTACGTAAATAGTCAGTGGGATTATGGGCAGATAATGAGGCCACCTCAACTGGACAGATTTAACACACATTCTCAGTAACAATATTGCAGGTGAAAGTAGTAAGAGTCATTCCTTTTTAACATAGCACATACGTAAATAGTAAAATACTGACACAACCTTCAAGACAGTCCCCTGAAACAAGTCATATCCACCCTGATAGTACCTAAGCTACTGACTCTGTTGAAAGAGGTTTCTACTTTTTTTCATTCTCGTTTTTTAATTTTACTGTCTTTCTGTAAATCATTTACGTGATATAGGAATCATCACAAGTTTAATTAACATGCAAAGTACGTGTAATACAAACATAATAACAGAATATCACTTAAACAGCTATTTTCAATACATTTTTGAGAATACAGCCTTTGTCATGAACATATACACAAATGTTAAGACAATCATTTTACCCACATTCAAAGTACTCAGCTATGTCATGGTAATTTTTGCTTAAAAGGTAATTTTCAAGCCCAGTCTTAAATTTTACTTCTCCTGTTATTTCTTTCGTGAACATTGGCAGGGCATTGTAAAGCTTCATTCCAAAATAACTTACAGGCTTTTGGGTTTCTGTTTTCTACGTGTCAATTTTTACACTTGCGAGTATTATAACTGTGGCAGTCCTCATTGGTATGTAAATTGTTCAGGTGTGCTCCTGCACATAGAATGCTTTTAAATATATACAGTGATGGTAATGTGAGTATATGTAACTGTTTGAAGAGGGGCCTACAGCGAGTTCTTGGATAATTGTGTGTTGTTATTCGAATAGCTCTTTTCTGTAGCTTGAAGGCATCTATTAAGTGTGATTTAGTTTTACCCCAGAATACTATACCATAAGATCTTCCATGTTTGCATTAATCTACTTGGTTAACATTACCAATCAATACTGTGGAACTTGCAGTCATGATAGAGGGAAGAAAGAAAGTTAGGGCTGACAGTCCAGTCAACACCAGGTCATGCTAGAAGGACTATAATTTTGCTCGTCGATGATTGGATCTAAATATTTTATACTCAGTGATTCTCTGCCTGCTATTACATATTGGCAAATCTTTAGCGCTGGCGATACTGATAACTGTATTGCATACAGTATCACTGAAGTGTAAATGTTGATATGACAAGAAGTCCAGTCCGTTACCATAATTTTAGTGAAATCACAGAGTGGAATCACAGGTAATGAAGATGTTGCTAAAGAGGCATAAGTGTAAAGTTATTCACATAAGTAGTAAAAGAAATCCGCTAAATTTCGAGTACGCTATAAGTCACTCAAATATGAAGGCTGTAAATTCAAATAAATACTTACGGATTACAATTACAAATAACCTATATTGGAACGATCACATAGATAATGTTGTAGATAGAGAAAACCAAAGACTGTGATTCATTGCCAGAACACTTAGAAGGTGCAACAGATCTACTAAGAGACTGCTTACACCGTGCTTGTCCGCCCTATTCTGGAGTACTGCTGTGCGGTGTGGGATCCGCATCAGATGGGACTGGCGGATGAAATCGAAATAGTACAAAGAAGGGCAACTCGTTTTGCATTATCGCGAAATAGAGGAGATAGTGCCACAGACATGATATGTGAATTGGAGTGGCAATCATTAAAACAAAGGCGTTTTGCGTTGAGACGGGATCTTCTCATGAAATGTCAATCACCAGCTCTCTCCATTGATTGTGAAAACATTCTGTTGGCACCCGCTACATAGTGAGAAATGATCATCACGATTAAATAAGAGAAATCAGGGCTCGCACAGAAAAATTTAAGTGCTCGTTTTTCCCGCGCACTGTTCAGGAGTGGAATGGTAGAGAGACAGCTTGAAGGTGGTACATTGAACCCTGTACCATGCACTTACTTGTGAATAGCAGAGTAATGACGTAGATAGATGTAGAAGTATAACTTGGACTGAAATTCCAAGCACATAATACATATGTGTACTGTTTAAAGGAGTAACAGAACTTCAGCAAACACTGAATGCGAGCAGACAACAAGACACAAAGGCAAAACTATACATTATGTATTGTGACAGTTCTTCAGTTTGAGGAACTTTGTCTACACCCAATGTTTTGGCACTCCGGTTTTTTTGCCATTTCGCCTGAAATGGAACCATGGACGTTTTGTAATAAATTAGTCAAGTATTATGTATGTTAATAAGATGCTTGTATAGAGCAGACTAGCGCTGGTGTGGATATATTTTTCGGTTCTTTAGGGGGACGGGGTCGTAGTTAGTGTCACTCTTTCACGACCTCTCCCCCTGAAATGTATTTTGTTGTCTCCCCTCACATTTAATGTGCCACAGACGTGTACAGTGTTGATTATAATAACAGTAAAATATATAACATGCATTAAAATTATAATAATACATTTTAACTACCATAAAATATTTTAATGTGATAAACAATAATAATAATAATAATAATAATAAAAAGTGAGTAGCACATAGCTTGCCTCAATGATCCAGATAGCCGTACCATAGGTGCAACCACAATGGAGGGGTATCTGTTGAGAGGTCAGACAAACGTGTGGCTCCTGAAGAGGGGCAGCAGCCTTTTCAGTAGTTGCAGGGGCAGCAGTCTGGATGATTGACTGATCTGGCCTTGTAACACTAACCAAAATGGCCTTGCTGTGCTGGTACTGCGAATGGCTGAAAGCAAGGGGAAACTACAGCTGTACTTTTTCCCGAGGGCATGCAGCTTTACTGTATGGTTACATGATGAGTTATTCAATCTGTATATTGAGCAAGCAGTAAAGGAAACAAAAGAAAAATCCATGGAGAAGAAATAAAAACATTGAGGTTCGCCGATGACATTGTAATTCTGTCAGAGACAGCAAAGGACCTGGAAGAGCAGCTGAACGGAATGGACAGTGTCTGGAAAGGAGGATATAAGATGAACATCAACAAAAGCAAACCGAGGATAATGGAATGTAGTCGAATTAAGTCGGGTGATACTGAGGGAATTAGATTAGCAAATGAGACACTTAAAGTAGTAAAGGAGTTTCGGTATTTGGGGAGCAAACTAACTGATGATGGTCGAAGTAGAGAGGATATAAAATGTAGACTGGCAATGGCAAGGAAAGCGTTTCTGAGGAAGAGAAATTTATTAACATCGAGTATAGATTTACGTGTCATGAAGTCGTTTCTGTAAGTATTTGTATGGTGTGTAGCCATGTATGGAAGTGAAACATGGACGATAAATAGTTTAGACAAAAAGAGAATAGAAGCTTTCGAAATGTGGTGCTACAGAAGAATGCTGAAGGTTAGATGGGTAGATCACATACCTAATGAGAAGGTATTGTTAGAATTGGAGAGAAGAGAAATTTGTGGCACAACTTGACTAGAAGAAGGGATCGGTTGGTAGGACATATTCTGAGGCATGAAGGGATCACCAATTTAGTATTGGAGGGTAAAAATCGTAGAGGGAGACCAAGAGATGAATACACTAAACAGATTCAGAAGGATGTAGGCTGCAGTAGGTACTGGGAGATGAAGAAGCTTGCTCAGAATAGAGTAGCATGGAGAGTTGCATCAAACCAATCTCAGGACTGAAGACCACAACAACAACAACAACAACAACAACAACACATAGCTTTAGCAAAATGTCAAAGAAATTACAATTCAGAAATATGTAGTCCTTGAAAAGCATATGTCTGAAAGTTTGAGCAGTACACATGTGTCACAATATTAACTATAATAGCAACAAACTCTCAAAACTCTGATAACATCATAATTTACAAAGTACAAATTCGAAATATGCAACCATAACTATCAATATTTCATGAAGCACTTCAGATGTGAACAGTGATCTGCCAATTATGTCTATATGAGCTTATAAATCAGGGGAGTAATGCTTCTTTCCAGTTACATTTAGGAAATGTTCTTTAATGTTTTTTTCTTCCTTAGTGGAGGGTCTTTTGACTATATGTCTTCCTTTAATAAGCTTCCTATGGTTTGCCAGTTCTACTTGTACAGTCATGATCCATGACAGATGCTTTGTTGATAGCGGGTAGTGGAGGGTGTTGTTTATAGAGGATAGTGTACCTAGAAACACATGTTTCCTGGTAGGTGTTTCAATCTAATAACACATTTTACAGTCACATGAAGGAATGGAAGGAATGCTTACTAGGAACTGCCATAAGCTGCTTCTGGCATTTTCTACAATTTTTTGGTTGTGAGACATAATATTCTATTTTGTACAGCATTTGTAAATATTAACATATTTAAGTACTATATCATATATTAAAGCTATTTGGAGAAAACTGTTAATTATCCTTCAGTTACAGAGTTTTATGGTGAGTAAACGTCTGTAAATTTTCAAAACTGGTTACATAGTGTGTGGACAGTTAAACTAAATTTCTTCAGTCATGCACTACCTTCCACCTTGAAAGATAAGGCGGTCTTTAACCATGGACCATTTGATACATGCAAATGAACTGATTCTATTTAATGTTTTGAAGTGATAGCGATAGCTTGAGAAATATATATTTTTTTTTAGATAGAGACTGAGAAGCCAAATCAAGAGCATTTTGTTCTTGACTGAACATAACATAAAAACATTCCATAATGTATTTTAAATGGCTGCATTCATATAGGCTATCAACGAAACAGAGTGTCATCAAGGTTTCTCTGCAAGAAAGTTTTGACGTTGTTGTTAGTGGGGAGCAATGACGTCGTTTGCTGACATCGAAAATTTACCAATTCCAGATGTGGTCTGATAGTATAGTTTTAGAGTTTCTGCTTTTGTTTCTTCCTAGTCTTTGTTTTTAGTGTTTGCTTTTTCCCCGTTACATATGATAAAGGTTCCATAATGACTTGGATATTTTTCCTATCAACGTCATTCCAGGAAATAGGCCAGATAACTGTAACCAAATACCTGGAAAAAGAAAAACCCTACACTGTGCATTTATAAAAGGTATGATGTTATGGGGTTATGTCTGGACTGAGGATTTCTTGATAGGGAGGATGCAGCATGCTAGTGAAAAGTTTTTTGTTAGTTGATACTTAGAAAGGAAAATAAAAACAATTCAAAAGTTTGAAAGACTCTGTGGATTACCTTCTACATATCGTTTATGTTTCGACGAAACTTTTCCTATTGTTTCACTTCTCGGTGGTTTACTGTACACACTATGTCAAGAACATCCATTATGAATTTTACTTTCTACCGCTAATGAACTTCATCATTGCTAGTTCCTTAACTCTGTTGCTATCTTCAGACTTTTGTCGTTCAGTACTGAACTAAGTAAAGTTATGTGATGACATTCCATTTAATGCGTTGATGTCTTGTCTGATTTAATCTTATGTCTCCCTGTGTGAATTGTACACCAGAGTTTACATTTACCTTAGGAGAGAACAGTGGGACTGTGTGGCATGAATAGAAAGCAGACTGGTAACACAGCAAAGTATTTTATATCTCTCTTTTGGCACTAATCTGTACAACTCTTAAGCATGAGATGAAAATGCTCAAGAACATGCATGTTGATCTGGATGCCACATAACCATGGTATTATTTTTTGAACATAAGGTTTGAATTGTGTTCATAGATACACCAAGGCAAATAACAGTGGAATGAAGAGATCGTTTAACTCAGTTATCAATGAAAGTTACATGCTATACTTGGAAATTAAAAATTTATATAGACAAGTGATGTAACAACCTTAGCTTGTTAGAGGGATCCAATAGCTGACATATTAAGACATCGATGATACAGATTTCTCAGACATTCCACACGATAACGCCACAATATATCTCAGGGATAGACTTGGTGTAACCTAATGACTCATATAACAAACCGAGTGGGGCAGCGCAGTGGTTAGTACACTGGACTCACATTCGAGAGGACAATAGTTCAAACCTATGTCTCGCCATCCTGAATTAGTTTTGCCATTATTTTCCTAAACTGTTTAAGGCAAATGCCGAGATAATTCCTCCAGAAGAGTATGGCCGCCTTCCTTCTCCATCTTTCCCTAATCCAAATTTGTGTTCCATCTCTAATAAATTCGAAGTCGACAGGACATAAAAACACTAATCGTCGCCTTATATACCAAGAACAGTGATTTATCACTCTGCATGGGGCAACAAGTTCAGAAAAAATTGCCTCCTTTTCATGGTGTTGATGACACTAGGGTAGAAGGAGGGAAAAGCCCCCATTTAAAGAATCGTCAACAATGTTAGATTGTTCTGAACCCCATCTCTGGCAACTGTGACTATTAACACCTCTTCCACTTTCTGAGCCCAACATATCACTCAATATGGAGCGATGTTACTCAGTTTTTCAGGATAGCAAATGGGAAGTTGCGGTACAGTAAATAGCCCAGAGATCACCAGTGTGTGTGTGTGTGTGTGTGTGTGTGTGTGTGTGTGTGTGTGTGTGTATGTGGGTGGGTGGGTGGATGGGTATAGTGTTATGAAACAATTTGCATGTAGTGTGTGCAGTGACTGATAATGAGATATGAGTGAACAGTGTGGCATTACATTATTTAATAAGTTATTTGTAAATAAAGTATTGTATACCAGGAGTAAATATAATGATTGTCTCTAACTGGAAGTCTGTAAATACATGTGTAGCTTATTTTAAATTGGTCTAAACTTGTAAATACTTTGACATGTCCTAATGTCCTATGTCCTTGTAAAAAGAGAGCTACAGATGAATAAAGGTACTACTACTACTACTACTACTACTACTACTACTACCACCATTTGTATGGAATGTTGCTTCGTCTGTAAACAGCACATCTTTAATATAATTTGGATTGTCATCAATTTTATTTAGCTTTAAACTAGCAAAGATTTTACACTTAGAGCGATCTGCCAGTTTTACCTCCTGTCCAATCTGATCATTGTAGGCATGCTGTCTAACCTCTCATGCATGAAAAGTGTTCTCTTAAGTACCTTTAACTGCAGAATTCGTTGGGCAAGACCTTTTTTCAGGCTTCTGACACAAGACTGCCGGATTTCTTCAACTTTGTCGTCACTTGGTCTCAGCGAGCTGGGTGAATGTCCTTTCAGCACGCTTCCTGTATCTCGAAACACATTAACAGCTGGTTTAAACTCAGAGTACCAAAGAATGCACTGTGCCCTCTGTTGCACTGTCAACAGCATATGATAATGGCATGTGAGCCAAAGTGGTGGCACAACAGTGCACAACTCTTTGGCAGATGTCAAAGACAATGTTCGGCCCCATATGACATGATAAACAAAACTCGCTTATTTTATCCTCAGTAGAAAAGCTTTTCATTATCACCTGTTCAAAATCCCGGCACCTTATTTGGAACACCCTGCAGTTAGTATGAGTGCATATGTATGAGTTTCAAAATACTGTACAATGGGGAACACAGAGTAGGCAGCAATATGGCCTAAACTGTACACTTTCATCAAAGTGAAAATGACTCATTGTGGACTGATTATATAGTACCATCACAGTGCTTGTGAACAGAGATTGTGTATGGCTTTTTATGTTAATTTACTCCTACTACCAACTTCAAATATCACGTATTTGCAGATACAAATAATTTTTTGTCCTTCAATATGCAATATATATATATATATATATATATATATATATATATATATATATATATATATATATATATATATATATATATATATATATTGCATACTGAAGGACACATATATATATATATATGTCTAGCTGAAAACAAGTTTCCTGATGTACTAAAAATATCTAGAGTGGTCCCAGTATATAAGAAAGGTGATAGGAACTGTCCTGCTAGTTACAGACCAATATCGTTAACTCCTGTTTTCTCAAACATTCTTGAAACAATTATGTATAATCAAGCTAGCACGTGTATAGATAACTTAAACTTAATAAGTGACAAACAATATGGATTCATGAAAGGTAAATCCACAACAGGTGCTATGTATTCTCTTGTAAAATTTGTTCTGGATGTGTTTGAGACTAGGGGATTTGCTTAGGCTACATCTGAGCAGAGCGTTTGACTGTGTGGACTATGATACTTTACTGAATAAGCTATCCTATTATGGTTTTGCTAATAGCAGCATAAATATGATTAAATCCTTCCTTGAGAACTGCCAACAAGTTGTATGCATGAACAGGGAGAAGTCAGATCTGATTAATGTTAGGTATCGTGTGCCACAGGGCTCAGTACTTGGACCTCTATTGTTTTTACTTATGATTAATGACCTGCCATCTTTTGTAAACTCTCATACAATAATGTATGCTGATGACGTTACAGTGGACAACAAGTTGACATGGGAACCACATGTCAAACATTTATCTGCCAGACTCTCAATAGTTATCTATTTAATTAGAAACTTAAAAAGACATGTCCCTAATAGTTATATAAGATCAGCATATTTTGCTTTCTTTCAAAGTATCATATCATATGGAATCTTATTGTGGGGCAATAGCAGTCACGTAAAGGGCATTCTACTTTTACAAAAAAAATTAGTAAGAATAATAACCGACTCAGATAAGTTAGAACACTGTAAACCCTTGTTTGTTAAATTGCAATGCCTGACGGTAATAAACTTGTACATCTATAATGTTCTATTGTATGTTAGGAACAATATTTCAAATATATCATTAAGAAGGGCTGTATATAGCCATAACACCAGGAACAAATCATGTTTAGATGTACTATATCAAAGACTATCCAAGTCACAGAATTCATATTTAGTTCTTGGACTTAAGTTGTACAATAAGTTAAGCATAGATTTAAAAGAGTTACCTGTCAGTATCTTCAAAGCATGGCCTTATGTAATCCAAACTAAATTGTATTTAGTAATTAATGTTAAAAATGTAAGTTACCTTGATGTTGTCTATTGCTTTATGAGCTGAACGACAATAAAATTTGATTGATTGATTGATTGGCAGTTAGGAACAATTTATGTATTTGTATTTCTGTAATAGAGATACCACCTTTGCGTGGAAAACATGGGTTCAAAGTACACAACTGATGTTATGAACCTTGTGAATTCATTGCAAATGAGACTGGCGTGCTAAAGAAGACTGCCAATAAATAGGATTGAGGGTGTTTACATCACAAAAATGATTGTAATCAGTGTTGTGAAAATGTGAGAGAGTAGAAGGGAATACGTTTCTCAGATCCTAGCCATAGTGCAGAAACTCTTTTCTTTATCGAAATGTTGATGCACCTTTATTTTTTTAAGTTTAACTATATACTTTTTTAACAGTAGTTGATGGCTCTCAAAGAGAGAATACAGGGACACAGCATGTCTTTTTTACCAACTTTAGTGCAGTAATTCCGATTTTCCATACGAATTACATCACTTCCAGTGGTGGTGGAGTCACCTTTACTTTCCCTCAACACTTGACAGGAAAAATCCAAGATGTTGAAAAAATTATACTATGTAAATCATGATGGAAAATTCAAATTAATATGCATTGTGTGAAGCTAAAATTAAGCTTGAGTTGTGTGTTGCGAAGATGGGAAAGAGTGGAAGGAAATACATTCTAAGAATGTGGCCATAGTGAAGTGATTGACAGAAGTGCCATGAAAAAGATGTCTCCTAATGTTTTTGGCAATTTAATGAGTGAGGATAGTTTTGATATTATTATGGTGTGTGCATAAACGAGATTGTCTGAGTTTTCTATCGAATAAAAACTTTAACATCCGCTATAACACATGAAACAATAATAAATCCTGTTGTCTGCAGAGACCACTGTAAAAAATATTATTATAGGCTGATAATGTATGATGTTGTATGTAATTTCTGAAACAAATGGTATGTATGCACTATTTCTGTATTCTTATTCATGAAGAAACCTTGAGCCATATCCCAAATCTTATACCCTATGCCTTATTCATAATTGTCATATTTTAATCGCCTCAACCATTTAATATTTAGAAAATGCTAAAAAAATTGCAGTCTCAGTATAGACCATATCATTAAAGTCTCACGTGCTTTGAAATAAAATATTGTGTCATTGCCAAAAGCCTCACAAAAGTTGAAATGGGGAGTTGGCTAACCATTGCCATTACTGTTCTTGGGACTCAGATCCAGAACAGTACTTAATTACTTGCCCTAGGATCGACATCCACAAAGATGGACTAATCTGATATGTAAAGAGTGTGTAAATTGTGAAATTCTAGAAGTTTGTTAAAAGCAATGTTGTCTCTGGGGTTCAGGCATGTAAGCCATGACGAATGTGATGTGCCGATGTGTAATAAATGTTTGTGTAATACATGAAAATGCAAAAATCACGAAAAGTACGTATTTATGATGAAAAATGTCATAATTGGTATGCAAACCCATGCCCCTCTGGTGGAAAACCCCAAGTGAGGATCATTAGTTCACAGAGGACAGAATGTGCTCAGGGAAATTTTTGCAGAATATCTTCTTCAAGTCTAAAGAGTGTATGATGGTATAAAACAAATTCAAACATCTTGATCCATGGCACAAGAGGGAGAGAACACCTCTCCTTCACAACTAATTCTTAATTTTAGCTTGACACAGTGGATATTAATTTTAATTTCTCACCATGTTTTGCAGAGCACAATATTTTAGATTTTTTCTACCAAGTGTTGGGATGGGGTAGAGGCGACTCCAGCACCACTGAAAGTGATGTAATTGATCGCAAAAATCACAATTACTGCACCAGAGTCGAGAAACAGCTACTGATTTGAATTGTACCAGTTGGTTTTATGTAATAATTGTGTGGAAGATTGTACAGCTACTATTTTATGAAAACTTTCACGCTAACACATTGTATATCACTGTTATTCCCTCTTTGAGAGATATCAACTACTGTTAAAAAAGTATATAGTTCAACTTAAAAAAGTTACTTTTGTATCTTGATAAACAAAAAGGTTTCTGCTATTAACCTTACACTAACATATTAATTGCTTTGAGTGTTTTAATTTGCCTAAATCCCAGCTTGTTATCTTGAACAATTTGATCTAATGACACAGATTAAAAATTGTTATTCATTATTCATGAATATAAAATAAAAATATTTATTCTAAATAATATTCATTATGTAACCAAAAATATTTATTCAGCATCTATGGATAAAAAACTGTGCAAATAATAGATAAATTAAAATGGAGCAACACTTAGTATGCCAGTTGTTGTTTGTTAAACAAATGTACTTTTTTTCTTTTAAATTAGGTTTCAAAACAACTCTTTTTTACATCTCATCAGAATGTCTATTTTATTTGCAAATATCTGCTATTGTGAGACACTAAAGAAAACATATTCCACACATGTGAAGAGTGTCTTCTGAAGTCGCCCTTATTTCAAGATAACAGTACAAGATTTTCAAATTACAGTTTTTTTCAGCAAAATCTGAGAAATCGTCAGTTCTACTGTATTTTTATTTTGTAAATAATTCGTAATAATTCCTCGTTATCTTCACCTTTCAAGTCATATTCAAAATAACATTTTCTTTTTAAGATATAACATGATTTGAAACTCGTGACCCAATTTCTTTGATATTTCTTTGGTTATTATATGTCTATTTTTGTTGTAAGCTCCCTTGATCATAGACATCTATGCAGGTGAACTATTTGTTTTTAAATTGTGCATAAGACAATGCTGTAATAATTGTGGTTGGTGTAGAAAGGCATAAAAAGTCTTCCACTATAAAAAAACGTTCCCACTGTGCTGCTATATTATGAGCTCTTTTGTCTATCCAAACCCAGTGTCCTTTCTGAAATTTTTGAGCCTCAAAGCTGTATGTAACTACATACACACATGTTGCATCGAAAAATTATGCCATCTTCTAACGGAAACTTTCTTTGAGTTCATCCCAAAACATTTTCGAATGACTTCAAAAGGTCAGCAGCATTCCATATACGCTGTAGGGGAGTTTAGGTTAAACGTCTGGTCATGTTAATCGTTAGCAACCACTGAGTTCCTGCTTAGCTCACTCATTTTCTAGCACTATAAACACGCACGAACGAATGCTATTGCGTGTGCATGCGAAGCGAGTAATGGGCATGGTACTCACATGGTTTCAACACATTGATGCAGTGCTCTAGCGAGGGTTATAGATAACTTGATAGCCAGGTCAATGGAGCGATTTGACTCCACATTTTTTTCATTGTTATAGGCAAAAGAAGCCATCAGTAACAGAGAAAATCATAAAACCCAAAGGGGACTGAACCCCAAACCTTTAGTTTGGTAATCTGGAACTTAAACCACTGTGCCACTGAAACAAATTTCTGTATAACTCGTTAATATATCATTTTTCAAATAGCAGCTGCACCAAGTCAAGGAAACAAATACTAGTTATAGAATTCTGCACAAAAAGTAAACAAAGAAATGCAATGGCAGTACATGATATTCATTATTTATTAGCGAATAATTTTTTTGAATGATCCATTTTTTCGAATACAGTAATTATCCAGATAGAAATTTATTAGAATAATGCCCATCTCTTCTTACCACAATATCTTATACTTCCTTTCTCTTTGTGGTCTTTACAGTTAATATTATCAACTGTAACAAGTCCTATTAGTTCATTTGCTCGATTTACTTAAGAGAACTTACAACACAGGTGGACTGAAATTTTTTGTTAATTGTAAACAAAGTACACAATTATAATCAGTTGTCATGTCCATCAACATAAATCCCTTTCATTTGTTCTGTCAAAAATATGTCTCCATATCAGTGCGATTTTAGCTGGAGACTGAATGTGAGAATTATTGCATCACCTTGCATTATCACAAATTTGTACTTCCACAGTTAAATCAATGTCCTGCTATAACACTCTATATTCGATTAGTAAGTTTCATTATACATAATCATACTCAGTCTCTGTGCTACCGTAATACTTGATGAATCTCATATATACAGCAGTCACTTGCTCCATAGAAAACATGGAAAATCGGCACCTAAAATCAATTCTTATCCTAAATGCATTCCACCGCATGCTGGCTCCATTAGTGGCGCTGCGTAGTGATGAGGCTGTGTTAATGATTCCTAGCCGTACAAAAGGGCCATGCAGCTGTCACTCAGCACTCGGTGAGTGAGCGCTGCATGATACCAAGTGAAACAATGTGATGCCGAATGTGGAAACAGTCGGTCGCATGCTATTGCGTGTGCGTGGAAGCGAGTAATTGGCATGCTGCTCACATGATTTCGTCACATAGATGCAGTGCCCTAGCGAGGGTTATGGAGAACTTGATAGCCAGGTCAATAGCCGAACATCCTCTACATCTACATGTACATCTACATCTCCATAGATAATCCACAAGCCACTATAAGGTGCATGGCAGAAGGTCCTCTGTATCAAGGTAAGTAAGGACAACGTGGGTAAAAGCAGATTTGCGTGGCCTTGTTGATAAATAACGAGAAGGAGGCCTCAAAGAGAGGGCAAGTCAGTGGCCTAAACATGTCAGTAATGTAACAGGTGCTATCCACATTACTAGTTTTAAAAACCAGAGGTATTATTGTGTACCCAGTGACACAGCATACCATCATGCCAGGAGCTAAGCTTGTATGACAATGACGAAAGCAATTTGGCAACATTTGTTCTCCTTGAAGCTTCCACGCTCGGCTACGTCGTAAACCGTACACAGAACTGGAACTCGTCTGAAGAGATGATATTATTCCACTCCTGTGTCCAGCATTGTCCTTTGGTGTACCACTGGTGATGTGGCTCACTCTGTGTAACATCAAAGAAAGCCACAATAATGGTTGCCTTGTCGTCAGTCTGTGGTACTATAGGCGTCATCACACTGTCAATGGGGACACACAAGTCTATTTCCTGACTCAAATTACGTGGCATGGCTGTACTTTCGTCCACAGCTAAGGGAGAAATATGTATCCATTCTCTCACATGCTGGTTGCATGAGGCCATTGAGATCCCTCGTGGAATTGAGTGTGGCCTTCTAAAACCATTGATAACGTATTCGCTTGACAGTCGTTGGATCCTGGTCAGTACGAACAGCTGTGTCATGGATAGGCCAAAATGTGCCACTGTCAAATTCCAATACTGATATCTGTCCATCTTACAGGAGGCATAGCACGATCTTCTCACAAACAATCAACATTCAAATGAGGTTTCTTAGTGACACCCCTGCTTCATAATTTTTTCCATACATACAGAATGCATATGGTGATATTCTTACCTACTTGCACAGATTGGGCTGAAATGCTAATCATTAGCTTATCCAAGCATGAAATAAATTTAATGACAATTTTACGTTTTTTGCATCTCAACTTTTATGGTGTTGTAATTTTTATCTATTCTCGTGTAAGTTGCAACAAGCTTAGCAGCTAATTCCAATTTTTTATTTACCTTCCCAGGTGACATACCTGGTGTTTCTCCCTTGTCCACAGTCTGGAGATCTACTAAAATAACTTTGTGATAGACGTCTCAGTGAGTCGAATGGTAGGGCCAATCACCACTTAAAGTCCTTCCTTGAGCGCCACACATACACATGCAGTGTTATCTATTTCTTTGGTGTGTACATGTAGAACCTTGTCAAGCTTGGCTGGCTGCACACTGGCAACACTACTGTACCACTGCAAATGTCAATCACAAAATTATTTTATACACTCTATAGCGTTGGGTGCAATTTGGCTGGGGGAGAGTGAAATCAGGAAGCTGACTTATTGGGCTGGAAGTGAACTTGGGCGGTGGTAGACTGTATTGCTGTGCAACAAGTATGATGTACTTGCATTGACAGTAAACATCTCGTAAGTTAGTCACTATATTGATTACTGTGCTCCACATGAAAAGGAGAATCTTTATATATTAGTCGCCATCAAATACCTTCTTGTGTCGAATACTCTGCAAGTAATTTTCTTCAAATTTTACATCACAAGAGTACCAAACTGATTTTATCCAAGCACATCATAGCAGCATATTTCGAATTTGTGTTTTCTATGAAAGTGCAAACAGAAGAGATTGATACAGAGCTAATGACACTGGATCGTCAAGATGAAGCAGGTCGCAGACCATACCTGGTCAACCTGAACTGCGTTCTAGGAAGTTTCACTTCATGTGAATACTGTAATGGTTTATACAAAAATGCCACATCCATTTCTTGTCCATTCTTGTCCAATGGAGATTGAGTACCATCTGTACTGACATAGATGTCGATGGAACGTTAGATTCTAACCTTTCCTATTCCTTGTAATTGCTACTTTGCGTGTGATTTGATATGTTCTTCCCTCCACATAACATCCAGTCACCATTCCTGCTAATGAACAAACATGAAGCATGGCACAAGTTTAATGGAAAAGTTCTGTTGTTTAGCATATATCCTTGAGGTGCATGCTGTATCAGAAATCACCCACTGCAGTCTCGCTATTGTCCTTTACAAAGCAATGAAAAATCATTTTCTCCTCCCATGACACTGGTTGTGCAGAAATTTACCACGATTATAATATTTGTATTTAACCAAGTTTTCTGATTGGCAAAGTTTTCATAATTCAGTTATCTTTCAGTGTGCCTCGCCTAATCGTTAGTTCGAACCCAAACACAGAGACACATTGTCACGCCTGTACCTAGAACACACTGCAATATTGAGGCAAAGCCCACGTTCTCTCCTCATAGGGCGATCTGTGCCATGTGAACTATTGTAATGAGTCTTTCAGCATGGTGTGTCGTTTTTGTGTTGTTATACATAATTAATGAAATGAAAGTGCACCCTCTAAAGCAGAAGAAATTAATGTATGGTTGTGTGATGGCGTTCGAATTTGAGACTGAATACTGGTGGACAATAAAGGGAAGCAAAGGCATGACATTAAATTTCTTTATCACTGTACTATATGTTAAAGGTCTCGGGTTAAAGCCAAAATCTTTCAATTAGATGTACCTTTGGCATTACTAATGGTATCTGTATAGTAGGTCCGTCAAACCTGATGGCCCCTTAGTGCTATTTGTGAATAGCGAGTTACATACTTGCATCGACCTTCACACTACCTCTTCTCATTGTTGTTTGGGGCATAATCACGCCCTTACAATGCACAAGCACTGATGAAAAAGTGACATTTCAAACCAAAACTCAAGAAAAAATGGAATGCTTCCGATTTAGATGGCAATATCTCGAGTGGACTCTTTAGTCTACACTTCCATACTACATCTGTACTTCCTAAAATTAAAGGAAGGCATTCACAAACTACTCTCTCGAGGAACACTGCAAGGTGAAGTGCAGCGGCCAAGATACTCAACTTGTGTTCGAAAAGTTGGTTTTAAATAACTGTCTGGCCATTATTATTTAGGTTTGCTATGGATTTCATAAATTCCAGCGAAAATCAGAATACTGCCTTGAACAAGCAGTCGAGGTTTCTTTCCTCTTTCTTCCACTCTTTCTTTCCCCTTTCTACTCTTTGTCTGTGATGATGACATAACGTTAAATTCTAATATTTCTAAGTGCGAGTAATGCCAAGGGGGACTCTGATCTTGAAATTCCAGCTACACATGGATTACCATCAATAGCTTTACATTGACTTATTCCATGAGATGGCTGGATAACTACAGGATGAAGTCCAGGTTCTGTGTTTCAGTAATAAAGTGCCCAACAACAGATTCAAAGGTGTGGGTTTTGATCTCCAGCCTGTGCTGGGATTTTTACCTGTCGCTTGTAACGTTTTTCACCTCTAGCAGTTTTTGTTAATATGAAAAATAACAAGTGTCATCGTGGTTTGGAGGCCATATTAAACTGTAGTTCTCCTGTAGCTGGCTGGGTAAGTCAATCTTAGGCCATGAAAAGACAAAGACATACCACCTGCAGGAAGACCTTCCCTAGAAAAGCACTGTTGTGTTCAAATCAAATTTCAGGTTGATGACACGTTTATCTTTTTAAACCAGACTATTGGCGCCAGTACAGTGATCAGAATCCACGTGCCACCAATTCTTCTTCCCATGCAGACTACATATTGATAATGGAAATTAGAGGATTTAAACCAGCTACATCTGAGCTGACTAGCATTGTACATGTATGCATGGGTTACCTCATTGATGGAGGCGAGTACGCATTGAGCATATGTAAGATAATATGGAGTGACATTGGATTTGGTGTGCAGGGCCCTGGTTTGGAGCTGCTGGCTGGTGTGTCCAGCGGATGGCGGATCACAATTGCAGTGGCTTCTGCACACAGACCCAAAAGTGCGAGTGCCCCTCGCCATGGTGCATGCAGCCACACCAGCGGCCATGCTACGATATGCCTACAACCTGCGCTCCTACCTCTGCTAATGGCACACTGCTTGTGCTGCAACACTACTACAATGCTGACAACAGCTGGCCTGAAGGAAAGAAGTGAAATACATTTGTGAGTGTTCTGCATTCGTAACACAGCGCATTGCCTTGAGACTTCAGAGTAAATGGGCAGACAATATTGTAGATATTCTTCTTAAACGTAGAATGGCTAGCGATATTTCTTACATGGAACCATTTCAACATCTATTTGTGTCAGTTACATTTAACATAAATGCATTCATACTTTGTGTTAACTGTTCTGATAGAAACTGCTGTAAAAAAGGGATTGCATCATCTGTGTTTCTGGGAACATGTATGTGCTTAGAGCCCCTTCACACAGTGTCACCAAGAAGTAATTCTTGGTGGTGCTACTACTAGCAAAGTATTGGTAGATGACCTGAGACATGCATTGTGATTGCACTTCTGTGACGCTTAATGGTAGGCTACCACCACCTTAATGCAGATGCGCCACTGTTGAGCATTGCCTATCAGTGGCACTGCTGACAAACCAGTTTTGAAAAGGTGTACTATGTGTCGCTGGGAACCTGTATGAGGTTTCCTCCCAATATTCGCTTAAAATATGATGTCATGCAGATAGAAGAGGTAGACGATATTAAATTCTTCGTTATACAACCTGATATTAAATTCAGTTGGGAGGAGCATATGACAGACTTGATGTTAGGAAGAACTCTGTTCACAGCTGGTAAAACTGTTGTTCCTTAAAGCACGACCGGTTTCACAGTTTTAACCCACATCATCAGGTGAACAATGCTAAAAGATCATAGGCATACCCATCAGTCCTAGTCAAAAGTTACTATATTCTCTGAATAGTATCTTTTGACTGGGATCTTTAACTCGCATCATCAGGTGAACAGTGTTAAAAGATCATATGTATACCCATCGCTCCAAGTCAAAAGATACTATTCGGAGAAAATAGTAACTTTTGACTATTAGTGATGGGTGTACCTATGATCTTTTAACATTATTCGCCTGCTGATGCAGCTTAAAGCCGCGAAACCGATCGTGTTTATATAAACTACCATTTTACCAGCTGAGAGCGGAGTCCTTTCTAACATCACGCCTTTCAGTGGCTGCGGTTGCCCGGAATATAAAATAGTTTGTGATATGACAGACTGCTGAAGTATTAAACAAATTTTGTCACACATAGGTGATATAATTTTTGGTCACATCTGATTTGTTCATAAACTCAAACTTTCACTGATTTCCTCTGTCACCATAGTCAGGATTCATCTTGTACTAAAAAGCCCATAAATATGACATAACTCTGGATGATGATGATGATGATGATGATGATGATAGAGGAAATCGTTGAAAGCTTGATTTTACCAACAAATCTGGCACTCTAGGAACTCTGAGGAAACTTATCATAGAAAGCTGCCATTCAAAACTATGTTCTCGTAGATGATATAAAAGGAAAAAACTAACTTGCTTTGCTAACTTTCATTCGATTATATCATTTGGGATCATTTTTAGCGATAACCCATCAATTGAAGCTGAAGTTTTCTGAGCACATAAGTGTATAATACAGATATTTTGTGGTTTGAACTCAAGAATGTCCTGCAGTTGTCTGTTCAAGAATACGGGGATAATGCTTGCCAGCATGTCAGTTCCTTAATGAAGTCTGTCATAATAAACATATCTCTGTTTAAAACGAACAGTTCAGTTCATGGAATCAATACAAGGCATAACAGAAATGAGCATAAAAGTGTAAAGTTACTTACTTAAGTCCAGGAAAGTGTCCATTATTCACATTCTAATAATTTGCCAGCAGCTATAAAGAGGTTAACTATTAATAAAGTTCAGTTTTAGAAGAGTCTAAATGATACATTCGTGGCCTACACCTGCTGCTCAATTTACAAATTTATTTGTAGAATTGACTGATGTGTATATACTGTTGAAAATATCAAATAACGCGATTATTGTAAAATTTGAAATTTTCCCGGCGAATCAACTGGTCAAAAAGATTTTGGGTTTGCAGCCAGTCATCGTAAACTTCATTGCACGATATTTCGGCTGGACAACTGCCAGCCATGTCCTTGATCGGCTCACCTGAAGATGGCTGGCAGTTGTCCAGCCGAAATATCGTGCAATGAAGTTTACGACGACCAGCTGCAAACCCGAAATCTTTTTGACCAACACGATTATTGTATAAAACAGAGCTCCTACACATCAGTGTCATAATGTGATCAATGTAAGTACAGTAAAGTATTTTATATCCGTTGTTGCGTGGCTGCAATAGCTAAAGAATTATCATATGGGCCTCAGTGCATTGTATAAGTGGCAGTCAAATGAAAATGAGGCAGATGCAAAACAGTAAGTCAGCTGTTTATTATTTAAAAAGTAGTCACCATACCTGTTAATACATTCATCCCCCTGAGACACAAGCCAATTAGTACCTGCATGGAAAAATGTTTGCAGTTGCCTATGGAACCGTGATTGTACCCAGGCGAGCACCTCTTCGTCCAAAGCAAACTGATGGCCACAAATGTCTTTCTTCAGGCCTCCAAGTACATGTAAACTACATGGAAAGATATGGGGACTGTATGTAGGATCTTCTCGGCGAAACTTCTACGGTGTAGGCGAAGCAATCTTGGCAGCATTTAGGTGGGGATTATCTTGCAACAGAATGATGCTGTCTTTCAACATTACTATGTGTTTGTTGCACTTCAATTTCTTTAAGTTTCCTTTACTACTGTATGTTAATTGTGGTGCCATGCTCCTGAAAGTCAATGAACAGCAGGTCCTTGTAGTCAAAGGACATGGGCACCATAACTTTCCAAGAATTGGAATGGCCAGTTTTGGATTTTTTTGGCTGGGGGTGAGTCAATGTACTTCCATTGTTGGCTATGACACTAGCATTCTCGCTGAAAATGAAGACACCATGTTTCATCTCTTGTGACAACATGGGACAGGAAACGATATTTTTCATTGTGATATCATTCCAGGTGCTGCAGTGGTGTTGATATTCTGTTCAACTTCTGCGTGTCAATCAGGCTGTAGGGAACACACAATGCACAGATTTTTTGGAGCTTCAAATACTCTGTCATTATGGCATGAGTGGTACCATGACTCATACCTGTGACGCATTGTCACGGTTTTGCGTGGCTCCTCCTGTCGGAGGAGTCCTCCCTCGGGCATGGGTGTGTGTGTTGCTCTCAGCGTAAATTACTTTAAGTTACCAGAATGAGATTTTCACTCTGCAGCGGAGTGTGCGCTGATATGAAACTTCCTGGCAGATTAAAACTGTGTGCCCGACCGAGACTCGAACTCGGGACCTTTGCCTTTCGCGGGCAAGTGCTCTACCAACTGAGCTACCGAAGCACGACTCACGCCCGGTACTCACAGCTTTACTTCTGCCAGTACCTCGTCTCCTACCTTCCAAACTTTACAGAAGCTCTCCTGCAGGAGAGCTTCTGTAAAGTTTGGAAGGTAGGAGACGAGGTACTGGCAGAAGTAAAGCTGTGAGTACCGGGCGTGAGTCGTGCTTCGGTAGCTCAGTTAGTAGAGCACTTGCCCGCGAAAGGCAAAGGTCCCGAGTTCGAGTCTCGGTCGGGCACACAGTTTTAATCTGCCAGGAAGTTTCTTACTTTAAGTTAGATTAACTAGTGTGTAAGCGTAGCGACCGATGACCTCAGCTGTTTGGTTCCATGGAAACTTACCACAAATTTCAGAATTTCCAACGTAAGCTCAATGTCTTCCACCATCGTCATTGGTCATTTCTGACAGCAACATCCTATGCAGCAATAACAGAAGGGATAACGACATGATGAGCCTGCCCTGACTGACTGCTATCTTTCAATGACACGCGACCTTCTCGAAATAGTTTATTCCATGCAAACATATGTACATGTGACATAGCATGCTTGCCATACGTGGCAGACACTCAAGCATGAATTTTACTTCCTGACACTCCTTCCACAGTCAAGCCGCATTATACCTATGACCGTACGTAACAGTTACTGCTGAGTAATTGTTCTTCCAAAACAGCATCCCATATGACCACACCAGTTGTGTCTTTACTTGTGGCTACTCATACTTCAGGTACTTGGGCTGTTCACGGCTGTGTTTAAAAGGAATGCCTGGATGTAGTCCCAGGGTCGATCCATGCGTATCTGATTTCATGCTCCACAGCTAACTGCAGCAAATAATAACCTGTAGCTGTGTTCCTGCAGCCAAACAGTCTCTGAATTGGCTAAAATTGCGAGTTAATACAATACACAGAAACACAAAATTCAAGTTAAATGAATCATAACAAAGGTTCTGTTCGATCGTCTGTAATTGATGTAGAATTGTATTGAATAATGTATATTCAAGAATGGACATCTCAAATAAACACATCAAAAAAAGTTTTGCATCACCCCGGTTCCGAGAACTCCTGAAGATAGACTTTGACTGTGGGTATTGTATCACAGACACAGTCCCTTTGACTGTTCAGTGATGTCACAAAATGCGCCAAAAGACGTAAACAACCATGCATGAGCAGCGCCTATTAGACGGAGGGGGTCCGACAGCCGATCAGTTCCTGTCATTCCACCAGGAAGGAGGTACATTGCTCGTGTTGTCTGTAGTTCAACCATGCCTAGACGGTCAATACAGCTGTTCGATCGCGTCCGCATTGCTACTTTGTGCCAGGAAGGGCTCTCAACAAGGGAAGTGTCCAGGCGTCTCGGAGTGACCCAAAGCGATGTTTTTCGGACATGGAAGAGACACAGAGAGACAGAAACTGTCGATGACATGCTTCGCTCAGGCCGCCCAAGGGCTACTACTGCAGTGCATGACCGGTACCTCCGGATTATGGCTCGGAGGAACCCTGACAGCAACGCCATCATGTTGAATAATGCTTTTCGTGCAGCCACAGGACGTCGTGTTAAGACTCAAACTGTGCGCAATAGGCTGCATTATGCGCAGCTTCACTCCCGACGTCCATGGCGAGGTCTATCTTCACAACCACGATATCATGCAATGCGGTACAAATGGGCCCCACAACATGCCGAATGGACCACTAAGGATTGGCATTATGTTCTCTTCACTGATGAATGCCGCATATGGCTTCAACAAGACTATCGTTGGAGACGTGTTTGGAGGCAATCCGGTCAGGCATTAGAAACTCTGTTGTCCAGCGAGTGCAGCAAGGTGGAGGTTCCCTGATGTTTTGGGGTGGTATTATGTGGGGCCGACGTGCGCCGATGGTGGTCATAAAAGGCGCCGTAACGGCTGTACGATACGTGAATGCCATCCTCCGGCTGATAGTGCAGCATATTGGCGAGGCATTCGTCTTCATGGACGACAATTCCCGCCCCCACCGTGAACATCTTGTTAATGACTTCCTTCAGGATAACGACATCGGTCGACTAGAGCGGCCAGAACGTTTTCCAGGCATGAACCCTATCGAACATGCCTGGGATTGATTGAAAAGGGCTGTTTATGGACTACGTGACCCACCAACCACTCTGAGGGATCTACGCCGAACCGCCGTTGAGGAGTGAGACAATCTGGACTAACGGTGCTTTGATGAACTTGTGGACAGTATGCCACGGTGAATACAGGCATGCATCAGTGCAAGAGGACGTGCTGCTGGGTATTAGAGGTACCAGTGTGTACAGCAATCTGGACCAACACCTCTGAAAGTCTTGCTGTAGGGTGGTACAATATGCTATGTGTGCTTTTCATGAGCATTAAAATGGCGGAAATGATGTTTATGTTGATCTCTATTCCAGTTTTCTGTACAGGTTCCGAAACTCTCAGAACTTAGATGGTGCAAAACGTTTTTTGATGTTTGTAAATGGGAAGTGATTCTACGGTATTCAATTAAAGTACAGACATAAAACACCCTTATCAAATGCAGTAAAGTTACATTGAAAGAGCTATGATAATGGTCGCAAAATCCCCAAACTAAATAGTCACCGAATATATGTGAAAACTAAGTCCATTTTGTAATTACAATACACGAATGATTCTCCTCCTCAAAATAGTTCAGAGTTCAACATGATGATTCGCAAATTAACACACGCACAATTCCATGAATCAAGCGGTACAATTTACCCATTCAGACCTCTCGAAATGCAAGTCATTTCACTGCCCAGAATGTCAGTTACAAGATCACATCATGCACGTTATTGCAGGCAGGTCTGCCTTCTTCCAAAACTCGACATAAAGTGTCCTCCTTCTTCGACATGTAATGTAAAAGTTAGTTTTATATCGGCCAAAAAATGGTTAAAATGGCTCTGAGCACTATGGGACTCAACTGCTGAGGTCATTAATCCCCTAGAACTTAGAACTAGTTAAACCTAACTAACCTAAGGACATCACACACATCCACGCCCGAGGCAGGATTCGAACCTGCGACCGTAGCGGTCTCGCGGTTCCAGACTGCAGCGCCAGAACCGCGCTATATCGGCCATTCACCACCCAGAATCTACAACCACATGACCAAATGAAGCACTATATCACAGGCAGGTCTGTCTTCTTCGCCGCGCGGGGGAGCCGCGCGGTTTAAGGGGCCTTGTCACGGTTCGTGCGGCTTCCCCCGTCGGAGGTTCGAGTCCGTCCTCGGGCATGAGTGTGTGTTTTGTCCGTAGCGTAGATTAAGTAGTGTGTAGGCCTAGGGACCGATGACCTAAGTAGTTTCATCTCATAAGACCTTACCATAAATTTCCAAATTTTTCTGCCTTCTTCAAGATCAAAAGTAAAAGTGCCAAGACTCGTTCCCTTGAGATCTTCACTCGAAAAGTCCCAGTCTCCACGTGAAGTTTTCTTGTAGTTCCACTACTGTCTGCTCCTCCATTGGTTGAAGGCCACCCCCAACAAAAATACATCCCTCTTACGCACTACAAACATGATTTGACTCATTTTGACCACAACAATATTTAAATAAAAGAAATTCTATAAACAGTCAGTTACATTCAGATCATATATAGTGAGTATAAATAATAGTTGGTTCATGAATAAATAAGCCAGTATTCTTGCGCTAGTGCACCATATTAAATGACTACAGGTCATCGCCATCTTAACAGAAGCGTCTTTTGGTTCTCTTTTCAATCGTGGTGTCTGGTAACACATGAGATTGACTGCTTAAAAGCTAGCAAAGTGTTTTAATAGCACTTGCAATCAACATTTAAATAAAATTACTGGCAAAATAATAAACTGTCCATTAATTAACTACACAAGTATGACACTATGTGAGGTGTTCATACTGTATTCACTAGCTGTGTAAATGTGGAGAATATGATGTTCTGACAAACAAATTTGTAATAAAAAAAGACATAAAAGACGCAATAAATCAATAAATAAAACAGATACAGATATGTAGCTTTCAGAGATGATAGCTATAGTGCAATGATATCATCTGAAATATCATTTGTTGCACTCGCATGAATCGATTAAAAGTTGTTAATTCAAAGGTTCATTGTGTAAATGTTTATTCGCTGTGAAATATTAACGTCTATAGTTTTAAAGATACTGAAATGTTGTTGTGTCATTGGATGTGCCTCATCTTCTGAGATCGTGGATATGTTCAGATTCTCTTCAATATGTAACTGTGATTTATTGCCGAAGTTCAGAGTGCAGTAACGTACCCAACTTTAACACTGTCTGACTCTCCGCCATTTCTTGGAGTATTGTCTGTCCTCCTAAGTGACTGTCTGCCCCCAAAATTCCCTGTACAGGGATTTACCCACATCCGGTCCTTTGCTGCTGGTCTTTGTACTTGGACTCATTCGTATCAGTCACCTAGCCAGAAACTGGAACTACCACAGCACACCCCAAAATCTGTACCTGCTACTGTTCAGCCGTGCAACAAATTCATCTTACCTTGTAACGATACTGGGCTATTGATTAGTTCACCTAAATCAGCGTAGCTTTATACAACTCACTGTTCAAAATGGCTCAAATAGCTCTGAGCACTATGGGACTTAACTTCTGAGGTCATCAGTCCCCTAGATCTTAGAACTAGTTAAACCTAACTAATCTAAGGACGTCACACACATCCATGGCCGAGGCAGGATTCGAACCTGCGACCGTAGTGCACCTCACTGTTCCTCTCACCTGGCCTCCACAGTGATTTTGGACATACACATGAGTAGCTGACTTCAAGTCAAGCATGTCTAACAGACAAAGGGGACAGTGAAATGAAAATTAAAACATCCCCAGCCATCTCTTTTGCCATTTAATTTATTTACACAAGGGGTTTTGGTGCTTTTTTATTTTATTTTATTTTATTTTTTTGTTTTGCACATCTAGTTCTGTTGGGTCAAATTGAGGAACAAATCTCCAGGGTCATGGAATGTGTCAGTACATTAAATTACAACATAAAAGTAATAAAAGATAAAATATCATGCTTATTGTTCTGGCATAACCACAAGCGCCAGAACGAAGATGAAGAACACAACAGAAGAGAAGGCGGTGAAACGACGTCTGCCAATGGTGCGCTGATTAGAACCGCACCACGGCCTTTACAAGAGGAGACTATAAGCGCCGCTCCTGCCAGCCTCGGCCGCTCAGTATCGACTCATTGTTCGGACAGTATTAGCATGGCTTAGCAAAGAGTGCTACGATAGCAGTGACGTGTGATCCATATCAATTGCTTGCATGAACATTGTATATAGCAAAGGACACTTATTTGCATGTCACCAATCTATTGCGACCACTTGTTAATACAAGTTAAGCATTGTCAGTCTTCTTATTTGTAATAAAAACTATAAATGTTATTTGCTTGAATTGTCTATAGCATTACGAGACTGCAGAATCCTTTAGCCACCCTATACGAGACGACTGGGCAGAACCTCACGTGTGGCGACGAGTATCCACCGAACCGAGTGCCTGACAGCCGCGGCATTTTTGTTTATATTGTGCTGGCGCCTTAATTCTCTCTTTGTCTTTACTTTGCAGGGGCGCTTATTTGTTTTAACAGTTTCTTGTCGTTTTTGCTAATCAGTGTTTTCAGGAGGGCGTTGCAGAAATTTTCTTTGATTAGTCTATTTGCTGCATTTGTGTCTTCCGACAAGCCCACCCCACCTGTCCGGCCTCCTGCTACGGCGCCGCATCCGCGAGCGTTAGATGCCACACACCCAACGCAGACGTTTCAGTTCCAGACACATAGCAGATCTCTACGTTACTCAACACGTTGCATTGGCCAACGCTGCGTGCCCGACGGAACAAGCACTGCCTACCGCAGCTGCTATACTACCTTTTCTACAATTTCGTGAACAAGAAGAGGAGAAGCTCGAGTGGTTGTCACAGTTCGAGGCCCATTCCCACGCTCATAATCTATCAGATACTGCGAAACTTCCCTATCTAATATCAAAAGTAGGAAGTGCAGTGTTTAGGCTCCTACAAAAACTTCTCCCTAACTCCACTCCAAGTGAACTTAGTTATGAACAGGTGGTACAGTGGTTAACTGACCATTATAACCAACAAGTGAATGTGGTAGCAGGTATATATCAATTCTTTAATTGCAAGAAACGGTCAGAACAATCTTATCGCAAATGGATAACAGATTTGCAGGGTATGACAAGGAACTGTAAATTCAAATGTGGTTTTGGTGCTTTTTATTCAGATGTTATGTTGCATGATGCGATCGTGTACAATTTATCTGATGTCAAACTCAGAGAACAAATTTTGAAACAGTCTGATCCATCATTTCAGCAGGTAGTGCAAATACTACATCAATACGATTCCTGTGCCTTTTCGGCTCATACATATGAGCAGCTAGCTATTTGTTGGGTTGAGTCCCTTGTTAATGATCGCCCCATTCCTCAACGGCGGCTTGTGCTAGCCACGTCGAGTAAACAACGCTGCACGCTGCGTAAGCAGTTCGCTAAACAGGTGGCTACACAGGCGAACAGAATTAAGTCTTGCCCTTGGTGTT
The DNA here is from genome assembly GCF_023864275.1 of Schistocerca cancellata. Classification (NCBI taxonomy): domain Eukaryota; kingdom Metazoa; phylum Arthropoda; class Insecta; order Orthoptera; family Acrididae; genus Schistocerca; species Schistocerca cancellata. The sequence goes on from NC_064629.1 coordinate 720,554,672, forward strand.
ATTTACAGCACAAACGCCAAGACTGCCTCTCCCAACAAGCTCAGTGTTACGCTTGCGATAGGAAGGGACATGTACAGTCCGCATGTTTGCAACGGAAGAATTCGGCCCACTCACAAAAATCTAGTCTTAAAGCCCATGTCATTAATGCAGTATATCCAAAGTCTGCAACAGGCATTAGCAACACTAACAAGCGTGCAGTTTCTTCAGTGATACACCAGTCAGACAAACATTTTGTTCATTTACTTATTTGGGGGAAACATATGAAATATCAGTTGGACACGGGTACCTCTGTCACATTGCTCAATCGTCACACATATGAACTGTTAGGCTTGTGAGCGACGGGGTGCTATTCTGTCATTATGCCCAACGGATTAATCTGAGATGTACCCTTTACCCTGTGGCTCCTGCAAGATGCAATTTCCACCCCCACACTACTACAGACGCTCCTAACGTTCTAAAGAGAAATGCCTGAAAAACTTTCAGCAATAAATACCTTCTGGAGTCGTCCGCTCTAAGGAAATGACACAAAAATTCACAAAATTTCTTACATAACTAGTGGGATACTTGGGTACTGGAGTAGTGCTAGTTAGTGTAAGAAAAACATGAAACTAACAAAAATTATTATTTATTTTGCTAAAATTCTGAGAAATCACAATGGCACTTTTACTTATGAACTGAACAAGTTATTTCCGGGTTCTTTTCGGAATGTGAAGTTACCTCTTAAGGATAGGATTCGCTAATGAAATTTCTATACAAAGTTTAAGATTGTTATTGACTTGGAAGAATGGCTGAGAGCCACACCTACTCAACTTGAATAATTATCCATTAGAATGTTGCTAGGTATGGTCGAGGCTGTCGTGTGTGAAATGCAGTGGAGTGTACTGTTGTGGAGGAAATATGGGGTTCGCAAGAGCTGTAGCGCACAATACCGTAAGCTGCAATGACTGCTGTCAGCGCCATTCGCTGCTGACAAATAAGATAACTCTCGTTCTATCTGGATTGACCTTCGCCAATCAAACTCTCCCTACGCCTTGATGAAGTCAAGGACGCCTATTCCCCTCTAGTCTAACTATTGGCATGGTACACCAGTCAGATAACCAGTCCACTGCGATGCCACTCAAAAATTCGCTCGCAGGCGTTTAACTATAACTCTGTCCGTTCACACCGCACAATAAGTGTGACGGCCAACACAGTGAACAACGCTTAATCTTAAGGACTCAATATAGAGTCGCACTCTCATTCGCTCTTGACAGAGGTGCTCTCCCAGTGAAGTACTGAGGAGAGACTTGTTCCTCGCTGTTTGAGTACATGTGCGAGCGCACACGCTCTCATTACATGTTCTCGCTCCAAGAGCGACAACAGAACGGCCCCTCTCCACACCAGACATGAAGGGGTATATCTTTCAGTCTCTTCCATTACTCATTCAGTTCAAGACGTCACGAATATCGTCTGCCAATCAGCATTGCTCTTCTAAAATGGGAGAGTGACGTTTCGTTTAAGGCGACCAATCCAGAAATCTGTAGATCGGCGTTTGACGTTTGCTGTCTCCCTGTGAAAACCTCTGAAACTGCGTGCTATGTTTGTAAAGAATGCGTAGGCTGGGCGCTCCCACACAATGTAGCGGATTTTGCTTTTAAGCCGAACACGGGGTTATTCTCCCTTTCACTCGGGCAAACGCTGTTTGCTCTACGGGTGGTCGCCGGCCGACGTAGATAGGTTGACTCGTCTTCTGAAGAGACCGGCCCCCCGGCATGCATTTTGCCTCTCCTGAACTAAAAGCCCCTGTGACCGTCGTGTCTTGAATGTGTGTGTGTACGCCAGCCTCGAGTATTTCAATCTTGGTGCGCACTTGCGATTTACTAGTTATCTGAATATCGTTTACATGAATTCATACAACATTTACTTTATCTTATCGAGTTTGGGTTCGAATGAAGCGTCTTGATGTGCGGAATATGATTGTGAGGGCGGAATATGTAAGCAATGAAGGTCAGGAGACTACGACGTCATACAGGCTCCCAACACCTGTCTAAAACTAACATGCAAGTGACGGCTTGTAATGAACAAGACATTACCGTTCTCGAAACATGTGCTTTGCCTGCCATGTATCACTCACATATGCGAACAGTGACTTTCACAGTGCTACAGTCAAAAAAAATGGCTCTGAGCACTATGGGACTCAACATCTTAGGTCATAAGTCCCCTAGAACTTAGAACTACTTAAACCTAACTACCCTAAGGACATCACACACACCCATGCCCGAGGCAGGATTCGAACCTGCGACCGTAGCAGTCCCGCAGTTCCGGACTGCAGCGCCAGAACCACTAGACCACCGCGGCCGGCACAGTGCTACAGTCCCATGAGTGTGAGAACATATTTGGTCTTGATTCTTTTGGTTTGTTTGGCTTTAGCATTCAGGACCATGTGTTGACAGCGTCTACATTCAATGTAAAAGACAGTGTAGCTAGCTAGCTACAAGAATTTCCAGAACTCTTTTCTGAAGGTATAGGCAAAGCTAAAATTTTGTTGCACACATTGTTCTGAAAGACAACGCTCAGCCGAAATTTTGCTGGGCCAGAACTGTTCCCATTGTATAATGGGACAAAGTCGCTGCTGAACTTAAAGAATTGCAAGATAACGGAGTTATTGCGCCCATATCGGCTAGTTAATGGGCAAGTCCACTAGTTTTGCTCCCCAAACCTTCAGGTCGCATTCGCCTCTGTGTTGACTTTTTAAGTCTACAGTCAGCCCACAAACCATCATTGATACTTATCCATTGCGACTCCCAGAGAATCTTAAGGACAAATTAGGCGCTGGACGCTACTTCACAAAAATTGATTTGCACGACGTGTATCTTCAAATACCGCTCGATGAAGAATCTAAAAACTGGCTCTGAGCACTATGGGGCTTAACATCTGAGGTCATCAGTCCCCTAGAACTTAGAATTATTTAAACCTAACTAACCTAAGGACATCACACACATCCATACCCGAGGCAGGGTTCGAACCTGCGACCGTAGCGGTCGCGCGGTTCCAGACTGAAGCGCCTAGAACCGATCGGTTACTGATGATGAATCTCAAAAGGTGTCTGTAGTAAATACTCATTTGGGCTTGTTTAAATATTTGTGTTTGCCTTTTTGCAGTGCTTCCGCACCCGCCATTTTCCAATGGTATTTGGAAAAGCTGACTGCACAAGTGACAAACTGTTCAAACTATTTGGATGATATTGTCGTAGCAGCTCGTACGCCTGAAGAACATATTGCCATTTACGTGCTTTGTTTTGTGTATTATCTGATGCAGGACCAACGTGTAGACCGGAAAAGTGTGATTTTTTTAAAAACTTGAATTGCAGTATCTTGATCATGTCATAAACAGTCAAAGCGTACATCCTCTTTAGTCGCATTTGGTAGCCATACGCGACTTGCCAGTTCCTCACAATAATACAGAATTTCAGTCAGTTTTAGGGAAAATAAACTATTATATTCGGTTCATACCGAACGCTGCATAAATCGCAGCTCCATTGCATTGCAAGAATGTCGCCTTTGTTTGGACAGATGAATGCCAAGTAGCTTTTCAAAAACTTAAAGATGCATAGCTCAGTGATCGATGCTTAGTTCACTTTGATCCTGCCAAACCAGTTTTATTGCAAGTTTACGCTTCCTCTTACGGAATCGGTGCAGTGCTTTCGCACAGAATTGGTGATAAAGACAGGCCTATTGCATTTTCATCAAAAGTGTTGTCCAAAGCTTAGTGTAACTATTCACATATCGACAAAGAGGCTTTGGCTATTGTGTATGGTGTAACCAAATTTCACCACTATTTGCATGGCAGAAAATTCTACTTCGTAACGGTTCACAAGCCTTTGCAGTCCTTGTTTCATCCGACGAAACCAGTTCCGGTACGAACTGTCCAAAAATTGCAAATGCGGACGCACTTTCACGTCGTTTGATTGGCATGATACAGACTTTGACGCTTCTGCTGCATCTTGTTGTCACATCGATGCTCAGAACTCTGAATTGCTTCTGTCTTTTCCGCTGAAATATAAGAAAATTGCACAGCCCATGGAAGTTGATCAAGATTTGAACATTTTGCTAACATACGTTCACACATCTTGGCCTCGTTCCTTGCATAGCATACAGAACCCTGCAGTGCGCCGATAGTTTTGCCGTCGATTTAGCCTCGCTGTACAGAAAGGTGTGATTCTTGTTCAGAATGACAGTGGACAGTCACGTGTGTTGATCCCTAAAGCTTTGCAAGAAAGAAGTGTTGCAGTTACTTCACCAAGGACACTGGGGGATTGTTCGTACAAAACAGTTAGCCCATCGACACTGTACTTGGCATGGTATGGTCACCGAAATAGAAGAGATGACGTCACAGTGTCACGCATGTGCGGAAAATCATTCTGCTCCACCACAAAAATTCTCTGCTTGGCCTAAGTCGCAATCGCCATGGCAACATGTCCACATAGACTTTGCGGGACCTTTTTGGAACAATCGTTGGTTGATTGTGGTTGACTCATATAGCAAGTTTCGTTTTGCTGTGCCCATGAACTTGACAACGTCACGTAGAACAACTCAGGTGTTGTCATCGATTTTTTGCCTCGAAGGTTTACCTGAAGTAATAGAGTCAGACAACGGCCTTCAGTTCACGTCAAATGAATTTGAAACACTCTGTTAACACAATGGCATACATCATCTTAACTAGTGCACCGTTCCATCCACAGTCAAACGGCGAAGCAGTAGATGGACAAACTTCGTTCTGCACACACCAGGTATCAAGCATTGCAATTGTTCTAGCCTCGTATCGTTCGTACCCACGAGATGGACCACCGCCGGTGGAATTGCTTCTCGGCCGCCGCCATTCGACACTGCACTCTGCTCCACCATCCTCAGCATCCGGCGCCGAAGGAAGGCCGCAAGTATCTTCTCGCGCCCCATGGTATTGTCTGTTACAGGTTTTTGGTGGCATCAGACGATGGGCGAGAAGCGATATCGTCTGTAGACTTGGCACTTGCATGTATCTTCTTTCAGGTCCACATGGCTTGCAGTGCCACCATCAAAATCATCTTCGCCTCTGTCATGTAAACGATGATATTTCAGCGTCACTTCCCCCAGATTCGCGGATCCAGAGGACAGCGCGGCCACAGCAGCCGCCAGAGGGTGTCATCACGACACTGCAGGACGACCCCATGGAGACAGAGCCTTCGCCTCGTCCATTTCCTCTCGTCCTACCGATGGAGCTGGACCAGCCCACACCGCAGCAGACGCCGCCTTCTTCATCTTGTTCATGCCAGCAGCAGGTGGACGTGTCCCCTTCTGGTCGTTTGCCAGGGGACGTTTCCATCAGAGCACAGGCCTGATGGCGGGGTACGGCCAGAAGCTTGACGTCCCCTGCAGCCACAGCTTCTGGCCCAGCGATGCGCCCACACTCCTGCCTCCGTGGTCGCACTCCCTTCCCGACGACGGTCTGTTGCTTTTGGGGAGGAGGAATGTTCTGGTGTAACCACAAGCGCCGGAACGAAGATGAAGAACGCAAGAGAATAGAAGGCAATGAAACGACGTTGGCCAATGGTCCTCTGATTACGACCACATCACGACAGGAGCGGCTTCCGCCTTCAATATAGGCTCAGAATTCGGACATTATTAGCACGGCCTATCAGAGAGTGCTATGATAGCAGTGACATGTGATCCATATCAATTGCTTGCATGAACACTTATTTGCATGTCGCCCATCGCTTGCAACCAATTGTTGTAAATACAAGTTAAGTAATGTCAATCTTCTTATTTGTAATAAAAACTGTTAATGTTATTTGCTTGAATTATTTTATATCATTCTGAGAACGCAGCATCCTTTATGCACCCAATACAAGACGAGTGGGCAGGACCTTAAATTTATGAAACCCCTACCCCCCCCACACACACACACACAAATACAAGCCATAAATTTATGTAAATGCAATCAACAATATAACACAGGAATCAGCTTATTTTTCAAGAAACTTCTCGACAGATCAGAAGGAGTTACCCATGAGGAAACTATTCAGATTCGATTTGAAAGCATGCGGATTACTGCAAAGGCCTTTGAATGCCTGTGGTAGCTTATTGAAAACGGATGCAGCAGTATACTGCACACCTTTATGCACAAGTGTCAAGGAAGTGTGATCCAAATGCAGATTGAATTTCTATTTAGTATGAACTGAGTGAAACCTGCCAATTTTTGGGAATAAGGTGATATTGTTAACAAGAAACGATAGTAAAGAATATATATATTGAGAAGCCAATGTGAGAATACCTAGACTAATGAACAGGAGTCAACAAGAGGTCTGCGAACTTACACCACTTATTGCCTGAACCGCCCATTTCCGAGCCAAAAATATCCTCTGAGAATGGGATGAGTTACCCCAAAATATAATACCATATGTCCTCAAGCGAATGAAAATAAGCAAAGTAGACTACTGTCCATGTTGAACTATCACTTCCTTCAGGTACTGTTTGAATAGCAAAAATTCAGCATTAACTCTTTCAACAAGATCCTGAACATGGGCTTTCCACGACAGTTTGCTATCTATCTGAAAACCTAGAAATCTGAACTGTTCAGTTTCACTAATCATACACCCATTCTGTGAAATTAGAACGTCTGATTTTGTTGAATTGTGCGTTAGAAACTGTAAAAACTGAGCCTTACTATGATTTAGCGATAGATTATTTTCTACAAGCCATGAACTGATGTCATGAACTGATATTTGAAATAGTGCCAATGTTGCACACCATATCCTTTACTACCAAGCTAGAGTTATCAGCAAACAGAAATGTTTTAGTATCAGCTGTAATACTGGAGGGCACATCAGGAGTGGCACGAGCACTGATCCCTGGGGCACCCCCATTTGACTGTGCCCCACTCAGACCCCACATCATAGCCATTCTCGACACTGTGGATAATGACATTTTGCTGTCTGTTGTTAAAGCAAAAAGTGTACCAGCTGTGAGCTACTTCCCATACTCCAGAATAGTCCAACTTCTGGAGCAATATTTTGTGATCAACACAATCAAATGCTTTAATTAAATCGAAAAAATATACCTAGTGTTCGAAACCTTATGTTAAATCCTCGCACTGTCTCACTGAGAAAAGAGAATATAGCATTTTCAGTTGTTAAACACTTCTAAAACTGAACTGTACATTTGATAGCAAATTATGTGAAATAAAATGATCAATTAGACTTACATACACAGCCTTTTCAATAACATTCCCAAACACTGATGGCATAGAAATAGGTCTAGAATTGTCTACATTACCCGTTTCTCCCTTTTTATAAAGTGGCTTTACTACTGGGTACCTTAATCGTTCAGGAAACTGATCATTCTTAAAGGAAAAATTACAAATATTACTCAGTACAGGGCTAACATGTGCAGCACAGTACTTTAATATTCTTCAAGGCCTTCATCATATCCATGAGAGTCCTTAGTCTTCAGTGATTTAATTATTGACTCTATCTCCCCTTGTCAGTCTCACAGTGGAGTATTTCAGACATCAGTTTGGGACAGGTATTTTCTAAGAAAGTTGTGTAATTCCCTGTAGAAACTAAGTTTTTATTTAATTCACCAGCAATGCTCAGAAAGTGATTGTTAAATGCTGTACATATGTCTGACGTATCAGTAACAGCAATATTTCTACTGTGAACTGACTTTATATCATCGATCTTGTGCTGCTGACCAGACACTTCCGTCATGACTGATCATATGGTTTTAGCTTTATCCTGTAAATTAGCTATTCTATTTGTGTGCCACATACTCTTTGCCTTCCTAATATTTTTAAGCATCTTACAATACTGTTTGTAATGGGCTATTGTAACTTGATTGCGACTACTTCTAACATTTTGATATAATTCACGCTTTGTTCTACACGATATCCTTATCCCACTAGTCAGCCACCCAGACTGGCTTTTACTGCTAGTAGCTTGTTTAGAATGTTCTTATGGAAAGCACTCTCAAAGAGCATGGGAAATTATTAAGGAAATCATTATATTTGTCATCTATGTTATTGAGACTATAAATATCCTGTCACACTTGTTCCTTAACAACGTTTAAAAAAACTCTCTATTGTCATTGAATTAGCTATTCTCCTTTTAGTGTTAAAATTTGCTCATCATGGTCTGAAAGGCCAGTCACCCTTTTAATAACAGAATGCCACTCTAGTAATGAAGAATGAATAAAAATATTGTCTATGACTGTGCTCCTGTTCCCCTGCACCCTGGTTCCACTACACTATCTTTAGGTTCTTTGACCAACGTAAATTACGAGAAATCCAATCTTGTTTGCAGTCAGAACAAAAATCAACATGAAATAACTGGTGTCCATAGAGCTCTGATTTACAAAACACTATCCCTTTGTTCATCAAGTGACAACTGTGAGGACACTATTCAAACCAGTGTCGTTCTGGTTTGGATGTTGTCCTGACAGCCATTGGGTGATGAATGAAGGCATAGTGTCATGTAAACCAGAGATCGACAGACACCAGTTATTTAACATTGGCTCCTTTGATGACTGCACACCAGACTGGAATCCTCTCAATTTACATTGGTCAAGGGGGCTGAAGATGCTATAATGGAACACAGAATCTGGTTTCATAGATAAATCAAATACAAAAGGGATGACTGCAGGTGTTTTATTTTTCATCTCATATTGAATAGTTGAAGTCCTTGTAACCATCTCTTACAAGTACAGACATACTAGTACAAAGAAATTTCACAGTGGTGAACCTTCATGCTTTTCCTTTCTGATTCCCGACATAGCTCATTTCCATACACACACCTACTTTCGTTAAGACATCCATGCCATGCTTGTTATTTAGTCTGTATCGTTTTCTTTTAACTTCTTCTTACACATATGACTTGTGACAGATATGTTAAATGATATCTTAAATGAAAATATGTTTAAGATTTTTTGACTTACTCCACATCCATTATGACCATTTTGACTTACTCCACATCCTCTAGGACCATTCACTTAAGATCTGTGGAAGGGACAATAGATGCTTCTTTTTTTTAAGAATATGTGTTATGTATTCTTGATTTATGATATGTTCTACATCATTGAGAATCTCCTCACTGTAATCTATAGTACAAAAAATATATGTAATCTAATCTAATATTGTGACTAGGCACTTTCGAAAATTACTCATATAATCGTAATTTATTGGTGTTTCACGATTTCAGTAATTTAACTTGGAAACAAGTTATCATTTGAATGTTTGAATGGAATATTTTAGTCGACAGGTCGAAGGTTCTTGCTCAGTTCTGTATGAGGCAACATGTTGATTGTAACAGAATACACATAGTTAATCAACGATTTATTTATTTATTCATTAATTCAAGTGCAGACAACTTTCAATGCATCGAAGAAGTCAGGACATAAACAGTTTCAATTGTACTTATATACATTACGTAACATAGAAATATCTTAACTAAGCCAAAACTTAATGAAGTAATCCTTGGATAAATACCCAACACTATTCCAAGATCTCCTAACCTTAAGCTGGATACGATAAAAATATAATTAATTACACCATGATGTCTACGTGTTTCACACACTCATCTTCATATTTTCACAATTATAGACTTTCACCATTTCATTTTTGCAATATAAACCATGCACCCACTAATGTTCACTAACTTACATCCTGGTAGCGTGACTTTGTAGCAATATGTGTGTTTAGGACACCTTGAACAAACAAGAAAAAAGAGCAAGCAGCAACAGGATTATTATAATATAATGAGAAAGTAAACACATTATTTATTTATTATTCTTGGTTTGTCAATACACAGATTGTCTTAATAACCTCTTATTTGAAGGTGATCCTCTATACTGTTACATTCTAGCTAATCTTTTGGCTATATAGATATGAAGAGACTAAATAATTTCTTAATTTATTTTTGAATACTGATATCTTTTCCATGCATTTCAATTCTGAGTGATAATTTATTGTATAAAATGTGCCCAGCAGTACTATCGCTATCAGTTCAGTTCAACCACTTCAATGTAGATTATTTGCGGATTCCTCCACCACTTAAAATACAGATAGTAATCATTTCTTAGTTATTGATTCTTCCATCTCTTCTTAATAGACTAATTCCATATTTAGGGTTGAATACCAAGTAAGCATTTTTTGTTCTACTGATTTTTGTTTATTTCTAGCTAGTTTGCGGCTTATTGGGCCACTTTCAAGAAATAACTGACTAGCATCCCCAAGGGGCACTGGTTCTTAGGTAACCAAACCTTATAAGCAGAGAAAGTTGTGAACAAAACTTGTTTTTTAACATCATAAATCACAGTTTATGCAATGGACGCTATGAAATGTAATAAATAGATACACTATACAATATTACAGTATAACAGATTCTATGGTTAAGATGCTGTAGTTTTTGTGGTCATGAATTTGGTTCAGAACTGTCTAGTTCAGTGCTAGTCACTTATCTTGTATGACAACCACGTTTTACATTGTAAATTATAGTGTATGCAATGGACAATGTTAAACACAGTCAAGTAATGTTGCTATAATGTTGAAATTAGTGAGGTAAGTAGGATATGGAATTTGAAATTATTTTGTGTTTGAATTTTATGCAGCAGTATGTGTCATTATGACTGTCTGTGGACAGGTTGCTGGTTGATTGCATCATGTGACGCTTAAAAGAGCGGATGTACACAGCTGTAATTGATTATTTAGATGCAGCTGGAAAATTTTGAGCCAAGTTTTCGTTTATCTCAAGTGCTTCGAACAGGCTTAGTTTTCTTCCTTTGTTGGCTATATGTAGCACTTTTGTGTGGACTTGGTGTCTGTCTCCTTCCTTCAGCTCATGTTCAGCAAAGGTGGATTCTAGTTTATGCGATCTCCAACTGCATTAATGTACAATCCTGCCTGTTTCACCAATATACAGTTTTTAGTAGTAACTGCAAGTGATTTTATAAATACAACTGTTACTTGATAAATCTGTTTTGTCCTTGCTTTTGTATTAGATATGAGCTTTAGTGCCTCTTACATAAAATGAAGTTTTATAATTGCAGGATTTGAGAGTTCTGGCTAATTTGTTGGATAGTTTTTGTAAATATGTGGTAATACACCATTGCTGTAGAGGGGGCATACATGTAGGGCAACATTTTACTGCTTTCTTTCATGTGTAGAATGTTATCAATTACCTCAGGGATATAGCTACTGTTAGATGCAATACATTTAATGACGTCTTATTCTGTCTGAAAATAACATTTGACATTGGTGTGGATGTAAGATGATGTATCATGGAATGGAAGACAGTATTTTTGTCTATAGCTGGATGTTGTCAACATGAGCGTATTACCATGTCTATTGTTATGAATTTTCTATAAATTTTGAAACTATGTATGAAATCTAGGACGTTAATGGTTTTTTCATCAATCTCCATGGTGAACTGTATGTTTTTGTGATGCGAGATTAGATTATAGGAATGTGTTCAACTGTCTTTTGGTAAGAGTCCACACAAACAGTACATCATCTACATACCTACACCAATATTTGATATTAACACTGAGAAATTCGTATGTTGGAACTGTTTATTGAAATGGTCCATCAAGATTTCTGCTAAAAGGGGATTGAGTGGAGATCCCATTGCAAGCCAGCTAGCTGTATGTGTAGAGTACCTTCGAATTGAAAATAATTTTGTTGTTAACATATCTCAGTGGCCAGTCTTATATCTGCTACTTGCACATGATTAACACATGCTGTGTATATTGGTTCTGTCAAACTACTGAGGCATTCTTTGACTGGTATGTTTGTAAATAAGCTGCTAACTTGAGAAAATACTAGTTTTTCACTATGTGGAATAGGGATGTTTCTAATTTTGTTAATGCGGTCCACAGAACTTACGATTCCAAATTTAGATTTAAATTTTGTTTTGGTTTTGAAACAGAAATGTAATTCTTTGATAATTTTGTAGTATGATACGTTGCGGGTTGGTCCAAGAGGTCATAAAGGTTGACCTTCCTTGTGTAGTTTAGGAGCTACTGGTTTCATATTGATTAAATACTTACTTATCTTCATATTCAGGTATTATGCTTTTGCAGGTCTTGGTTAAGCCTTTAATTTCTTCATTAAAGGTTTTGGTGGGATCTTGGGTCAGAATGTGGTAAGAATTTGGTGTGAATTCTTGTTTCACTTTCTCAACATAATCACTTTTTTCCACGAGAACCAAAGCACTACTTTTAGCAGGTTTCATGAGAATGTTGTTAGTTTCAGTAATTTTCTTCTTTAAGTTCTTTAAGTCATTTTTTTGTATCATGACTTACTGTGTGTTTGGTTGCAATATCATTGTTTACACTTTATTCTATATCAATTTTTAATGCAACTAACTGTTTTTGGAAAGTTTATAGGGAGGGGTTTTGAAACCTATTTCACATATTGTAATAAAGCTTCTCTATATTTAACTAAGCCATACTATTTTCTTCTGTGTGCATTATTGTTGCTACTATATATAAAGAGTAAAGTGACTGTCATGATATTAAGTTCTCTAAACTTATTTCTGAACGATTGTCTTGGGGTCAAATTTCCAATGCACAACACATTTCTTCTGAACCTTCACCTAATGTATATATCTGCACACGTGCAGCACTTGCCTTGACTATAAGGCAGTATGATGAGTGGGAGTAGATTGCGAAGTTAGGTTGTTGTCTTTATTTGCTGTTCCAGGCATCTTTCTCAAGAAGAATATGCTAGTGCTTATTTTTGAGCATACTTTGCTGATATGATGCTTCCTTTCCAAGTGTTTATCAATGGTAACACCCAAAAACGTGTGACTCCTTACTTCTTTGAGAACTGAATTACCAAGTTTAAGGCAAATGTTGTTAATCTTTGTAGTTTATTTGTTTGTGATTATATGCATGTTGTATTATTTGCATTTACAAAGAACTTGTATTCACTGAAATATTTGTAAGCCCCCTCAGATTTGCAAAGGTACTTGATACCAGTTTTTCTATTGAGTCACTTTTTACTATGAGTGAAGTGTCATCTGTAAACATTACAAACATTACTACATCATCACCCATTGCTGATGTCGTATCATTTACATACAGAATGAAAAGGCTGGTTCCCAGAACTGATCCTAAAGGTAAACCATAATTTCCTAGCTGATAATTAGAGCATGTATTTACAGTAGTGTCACTTATTTTATGCTTTAATACTATACTCTGCTCTCTGTGTCCCACTAATTCTTTTATGATGTCCGCTGCCTTCCTTCTAATGCTGTAACAGTTTAATGTTTGTATTAATTTGCTGCGAGATACACAATTAAATGCCTTTCAAAGGTAAAGCAAAATTCCACAGACTTTTCTTTGCTCATCTAACGCCCTAATAATATCAGCTACAAAGTTAGGTGTGGCAGTAGACCTACTTTTTCTAAAACGTTATTTTCCTCTATAATATATAATAATCTTTCCTTGAAGGCACTTTTTCATAGTTTTAGATAAGACTAATGTAACTGCAATTGGGCTATAGTTTGTAGGACTTTTCTTACAACATTCCTATAAAGAGACACAATCTTACTGTTCTTGAAGCATCTAGAAAATATACTATTTTCCATAGCTGAGTCTATCAAATCAGTCATAAGTTTTTGTAATCAATAACCACATCATGTTACTACACAAATAGGTATTCCGTCAAAACCTTATTTGTTTATGTGGTTTACAGAATGTATTATTTTTTCTATCTCTGCATTCTGCTACACTGGAGATATTATTCATATTTCGTGATTTTTGGGAGTTATTGGCATCTTTTACGTGTTTTTCCTCTACTTCATCATAACATTCATTAAAATTATTGCTGGCATCATTTGGATTTCTACATACCTTCCCATCTTTCTCTAAATTTATATTACTGTTATCTTTCCTATCAAAACCATTCCCATACCAATTTTAGTGGGTCCATACAGTCCTAGAAATTTCAGTTTAGTAAAAACTAGATTTAGTTTCTGTTATTATCCTCCTGTAAGTTGTCTTTTTGTCCTTGCAAGTGTCAGTGTTGACTGTAGTTTTGTTTATGAACCATGATTTGCCATTTGCAGTCCACCCTTTATTTTATAATGTTTGATGTTATCCATCTCTTAGCATTTCCCATATTCAGATTTATGGATACAACGGGACAAGCAATATTTATGTGGCCACCTAATGTTGAGCAAAAGTATTTCCATTGTACTCTATGTTATTTGATGAATGTATTTTTCCCCGGTGAAATGTGAAATGTCATTTATTCAACTCATTACAGACAATTCAAAAATATTTTGATTTTTCTGTATGGGAGACATGTATTATTAGAAGAAATTCACAGAAGAGAAGCTCACATTACTTTATATACATTTTAGAGATACAGCTGCACAAATACTTATCACAGTTTTCAGCACACAGTAAAATAAAACAAAATAAAAAGAGAGAAATGGGCCTCAATGCATTCTTCAATAGAATAGTGGCACATTCTCACCTGAGAAAGCAAATAGCAATGTTTTTTAGTGAACCAGCTCCACCTCTCATTTATTACTGCCTTTTACTTTACTGTAAATTTTTAACCTCATGTATTCTGGTGTCTGGGCATACAGCTTTAAAAAGTGTATCGGAGGTTAAAAATTTTCTTTGTGATGAGTGCTATAGTTGTGGTGGAAATGAAAAATGTCAGTTGCACATTTTTTTTTGTATAAGAAAATCAACACATCGTTCATGTAAAGAAATGAAATGGATAATATTATTAAATTTTTTAGCAGTGGTCCACATGATACCCACTGTTTTGCAAACACATTTGTTCCTAATTATTTTATTTATTTATTGTTCCGTGGGACCAAATTAAGGAGAAGTCTCCATGGTCATGGAACGAGTCAATACATGAAATTATAACACGATATTAGAAACAGATATAATGAAATATAAAAAAAAACATATTCAGGTGACAAGTCGTAAGTTTAAATGAAGACAATCAACAATGTAACACTGGAATTTGCTTAATTTTTTAGCTCTTCCAGGAGCTCCTCGACAGAATAGAAGGAGTGAGCCATGAGGAAACTCTTCAGTTTAGACTTAAAAGAGTTTGGGCTACTGGTAAGATTTTTGAGTTCTTGTGGTAGCTTATTGAAAATGGATGCAGCAGAATACTGCACTCCTTTCTGCACAAGAGTCAAGGAAGTGCATTCTACATGCAGATTTGATTTCTGCCTAGTATTAACTGAGTGAAAGCTGCTAACTCTTGGGAATAAGCTAATATTACTAACAACAAACGACATTAAAGAAAATATATTCTGTAAAGGCAATGTCAGAATTCCCAGACTATTGAATAGGGGTGGACAAGAGGTTCTCGAACTTACACCACATATAGCTCGAACAGCCCGTTTTTGAGCCAAAAATACCCTTTTTGAATCAGAAGAATTACCCCAAAAAATAATACCATACGACATAAGCGTATGAAAATATGCGAAGTAGACTACTTTTCGTGTTGAAGTGTCACTTATTTCAGATACTGTTCTAATGGTAAATAAAGTGGCATTTAGTTTCTGAACAAGATCCTGGACATGGGCTTTCCACAACAGCTTACTATCTATCCGAACGCCTAGGAATTTGAACTGTTCCGTCTCGCTTATAATATGCCCATTCTGTCTGATCAAAATATCGGTTCTTGTTGAATTGTGAGTTAGAAACTGTAAAAACTAAGTCTTACTGTGATTTAGCATCAAATTATTTTCCACAAGCCACGAACTTATTTCATGAACTACATTATTTGTTACTGTTTCAATATTACACACAAGATCCTTCACTATCAAGCTGGTGTCATCAGCAAACAGAAATATTTTTGAATCACCTATAATACTAGAAGGCATATCATTTATATAAATAAGAAACAGCAGTGGCCCCAGCACCGACCCTTGGGGAACGCCCCACTTAACAGTGCCCCATTGGGACTGAACATCACTACCACTCTCAATATTGCGGAGAATCACCCTCTGCTTTCTGTTCTTAAAGTAAGAGGCGAACCAATTGTAAGCTACTCCCCTTACTCCATAATGGTCCAACTTCTGGAGTAATATTTTGTGGTCAACACGGTCAAAAGCCTTCGTTAAATCAAAGAAAATACCTAGCGTTCGCAACCTTTTATTTAATCCGTCCAAAACCTCACAGAGAAAAGAGAATATAGCATTTTCAGTTGTTAAACCATTTCTAAAACCAAACTGAACATTTGACAGCAAATTATGTGAATTTAAATGCTCCAGTAACCTTGTATATACAACTTTCTCGATAACTTTAGCAAACAATGTATAACTGACTCAAAGTGGCAGTGGTAGACTATCTTTCTGGTGTTTGTGTTTGTGGCACATGACAAAATACATATTTCAAATGCTAAGCTCTTGAATTTATTTGCTATGTAGTCAATGTATACCTTCAAATTCAAATTTTTATCAAGATTTACACCAACGAACTTCACATTATTTGCTTCTGTGATGTCCTGATCATGGCAAGTTACTTTTATTTCACTCTAGCCTAACGATTTACTTTCAAATTGCAACATTTTACTTTTAGTTACCATTAGCTTCAGTCCATTTTGTTGAAATTGAGATTCAGAATTTTCTAGAATATTTTTACACTTTCTGGGATTATTTCAGGTACCTCATTTTCAATTAAAGCTGATCTGTCATCACCAAATACAACTGAATGAACTTCAATTACAAGCAGTAGGTCATTTATGTTGAAGAGCAATAGACAACGACCAAATATCAAACATTGTGGCACTCCTTGGGAAACAGTTTTCCAGTTTTAGGAGTAATTGTTTGAATTTGAAGTTACAGTTACACTAATCTTTATTTTCTATCTGTTAAGTTAGAGTTGAACCATTGAAAGCAATGTTCCTGATTCAATATATCTGTAGTTTGTGTAGGAGTGAGGTGTAGCTCATTGTATCAAATGCTTTTTGTCAGATCATAGAATATGCCTGTGACCTTTCTATCCTTATCTAATGTGGAGCGTATTTCTGAGGACATTTACAATGCTTTTGCCATTTTGGAAACCAAACTGATTTTTGAAAAGTATGTCACTTACAGCAAAAAAAAAGAATATATTTTCCTGCAATCTTTCTAAACACTTTAGAGAAGACTAGCAGAAGAGAAATGAGGCAATAATTTTACATATCTTCTTTCGAACCTTTTTTCAATAATGTTTTTATCTCAGCATTTTCAATAGGTTTGGAAAAAATATGTGCTGGTTTATAATAATCAACAGTAGTATTGAAACGCTACCATGGAACCCTTGATTACAGATACGTGTATTTCATTTCTGTGAAATGAGGTTATTTTTATAAACAATATTTCATTTTCCGCATCCTTTAGTGGGGGGATTTTTTTCAAATTGTTTAAATGATGTGTTCTGATTGTTTTCCAAGATTATTAAATTTACTTTGTCTTAATAGGCTTCCATTCTGCATCTGATCTTGATACATTTAAGATCAATAATTCATTTACATAACTGGACACTGGAACAGGGTTTACTATAATCAGATCCAGTTTTCTAAATTGCTTGATGTTTGACTTTGGCTCCAAATCTGACTTAACAACTGACCACACAGGTTTCCTGAACACAGATTTTAGCATTTAATGTAGATATTAAAATCAGGATTTCTGTTTGATTTTAGCTCATTGTGAAGCTATTTCCTTTTGATAGTAGAGATTTTTATTTCTGGTGTAATCCACTTAAGTTTGCTGCTTACATTCTTTTGCCAAGTTCTGGTAGGAAAAGATTAATTGAATACAGCTAAGAAACAGTTTAAGAACTTGTCATAGTTTCTGATGCTTGACCTATAGTGGTCTACAGGTCAGCTTACAACACTTAGTTTACTGTTGGGAATATCCATATTACTTTTGCTGAAATTCCTTTTTTGTGCATTTCTGGAGTCTATAATTTATTTGGTTTTGGGGATTCAATAGCAGAAATGAATGATTTGAAATACATGGTTTGAGCAGTACTTATTTGTGTTGTCACATTCGTAGATAATAATACCTTTGCACTGCTGATTTTTCTAGTACCTTCAGAAAAATTTAACTGGAAACCAGATGTTTAAATGAAGTCACGGAATTTCGATGATACACTGGTTTCAACTAACACATTTTATTTTAAGTTTATTACCCCGTTTCTGAATTTTTCCATGAGACATTGGACTTTAAATACGAACACCTATGTTACAGTGTATTCAGGAATTCTACAGATTGTTATAAACACAGTATTCAGACCAGTCAACTCTACAGAACAACTCCAAAACAAAGTCTAGTCCAATGATTAAAATTTTGTCTTTCTTTGTAATGTACTGAAGAATCAATAAGAATGCCGGACCAACTGGATAACTTAAAATTATCAATATTATATAAAACTTTTATACAGTATTCTATTAGTTCATTAGGCAAATTATTTCGATATTTACACATTACGAAAGTAGTATTTAAAGTTAATCAGTTTGAGAATATTTGAGGTTTGGTAGTTCTGCTGTTAAGACAGTCTTAATTAATATTCGTTATCTACTTAATTTTTTTGACTTCAGCTGCCTAAATACAAAAATAATTTTTTCGAAGCAAACACTGAGTCTTGATATTTAAGCTGCTTGTCAATGCGGTATTGATTACTTACACTATTACGTATTCTGAGGAATGAGTTACCCTGTCACAATGAATATCTCTGTGAGCGAATGACTTTGAGCGAAAGGAAGTCTTAATATGTTTTCTGCTAGTGAACATCAATAAATGATGTTTTGTGAAATTTTGTGTCGACCGAAGTTTAAGATGTAGAATTGAATCTGATTTACCATTTGGTCACTCCTCCCTGTAGTAATAGGTGGAAGTCCTAAATGTAAGTTGTTGGATAATAAAGTTTAATTAATTTTCCAGTCGATCTATTTCTTTGACGTGTAAATTAGGGAAAATAGCCAAGTAAAGAATATTTCTATCGTCTGGTCGTGGAATCGATGAGTTTATCAACATTCTCTGAGGCATTTGTAATTCATCGTGTCCAAATATTTGTAAAATGATTGACAAATAAGCTGCTGGAACTGATACTGAAAACAACAGTTGGGAAACTTTACCACGAAATTTTACGTTAATTGGTAGTAACTTATCTCCAGAAACTAGGGTTGTTTACAGTAACTTGTCGTGATACGGTAAATATTGATAGTGTAGATAAAGCACCGTCATTAACCTGAAAAGACTAAATACATGGTACATGACGATCAATAAATACATTACGATAATAAATACATGTGTGCAATGAGGATCGTGAAGACAGTATTAGGTACAGGTAGAAGTTGTGAAAAATTTTCAAATGACATTACTACCACTACTTCTTCTACTTCTCGTTCCACTTAGCCCGTTGGTTATCAACAACGATGCCAGTGTTAAGCCGAGTAAAATAGAATTACGCCTATGTGACTCAGTATTAACGTACCAAACTACTGATCTAAAGCTCGTGTTTTCGGTCCCCAGTCAATCTAGAATGTTTATCTGTTTCCTCTCCCACTCACCATAAGTGGCTGGCTAAGTAGTCTCAGTTGTAGGACGAAGGCAACAGCATCCAATAGGATGTTACCTAGCAAAGCACTGTGGTGTTTAAACTGACATATGGGTGTCAGAACAGCTTTACATTTTTAACTTGCCCTCATTAAAACTAATTTCAGCAACAGAAAGCACTGTAACCAAAAGGCATAGGTCTGGAATCTCTCATGAGATGTTCCACAAGGATCATTGCATGGACCACTGCTACTTATAATCGTTTTAAATGGCATGCCCTACAATACAAGTACCTTAATGGTTTGCATGACTCAATCCAGACAATGTTTTTATTTTTGGGAAATGTGTAGCATACTAAAACCACAGAACAAAGTGTTTATTAAGTTACATAATACTTTGTTTGAAGATAATCAGTTGACTATACGGACAAGGGGGGGGGGGGCTAGGGAGGAAACTATGAATGTTATTTTCAACATATGTCCAAACTTGATATTGAGTGATTATGTACCAGAAGATGACCAGAAGATTCTACCCTGAAACAATGTGGCAGGAAGTTACATCCAGCAGTTCTCCAGATATTTCTTAGAACAGTCTAAATTTTTGGAAGTTTTGAATATCAAAATTTGAAAATAGCTCAAAAGATGATGTTATTTATTTAACATTTCAAAATACCAAAATTGTATGTTGTTTCTAAGCTATTTGTATTTTCTACTGTTGTATTCTGTCATGTATGTGAAGTTACCTACTTAACAGCATGCAGCTCAACATTTAACCATTAACCACATTGTACAGAATTGAGAAATAATGTTCACTGAATCTTTGATCTTCCTTTCTCTCCATTTGTCATGTGTACTGTCATTGGCAGGGACTGATACTATTCTGTATGTAGCTAAGCTTTGTAACATGTCAACCCCCATTGTAAAGTATTTTTTAAGTTACTAAGAATGCTATTGATTGCCTTAAAATCCATAAGTGTGCATGAATAAATAAATACACCATGAAAGAGTTTGGTTTCGTGATATTGGTATTCACAAAGTGTAATGTAATACTTCCAATAACTAGGTGTTCTGGATACGTGATGTATGCTTAGTCATAAATCTGACTCTGCTGTTATGTCTTACCAGTTTTATTTCAGATTACTCACTGAATGAAATAGTGCAGTGTTTCAGACATTGGACTCACATTTGGATGAGATACTGTTCATATCCCTGTCTAGTCACTGAGATCTAGATTTTGTATAATTTCCCTGAAATGTTTAAGATGAAATACAGACTGGTTTATTTGAAAAGCTTGATATCTGTCTCTAATGACTGTATCATCAACAAGACATTCCATAAATTATTGTAGTCTATCATATTGGAAGATAGATCATATGAAGGGTAATCATGAGATGGATAATAGACTATGGTAACAGGAGCAGTAAGTTTCCTTACATGTCTTTTGATGAATGTGATGACAGAGCTTTGATAAAGTGAGTTCTGTGCCTCATTTTTAATTTATTGTTAACTCTTACCTTTCATCTTTAATGCATTCACTTCATTTGGCTTTACAGATTTTATAGGTTCACCATGGTGGTTGTACAGTTGTTCACTGCTGACATTTTCTAAAATTTTTGTGAAGGTATCTCACCTGAGGAACAATAATATCCTCAGCAAATTACTGTTTGGATTTAAGAAGAGATTCTCTAATGACAATGTTCACTCACAAAATTTTACATGCATTAAATAGTAAAATAGTGCTTGTTGGTATTTTGTACAACCTATCTAAAACATTTGACTGTGTGAATCACAGTATTCTTTTAGATAAATTGAAGTTTTAGGCATTTGTGGGTATAGCCAACCAGTGGATGTCATATCTATCGAAAAGAATGCAGAAAGTTGTACTTGGTAATCCAGCCAATATAGTCGGCCTGTGTTAATCCAACTGGGAAGAAATCACTTGTGAGATTCTACAAGGCTCAGTCTTAAGTCCAGTATTGTTTCTCATAAAAACAATCTTCCATCTAATATACAATAAGCAGAATTAGTTCTTTTTGCAGATGGCAATAGTATTGTAATTAATCTAGGTATATGTACAGAAACAGAATGAATGGTAAACAATGTTCTCAAAAGTATCATTGACTGATTTTATGCAAATGGTCTCTCTCTCAATTTTAAAAAGGGGTGCAGTGACAAATGTAACACCTGGTGAGGAAATAATAAATTTGGTGGGAACTTCAAAATTTTTGTGTGTGCATATTGATGACAATTTAAACTTGGAAAAGAACATTCTCTACCTCCTAAAACAACTTAGTTCAGCCACATTTGCACTTAGAATCGTTGCAAATCTTAGGGAGAGAGAAATCAGTAAGTTGACATATTTTACATATTTTCATTCAAAAATGTCATATGGAATTATGTTTTAGAGTAAATCAACTTTAAGAAAGAAAGTCTTCATAGCTCAAAAACATGCTGTAAGAAATATATGGTGCTCACCCACGATCATGTAGTAGGCATCTGTTTAAGGAGTTGGGCATTCTGACTACTGTTTCATAGCATATTTATTCCCTCCTGAAGTTTTTTTGTAAATAATTCACTGCAGTTCAAAAGAAACAGTGATATACATAATTACAATACCAGAAGGTAAAAAATGACATTCATTACTCGACATTAAGGTTGTGTTTAGCACAAAAAGGGCTGTATAATGCTGCAGCTAAAAATGTTTGAATACTTAGCTGGAGATATAAAATGTCTGGCAGCAGCAAAGTTAAATTTAAAAACAAACTGAAAAGTTTCTCCATGACAACTCCACTCTGTAGAAAAATTTCTGTTATTGTAACATGTAAAAGGTGGTGGGTAACAATTACTAACTCACATCTGTATTCTTTTTGTTTCTATCTTTATTTTTTCTCTTTTCTTTTTTTTAACAAAAATAAATGTTCAGCATGCAGCCATATTTAAAAATTAATTTGCAATGTGAATGTAAAATGACTTTTTCCACATTGCAATTTATTGTACAAAATGACCTGTAGAACATGAAACTGACTGACTTCGTAATCACCAACGTGTTTGATAGCATTAATGGTCAAACCTGGTGGATTCTAGCATATTCATGAATACTTTTGTTTTTGTATATGTCAGTGTTCATACAAATGAGTTCCAATGGGAGAGACATTGGAATGTTACAATGGGCAAATATAGCTTGAAGATATGCCCTTAGCAGAAATTTTAGTCCACAGTAGCATTTGGAATGTGAAGGTAGATTTCAGTTTGTGTACTAACCAAAAGTGACATTGTGGGTTCAGCCATATCCAATACATTTCTTAGAAATTAGTGAGCAAGCTGTTTTTTGTACTCTAATAATAGTAAATAGACAAGTTTCCCATTTTGTCTGTAATACCACTGCTGCTGCCAGTTATGAGTATTGAAAGTGAGTGAATATCACAGTAATTAAGAGGGGCAGAATAATTATTACAAGCTTTTTAAAGTGTGACAACCAAATGCAAAATTTTGTTGCTTGTAACTTAAATATGAGGTCAAATACATCAGAAAACTTGTAGCAGTGTACTATATTATCTTTTGATAGCAAATAAAATTTCAGCCCTGAGAATTTGCTGTCTTAGGTTGGAATTCTGTAACTTAAACATTGACCTCATGCAAGAAGTAACAGCAGAGCTCTTGAGCAACTGAATTGTGAGATCAGCAGTGGTGTGTGTGTGTGTGTGTGTGTGTGTGTGTGTGTGTGTGTGTGTGTGTGTGTGTGTGTGTATCAGATGCTCGAGGATATGTGAATGTAATTTGGACAGTAAAGGTTGCAAATCATTTTTCACGTGGTATAGTGTGTCAACAAGCTTGTTTCAAAGTTGTTTGTTTACTGCTCTGTAAAACAGTAAAACATTGCACCAGCTCAAATGCAACCCCACGGTGAAGCTGTTCTTGAATGTGGGATGAGTTAACTGATATTTGTAAGCAGTTGGACATTGTCTTAATACTGTCAAATGATTGGAAGCTGCTGTAAATGGGTGTTTTGGGAGGGTTCTCCAGAGTCCTGTAATAGGGGTACCAAAGATAGCTCAAGTATTACCCTCTCCTGTGGATACTGTCTTGTCCAGTAGAGGTGTGGAATCTGTCACTACTTATCCAGTTGTCTGTGAGTGCTTTGTCAGTGTTAGAGCTAGGCACCCTTTACAGGGGAGACAGTGCTCAGGGAAAACCCGAGGCGTTTTGTTACAACTATCAACTATCCCCTTAACCAACAAGTTTGAGGTGCTGTCTTCCACTGAAATAAAAACTGAGCCAGTGAGACTCATCTCACTTGTTGGGAAACCTACTGTGTTCTGTGGCCAAAAAAGGCAAATACAAATGGTTAGGGTGTATTAATCACCAGCAGTTCAAATGTATGGTCTATAATGGTACTCCTTTGGAAAATGATGGCAAGGGATGAGAAGAAACACCAGGAGCACTCAGTGTAAATATCTGGGAGCATCATTCAACATGTTGAAGAGCCTGTTCCAACAGCCATTCAGAGAACAGAGTGGAACCAATTACAGATCGTGGCACACATTGGAACAAATGATCCCTGTTATCTGGGCTCCAAGGTCAGACTTGGATCATTCCAGCAATTGGCAGAGAAGGGTGAGAAGACCAATCTTGATCACAGAGTTTCAGTGAAGCTCACAGTTTGCAGCGTTGCTCCAAGAACTCATTGTGGCCGCCTGATTCTGATTGGAATGGAGAGACTGATTCAGAGACTTTGAAGGTTCTGCGACAAGCTAGACTGTGACTTCCTGGACAAGTGCCACAGGGTTGAGAACAATAGGGTCACCGCTAAACCTTCAGAGACTGCTTTCCAGATAGTTGATTTTTGTGGGGGTGCACACTTTTTTTTAGATTAGATGACATTCCAAAAAGTCTAGATAATGATAGCTGTAGAGGCTTTGAAGTGTCACTATAAGATGATAAAAAAACGAGAACCCCCTATAGGTGATACTATTAAAATTGTAATGATTAACTGCTGGAGTGTTCAGAACAAAGTGTCATAGTTTAAAGCTCCCCCGAAAAACAATGGAGCTCATGTAATACTAATTACAGAAAGGTGGTTAACACCCAAAATTGATAGCAGTGAGATTTTTGAGGAAAATTTAAGTGTGTATTGAGATGATATAGAAATGGAAATAGAAGTGTATTTTTCACAGTAGACAAGAAACTCAAATTCACTGAGACAGAAAATGAAACTGAGCATGAGATTTTCTCTGCAAGATTCATTAATAAAGGTGAGCATAATCTTATAATCAGATCCTTCTATCAACAATCAGACTCATCTCCAGATGTAACTTCACCAATTGCACTGTCATCATCAGAGAAGGCATAAATCATCCAACAGTCATTTGGCAAAAGTTCCAGTTTTGTAAGTGGTGTTTGTGACAGGAGACAAATATCCTGTGACTCATTGTAAAATGCATTCTCTGAAAAATAATGAGAGTAATAGTTCAGAAACCCATTCGTGATGGAAATACGTTAAATCTAGTGCAAGAAAGACACCTGACCCCTTTGAGGAGGTCCAAAGTAAAACTGGTAACAGTGACCGTAAGGCAGATGTAGCAACAATGATCACTGAAGCACAAAAGGCAACTAAAACAAGTAAAATGATCTATATGGTGAGCAAACAAGTGAACAGCAGCAGTGTCGTATCCCAATGAAGAACTCTAAACATTTAGCTTTGGAGGGCAGAACGGAGAGCTGTGGGTTGGGTTTAGAAGAGTAGTTGACCATGCACTTGATAGATATGTACCCAGTAGAACAGTTGATGATGGAACTGTAAGCAAACTTGTAAAGAAACAGTGTGTACTGCATGATAGGTGTAAAGTAAAGCATAGTGTCATGGATAGTGAGGTTCTGGATGAAAAACATTTGGCTGTCGAGAAGGCTATGCTTCAAGCCTTCAGCGAGTGTCATAGCAGAATAATATCAAAGAATCTCTCACCAAACCTGAAGAAGTTCTGGTTGTGTGTGAAGGCTATTAATCATTCCAAGACTAGTTCCAGACCCATGTGGATGACAGGAAATGAAACAGAGGGTAGCAAAGGAAAAACAGAAATGCTGAATTCCATTTACAAATGTTCCTTTACAAAGGAAAATCCAGGAGTATTGCTCCACTTTAATTCTTGACCACTGCATATATGAGTGATATAGATTTAGTCAAGTGGTGTTGAAAAACAGATTAAACTGCTAAAACTGAACACGACACCAGGTCCAGTGGAATTCCTATCAGGTTGTATCAGAGTTAACCCCTCATTGAACCATAATCTACTGTAGACTCCTCAGGCGAAAAACCATCCCCAAAAGCTGGAAGAAAGCACAGATCACAATCTTGTAAGAGGATTAGCCGAAATGATCCATAGAACTACTGCCCAGTATCCTTGGCATCCATTAGTTGTAAAATCTTAACATGTATTCTGAACTAAAACATAATGAGGTATCTTGAACAGAATGTCGTCCTTCATCCCAACCAATATGGATTCCGAAAACACTTATCGTGTGAAACCCAACTTGCACTTTTCTCACTTGACATCCTGAAAGCCATGGATGAAGACAGCCAGTTAGATGCAGTATTTCTTGATTTCCAACAAATAGTTGACTCAGTACCATACCTATGCTTATTATCGAAGGTATGTTCATTTGGGGTTCAAATGGCTCTGAGCACTATGGGACTTAACATCTGTGGTCATCAGTCCCCTAGAACTTAGAACCACTTAAACCTAACTAACCTAAGGACGTCACATACATCCATGCCCGAGGCAGGATTCGAACCTGCGACCGCAGAGGTCACGCGGTTCCAGACTGAAGCGCCTAGACCGCACGGCCACACCGGCCGGCTGTTCATATGGGGTACTGAGTGTAATTTGTGACTAGATTGATGATTTCATGGCAGGGAGACTGCAGCATGTTATCTTGGATGGAGGGTTATTGACAGATGTAGAAGTAGCTTCAAGTGTGCATTAATCCTTGCTGTTCGCATTGTATATTAATGACCTTGCAGATAATGTTAATAGTAACCTCGGACTTTTCACACATCATGCAGTCGTGTATAATCAAATACTGTCTTTTAAGCTGCACAAAAATTCTGTCAGATCGTGATAAGATTTCAAAGTATTGCAAAGATTGGCAACTTGTTTTAAATGTTGAAGATGTTAAATTGTACTTTTCACAAAGTGGAAAAAAAGTAGTATCGTGTGACTAAAATATCAATGACTCATAATTAGAATTGGTCAACTCATACAAATATATGGGTGTAACAGTTTGTTGGATATGAAATGAAACAATCACATAGGCTCAGTCATAGGTAAATCAGGTGGCAGATTTTGGTTCATTGGTAGAGCATTAGGGAAATGCAATCGATCTACAAAGGCTATTGCTTACAAAACACTTACGTGACCTATCCTAGAATATTCCTCAAATATACCTCTACAAAATAGGATTTATGGAGAATTTTGAATGTATGCAGAGGAGGACAGCATGAATGTTCATAGATTTGTTTGATATCTGGGAGAGTTTCACGTAGATGCAGAAGAAACTAAACTGGTAAATACTTTAAGATAGATACAAGCCATCCCAAGAAAGCCTACTAGCAAGAACCAGCTTTAAATGAGTCTAGAAATATACTACATCCCCTTCATGATGCTCCCATAAGGTTGCAAGTATAAAATTAGATTAATTACAGTGTCCATAGAGATGAATAAACAGCCATTCTCCCCATGGTCGATATGTGAATGGAACAGGAAGAAGTGCTAATAACTAATACAATGGGAAGCACACTATGCCATACACTTCATAGTGGTGTGTGGAATATGGATGTAGATGTAGAAAAAATCTTATGTTTGTTAACCTCGTTTTTCCCTAGCAGTTTCTCATGAGAGGCAGAATGACAAAACATGTGCACAATTAAAGGCATGTGCTGTTAGAATCATAAAAATTTTAATTAACAGGCCCCTAATTTTAAATATAAAGTAATAAAATAAAACAATATTTTGTGTGGGGGTGGGACAGTTATAAACAGTGATTTTATATACACACAATTAAAACTGAGTAATATGCCTGCATTTAGAAGAAGCAAGACTCAAACACATGTATGACATCAAGATTTAGGTTTTGGTTCAAATGGCTCTGAGCACTATGCGACTTAACTGCTGAGGTAATCAGTCGCATTTAGGTTTTCCATGGTTGCTTAAGGTGAATGCTGGGGTTGCCCACAGGCACTAAAGGCCAATCTGTTGTGCCCCCACACTGACAACAACACTAATAATAATAATAATAATAATAATAATAATAATAATAAGAAGAATTATCATCATCATCATCATCATCATCATCATCATCATCATCATCATCATCATGTGGGATTATGCTGTTTCAATGGGTGAAATCCTGTGCAGGCTCTTCAACAATGCCATCCTAGAATTCACTTTAAGCAATCTAAGATTGTACATAAAATGCATTATCTATTGTTTATCTTGCACATAAATTGGCTTTGTCATTGGTCCTTAATAATATAGTACATAATAATACATTAATTACTAAAAGTAAAAGAAACATGGTTTTGGTAATGTCATTATCATGCATATACAAAACTTTAAGCAATGAAAACTACAGATTGTAATATCAACAATATAAGGAAAGGTGACATGTTGAATGCAAACAGACACAATAAAAACACTGCTATACATTTAGCTTTCGCCCAAGGCCTTCTTCAGGAAAGGAAAGCACGTGCGCGTGCACACAAACCAAACACACCTCATACACACATAACAGTCATCTCTGCAGCTTGGACTGGCAGCAGTGTGTGAGCATGAGCTGTGATTGCTTGTGTGAATGAATGTGTATCTCTGTTGCCTTTCTGAAGAAGGCTTTGGCCAAAAGCTAAATGTGTGACATTCTTTTCATTGTGCCTGTCTGCATCTCAGGGGGTCATCTTTATTGTGAGTTGCAATCTATACATTTCCTTATATTGTCAATACAATAAAAAAATAAAATAAAATAAAATTTAGTGGCATGGACTCTACAGAGTTCTTTGTAAAGTCTTCATGGATTCACTTGGTGAGAGTTTCTGTACTTAATCTTCAATTTAACTATCATAAGTGCTAAGAGCTGGGTAAAAAAAAGGACAATTTTTCAAAGACTTTCTTTTCATGCAATGGAAATGTTAATGTATAAGGATTGTCTCGAACAAACGTGTCCAATGAAATATAGGATCAGAATAGCACACAATAGGCACCTGAAGAAAGTCATTGTTCACCATGACTGTTTCTGCATGAGATAAGATACCAGAGGTAAGTTATTCCAGGTGTGAATGGTACTTTGCAATTAATGTGAGTACCTAAAAGTTTTACCCAATAAAATTTGTACATCCGTTCATAATTCCAACAGAATATAGCATGGTTTGGTTGGATTATGTGGGAGTAAATAAATGGTAAACCATTTAAAAGCAAATTTAAGACATTTTTGTTATTTGTGGCTGAAATGTTCAAGTGTGTTATAGGTAATTATATTCCAGAATGAATTTTCACATTACAGTGGAGTGTGCTCTAATTACCAACTTACATATCAAACTCATGTGTTGGACTAGGACTCAAACCTGGTCTCTTTGCTTGTTGTGGGCAAGTGCTCTAGTGACTGGGCTACCCAAGCACAGTTTGCGACCTACCTTCATAGCTTTACTTCCAGCAGTACCTCTTCTCATACCTTCCAAACTTCTCAATTATTCTCCTGTACTCTTTGTGAGATTAGCACTCTAGGAAGGATATTGTGGATAAATAGCTTAGCCACAGTCTAGGAATTGTTTCCAGAATTAGCCACTGCTAGAAGGGTATGTTCCAATCCATACCACTCACTTGTCAAGTGTGTTAATATTTAGCAAAAGTAATTGGGCAGTCATGGACACATGGTGGCTTTTATGATAATGTTATGCCAGAATTTTTTTATTGTATAGATTTATAATTACTAATGTAATTATAATTGCTTTGGTCAATACCTCACAGTAACATTGTTTTCAAGGACAAAGCATGACTGCCACAGACAGTTTTTAGGTTCTGCAGTATTTAATGAACTGGATATTAAGCCCATAATGCTTGATTTAACATAGTAAGAGGGTCATATAATAATAGTGAAACATACTGTTCAGCCTATTTCCTTCCCTATCCTTCACCAAGTAGAGCTTGTGATCAATCTCTGATGATGACCTTACTATCAACGGGATGTTTAACACTAGTTATTCCTTCCTTCTATTATCGAGAACTGAATTTAAATTACAATTAATACTGTGCAATCCTACACCATATAATAAAAATGAAAAATGCAATACTGATGTGAACTATTATTATGTAATAAACATTAAAATGACGATGTAAATGAGGTTCAGTCCCTTGACAATCATGGGGGTGGGGAGACAGAGGTAAACATCATCTGTCACTCATATATCTCATCTTTTTAATTTCATTCTTGTATATGGTGTCTATTTGGGATCAACATATGCAGTTTCTTGAAGGCATTTTACTCTTTTTAATTACTGATGGTTCGTTACTCTGATGTGCTATCAGTGTAGTACTTGGAAAACCCTAATATTTTAAATAAATTATTTGGATTGAGAAAATCCAGCTGTAATTCTCTGAAGCCGGTATGAAAAGTAAACATAAATGGAAGCTGCATGCTGAAAATTCTTTTCACTTATAGAATGAAGGTCTTGCCTCTAGGCTAAATGCCTTCCATCATATTGTAGAAAAGCGCCAAGTTGAATTAGCTGTAATGTTGCAGAGAGCATAGGCAGGTAGCAGTTTCTTCGACAAAACCTTCTAAAATACCATAGAAACCATTTATTAATGAAATAACAGTATTGATTCCAGCTATAAGGGTGTTTCTGACAAAGCATTAAATTCATGTGCTACATTTCATGTGACATGCTATCACAAATCTGTGCCCCCAGTTAACAACCCAGTGGCATTTTTTGACAGACTGCAATGCGTATTTGTAATGCCCTTTTGTAAAAGTGTAAACAAGCACAGAATATCTGTTTACAAACATTTCACAGCTTCTAATTTTTGCATTTTTAATTTTTTTATACAGAAGTTTTGAGAAAGTTAGCTGTAATATATTAACAATCTCTCAATTCAGCTTCCACAAGGCTTCTCTCAACAGTAAGCATTTTTTTAAAAATTTCATAACTGAAATTCTGGCAAAATGAAACTTGGAGAAAGTCTTGTTGGTATTTCTATAACCTTGCTGAGGCTTTTTATTGTGTAGAACATAAAATTTTTTTCATGCGCACCTTACAGCAGCTTATGACTGCTTCGGATAACTAAAATTGCTTGTTTATTATCTGTAAATGTTGATCTGTCTATTTATTGTAACATGAACTACAGATTTGAACTAAATCACAAAGATTGAATAGAACTGAGGATACATTCAATCTTTAAACTTGGGCTGACATTTAATATTCTCATTTCATGTCCTCATGTAGTGGTGATGTCAACCACGGCTACTTCCTAATTTTAGACCAACTTTTACTGGCAGGGTTTCTTAAAAGGGCCAGCAAGTCACTGTGACCAGTGTCTCATACAAATTTCATGCAAGAGCCACTGAATGTATGACCACAGAGTTGTAGGGCATCCATTAAAATTCTTAGTGTAGAAGGTTCAGGAGAGTGTCTCTTACTGTAATACTACACCACAGCACAGTGACTCAGTTGGACTTTGATCCATTTATTGGGCCATAGGTTTTACCTCACACTTACACTGACCATGTTTCAGAAGTTAGTTTGGATCTGATGAAGACAGTAGCCAAAACATGTTATGAAGTTATGTAGTAAATAATAATTCATAAGCAGTCTAGACTATTATTCAGCTATAATTTTTGTAATATTTTTACATTCCATCCTGCATTTTCCATTGTTTGATTTTGCCTATTACACTTTTGCATGAGCTGTATTGACCTGTTAAGATTCTAGCAGCTTGTCTGTGAATTTTGTTTGATGAGTAGGCTCTACTGGCATACTTACTTGACAAGCACTTCAAATTCCATCAGAATTACAGTGGTATTTCCTAGACCCCTCCCAACAAATCTGAGTAGTTCTCCATTCACCTTACCACCGATTTACCCCTATTAAATGCCATTTCCGAGTACAGCCCCTGGAGATGAAAACAATGTGTGACAGTCCAGAAGTTACCACTAATATTGTATTGGATGCTACTGGGTTCATTTTCTTATGGCCATTAACTTGCTTGTATCCACATTTTGGAGGGCTGCTATTAATCACATGACATGGAAATTATGTTCTGCATTTCTGTATGATCATCTAGTGGTGATTCTTTTCTGTGGACAACAGCCTTTCATGGGAACAGTCTGAGCGTATCTGATAATTTTTTTCTGTGCATAGAGGACATTAGCAGTGCAACTTGTCTTCCTTTGCAGGAAGCTGATGTTACTTTCATTTCTGTTGAACATTTCCTCTTCCAGTATAACATGCTAAGTCTTATAATCCAAAAATTCTTTAAGCCAATCATATTTATGTGAAGATACATCATATAATCATATTTTGGTTATAAGTTGACACAGCAGTATAGACAATGTTGAGGTTCTGCAAGTTGACAAATGGGAATGAATGCATGATACTGTGCACTAGTGGACAAATGCTGCTATCAGAGCACAAAACATGTAAATATCTTAATTTAAGAGACTCTGACTGAAAAATGGGGTACCGGCTGCCTCATTCTACCTTCCTCAGCACCTTTAAACATTTTCTCAAAAATTTTGGCATGCAAAAATAGTCACACTTTTTTAAACATACAACTCGCCTCAAACTCCCATAAGCTCCCCTAGCTGTAATTTTCTCACACCTGCTAGCCCATTGCTGTAAGTCACTCATTCCCATCCACTTACAATTACCATTTTTCTCTCACTCATTCAGCCCATCTCATTGTCATTAACTCTTTGTGTGTGTCTCCTTTGTTACAGCCCCAGTCTCCTTCCACTGTCACTATCTCCATCTTGCTGTCTATTACTGCTAATATTTCATTTCTTCCTTTCTTCCAACTGCTGCTATCTCTTCTCACTGTCACTATCTCTCTCTTCCTCATGCTAATTGTCATAGTCATATACTCTGTTTCTCATGATCACAGGCTCTCACCCATTTCCACTTTCACTTTATTCTCACCCCCTGGCACTGTCCTCTTCACTCCTTTCCTAGAACTGGTCTGTCACTGTCAGCTATGTTCCACCAGTACTATCTCTCTCTCTCTCTCTCTCTCTCTCTCTCTCTCTCGGCATAAAAAAGCCTGAACGTTTGCACATAAGCCGGAGAAGCACAAGTCTTCTTCAGCTTCTCTCGCTAGGAAGGGGTCCCCTTGGGTCACTCCCTCCCCAGGTTTCTTCTAGTGGGAAAGATGACACCCACCAATGGCTGAAGAGCCCAAAAGCAGCTGATCGTAGGGCTTCACACTCATCCTCAGTCCCGGAGACTGAGCCAGTGAAGTCCTCTCAGCCAGGGAAACCCAAGGAGCAGCAAGAGAAATAAAAAAAGAAAACCCCTAAGACCAAGGAAATTGCAGTGGCACCCATACCACCACTACCTACAAGCTCTGCAGTTGAGGATAGGGTGGAGATTTTGACATCCGCTGAAGACCTAGATCTCGCCAGACCCTCAGGCAATAGATCGGTGGCAGCAGGTGACTCTGAGGCGTAAACTGCCTCATTCAATGTTCCATGTCTTCCCAGTCTCAAGATGTCATCCTCCAGTGGAATTGCGGCGGTTTTTTCCACCACCTGGCTGAGCTATGGCAGCTGTTAAGCTTTACACCTGCTATCTGCATTGCCCTCCAGGAAACCTGGTTCCCAGCAATGCGGACCCCTGCACTCCGCAGCTATAAGGGATATTACAGGAACCGTAGCGACTATAATCAAGTGTCAGGTGGAGTTTGCGTTTATGTCCTAAACTCGGTCTGTAGTGAACATGTGCCCCTTCAAACCCCTCTTGAAGCTGTGGCTGTCAGAATAAGGACGACACAGGAAGTAACTGTTTGCAATGTGTATCTTCCTCCAGATGGTGCAGTACCCCTGAATGTATTAGCTGCACTGATTGAACAACTCCCTAAACCTTCCCTACTTCCGGGAGATTTTAATGCCCATAACCCCTTGTGGGGTGGTACCATGCATACTGGCCTGGGCAGAGATGTCGAAACTTTACTGTCACAATTTGACCTCTGCCTCTTAAATATTGGGGCCGCCACACATTTGAGTGTGGCTCATAATAGTTACTCGGCCATTGATTTGCAGCCCAGGACTTCTTCCATCTATCCACTGGAGAGCACATGACGACCTGTGTGGTAGTGACCACTTCCCCATCTTCTTGTCATTGCCCCAGAGTCAGGCACATGGACGCCTGCCCAGATGGGCTTTGAACAAGGCGGACTGGGGAACTTTCACCTCTGCTGTCACCACTGAATCTCCCCCACACGGTAACATCGATGTGATGGTTGAGCAGGTGACTAGCACAATTGTTTCTGTGGCAGAAAACGTGACCCCTCACTCTTTAGGGTGCCTGAGGCTTTAGGCAGTCCCTTGGTGGTCGTCGGAAGTCACTGAAGCAATTAAGGAGCGTTGGCGAGCTCTACAGCAGCATAAGCGGCACCCTTCCCTGGAGCATCTCATAGCCTTTAAATGGCTCGGTGCCCGTGTTTGCTACCTTATCAAACAACAGGAGGAGTGTTTGGAGAGATACGTCTCCATCATTTGGTGCCACATGTCACCTTCCCAAGTCTGGGCAAAGATCAAACGTCTTTTCGGGTACTAGGTCCCAACAGCTGTCGGTGGTGTTACCATAGATGGCGAGTTATGTACCAACACAAATGCTCCTCAGTGCCCTTGCACATTGCCCCAACATAGCTCCTGGGCCTGATTGGATCCACAGCCAGATGATTAAACATCTCTCATCTGACTACAAGCGACATCTTCTCGTCATCTTCAACCAGATCTGGTGCGATGGTATCTTTCCATCGCAATGGTGGGAGAGCACCATCATTTCGGCGCTCAAACCCAGTAAAAACCTGCTTGATGTGGATAGCTATTGGCCCATCAGCCTCACCAACGTTCTTTGTAAGCTGCTGGAACGTATGGTATGTCAGCAGTTGGGTTGGGTCCTGGAGTCACATGGCTTGCTGGCTCCATGTTGGGGTGGCTTCCACCAGGGTCGATCTATCACTGATAATCTTGTGTCCATCGAGTCTGCCATCCAAACAGCCTTTTCCAGACACCAACACCTGATTGCCATCTTTTTGACTTACATAAAGCATACGACACCGCTTGGCGGCATCATATCCTTGCCACATTATATGAGTGGGGTCTCCGGGGACCACTCCCGATTTTTATCCAAAACTTCCTGTCACTCCATACTTTCCATGTCCAAGTTGGTGACTCCCATAGTTCCATCCATATCCAGGAGAATGGAGTCCCGCAGAGCTCTGTAGTGAGTCTCTCTCTATTTTTAGTGGCCATTAACAGTCTAGCAGCAGCTGTTGGGCCCTCCGTCTCACCTTCTCTGTATGCAGACAACTTCTGCATTTCGTGCTGCTGCTCCAGTACTGTTGTTGCTGAGCAGCGCCTCCAGGGAGCCATCCACAAGGCGCAGTCATGGGCTCTAGCCCACAGCTTCCAGTTTTTAGCCGCAAAGTCGTGTGTCATGCACATATGTCGGCGTCATACTGTTCATCTGTAACCTGCACTTTACCTTAATGATGATCCACTCACTGTAGTGGAGACATATCAATTCCTAGGACTGGTTTTCGATGCTCGATTGACTTGGCTCCCTCATCTTCATCAGCTTAAGCAAAAGTGCTGGCAGCACCTCAATGCCCTCTGTTGCCTGAGCAACACCAATTGGGATGCAGATCGCTGTACACTGCTGCAGCTCTACAGAGCCCTTGTCCAATCCTAAATTGACTGTGGGAGTGTGATTTATGGTTCAGTAGTGCCTTCAGCATTGCATTTACTCAACCCTGTGCACCAATGTGGGATTCGATTAACGACAGGAGCTTTTAGGATGAGTCTAGTGACTGGCATACTGTTGGAGGCTGGTGTCCCTTCACTGCAGATCAGACGTGTGTAAAAATTACCGTCTCCTTTTCCCGCCCGTGGCAGTCCATCTCCCACATTGGTGGCCCAGATCGGGCTAACGATTGTGGTTCGCGTGCAGTCCCTTCTCTCCGAGCTGGAGTCCTTCCCTTTACCACCTCTACTTGTGGTCCGTTCACGTATGCCTCCATGGTGTACGCCTCAGCCGCAGCTTCGTCTGGACTTTTTGCATGGCCCTAAGGACTCCATTAACCCCACCGCTCTCTGCTGTCACTTCCTCTTGATTCTTGGCGTGTTGTGGGGCTCTGAAGTGGTTTACAGCGATGGCTCAATGGCTGATGGTCACGTAGGCTTCGCGTATGTTCATGGTGGACGTATTGAGCAGCACTCCTTGCCAGTTGGATGCAGTGTTTTCACTGCAGAGCTGGTGGCCATATCTCGTGCTCTTGAGTACATCCGCTCATGCCCTGGCGAGTCATTTCTCCTGTGTACTGAGTCATTGAGCAACCTACAAGCTATCTGTCAGTGCTACCCTTGCCACCCTCTGGTAGCATCCATTCAGGAGCCCATCTATGCCCTGGAACAGTCCCACCGTTCCATGGTGTTTGTGGGGACCCTAGGACACGTCGGAATCCCCGGCAATGAACTTGCCGACAGGCTGGCCAAACAAGCGATGCGAAAACCGCTTCTGGAGATAGGCATCTCTGAAGTTGACCTGCGTTCTGTCTTACACCTCAGGGTTTTCCAGCTTTGGGAGATGGAATGGCATAACAGCACGCACAACAAACTGCGTGTCATTAAGGAGACTATGAATGTGTGGAAGTCTTCCATGCAGGTCTCTCGCAGGGAATCAGTTGTTTTCTGCCGGCTCCGCATTGGCCATACCTGGTATGGTTACCTACTCCGTCGCGAGGACCCACCTCAGTGTTGCTGTGACTCCCAAATGACAGTCGTCCACCTCTTGCTGGACTGCCCACTTTTAGCTGCTCTGCGGCAGACTTTTAACTTTCCTAGCACCCTGCCTTTGGTGTTGGGCGACAATTCCTCCACAGCAACTTTAGTTTTAAGTTTTATCTGTGAGAGTGGGTTTTATACTTCTATGTAATTTTTAGCACATGTCCTTTGTCCCTCTGTGTCCTCCACCCTAGTGCTTTTAGGGTGGAGGTTTTAATGTGTTGCAGAGTGGCTGGCTTTCCTTTTTATTCTCATGGTTGGACAGCCACTGTAATCTGCTTTCGTATTTTACTCTCTTCTGTTTCTAGCGTCTCTCTGTTGTTTTCTTTTCCTCTTTTGTTCTTTTTAGTGTTCGTTACCTTCCCTTTGTTCTTGTGGCTTTTCCTTTCTTTCCGTTTTGTATTATATGTTTCGTCCGTTTTATTCTCACACTTGTGGCATTGTTTTATTAGGAACAAGGGACCCATGACCTCATAGTTTGGTCCCTTCTCCCGCCTTTAAACCAACCAACCAATGTTTGCACACCAAAATTTTTGAGAAAATTTTTAAAGGTGCTGAAGCAGGTAGAATAAGGTAGCTGCTAACCCATTTTGCAGGTATTCTTGTAAATAAACGGGAAGATATTCACATTTTAGTGTGCATTTTCTGCTGGTTCCCTTCATTACCCTGCTGCAGGAAGGCATGTAACTCATATGAAAAGAAATGTATTGGTCAGTAAAATTTAAATAATTTACTTATGTGAAACTGAAATAATGCAAAACTAATTTTTCACCTCAGATTGGATTTTATGTGCAAAAAAGTTTGGTATGTGCTTCACTACAACAACATGGGATTCCCAGATGCTAACGGAACACCTTACAGCACATTTCTCTTTGCCACATCACTTTATAAACTACATTTTCGCCTCGCACTGGATTTTATGTGCATATTTTACGTGTACAAGTAGGGTAACTTCGAACATCTGATCTTGGAAAAAGATAAAGATATTAAGAAAATTTTCATGGTTGTTAGACATCAAAATCTCAGGAATACATTGTAAAAATTACAGTGATTTGCTGTGTGTAGCTGTCTCTGAATCTGTGGCCGGGTTTTTGTACTCAGAAATCAAGTTTTTGGGGTATTTATTGATAATGGATAAAGATTTTTAAAGACAGGGAGGTGGCTGTTGTAGATAAATGCCTAGAAAATATACTGTTAAAATTTGAGCAAGTTATCTATTATTTAGATTTTGCCTCATAGTAGATTGTACATGTAGAAGTAGTGCAACTTTGAACCTCTATACCTTGGAAACTGATAAAGCTATCAAGAAAATTTTCAAGGTTATTAAAGAGTGAGATCTGAGGAATATATGGTAAAAATTTCAGCTATTTGCTTTGTATAGTCATCTTAGAGCCTCAACTGAGTTTTGGTCCTCTGATGATGGTGAAAATATAGAAAAAAAATCTTTTTGTGGGGTTTTCCGAGGGACCGCCTGTGAACTAATGGTGCCTCCATAAGTCCCATCAAGCCCACAGTAGACCATATCAAATGCAAAAAGAACCGATTGATTTGCTCCATTTGCTTAAACAGGAGGAAGTATGTAATATTCATACTTCGACCCTGTTCTGTTGGATAGTGACACTAAGACAATCCTGCAGTTGGGTATACAAATGGTCCCTAGTCCAAGGGCTATTCAAAACACTTGACCTTCACCAATAGACCCTGAGGTAGGGCACTGGAAAGTGTCATTTTTATGCATGAAACATACTAGTTGTGCATGCTTTCACATGCATTCTGCTTAACTATCTTACTTGTTATGCTATTGCAAATGCTGTATGGATTGCCCAAGCAGCATGAATCACCAAGTTTCTTACAGAAGTAAAGTACTGAGAACCATTTGTAATCATGTAATATAAAACTGTTTCAGTCAAAAGTAGTGTAAGAGGTGATTCCTTAAAAATATTTTTATTTTCAGGTAAAATTAAATTTATATTTTTAGATTACTAGTTTTGATTTTGTCAAAGGACACATTGCTCTGAAAATGACCACATGTTACACTCAAAATTAGTAATCTGAAAATATAAATGTGACTGTGTCTGGAAATAAAAATTGTAATAAGACAAATTGCAATAAAGCATAAGTGATAACAATGTTGTATTTCATAAAAACAGGTAATTTCATTTTGCAGTATTGCCCCTGGCATGAAAGCTACCTACCATCCACTGACAGATAGCCACTAGGAACATTTTCTAATGTTTTGTCAGAAATTTCAATTGATTGTATATTCTCATCTTGACCAGAAGATATTCAGGATGGTTACATCAAACAAATTATCACGAGAACTGAGTAAACAAGGCAGGTGATAAACATATAGATACACACTTTAATGACCAGGAGTGTTATAATGCCAAATAACAGCCAAAAAGCTACTGATGAGGTGACTTCTTATGAATTTTTTTGCACACTGTTGGAAGATGGACTGTGAGAAAAGTCCTAAAGGATTCCACTGCACTGCTTGTTAGATGTCATTTATGACTTGAAGAAGACAGAAGTAGAATGGTGTCCTGTTACAGTCCTAAGCCACAAATTGATAATGAGAACTTTTGATGTAAAGTTCCAGAAGACCTACTGTCTGACTGATAAGCCTGGGTGAATGGGCTGCCATAGATGTTATGATAATGGTGTGAAAATGTTAGAACACTAGGATGCTATCACATTGCTGTAGCGATTATATTTGACAGAATCCAGAACCATAATTCTGTAGGTGATTCTGAAAAGCATTTGAAAGTCAGGACATTGTTTCCCAGGAGGGGGAATAATGCTGCAGTGGGTGAATTGTTCAGTGCTGTGTAACTCTTGGAGCTGGAATCTGGCAGTGTGCAGGTCCCAGATTCATTTCTGAATTCTTGCTGACATTAACAGTTTCATATATTAAAATTCTACTTACTTAGTATTAGAAGAATGTTTTAATGATCATACAAAATTTGACATCACACTCACTGTTCAAGAAGCAGTAAGATCTTTTTGTGCTTTGTTTTGTGTTCATGTAGTAAACCTGCTTTCAAAATTAAGTTTTGTCTTTCATTGATGAACCTTCTCTTATATTCAGTAAAAGGCTTCAGTGGCTACATGACGATATTTCTTCCATTTGTTGAAACCAGGCTTACTATGAGTTGCATACTTCATCAAAATGGAGCTGATGTTAATGGATAGTGATAATATAATTGTCTACATCTACAGGGTGTCCCAGGAGGAATGGTCAATATACAGCGATTAGACAAAGGAATGATCAATATACGGGGATATGACACGAATGTTCCCTTGAAGCAAAAACCTTCATATGGACATATGCCCTTTTTTTTCATATGTACTCATATGCAATGTGTATTTTACAAGTATCAATTGAAAAATACATGTTTTTAACATATTCGTGTCTAAGCATTATCATATATCTCGGATAACAGCTGCTGTTCAGTTCACAATAAATGTTCAGATATCCTACATTCAAGTTCAAATGCATATATGCTCTCTTGAGAGAATGTGTTGTGTTGGTTGTCTGAGTGCCTCTACACATTCCCTAATGGTGGCAGAAGTGTCCATGTTGCAGCCAAGCACTTCA
The DNA here is from genome assembly GCF_023864275.1 of Schistocerca cancellata. Taxonomy (NCBI): domain Eukaryota; kingdom Metazoa; phylum Arthropoda; class Insecta; order Orthoptera; family Acrididae; genus Schistocerca; species Schistocerca cancellata. The sequence goes on from NC_064629.1 coordinate 720,594,846, forward strand.
TTTAATGTATTCACCTTTTGTTTGTATACCTCAGACTTCATCCAACCCCATAAACAGAAATCTAATGATGTAAGGTCTGGCCAGTTAAGTGTGCTACTACAACAGATCCAACAATGTGGATAAATGCAGTTGAGATGTTCCTTCTCGTGTCTGGTAAAACGTTAAGGGGTTTTATTGTGCTAGAAATGCATAAAAAAAAAATTACAAGTAAGCTGCCCCTTAATTTAATATTCTAAAATGAACGAACCTATCAACATGCTACTGATCATACTGCACCAAAAGTTGATTGAAAAACAAACTTGGAAGTTGGTTTCCACTGTAGCATGTGGATTTTCCTGCGACTATTGGTGTTTACTTAGTTGTGTTGTTGGTTCCATTCCGTGTTAACATGGTTTCATCAGTGAATAGTGCTAATGGAAGCAAATGATGACCGTCACTTAACCAGTGACAAAATTTAAGTAATGTGGCATCGTCACCAGTGTGAAGATTGTGGACACACTGTATGTGTAATGGGTATTAAGAATTTAATGTTTGGCATACATGTTTTCTGGGATACTGATATGTGCAGAAAGTCGTGGTGTGCTGGTAGTAGGACTATGCTTTGCCATTTCAGCAGTGTGTTGCTGTTTCTGCACAGGTTGTTGAACTGTACTTTCAGAAGAAAAATGGAGACTTAAGAGAATACCTGTTTCATGCAACGTGCTGAAAACTGTGGTAAACACGCTAAAATCTGGAGTTTGACATGTCGGAAAGTGCCGACAGTATTCCTCAACAGCAGCTGAAGCCATAAGCTTAAACTATATTCGCATTTTCTTCATTTGTGCAGATGTGTGGTATTTTAGGTGGTGCATGCACAAACACAGTTAACCAATTCTTCTCTCTGATACACTCTCAATCCCTCGCACTGCTTCATTCACAACAGACCATAGACAACTGTGCATTCAGTGGGTTAGTTTAATAGCAGAAAGACATCCCAAGCAAAGAGGTTGAAATCGGTGAGGTATTTTGGGTTAGAATAAAATCTCAAATGGATTGGGTGGGTAAGACATATACGTGTGTGCCACTAGCCTAAAAACAAATGTACATTAAATGTGTTCTATCTCAAAAGTCATTCAGAGTAGACATATGTCCATATGAAGTTCTTTGGCTTCAAATGAGTGTTCCTGTCACATCCCTGAATATTGAGCATTCCTCCTGGGATACCCTATATATTCCCCAAGTCATGTTATGGTGTATTACACACAGTTTAAAGTGTAAGTAAAATAATGTTGGAATGATCACCACAGTGTTAGATAAAACTCTCTTTAAAATTATAAATTGGATATTCAGTGGAGACCTTTTTTAAATAAATTACTAAAATAGTATGTATGGATAGTAACATACTTTTATTTGAATAAACCATAATTACTTGTTAATAACAGAAATCTACAAACCCATTTTAAGCACTCTCATTCTCAGGTTTTGTGTGCAAGTTATTTTATTACAGCATGTATAGGAACTGTCAGTTATGTGGATCAGAAATCAGAACTACATGGTCATTTAGGTTATGGCTTTTGACTGTGCTAACGTCCTTGGCCACATTGTCTATGGTGCACCCAAATAAAATAATGGAGCAACTGATAAGAATGTGTGTTCACGAATTCCATGTCTACAAATAAATATTCATTTGAAAAGTTTGTATTTTGCCATTTACTTTGATTGTTAATAGCTATTCAGAAAGTTCATTGCATGCAGCCAAAAAATACATTATTCACTACATTTAACACATCCATATCCTGTTGCAGAAGCAAGGAAAAAAAGTCATTCTGTTGGGTAATGTGATGTGTAGAAAGCACTGGAAAGGAATAACACATGTAGTCACAGGAGGTCAGTGTGGGAGAAGAAGAATGGTCTTTTCCATGGGTCCTCAGAGACTTTGTCATTCTATTTCCACAACAACAGGTTAGCTGGTGCTATGCACTGCAACACTCCTGTACTTATCCAAACTGTTGTTCTAATTTTATAGTGAAGTGGAAATGTGATGGAACATCTGCAGCTTCCATTGACACTTTACAGTTTCATCAGAGGAGACTGCTGAACTTGAAAAGAATTATTCTGAAGAATCAACAAGTCTTCCACTACTGCACTACACTGAAGAACTCGACAGTGTACTACTGGCTGCTTGTAGTGTGTGTACTAACACATCACAATGAAAAATACCACATCCTTTTTGTGGTATGTGATATGACAGTTGTGCAGCTGTTGAAAAAATTTGAATGTATGAATGTAATTGTGAATAGTGGGTGTGTCAGACTGAAAGAGCACTTGCCACACTGCAACCAACCCACACTTTGGCTTTCTGTAAATAACTAGCTCCCCGTGTCTGTAATCCCCTTATTTGCATTTTCATAGCTACCCTTTAAAAATTAAGAGTGTTGCAGATGTAATGGCTAGTAGAAACCTATACTGCACATAATTACTTAGGATGGATACATGATCAGGCTTTGACTGCATGTAGAGGTGGGACTCGGGATGTTTTTATTACACACTCCAAGAGATGTCTTCATTGCTACTTAGTGGTTTTTCATAATTTCCACAAGGCCAGGTCCTCTAGCATGTGGCTCCCATCATTGACTACAACTGAACTGGTTCCTTTTTGTAGTGCCTATTAAGTCCCTCTCCTTGTCCTACCTGCTTGTTACATACTACTTCCTTTCCTATCATTTCTTCTTTTGTCTCCTCTCCTTACCATCTCACACCACTGCTGTAACCAGTAGGGCTAATGAATGGTGGGAATGATGGAATTCTACTTATTGTGAGTATACCTGTATAGCGTAGTGGGAGGAATACGTGATTAAATTTGTAAGTAACTTTGAAGTAAACAAGGTATGAAAATAGGTACACAGAGCAGCCACCTGTGACTGCAACAACAGCTGTAACCAGGCTGGGTATTGGGTGACACTGGACTTGGATAACAGATGCGGGTACATAATTCCATGCTGCTTCATCTCTGTACCGGAGCTCATCAATCTTAGTGGCTGGTGAGTGGTGACACGTCAGTCACCTAGCATCCCATAACCAAACTTTTTCAGTGGATGATATATCTGGAGAACATGCTGACCAGGGCAATGGATGGAACACACTCTTTGATGTGGTAGGTCAGGACAGCACTGACAGTCTTGCATTATCTTGTTGAAAGGTAAAATAATGGAAATCATAAATGTAGGGCACAGGCACCAGTCTTAAGACATCCAATGTAATACCTGCCCAAATAACCAGCTATGCTATGTTCATTGCAACTGATAAAAATATTGTGTCTGTTCAACAGCACAGGACTACTCTGATTTCCTAGTATTAGTTGTAGGCGACTTTTCCCTAATGAGTATAGACTGGGACGTCTTGGGATTCAGTGCAGATGTTGCATACAGACAGTTTTGTGAAGTAGTTCTGAAGAGATTTTCTGAATGCTGCCTTGAGAACTTTAGTTCAACAACCCACATAAAATGGAAATATTTTAGACCGTATAGCTACAAACACATCTGATCCTATTGACAGCATCAATGTAGAGACAGGGATTAGTGATCATGTCGTCATAGTGACAATGCTTAATAAATTTAATGAATCAAATTTGAAGTAGATAGCATATTCAACAGTTTCCACAATGTGTATCTGCGTTATTTTCATGTAGGATTTCCAGTGAACAAAAAGATGATGAAGGTGGTTAAAACAAATGTTGGATAACAAAAGGTATTATAGCTTCCAGCAGAAATGTAAAAAAAATTCTCCACACTTTCATCACACACAATGACACTACTCCAGACATTAGAAATTATGTGAAAAAATATATCCAAATATTCAACAAGATGATAAAAGAAAGCAAGTTACAAAATAATAACTACATTTCAACTGCAAAAAATAAAACAAAAGCTGTCTTGAAGGTTATTAGAGCAGAAACTGATAGAGAATGGTCATCATCAAAGAACATCTCCTTGCAAATTGAGAATAACGGACTTTCAGATCCAAAAGAGGTAGCTGATAAGTTTGTGTATTTTACTAATATAGCAAATCAGTTAATCCAAAATCAGTATGAAGACAGATCTGTGTGCCTACCACATTATTTAAATGCTAGCCTTAAGTCTGTGTTCCTTCAAGCAGTCACAGAGATAGAGATGAAGCAAATAATGTCACTCAAAAAAAAAAATAATCATGTGGGCATAATGGTCTGTCAGATTATGTATTTAAAAAGTTCTGCGATTATGTAATGAAACTACTAATGTATTCAGGGTAATTCATAAAGATACACAAATATTTTAATATGTTATTCTACAAGTAAAACTAAAGAAAAAAGTTCATATAAACACAGGTACGCAAATGGTTAGTTACGGAGTTACAGCTAATAAAGATTTTGTCTGAAATTTAGCAACTTTGCTAATATGAAGCCATAGCAAAACTGTACAAGGCTAAAGTAAAGCATGATTTCCATTTATTTTGTTGTTATTGGTCTGGTGTATCTGCAGTTGTTTTCCAGAACATCCAGAGAAGCAAATATTATTCATCATCATCATCATCATCATCATCATCATCATTTAAGACTGATTATGCCTTTCAGCGTTCAGTCCGGAGCATAGTCCCCCTTATAAAATTGCAAAATTATTATAAAAGTAAATTTGTTTACTTTCCATTAAGAATGTAGAAACCTTTGTCATTGTTGGCAACCGTTAGTGAGTTGTTTCAGTCGTTCATTTAGAAGCTCTTTTTAAAGCACTGGATGACAGACAATGCTGCTGGCATTTTTCTAGGTCTCTCAAAAGTGTTTGACATATTTGACCATGACTTCCTTATTCACAGATTAGCCGAAAAAGATGTCAGGGGGATCCCAAATCAATGGATAAGATCTTATTTAGAAGACAGGCAGCAAATGGTGGTTTTAAGAGGAAAATGTCTTTACATCAACAATAACAACACATCTATCCAGTAAATCATCAATAAAAACTTGAGTGCCACCAGGCTCTGTCCTAAGACCTCTATTGTTCCTCTTTTATGCTGATGATTTAAATGGCTTTATTGAAGTGAAAAAATAAATCTTATTTGCTGATGACACCAGCATTTTAATAATAGATGCTGGCAAAATCTCTATGAAAATGTGAATGGATACTTCATTGTCCCTACTTGCTAGCTTGTTTCGAAAATATAAGAATAATAAATAAAGGAAAAAACTGTATAAAATGCATGTTTGAAAATGAGCTGCTTTTATTTTAACCTCAAACATTGACCGGTTTCAGTTACAGACCATCTTCATGGATTAGGATTAAGACAGTTTAAGCCAATCACATCTGTCATTACTTAAATAATGGCCGTGTCTCATCTGTGGAGCATGTCATGAATTCCAGTATACTACACAGGACTTTTAGAAGCAGGCACACTAATAACAAGCATGAACAGAGCAGTACTGAAGAGAAGATCAGAAGTATAAGTATTAAAATTGTACAAAATATTTTGTACAGTTATTATAATTATACTTCTGATCTTTTCTTCAGTACTGCTCTGTTTATGCTTGATATTAGTATGTTTGCTTCTAAAAGTCCTGTGTTGTATACTGAAATTCATGACATGCTCTGCACATGAGAAATGGCCATTATTTAAGTAATGACACATGTGACGTTGTGGATTAAACTGTTTTAACCCAAATCTGAGGAGATGGTCTGGGACTGAAACCGGTTGATATTTGGGTTTAAAATAAAAGCAGCTGATGGTCAAACATGCATTTTATACATTACTCAACAGCTTTTGACAGTCACCTTCCAAAAAAATTTAAAAGAAAAAAACTGTCTTAATGAATTTCCACTCTTCTCCACTTGTACAAGAATTTGATACAGTACCATATCTTTACAACACATTACTGAAATCAGTTACTGTAACTAAAGTTCTAAGGATCTGGGTACAAGACAATTTAAAATAGAAATGTCATGTGGAAGAATGTGGAAAAACGCTTTTGAAAGCATGTCATGCTCTTTGTGTGCTAAACCAAAGTGCAAGTATGTCAACTGTCATTTGGGCATATTATGCATGCTTCCATTCAGGCAAAATAAGCATATCCATAGCGTAATATCCACGTCTCCATGGTGCTCCAGATATTGTTGCATTGTCCATCTGGATACTGGTGTTGTTGGAAACAAGTGCATTTCTTGACTGAAAGTACATAATGTGACTGTATAATCCTGCATACCTGAGTGATATTATGCCTGACTTCTCAGGACTGTATGCACAGAGATGTTGAAATTCTGTGTGGTGTTGAATATGACCCTCTTAACCTCATTGATTCTGTATTTGCCTGACAGTCATGGGATCCCAGCCAATGTGAGCAGCAATATCACGAAGCAACAAACCACAGTCTTGAAAGCTCATGACCCGCCACTGTCAAATTCCGACACATGCTATTAAATGTTTCTCCTTCTTACATGAGGCATCACACAACCTTCTCACAAACATTTAATGTTCAAATGGGATTTTTGAATGAGAAGCCCACTACGTAATAGTTCCTTATATACAAAATGTAGATGGCTTTACTCTTCTCTGCTGTGTGCAGTTGTGCTGGAATGCTAATCATTTATGTACCAAGCATTTAGTAGACTTTATATCAGTTTGACGTTTGTTGCATGTCCTCATCATGTTTCAATTTTAATGGCCTGCATTTATGTCTTTACTTGTTCCCTTCTCCTTTCTTTCCTGTTGCTGAAGTTGGTTATATTCTGTGTACATATGTTGACCACTCACAACATTCTTACAAGGAAAGTTAAAAATTTTCTTCTGTGTCGTATTGCTGAATGTGCTGATGAAAGTATTAGAAACTTGGCTTAGTTGGCATACTCGGTCCAATGACATGTGAAAAATTTTTGGATGCAATCCCAGAACTAGTAAAAAATTATACATTACACAAAAACATGCTGTGAGGATAATATCTGGTGTTCGTCTTCATCTGTTATATAGGCAACTGTTTGAAAAACATGACAAACTAACAGTAACATCACAATACTTTTAGCTCTTGTAAAGAGGGGAGGAAAATTCACAGCCAGACTTCCCTTGCATTGTACTACTACTACTTCTTCTTCTTCTTCTTCTTAGTGGGCACCACAGCCATGAATTTATAAAAAATGCAATATTTTTCCACCTACATTTTATTTATTATTTATAAAATTTCTTTGTTCCAAATTTAGTATCACTTTTTAAGCCATTACTGAGTGTGTCATGTGGATGAAAGTGACAGTGTATTCACATGTGAAGTTTGGTACCTGATTTTGAAATGCTCTCAGTACAGCCATTAAAGTCATGTATAGAAAAAGAGGTAAACAAATTTGATAGTTAGGTCACACCCATATGAACATACAAGGCGTTTCTTTAGACCAATATTCCAAACCAACCTCACAAACACCACAAAAATGTCCTAAGATGAATGTAAAGATTGCAAAGATATAGTACTCATAAAGGCGAAGTTCTGTTGCATGTTGTTGGCTATGAACCCAACACATTATCTCTGCCAAATGTGGAGAAAATTATGAAAAAATGAATTAATATTTGCATGACAGCTGATTGCATCACTAGTATGTACAAAAAGTGAGACTAAATTTACTCAGATTTTTTTAATGTATATTGTCTTTTTTTCTCGTCTTTAGCTCACATTTACTTACTGGTCTCACATTTGGTATTCTTTTGTTGCAGTTACAAGAAATGAATGAAGAAGCCGCTCATGAGTTGGAGTTAAAAAGAGCATCTCCTACATGGTTGACATTTATTAGGATTTTCTTCAGACGAAGAGTTCTAATGCTTGCCTTGAAGATAAGCAGTGCAGCAGGCTTAATGATGCGTTATAAGTGTTTGGGATTCCTGCTAGTGATGTACTTTGTGGCCTTTGGTTGACTCGTTTCTTGTCAACCACCTTTCGTGTGTATGTACACAGTTGTCTTTGGATGAGTTGATATTCCTTACTTGCACAGATATTATGGTTGTGCATTGGTGTCTTTCAGTGACATAAATTGTAAATGCTCAATGAATAAACTTTGTTTTGGCAGGTATATTGTAAAATGGAAATATTAGCTGTAAGTTTTAAGTCTCTGATAAAATCAATGTACCCATGCCACAGCCTAGTTCCACATAATAGACTGGGAAATGTGTCATGGCAATGCTATTACAGAAAGTATAATACTAGTCAGCATTATATCAGACAGTATTACCCAATTCTGAGGAATGGTGGTGTTTTATGTCCACAAGTGAGGCCTCAAAGACAAACATTTGTACATTTCTCTGTGAACAATGCAGGCAACCGATATTTACATACATCATCTCCAAAGTGTGCATTGCCTCCAGCGCTGTTGTTATTTTTGAGGCCCCTGTCTAAATTTGCGGCTATTTTGTTTGGCCGCTCATTACGTATGTGGTGGAAGAAATTACCTGCTGATAAAAGACTGTTCATGTTAGAAGCATTTCGAAGCCATAGATACCTCCTTCTTGGTAAGTACTTCAAAAGAAAACGTTACATTATTACTTATGATGATAAAGTAAGATTTTTGAGAAACTTTCATGGTACATTCAGCATCAGATATCTGTCAGTGTTATTTGGAAATAGATTATTGAAGCAGGTAGCATTCAAGAATCTATTAAACATAAATGTGTATTTATTGCATAATGACAAAGAAAGTTATAAGAACCTCAGTGGAAAATTTTCCCTTCAGGATCATAAATATGTGTTTGTTTCATTTATTGATTAAAAATATATTCACATAAGATGTTTACAAGTAACAGGTAAAGCAGTAGAATCAGTACTGTTAAAGTTATAAACTCGGGAAAGTACAAGGATGATGATGATGGCAGGATAAGTAGGAGTGTGAATAGGAAGGATATGGTGCGAGATATAGAGAGGAATGCTCTGTGTCAAGGAAGTAATCATAAATACAGAGAATGTGATAATATAATATTGTGACACTAAGTAAGTTACTGACTGAATCGCTGAAACTTTGTTATGAAGTTTGCAGAATGTGGAGATTGGTCAGAAGCGATCTGAAGGAGAGGTGTGAGTATGTATAGAAAATTGACTGATAGTTGTGGTGTTGGGCACTTCTGGAAAGTTAGTGATGCTTATAGGAGATAGGATCATCAGGGTTTTCTTTTAGGGGGGAGGAGGAGGAGGAGAGCTTTCTCAATAATGGATGAATTGTTTGCAGTAACAGTACTGTATGAAATTAAGACCTCAGTGAAAATTTTGTACACTAAAAGAATAATGGAAGTGGAGGAGGTTGTACATTTTTTGGTATTCTTGCATTGTAGCATTATTATTTCATGACTTTGGATGAGACATTTTGAATCTTATGCCTTATCTTCAGAAAGCGTAATGGAATTGGCCTTTGAGTGGTTGCCTGGTGTTCTGACAGGTGGTCTTAGATATGACGTGATGATTCAACAGTTTGCAGGGGCACTGGTTTAACTTATGTTGGGTTTAAGTACAACTATGGCCAGTTACGTTGCTTTTTTCTAAATTGAATCTCCTATTCAGGTTAATTATGATGTCTGCAATTCACAGTTCTACAAATTACCATTATCACACTAAAAATTTTACCATGAGTAATCGACTTCAGTCCATCCTAGTTCATTGCTGTAATCTATTCAGCAAAAGAAAATCTCTGGTTCCTAGCAGTTCTGTTTCCAGCTTTTAGAACTGTGGCAAAACTGAAACATAACCATAGAAATGTAAACAAAATTGTGTTGTATGGTTGGTCATAGCAGATCAATGAAGCAACCATACCAATTTTACTTCATCTGTCGTGTGCAGTCTGTCGCCAAATGGACTATATTCTCTAATCACAAGTGTCATTTACATCAGCGCAAATGAGAGTAAACACAAGTAAACAGATATTCACATAAAAACTGGCTGTTCACTACCATTTGTTTGTATCTGCAAACAGATGTTTTCATTGGAGAAAATGAAAGAGGATAGGAGAGAGCAAGTGTCAAAGGATGCAAACTCTTAATATGGCTCCTTTTTCATTTCCCACCAATGGAACTGGCCCTGGAATTTCATTTAGTGCCATGTTTGTTATACTCATAATTGTGAACTGTAATATTTACATAGGATTATTTCATATGATGTGCATGCTGTTGGTGAGTAGTATCAGCTGAAGAACCTGTTCTTAGGTTCCTAGCCTCTGGAGATAGTTATGACAGTTCTTTCAGTACAATTCCTCATTGAAGCTATTTCCTTATTTATGCCCTCTTTACTCCATTCCCATGAGGAAGAAGCAAACATTGAATTTATTTTTTTCCTCACATCTCCAGATGCAACTTTGAGTGCTTTGGAAATTCCCTACCAGTGCAGTATGTGCTGCGGATCTCTTGGATTCTGCAAGCACCTTTGATAGCCATAGTCTTCTGTTTTAACATTAAATTCTCCTCTAACCCCTCCATGAATATGCAACTCTTGTTCAATAACAAAAGTATTTATCACTTTGGAGGAATTTAATCTGGGCTATTTACACTGAGGTAAGCTTTATGATTTACTGAAAGATTAAAAACCAGCAAAAATGAGCCAGTACCTGTGAATACACACAAAATGTAACCAAATACTGTTTATTTGCATGTAGCTATTGTTTCTGCCTGAGGGAATACTCTTTAACTGATGCAAATTGGCATATGTGTACTCTGTTGTGAGTCAGTTTCAGGCATAAACCTTTTGAAACAAAGTATCTCATCACTGATGAAGTTATGCTCACAGTGCAGAGCTTTGAACACTTTATTATCACTTCTTCGGTGCTAAAATCATCAGCACATAGGTTTCATTGGTTGCAAGAGTCGTCATAGTTCCAATACAAAACTGTGAGATTCAAATAGTGTTATTTTGTTTGACAAGAGTGCTGTTGGTGATCAGCAAACATAATTCCATAGGAAAAGAATCCAAATTTTTATGCAAACTTGAACAGTTGGGGGTACTGCACTTCTCACTGAATTGCAGCGTCATCCTTACTTATCCTTATTCCAGAACGTGAGGGGATAGTTGCAAAGCAGATCACAACTATCAAAGAACATCATCAACTGAAGAAAGGAGGCAAGCACTTGTGCCCCAATTCAGGGTCTTTCACTATTCTTAATTTTGGTTTTGGATTTCTAATATTCCAGAGCTCTGCACTCATAATTATGCTCCCAGCTGAAGGAAACAAGTAATTTATCTTTTTCTATACCTCACCTTTTTGAAATGCTGAGTTCTACAACATACATTTCCTACCAGTCTTTTTGAAAGTTTTGTTTGTTCTACACTTTGTGCTGTGGATCTCTTGGATCCCACAAGCACATGTGACATCTATATTTTTGAACTGGCTACTTTATTTTCTGTTCTAACTGCCCTATCTCTGATGCATATTAAATTTAAAAACAAAGGTAGTTTGTGTTTAAAAATAACATATTGTGAAAATGCATGCACTGTGTGCTGTTCGCACCAAGGATGTCACCAGAACAGAGTATGTGAAGTTATTTCCAAGTTCCACCAAAAGACCAACAAACAAAATCACATGAGGATTTGTGAATGAGAATCAAATAAAATCAAATTCTGTTTGCTCATATCCACTTATCATATATACATGAAAGAGAATTATTATTTCCTGATGTTTGATCTTTTGTATCGCTAAGTGTGCACGATACATTACAGAAGCACACCAAGTCTTAAAACACAATAATAAAAGATAATTAGTTTTGTGCTAGATATATACACATCATTTTTAATGGCTATATACAGTTTGCAAGTTTAATTGTGCCACATAATGAAATTCAGTTGCTAAATTGAAGGTAACGCAATCCTTGTTCAGTAGTCAAGTGAGTGTTACATTAAAAAATGCTGGCTGTTTGTTGCAGTTTCTCTTCCAGAGGTCTAATTGAGTGTGGTTTCTTCTATGACTATCATTGGTGAGAGAAAAGTGAAATGATTTTTCATTTGGAGATAAGTTCCAGTGCGATGGACTGACACAAGTGATGTGTTATTAAGATTGAAAGTCAGGGATAAGAATATTTCGAGAAATTAAACTGTCAGGTAGTTTCATAGTTAACAATCCAGAATATTATCAAAATTTCTGGAAGTAGAAAATTTTCTGCAGTGCCCTTTCTGCCAGAACTGCTATTTGAAAAAGGTAGAGAATCAGGAAAAGTAGAGGAGGAGCACTGACAAACTGAAACTTGGATACAGGCTTTGAATTTTTTCTGATGACACAGTTGGCAGAACATTTGTCACCATGAAAATAGTGAATAGGGTTCAAATCCCAGTCTGAATCACAGTTTTATTTTGCTAGTAAGTTTTATCATTGCAGAATGAAGTATCATTTTTCTTCTAAAAGTTAACTTTCCTTAAAAATAATTTGTTTAATGGACTGATGTTTGAAGAGACACTGATCAGACACTTGAAGAGTATAAATCTTCGTTATGTTCAAAAAAACTGTTCAAACACTTATAGGGGTAGAATCAGATACGTTAATTTTAGATTTTAATGAATCATAAGTATGTTGTAGAGACACCTGCCTGGAGTACCTGGTCAGGGGCTCTTCGTGTGAGAAAATTGATGTTGAAGTTTTATGTGTACTTTCTATACTTGTAACTTTTGTGGTTTTTTAACCAGGTGACCATAGTGCAAAATTTAAATTTCATGGGTGCCATCTGACAGTACGTGTTCAAATCCCACTTGTGTGCTTTTGTTTTCTGTTGAACAATATGTCATTAAATAATGTGTGTTATGCAGGTTATTGAAAAATAGTCATTTTGCCATAGAAATTTCATTAATAAATCAGTCAGCAAACATTTTTTGATGTGTATGCAATTTGTTACAGAAAAGATTACAGGGTAATCTTGCTTGGTATTGCTTGCATCCCTTGCTATGCTAGAATGCTAGAACATAATTCCGGGCCATATTTGATGTAGAAGAAATGTGTAGAGCACCACACACATTTGATGAAAGCTACTGCTTTGAGTCACATGGATTTTTCAGAAATCACATTTCATTTAAATACAGAAAGATTGTTCTTTCTGATCAACTTTGATGTGGACCACTCTTATTTGAGTATTTCTGTGAAAGCATGTGCACTACCTTGGTGCAGAATTAAAGAATTTATTTTTATGGCATCTTCCCTTGAAATGGCAATTCAGGTGCATTTTGAATTTTGTCACAAAAATTTTAACTTGCATGTAGAAATAAATATCACAGGTGTGGCAAAAAGGAGTATGTTTGGCTGGGATAATTTTTATGGTACAGTTGCATGCTTTTCTTTCGTGTGCAAAGATTTATCGTAAAATGTCTGATCAATCTGCATTCCCCACCAATCAGTAAGGAAACAAATATTTCTTGTCCCACGTATGGAAGAATGAAAGGTTTTAAAAACTCTTTGTGCTGCATTTTAATGAACTTCCATAATTTTTTAATTTATGAGTCAATTCGTCAACTTTCAGTTGAACAATCTGACTAAATTTCCTAAATGGTTTTTGCATACATAAGAAAAGTAAGGGCATATCTTTCCTGATGAAGCTATACTATACTGTATGGGACGACTAAGCTCAAATCGGTTTTCACCCATTGTTCCACAAGGGATCTATTATGTGTTGATAATAATAATAATAATAATAATAATAATAATAATAATAATAATAATAATAATAATTTTATTGTCATTTGGCTGATTACAGCAATAGACAAAGTCAAGAACATATATTTCTACATAAACTACTATATTGATGTAAATTGGTTTACATAAAATAGGTACATATTAGAATATAGTGTTTTCATCTTCAAAAAATTCATCAGTGATGTAAAATGGATTGTTCACTAGTAGCTTGTATAATTTAGTCTTAAAAATATTTACAGGCAGTTCTTTAAAGTCAGCACTTCGTCTATTAAACATCCTTAATCCAAGAACTAGGTAGGAGTTCTGCGATTTTGATAATCTATGATATGGCACGTCTACAGATGTTCTGTTTCTAGTATTATGGCTATGAATATCACTTCTCAACACAGAATTAGAGACATTGTTTCTAATGTACAGTAAAACATTGTAGATGAATAAGTTTACTACTGTAAGACACTGCAATTTAATAAACAGAGGTTTACAATGTTCTGTTTTATCAGAATCCATTATTGTTCTTATTACTTTCTTCTGTAAAAGTAAAATGTCATTTACATGACAGCTACTACCCAACCGTAAGATTCCATAAGAGATGTTGCTTTGGAAGAAGGCAAAATATGCTGATCTCACATAGTCATTGGGAACATGTCTTTTTAAATTTCTAATTAGATAAATAACTCTTGAAAGCCTAACCAATATATTTTTAATGTGTGGTTCCTATGTCAATTTATTGTCAATAGTAACACCTAAAAATTTAAGTTTCTAATCCTTGGTAGTTAGGAATGTCTTTGAGGCTAAAGTAAAGTGTCTGGGTTTTGTTTTCATTTAGTAAGAAGCCATTAGCTTTGAACCATAATGAGGACTGAGCAAGGGTATTTTCGGTCAGTGTTTCAGTGTACCTTGATCAGAGCTTTTATGTAGAAAAGTTGTGTCATCAGCATACAATATTGCGTGAGAATTTATGAATAAGGGCAGGTCATTGATCATTAGTATAAACAGTCAAGGTCCAAGCACCGACCCTTGAGGCACTCTCTACCTAACATTAACCAGATTTGATTTCTCCCTACCAATGCACACAACTTGTTGATGGTTCTCTAGAAAAGACCTTAACATATTTATACTGTTGTCATCAAAACCATAGTAAAAGTAGCTTATTCAGCACAGTGCCATGCTCTACACAGTCAAAGGCTCTGCTCAGGTCACAAAATTTAGCCTGGACATAGTCCCTAGCCTAGAACACATCTAGGACTAATTTTACGAGGAAGTTCATTGCATCCATTGTGGATTTATCTTTCCTAAATCCAAACTGTTTATCACTAATTATATTTAGTTTACCCAAGTAGACACTAACTTGCTCATACATAATTGTTCCTAAATTTTTGAAAAAACTGGTGTTATGGATATAGGTCTGTAACTAGTGGGACAGTTCTTTTCCCCTTTTTTATATATGGGCACAACTCTAGAAAATTTTAGTATGTCGGAGAACTTACTTTCAACTATGCATTTGTTAATACAAAAAGTGAAAGGATAAATCACACAATCAATAACATCTTACAACAAACTACATGACATATCATAGTAATCAACAGTAACTGAAGGTTTGGAATTTTTCACTATTTTTAGGATATTATTTGGGCTCACTTCTGTGAAAGTCAAGTGCTTGGGGGAAGCTTTTCAAAGCAGCTGTCCATAATACTGTGCTCAGGTCACAAAATTTAGCCTGGACATTTTCAGGGAGTTTGTTTATTGAGCTACTAATTTCCTCATTGGACTGAATGCAATATTTATTAAATTCTTCTGGGGTAATGTTGATTTCCTCTTTGTGTTAAGTGTGTGCAATGGAGTTTATTACACTCCAGGCCTTTTTGCATTTATTGTTAGATTTTTCAATGTTTACTATGTTATGCAGTTTCTTTGCTTCATGTATTGCCTTCCTATACGTGTATTTAGCTTTAGCATACAGTTCTTTATCCAGTTCTGATATACTGGTTTTGTACAGACTAGAATACAGCATAACAGTATTTTTCAGTTGTCCTGACTGTGGAGTGTACCATTCCTTCATTTTCCTTTTCTTGTAATTACTACTAATATTCACTGTAAATTTTTTCAGAGGGATCTTATTTTCAAATATACTTAAAAATGTGGAGAAAAACTTGGTGAAAACAATATCAGCTGAACAGTGTTGAATCCTAATAAAACGTGTGTCCCAACTGAAATAAGTGAGGGCATATCTAAACCTATCCATTCTATCTCTGCTCACTGGTCTAGTAATCAAAATTTTAGATTCTGGTTTGGTGCAGTCTGGAGTTAAATTATTAAGACTAAGATATACTGCATCATGGTCTTTGAAAGGGAAACTGATTACATCAGTGGACATACAAGTTCTCTTAATATTTGTAAATATGTTGTCCAGATAGGATGAGCCTCTGGTAGGTTTGCAGTTAACATAATCAAAACTTGAATTGATATCCCCTCCAATGACAATATTGTATTTTTTCCATTTCGGTATACATATGTACATTAAGAGTTCCTCAAGTTTCTGCAGAAAGATATGGAGGTCACCACTAGGTGACCTGTACACTACTACTACCATTAGCTTAAGGCTCTCAATTACTAGACCTGATATTTCAAAATGCATTTCATCACAAAGGGTATTGAGATCTATCCTGCCACAACTTGGTGCAAGAGGTGTTTTTGCATATATTGCTACCCCACCACTTAAGTGCAGATTTCTGCAATAGCAACTAAGTAGTGTGTAATCGTCCAATACTTTGTATCCAAGCTCATCCTCTTTATACCAATGTTCACTAAAACATAGAATATCTACCACATTTTCATTAACTTTTTATCTGCCATACCCTGAACGTTGAGGCAGCATATTTTAAACTCTACTTTAGGCATTTCTTTTTTTGCATATTCTCTTAGTTGACACGACCTAATGTTACTGCATGAAAGTTGATCAGGCTGGTAGCAGGCTCGATTAGTATCAGCTACATAATCAAGGTCAAAATGAGGAGTGAGTACTTTCGTTTGTATCTGGGATCCTTCCGCAGCTGCTAATACTTCGTATATTGTTGAAAACTCTTGAGAGCTGTCCAAACATTGAGAATTTTAAATGTGAACCACAAACCTAATACACATTGGCAAAAGTTTGCTGTAATGATTGATTTATTAATCAAATTACCTCATCAAAAAATGACTATTTTTCAGTAATTTTGCATGACATATATTTTTTAATGATATTTTGTACAATGAAATAAGGGGGCAAAACATGCAAGCAGGGTTTAAACACATACCACCAGTGTGGTAACCATGAATCTTAGCCATTGCACTACACTCACTGGGTCAAAACATGACTAATGTTAAGGGTAGAGGAAGTATGCGTAAAACTTTCACATCGATTTTCTTGGAAACTAGGGGCCTTCACATGAAAAGCCACTAGCAAAATACTCAGAAGAGGTCCCTCTACAAAATAGCTAAGACTCATCAAAATCATGATCAACAGTTCTGATGGTCCTTTTGTCAGACGTTGGGGGAATCCTTGGAGATAGGTGGTGATACGGATAGCCGTTATGGTAATTGCTTCTATGGTCTTATTGGTTTTGAACAAAATTACTCTTATTCTACACCTTTAAAAGAGTGTATCTGCAAAATTAAAGTTGTTTATATTGTTTCTTACAATCAGTAATGTCAGAGGTTTTATGTTTCTTGACATGTCCTGTATTACACTTACATTTACCATACCTTTTACAATAGCCATTGTAATCCTACAGGATCAAGTAAAATTCAATTCAGTTCAACTAAACACAATTCAGTTCAAACAAATGCAATGGTTTTGAATCATGTGAAATCAGGAATACTGATGTCCTTTTTTTCCTATTGAAAGTGGAACATTAAGTCTGCTGTCTTGCTTCTTTTAAATACAGATAATTTTACAGCAGGAAAATCAGGAAACTCTGCACAGGAATCACTCATTAAACAACCACCTTGAATGTGATCATCAGAGTTGTCAGCTGCATCCTTGGAGCTGCACCTTGAAGATTAGAAAAGGTTCCTTGGCATGAATCAATATAGTGAATTTTTTGTAGGTGTTCTTGTGCCATCATTCTGTATGTTGAACAGCAACAACAAATAACAAATGAACTCTTCCTTGTATAAAACTACCCATAACTCTCAACTTGAGCTATCCCTGGTTGATAATTAGCGTTTTTACATGGTACTAGTCAGAATGTATTTTTATTAGTTAAAAGGAAAGAGGGAAGCTGTGTCAAAGGCTGATGTTTTTACATTCATTAGGGTTTAGAGGGCATTGTGTGTACATTAAAATCTGTTAAGCAGTTGTGAAATGGGACGCTATTGGTGGGAACCTGAAGTTCCCAATAAGTGAGAAACTTGCAGAAATCTGCAAAAGCCTTAGAGAGTATGCCATTGAGACTGAGCTCCATACCCCATTAAACTACAGTAAAGGTATTGTGACATGGAGGGACTTGGTGGCCATCTCCAAAGAAGACCTGAAAGTTGAGTGGGCCCAGGAAGACATTGTAGACATGCAGAACATTATGAAAAGATGAGAGGGATCTGATTAAATCTGACTCTTTCATCCTCACTTTTAATAGCACAAAATTCCCAGAACATGTTAGGGCGGGTTTTATTTGATTAACCGAGCAGCCCTACATACCCAACCCAATGCACCCTTTTTAATGCCAGCCCTGTCTGGAGTACCCTGTCTGGAGTAGGGACTGCTGTGTCTTCCTTGAAGAACAGGAGATACGGGGGTCAAGTACAAGACAGATTCCCTCTGGTAAGGCCAAGAAGATATATAAGGCCATGCAGCAATGTTCACTACCTCCTTTGCTTCAGTTGTTAAACAGCCTATTCAGAAGGCTGATGATACTATACAAATGGAGGTTGCTAGTGTCAGCACTGGTACTTAGTTTTGTCAGTGCACTTGTGCTGCTTCAGTTACTTAAAAGCTTACACTTCCTCCCAGTACATTATACAAGGCTGTAGTAGCCAGCATTGTGGAGCTCTCTGCTCCGCCAAAGGTTTAGTCTGGTTGACTGTCTAGTGCTGCTGCCACCATGGCCATAGTTGTGGCTCCAAAGTCTACACAGGTAAAGAATTGATGACAAAGGCAAAGACCGAGCCACTGATGGAGACTGAGGGTAAGCAGTCTGACAGTTTTGATGTTGCTCTCTCTTACATTTCCCATGATTCGTCTTTGGAGTTGATGGAGCGTGATGTTGGCCTAGGGCACTCATCTCAACCAAACACCCCCTATGCACTCCCCTCCCTGACAGAAAGACAGAGTGAAAGTGCTAACCCCTTGATAAATGGCGCCCATACTAAAAAAAAAAGAAAAAAAACCACCTCCCGAACAGGCCATGAAGGCCCAACAGTAACCAACTGGCCGCCGTGTTATCCTCAGCCCAGAGGCGTCACTGGATGCAGATATGGAGGGCCATGTGGTCAGCACACTGCTCTCCTGGCCATATGTCAGTTTCTGAGTTCCGAGACCGGAGCCGCTACTTCTCAATCAAGTAGTTCCTCAGTTTGCCTCACAAGGGCAGAGTGCACCCCGCTTGCCAACAGCGCTCGGCAGGCTGGATGGTCACCCATCTAAGTGCTAGCCCAGCCCGACAGCACTTAACTTCGGTGATCTGATGTGAACCGGTGTTACCACTGCAGCAAGGCCGTTGGCCTCCCATACTACAGTGGAACGTAAATGGGTTCATGTCTCATGTGGAGAAACTGAAATTCCTGGCACAGGTACATTTACGGGAGATACATTTTACAACCACTAATACCCTGTGCTGTGGGGCTATACCATCCATCGAAAGGATGACATGACTGGGGAAAGAATCAAGGGAGAGGTTGCTGTGTTTATCAATAACACACACTACTCATCTGCTCTCTTCTTGGTTCCTGACCTACAAGCAGTAACTGCTGCTGTTTATATGTGTCAGAAGATCACTATCTAGTCCCCGTTGTACCTCCACAGGATGTGATTGATCTGAGGCTCTTGCAGGTGTTATTGCACAACTCCCTTGCGATTTCAGTGCCCATAATGTATTATGGGGTCAAACTATACTAACCCCAGGGGTCGAACTTTGGAGAACCTCTCAATGTCTTGGGAGCTGTGAATCCTCAACACAGGGATTCCCACTCATTTCTTGGTTGCTACTGTATCGTCCTCAGCCATTGACCTCTCTTTCTGCCCTCCAGACATTGAAGACACAGCACAATGGGGAAGCAAGCGATCACCTTCATTCCAGTGACCATTTCCCACTGTGGATCCACATACTGAGTGGATGATTGCTTGCACAGAGCCACCAAAACAGATTGTCAGCAGGGCTCACTGGATGCTGTTTCACCACCCGGCTGTGTTTGACCAATGTGGCAGCTTCCAGGAATGGATGTAACCATATTAAACAAGGGATCCATCATGTCGCTGACTTGTCCATCCCAAGCTCTTCAGGTCATCTTTGGAGGCAACCTATAGTATTATAGAGTGTCATTCAGCAATCCCGGACAGGGATGCCGCTCTTTGACTGTTTATTAAGACAAACTCACTGTCTTTTAAGTCATGAGAGTCAAGGCTTGATGTGTAGTTAACTCTCAACTATCACGCTTGCTCTATGAAATTCTAGCAAACCATCTGGTGGATTTCTGGTGAACACAGTCATTTACCAAAAGCAGTGTGCTGAAAGAAGGGTGTCTCCAAACAGCGCCCAGAGACATCGCTCATGCACAGACTACAGACCAGTGCCAGCCAGGATCCAGCACTTCATCACTACCATTCAGCTATGGAGAGGCACAAGTTGGATTTCAGCTCCAACAATTCTGAGTCTTACAACTACCATTTCTCCATGTGGGAGCTGGAATTGACACCGCCTGAGAGCCGTGATACTGCACCCAGTCACAACCATATCTGGTACTGCATGCTTCGACATTTACCTACAGCATCAAAGGCAATCCTCCTTGATTGCTTGAATTTGATGTGGCAGACAGTTAACATCCAACATGTGGAGAGAGGCAATTTTGATCCCTCTCTTCAAACCAGAAAAGGGCCGCACGTGTCCAAGTAGTTACTGGAATATTGCCTTAAGGAGCTGTGTCAGAAAGGCCCTGGAGTGAATGGTTAACTGTCAACTGGTCTGGTTGTTAGAGACAAGGCAAGTCCTTAACCGCTCTCGGTGTGGATTCCAGAGATTACGGTCCACTGTCAACAAACTCATGCTCCCAGAGGTGGCTGTTCAATAGGCTTTGCTAAGTCTTGGTGTATTCTTTGACATCAGAAAGGCTTATGACGCTACTTGGAGACTCAGTATTCTAGAGAAACTTCATCAATGGGCATTTCATGGTCCCCCCCCCCCCCCCCCCTCCCACCTTGATATGGCCCTTGAAGCAGTTTCTTAGGTCCCACATTGGTGACACGCTGTCAGATCATTTTGAGCAGGAGAATGGTGTACCTCAGGGCAATATTTTAAGTCTGAACCTCTTTGCCGTAGCTGTAAACGGTATTACATCTGCGGTATGGAGTCCCGTACATTGCTCCATATTTGTGGATTATTTTGCTTTTCCTGTTGCAACAGTGACTCTTCAGTTGCAAATTACTGAGTGGTGGTTAGAGGAGTGGGTTGCAAAGACTGGTTTTCAGTTTTCTGCGGATAAGTGTGTGTGTTTACCACACCTGTGTAATATGAAAGCCAGAACCCAGAAGGCACTGAATATAATAAGGTGTCCTAGCCACAGGTCTTGGAGAGCAGACAGAGTGAATCTGCTCCAGTTTTATAGGGTTTTCGTGTGTTCACAGCTAGACTATGGGTGCACATTGTATGGTATATAGAGGCCTTCCTACCTGAAGGCTATTGGCTCTATCCACCATGAGGGGATTAAGCTGGCCACTGGTGCTGATAGGGACAGCCCCATACCCAGTCTTTGTGTTAAGGATGGGGAACTACCACTCACCATCCTGTGGAAGGTCCTCATGATGTGTCAGACATGTAAGTTTCTTGCTGCTGCAACTTCACCTGCATGCCATACTGTTGCTCGTCCACCTCTGGAATGCATTTACTACAGTTGTCCATGAGCAACAATGCTGTTCGGGATCTGAATGCAGTGTGTGCTGGAGTCACCTGGTGTGGAGCACACACAACTCTAAATCCAGCTTTTTAATAACCTTGTACCATGGGTAGTGCAGAGGTGCAGAGTAATTTCAGATTTGGTGCCATAAGGAGAGATTGCACACCTGCATATGTTTTTAATACATCATTTTATAGCATTATAAATGAGCACCACAGCTCCACAGCTGTCTTTATGGAAGGGTCGAAGCAGTGGAACTCCGTTGGTTGCTCTGTTGTTTTCCCTGATCATGTCCTCGAGTTATGACTGACTCGAGACTTCACTGTCTTCGATGCAGAATTATATGTGATCTTGTGGGCACAGGAGCATGTGCCTTGAATGCTAAATTCCTTGTCTGTTCTGATTATCTGAGTGTCCTTCATTCTATGCAATGCTTATATCTGGCAGATAAAGTAGTCCAGAATATCCAGGACACCCTCCTCCAACTGCAACAGCTGGGGAAGGTGGTGTCTTTCTGCTGGGTACCAGGGCACATGGGTATTGTGGGGAATAAAACAGAGGCTGTAGCAGCCAAGGGAGCATGTCATGATCCTCTTTTATTTCAGTGTACCATTTCTCTGCGTGCTACCATCTCACTGTTGAGGTATAATGTCATGTATCATTGGGAAGACGAGTGGCTGGATGTGGCTGTGATGTATCTCCTCTCAACCACGATGCGTGACTTTTTGCTCTTACAAGAGGACCGTCCAATATGTGGTGCGTGTGGCATACAGATCACTGTGTGCCAAATTTTTGTAGGCTGTGTTTTGTTTTCGGCCCAGAGGGCAGTGGTAGATTTTCCCCTCTGTTTTAAGTGATACTGAAATAAATGTGGTTAACATTTTAACGTTTTGTGGTCTGTCTATCTTGTTTCTGAAATTTGTAGGGAGATGTTCTTAATGTGCTAGTAACAAGGTGATTGTCTCACCCATGTTTTTTTGTAATTTGTCAGCCAGTCACATTTCCCTGTGCCATTGTTTTATCTCCTCTGTCATTTTACTTCTTTTTTCAGGTGAAGCACCTTTCAGTATATCTACTGTGTGTTGCGGCATGTGATATGCAGTGATTGTGTCGGTCAATGCATGTGAAGTGTAAGTGGGTGGATGGATGGGTGGGTGGCTGCTGAGGGAACACGCGAGTGTGTGATTGTGCCAAACTTTTTAGCTCTTTTCCCCATTTTTGTTCGTTTTACTATTTATAAGGGTGCTGGTAACCTTGCTATTAAGTGCCCATACACCCCAAACAACACCACCACCACCACCACCACCACCACCACCACCAACAACAACAACAACAACAACAACAACAACATTAACTCCTACTACTTTTACTACTGTTAGTACTACTTGTTTACTGTTATATTATATAATGGATAAGTACTGAATCAGCTGTTACATAATTCTGTCCATAGGTCTTGGGGCATCCATTGGAGGTGGAATTTGTTATTTTTATATAACACACCTAGAAGTTGATCCACTGACAAAACGAGAGAGGTTTATTGCCTTCTCTGATGACCAAATGAAAGCAATGGCAAAGATAGAACAAGAGACGGTAAGATACATCTTTGTCAGTCTTCTGCAACTAGTTGTTATGTATTACAATGATTTGTGATATTATATTATCATTGTGCAAAGTGACTTAGTCTCAAGGAATTCAGTTACAGACATATTTCTAAATACTGCATAAGTATATAGTGATTATGGTTATGTGTAAGAAGCCCCTGCAAAGTTTAGATTCATTGCACCAAAATTAATCTATATATTGTACAAACATTGCATTAAGATTGAATTGCCAAACTTTTCAATGCAGCTGTTACAGTTATTAGAGCTCTGTGCTGTGCAAAAAATTCCCTCTCAACTAGTTTTTTTATGCACAGTTGACACTCATTTTGACAGTGGTAGTGGTAATAAGAATAAATTCTCCACTCTCCTCAGGAAGGTCACAGGATCACTTGAGTACTGGGATAAGCTTGTATACTAGTTGTGCTGTCATGGTTGCTGCAATGTCTCAGTTCTTCACCCAGTTAGAGCTGCGTTATGTATAATAATAGTTGTGTGGCATACCAGTTTCCAGCATGGATGGTGCTAATAAATATTCACATGGAGATTGTTTTCGAAATGACATCAAGTGTGGTGTACAAATGTTGAAAATGCAAATTACATTGGATGCTGAAGCAAAAAGTGGCACATGGAAAAATATCCTGCTGATTATGGTATAGTTATGTACAGGATTTGTACAGAGTTTGATAGAAGTCATCTTGACTATAAGCCTAGTATCACAGTAACAATATGGTGTTATTACTGTTGAAATGGATGAGGAAGCACTTGATAAATAATAATACTCTGTCTTTGAAAAGAACTGGCATCATGGAATACATTCAAAATATTTGATTGCCTGTGTAAAAAGTACTTTCA
This sequence comes from Schistocerca cancellata, assembly GCF_023864275.1. Taxonomy (NCBI): domain Eukaryota; kingdom Metazoa; phylum Arthropoda; class Insecta; order Orthoptera; family Acrididae; genus Schistocerca; species Schistocerca cancellata. The sequence goes on from NC_064629.1 coordinate 720,619,000, forward strand.
AGTGTATTTGTGAGAGCTTAGTGACATTGAAAAGAAAAAGAAAAACCTTCATCAGTGTTGAGACATATCAGAGAAAACTGCTCTCATTACACAGACTAAAATGACAGCCATGAAAGACAAGAGGTGAATCTTAATGCACATTTCTTGTTCAGTTGTCATAATTTAGTACACCGTTAATTAAGTTGGTAAATTGAGATGTACGTTTTCATTACATCGTCATTTACAGCAACTATAAAACTGAACAAATTATTCATTAGGATATTGAAAAGCAATTGCTAAAAATGGCAATCGAAATGGACTACATATTTTGCAGGTTTGTTATCAGTCAGGGAGGAAACATGAAGTAGTCATTGAAAAAGTGTAAGTGACTTCCTCATTTTGATCATCCTGCTGTACGAGAGAGAATTAGGAAATTCACACATCTCAGGAAGAAATTCGTTGACCATCAAGAGCAATAAGACAAGTGAAATTTGATGAAGTTTGATTCATCAGTTAAAGTGATTACCTGTTTATTTCACCAAAACTGAATGTTTGGATATGAAGTTCATGTCCATTGACCATCAGGAGGACAGCAACCACACTTCATAGTTTTAAAACACTGAAAACCCACCAAGCACTATAACTGTGTTCCAGTTAGTGAAATAGCATAGTAGTTTAGACAGTGGTATTGTGTTTGGTAGGACAAGATATCAGAAACTTCAGTTGGCCTCCCAGACTGGCAGTTTCTGTGACTACACTAAATTGATTAAGACAAATGTCAGGATGCTTCCTTTGAAAATGATATGACAGACATAAAGAATGTAGGTATGATTTCTGATTAATTCTGTTGTGACAATTGAAAATTTGTGAATATGCTCCCAGGGACTCTTTGGGGTAGGCCACAGGGAAAGAGAGGCCCATGGTGGTGCTTGACAAGTGGCGCATTGCGGGCAGGCTGTCATAACGCACATGATCTTATTGTCAAGACCCAGCCAAAATGTGTGGTGGTGGGCCAGCAATTTTGTACGAGAAACACCACAATGGTTCAGGTTGAGAAGCAGCATAATGGCCAGCCACGATGCGGACGGGATCACAACATTGGGTACTGACTCTTCAGTAACCAGTTGAGAGGTGTTTTAGAGCATAATAAATATACAAAGAGTCTGACACTTGGTTCGGTGATTTATCTGGCCAGCCATGGTGAACAAATTCAACAACCTGACGTAAAACGGGATTGGCTGTGACAGGCACTGAAATCTGAGAACTGGTAATGGGAAGACCATCTGCGGTGTTTTGGGCTTTAACTTCTAAATGGAAACACAACAGTTCATCCTGAACAAATGCTGTATCAGAGGTAACTGGCAATCAAGAGAGAGCATTTGCATTTGTGTTTTGCATTGTGGGTTGGAATTGAATTTCATACTTACAGCATGAAAAAAACAGAGCCAACAAAAACAGAGCCCAGCATTGTGAGTGATGGGCTGCATTGTCTGGTAAAGATGCCAAATGAGTGAAAAGAGAAACCAGAGGTTTATGGTCAGGAACCAAATGAAACTTAGAACTATATAGGAAAACATGAAATTTTTGGAATGCAGATGCAATAGCAAGGTCCTGATTTGCTATCTGTGAGTAGTGCTGTTGCACCTGATTCAGAGTTTTGGAAGTATTTGCTATTGGGCATTCAGAACCGGCCACATATTTGTGTGCAAGAATGGCCCCGAGGCCATACCGGGATATGTCTGTGCCCAGAATGAGATGTTGATCTGGTTGGAAGGTAACCAAGCAAGATGCTGACTGTAATTTGGACCTTAATAGGGTAAAAGCAGGCATGCAGGCAGGCAGGTGAATAGTGGAAAGGAACATCTTTATGTAAGAGAGCATGAAGTGGCTGGGCCAATGTGGTCACACCAGGAAGAAATTTATGGTAGTATATAGTATTCCCGACAAAAGCTTGCAACTCTTTGACATTTGTAGGATACGTGAAAGCAATAATGACACTGACATGCTGGCATAAAGGCTTGACTCCAGCACAAGATACTTCAAAACTGAGATAGATGATAGAGGGTGAAAAAATTATGATTTGTCCAAGTTACTTTTCAAACTGGCTGCCTGTCGTACCGTGAACAACACATGAAGTTTCCACAAATGTTCATCTAGTGAGGCACCAGGGACCACAATATCTTCGAGGTAGTTAATGCACCCTAGAATGGAGGCTGTGAGTTGCTCCAAAAATTGTTGGAAAATGGCAACTGTGGTAGCCATTTTGAATGGGGTATTCACAGCACATACATGTTTGGAATCGACATCCACAGACGGGTGTTAGTAGACTTGTGACAAGTTTATTTTGGAAAAATATTGGCCTTCGGAAATATGTGCTAGTTCATCCAGATGGGGTAATGTATAAGTATGAATAGTAGACTGTGAATTTACAGAAACTTTAAAATCACCACAGAGCCGAAGGTTGCGAGTAGGTTTTTGACAATTACCAATGGAGTAGACTGTTCACTAGAGGACACAGGTGTGATAATGCCCAGAGACATAAATCAATGTAGTTCAAGTTTGACTTGCTCCTGTGAAGCTGCTGGGACTGAGTAAGCATGAAAAAAAGGGTGAGGACATGCTGTTGGTTTTGTTGTGATGTGAGCCTTGAAATCAGTGGCACATCTTCAACTTTCTGAGAACAGGGAGGAATATTTTGAGCAGAGCATGTCCAATTGTGGGTACCAAACTTTATCTGATACCAGATGCACTTTGCCAGTAATAGAGAACCCAAAAATTTTGATGGTGTCTAACCAAAATAAGTTTTCAGTGTAGGTATCAGCCATTATTAGAAAGGTCAAAGGCCAAACAACTGCTTTGTACACCATTGAAGTAGAAAACTGTCCCAATAGGGGCATTTTTTGTAGTAACTCACCAACCAGAGACAGGCGACAATGCTGGTCATCCAAGATCCACATAGGTTTGAGAATTTAACAAAGTCACTACTGCACCCGTGTCCACTTCCATTTTTAACATCTTGTCCATTATATGTACTTCAATATAGTGTTTGTTTGGGGCTACCATCACTTGGCAAATACTGTTCATAACAATGTTTATGTTTGGTGAAGAAGGTTGAGAGTTGCCCCTTTTTTATACAGTGGTTGCATATCGCCCAACACCTTGGGCATGTGGCCTGGTCATGTTGAACTGAATAATAAGGGCACGACAGAAGAGAATCATGCGGCCACTGTTGTGATGCTGCTGCTTCTTCCACTGCTTAGCACAGCACTGCCCCATGCGGCATGGAGGCTGCGGGTGCATGGCCATCACATAGTTGTCTCTGTCGACCCCGCCCTCCCCGCTCCCCCCCTCCTGTGAACTAAACAACAACAGCCGAAGAGGAGAGAAAGCAATGATAGCTACTTAACACCATGCTTCTGTCTGATTTCCTGCTGTCCTAGATACTTCAAAAGAATTAGCAACATTCAGAACCTCTGTGAGAGAGGGATTTTCACATTGTAAAACACGTTCACAAGCTTCCCTATCAGGGGCCAGGTGTATTACAGCATCATGAACCACTGAATCAGCATATGAGTGCCGATGGGCCACAGTAATAAACTGGCAATGACACCTAAGCCCATGAAGTTCTGCTGCCAAAACTCTGTACAACTGTTGTGGCTGCTTTTGGCAATGGTAGAACTCAATGCAAGCAACAATAATATGAGAACATTTGGAATGATGATTAGAGAGCAACTGACACATTTCATGCCGACCGGAGTGGCTGAGTGGTTCTAGGCACTGGTCTGGAACTGCGTGACCGCTACGGTCGCAGGTTCGAATCCTGCCTCGGGCATGGATGTGTGTGATGTCCTTAGGTTAGTTAGGTTTAAGTAGTTCTAAGTTCTAGGGGACTGATGACCACAGCAGTTAAGTCCCATAGTGCTCAGAGCCATTTGAACCATTTCATCAAAAGAGAGACTGGCAGGTTCCTGAAGAGGAGCTAACAAACACAGAAGGTGCCTTACAAAAGTTGAGCTCGGTGACTCCAAAAGCTTGAAAGTGTTGCTGAAGGCATTGTTCATATTTGTCCCAGTCTTCCACAGATCCATGATATGTCGGAAATGGTGGAGGTTGCATCAACAGCGCTGGACTCTGGCGTATCAACAAGGCTGCCACATTGTTTATTGGCATGGTGAGGACCTGCTGCTGGTTGGTGAGAGTTCATTGTTGTTCAACAAGAGGTTGAAGAACTTCTCCCACTGACATATTGGCTGTATATCGAACCAAAGAAGTGAAACACATGGAGTAGAAAACCGCACTCGTTGCCAAGTATGCTGCAATGTTGTACAGACGCAATATCAGAAGAAACACCAACTAAGTTTTATGAGGCTTCCACATGAAGAGATCCACGAGAACACTAATGATATATAGAACAGTGCAAAGTCTCATAACTACAGAACACATCAGTATACAGTCTTTTAGATGAGCATACAATAATCAAGTAAACATAAGTGAGGTTGAGGGCCAGTGCCCTGGGCTTATATTAGCCTGTTGTGCACACGGCACAGCACTCACTGCGGTGTCTGTCTAAGTTGTGAGGTGATCTGGCTGGGCCAACTGTGGAGGCACTTGTATCTATAGGGTTACGACACAAACCTAGATTCCCCATTTATCACAAGGAGTTGCCTTAACCAATGGGACTCTGAGCACACATCCAGTGTTGAGAAATTGTAGACGGAAAGATTAGTGACAATGAAGGTTTGAGTCAGGCTTGGAGGTGTACTTTGATAGCTAAATGATTAAGCTGATCTAACAATAAGTAGTAAATTTGGATCTGAATTCCAGTCTGTTCCAAGTTTTCAGTTGTTACTATAGGTTTACTACAGTTCTGGTTCACCATATCTACACAGTTTCCACTGATACTACTTCATGCCGTCACATCTTTACTGATTTCATCCCCATTAATCTATTCATTTCATTTCAGTGCCTTTAATTAGTTTCTTTTATGAGTAAGGGTTGCTGTCACTATAAATAACTGCAGATAAATAACGAAAGCCCTTTACTGTTTCTGAATGGATATGACTGTGTTTCCTTAGCCTATAAATTACTGTAATTGAAAACAAAATACACAAACAAAAAAGAAACGAGATTTGCTATTGAGTCCATGGACATGGTTTCTTGTCCTTCTGTAAGAGTTCTTGCTTTACTCGTAAGGTTTGTTTGATCACGTAAGTGCTTAATTAGGCAAGACCCTGTTTGTTTTGATAATTACTCCATGTTTTCCTATTTGCGACATTGCTGTTTAGATACTAAGTTGGTCTGGTCAGTTTTAGGTGAAAGCTGAGGCACAGAGCAGTTTGGCCATTTTCCTGTATTGTATCTTGAGGGGTGAAAATAAAGCTAGTTGATACGGAAAACTTGTAGTTGTAACCAATAATAGGAACTTAAATTACTAATCTGACATTTAATAAATTCAGCTGCTGAACACACAATGAAGAAATATTTGTGTAAAAATGTGGGAGAAAGCAGCAACAAATGTTAGTTAAAGATAACTGAACCATTAATGAGTTAGGAGATGCCACAGCAAACAAATTTCACATTTAAAGCATATTTAGTTTAAGTGTAAAGACTTTGTCATTTTATTGTTGTGGTGTTCTAGTTGTATGAGCTAATTTTCTTCATTTTACTATACAGTGTTATTGTGTATTGTACACTGAAGCATCAAAGAAACTGGTGTAGGCATGCATATTCAAATACAGAGATATGTAAACAGGCAGAATACGGCAGTGCATTGGCGACATCTATATAAGACAACAAGTGTCTGGCACAGTTGTTAAATCGGTTAGTGCTGCTATAGTGGCAGGTTATCAAAATTTATGTGAGTTTGAACATGGTGTTATAGTTGGCATACGAGCAATGGGACACATCATCTCCAAGGTAGCAATGAAGTGGGAATTTTGCCATACAACCATTTCACGAGTGTACCGTGAATATCAGGAATCCGGTAAAACATCAAATCTCTGACATAGCCGTGTTCGGAAAAAGATGCTGCAAGAAGAGGACCAATGATGACTGAAGAGAAGCTTTCAACATGACAGATGTGCAACCTTTATGCAAATTGCTGCAGATTTCAATGCTGGGCCATCAACAATTGTCAGCATGCAAACCATTCAGTGAAACATCATCACTATGGGTTTTTCGGAGCCAAATGCCCACTCATATACCCTTGATGACTACACCACACAAAGCTTTACACCTCACATGGGCCTGTCAACACCGATATTGGACTGTTGATGACTGCAAACATGTTACCTGGTCGGACAAGTCTAGCTTTAAATGGTATAGAGCGGATGGACATGTACGGATGTGGAGACTACCTCATGAATCCATGGACCCTGCATGTCAGCAAGGGATTGTTCAAGCTGGTGGAGGCTCTGTGAATTGTATGGGGTATGTGCAGTTGGAGTGATATGGGACCCCTGATACATCTAGATACAACTCTGACAGGTGACACATACGTAAGCATTCTGTCTGATCACCTGCATTCATTCATGTCAGTTGTGCATTCCAACAGAGTTGGACAATTCCAGCAGGACGATATGACACCCCACACGTCCAGAATTGCTACAAAGTGGCTTCAGGAACTCGTGAGTTTAAACGTTTCCGCTGTCCACCTAACTCCCCAGACATGAAAATTATTGAGCATATCTGGGATGCCTTGCAACATGCTGTTCAGAAGAGATCTCCACCCCCTTATACTCTTACAGATTTATGGACAGCACTGCAGGATTCATGGTGTCAGTTCCCTCCAGCACTACTTCAGACATTTGTCTGCTCCATACCACCACATCATATTGTGGCACTTCTGCATGTCCACGGGGGTCCTGCATGATATTGGGCAGGTGTACCAGTTTCTTTAGCTCTTCAGTATATGTGAATTCAGGTTTACTCTGATGAATTTTTCTCAGGAAAGCCGGTGAGTAGTATGTTTGTTTTATAGCAACATTTTAACTAGTTCCTTACTTCTCATCTTGTAGTGAACTTACTTCACTTGACAAGTAAGAAGTTTGTCAAAATGTTGCTCTTAAATTATATGTAACTTTCCAGATTTCTAGAGAAGAATCATCACTCAAAAATGTTGTGGGATGGTTTTGGGGGGGGGGGGGGGATGTAAAAGGTGTATATTATATTATGGTTTTTAGGGCGCAAAACAGCTGTGGTCATAAGTGAAAGTTTATATATGTGATGAAAGAGAGTTAACTGTTAAAATAAAGTTAAAAATGAAGTAGCAAGAAACTAACACAGAAGGAAAAGAAGCAGAAGCAGAAATTGAAAAAAATGTGGGCAGAATGCTGTAATTATCGAGGTATACACCACTCGGAATGGGAATATCAAAGCATAGGTCATCAATACTCTTTAGACTTTTAAATTCTGTAGTCACAGGAAGCAGATTGACCTTTCTGTTCTTTTACAGAGCCTTTGTGTGCAACTGTTATTGCGGTATTGATTATAGGTACATAATCTACAGTTTTGTTGGACCGTTCAGTCTGTGGGTTGGTTGGCCTATTTCGATTAAAGAATAGTAGATGTGGTGTACCATGAGAGAGTATGACTGGTCAGTTGGGCTTTTAGGATGAGCCCTGTTCCTTTCTACTCCTCTGAAATCAATGAGCCAGCACATGAGGTGGTGACTTGTCATGATGTACTGGACCTATATAATTTCATCCAAGCCACAGACACCAGTGAAATGCTTTTTTAATAAACATCAGTGAGCAATCAGGACTTTTCGGACTGCCTATTTCAAATCAATGTCTCATATTGGCATTTTACACCAGTATTGGATCATGTCGCCTTGATTTCTTGTAAGAGACAGAATTATTGTAGATTTAACAGAGCCTGGAAAAGACCATGCTTTTAATGTAATTTTTGTCTTTATTTTATAATATTTCAGATAAATGTCACAGGTCGACAGTAATATGAACTGGTGATTCAAAGCAAGGCTGTTCAATTGTTTACCCTGACCATATCTCCTTATTCAGAATGAAAATACAGTCTTCAGTGCAAAACTTGGTGTGATACTAGGTATTAGAGCAAATGTGGGGTTATCAAAGTAAGAAGTTCCTCATCTACTCCATATCCACTTGTGCCCTGCATCCAATACAACAGATTTAATCAAAAGAGAGAATGACACAAATTATGTGAGGCTTTTTCCTCATTTTTTAGCAATAGTGAAAGTATGTATCATTCTACTCATAATAGGTTGTATGGTTATCAGGGGAAATGAATGAGAAGATGTGGTGGCAAAGGAGGCTTGCAGGAAACTGTGTAGCATAATGTGCTGTTTCCCTGCAGGTTACCGTTTCACTGATGATTCAAAGAGCGATGTTGCTTTGGGAGGTGAAGTTGTAGGAGATGAGGAGCAATTACAGTGATTGCTGGAATGTACTATCTAGGCATGGTGTACATCATTCCAGTCACTGCAGCCATATGAATCACTGTGACATGCCTCTAAATTGGACTTTTGAGTTTTTAAGTGTACACTCATAATTTGCTAGAGGATACTCCAGGCTCTTGGGTTTGTGGTATGGAAAGAGCCCGGGAGTAAAATTAGTTGGGGACCTGTCCTCCAATTTAATGGATGAAAAGATGGTTCGGGTACAGCTTTTTAAAATTTTGTGTGCTGTCTGGACTCCAGCCTAAATGTACAGATGGAAGGTTTAAGTGTAATGCTGAGTGGTTGACCATATCAATTTTTAATCTAGTGATCAATGAACCATATTTATCTGCTACAATATTATATTTATTTTCATTCGGATTTTCTCCTGTATTAATGTAAATATGAGCTGTGATGTTACATGTGCATACATACAATTTTTTTCACAGAATTTTAATTCTTATTTCAATCAAAGTTTTAAGCATTTTATTATTTTTAACTAAACTAATAACATTTTAGTTTGGGTGTTGTAGACCTAAGTGTTGGGTGCCCAAACAAATATGTCATCATAGAAGAGTGAATTGTGTTATGTTCTAGATACTGTAATTTTTATGTGGCAGTTATTATTATAAACATAGTTAACTCAAGTTTTGAAGTAATGGGTTTATATTGAATCTGTAAAATACACACCACATATGGATCACTACAGTAAAAATAAGGAGCTTTGGACATTCATAGGCATTTAACTAGTCAATTCTGCCACACAGCAACTGTGAATTGAATAGGATGGGAAAATAATATGGATGTATGGTGCCTTGTGTCATACAACATATAATGACTTGTGGAGTGTGAATGTAGATAGACACAAATGCAAATGCAGGTATGGGACTTCCCCCATATGCCAGGTATTGCATAGTTACATATTACAAAATATAGTCAGTGTGTAGCCTAAAAGATTAAATGGAGTTGCAGTATCACTGTTAACTTGACATGCCATAACAACACAAATATTTTCTCTGAGTCTTGGAATTATTTTGAACATAAGCATGTTCCTTCATGTGGAAGTGAATTTTGTGATCACAAACAATTTGCAGCAAAATTGAAATATTTCAAAGTATACTTCCATTTATTTTGACCTTTCACTGGCATATTTACAAGGGAACTAAACTGAGAAATTCGTACTTAGTTGAACTACCTGACAGATTAAAACATAACACCTTGTGTGAGATATATAATTAACCATGAAAAGCAAAGATCTGAGTTTGTCTCTGTCTGCCTTGCTTTAATGTGTCAGTCTGCTTGTCACACTGAATTGACGCACCCTGATTACAGTCCCTTTATCTGCTGCTTACAGAAATGATTTCCAGAATTTCAGTGTGGTAATCAAAAGCCTTAGTGAAACTTTTATGATATTTGAATGCTAACCATGCTTCAAGTGTGGGAAAGAGTATACATACTTACGGCATCCAAACCATTGGTTCTGAAAGGTAATGCTAGTAGAGACTTACTACTGAAGAAAAGAAAAACTGGAGGAATTGAAATTAGTGTCACTTATGTGTAATCTTGCTGGTTTATGCACTGAATCCTGTTTTTAGACATTAGGTTAAGAAAGGTATCTTTTGTGTTTTGGACAAATATGTACAAAATATTTTAGAACATGAATTCATTTGTTTATTTCTTCTCTTTTATTTTAATTATTGTTCTAACAAAAATTCTCTACAATCACAGATGCTAAGTAAGTTTCAAGGATGTGTCTTACCAGCCTCCCATCCAGTTTACAGAGAGGTGGCTAAAGTGGCAATGCATATTTTGGAAAGCAATATGGATATTGACAAAGTTAAACACACAAACTGGTCTCTCATTGTCATCAACAGCATTGATGATAAAAATGCATTTGTTCTTCCGGTGAGTTTATGTCAACTTTGAACTTTGAATTTAATTTATAGTGTGTTCAGTCTTTGGTCTTCTTAGTGTTGTTAGTTTCACAACAGTCTATTGTTGTTTTTGCATAACTTCTCATGTAACTATATGGCTGCAACAAATGCAGATGACCTAGGCCAGTGATGTAAAAGATAAAAAAGCTATTTCCTCTTATTCAGTTCTGGAAGGGAACTCTATACATACAGAAACATTTGTACTGTCAGAGATACACACATATAGCACTTGCATGCTTTTCTCGTTATTGTTTTCCCACAGTCATAGAACCCTAGATGTCATTGCTCTCTTCCTAGATGTGCTCTGCCAAAAAAATTTATTACCTTTTTTTCCCCTTCATACAGTACTTCTGCTGTGTGGTTAATACCATTTGATTTTCCATAGAACTCTCGAGATTTGATCATTATATTCAGCACTATTTTCAGTCTAACATTGTCCTGCAACAATTTTGCTTCCATCACTAATTTGATTGTGTTTTGAAAATGTAGGGAGATCATACAGTAATGTTGTATGTTGGCAGACCTGCCCATATTGCACTACAGTATATCAAATAGTAACTCAGGGATCAGGTGATATTATGGTTCGTTTTTTATGAGAATATGTCTGTTTATATAAATGGTCATTGGAACTTTACCATTAGATACATAATTCTCACTTTTTATTCATGGGTGTTTAGAATTGTAACTATAAGAAAAAACACTTCAATCAGTCACAATTTTGCAGAATGAGTGATGTACACTCCTGGAAATGGAAAAAAGAACACATTGACACCGGTGTGTCAGACCCACCATACTTGCTCCGGACACTGCGAGAGGGCTGTACAAGCAGTGATCACACGCACGGCACAGCGGACACACCAGGAACCGCGGTGTTGGCCGTCGAATGGCGCTAGCTGCGCAGCATTTGTGCACCGCCGCCGTCAGTGTCAGCCAGTTTGCCGTGGCATACGGAGCTCCATCGCAGTCTTTAACACTGGTAGCATGCCGCGACAGCGTGGACGTGAACCGTATGTGCAGTTGACGGACTTTGAGCGAGGGCGTATAGTGGGCATGCGGGAGGCCGGGTGGACGTACCGCCGAATTGCTCAACACGTGAGGCGTGAGGTCTCCACAGTACATCGATGTTGTCGCCAGTGCTCGGCGGAAGGTGCACGTGCCCGTCGACCTGGGACCGGACCGCAGCGACGCACGGATGCACGCCAAGACCGTAGGATCCTACGCAGTGCCGTAGGGGACCGCACCGCCACTTCCCAGCAAATTAGGGACACTGTTGCTCCTGGGGTATTGGCGAGGACCATTCGCAACCGTCTCCATGAAGCTGGGCTACGGTCCCGCACACCGTTAGGCCGTCTTCCGCTCACGCCCCAACATCGTGCAACCCGCCTCCAGTGGTGTCGCGACAGGCGTGAATGGAGGGACGAATGGAGACGTGTCGTCTTCAGCGATGAGAGTCGCTTCTGCCTTGGTGCCAATGATGGTCGTATGCGTGTTTGGCGCCGTGCAGGTGAGCGCCACAATCAGGACTGCATACGACCGAGGCACACAGGGCCAACACCCGGCATCATGGTGTGGGGAGCGATCTCCTACACTGGCCGTACACCACTGGTGATCGTCGAGGGGACACTGAATAGTGCACGGTACATCCAAATCGTCATCGAACCCATCGTTCTACCATTCCTAGACCGGCAAGGGAACTTGCTGTTCCAACAGGACAATGCACGTCCGCATGTATCCCGTGCCACCCAACGTGCTCTAGAAGGTGTAAGTCAACTACCCTGGCCAGCAAGATCTCCGGATCTGTCCCCCATTGAGCATGTTTGGGACTGGATGAAGCGTCGTCTCACGCGGTCTGCACGTCCAGCACGAACGCTGGTCCAACTGAGGCGCCAGGTGGAAATGGCATGGCAAGCCGTTCCACAGGACTACATCCAGCATCTCTACGATCGTCTCCATGGGAGAATAGCAGTCTGCATTGCTGCGAAAGGTGGATATACACTGTACTAGTGCCGACATTGTGCATGCTCTGTTGCCTGTGTCTATGTGCCTGTGGTTCTGTCAGTGTGATCATGTGATGTATCTGACCGCAGGAATGTGTCAATAAAGTTTCCCCTTCCTGGGACAATGAATTCACGGTGTTCTTATTTCAATTTCCAGGAGTGTATTTATGCATGAGAAGTAATACACTTAAGTCAGTTCCCAGTTGGTGATGCACATATTTTGTGCCCCTTTCATTAAAATAACATAGTCAGTGCAAGGGAGTGCAGCGGTCTGTTAAGCCTCAAGTGAGTACACGTATGTATAAAGTGCACCAACCACAAACAACGTTGTCTTGTACCAGTCCACCGTTGTTTTAAACTTGTGAGCCCGTACATATTCTTTCATTATTGCATCAGCTAAGACAGTGCTAAACTGTGTTGTTGTACATACAAATGAGCAGCAGCAACATAAAATAAATAGTGAGTTATGTGAGAAAAAAATTACAACCTGTGCAAAAAAACGACCTAGATTACAAGCTAGCAGCACATCCCATAATTAGGAAATTGTCTTAGGGATAATTAGTAATAGAATAAGTGGTTGGCTGGGATCTGAAGCAACTGTGCTGTTTAATGCTTTGACTGAGTCATTACTGTGAGCTAACACTCGCACGTGGCAGAAGAGTGATATAATGTATGTTTATTTTATTATTGTCTAATTAAACATAACTTTAGCTTATATAGTGTAAGTTTTTTATTGTTGTTGAATTAAACTAAGATTAAACTGTGAGTCTGCTCATACATGTTTACCTTGGTAAAATAAAGGTGACTATTGTTTACATGTGTACAAAGTGTGACGCTCGCCTGCTCCTGTCATGAAAAACAATATGCTGAGTCGAGGGTTAATAAATTTAATCTATACTATTATTAACATTTATTTGTTTGTAATACAGTAAAAACTTGTATTTTTCACAAGAATCGTTTTCAGTAACCTGAAGACAGGATAAGTCCATAAACTAATTACAGATAAATAAATGATTTGACAAAATTGTGACTGGTTGTACTGTTTCTCTCATTGGTGTAATTCTCATTTGAGTTGGTGAATGATGGATGAAATTAGTTCTATAACTTAACCCCCTCCTTTTTATCCTCCCCCTCCCCCTCCCTGTTTCCTTATGTAGTGTTTTTAACAAACATCAGTCTTGTAGTTTCAGTGATGTTCAGATTCCATATTAAAATTAAATGCATCAAACAACGATTGTGTTGTGTGAATTTGTTTATTGTGCCTATAGATATGCTGGCGAATCACAAAATTTTGACACCAATTATTGAAGAAAAAGTTTGTTGACACCAAAAAGTATAGTGCATTAGGAAATGATTGATTTACTACCCTACTTAACAGGCAGTTATATTAAAAGCATAATGGTACAGAATTAAAGTAATGCAACTAAACATTTTTTTCTGTGGAGTATTCTGAGACAGATGTGAATTACATGTGTAGTCAGTTCCATACATTCAATTCATCTGAGGAAATTGGAGGAGCTTTCCATGAGTTTAAATATATAATTCAGCACATGGGAATATGCAGTGAGCATGGAAATTTGGAATTGCCAAGACCAATTGTGTTTAATAATAGCTCCAGAAAGTTGCATTGAAAGCAGACCAGAGGTTCTGAACAATTTGGAATATTTAAAATATGAAAAAGTTAAATGAAATACAGAATGTGCATATTCCTGTCTACATAGGTATAAATGAAAGTAGCTGATGAAAAGGAAATATTCTATCATTTTACTTACTGTTCATGCAGGCACTTAAATGGATGACAGGAAATTGTTCACTGAAAATATGAATCCTGTTTTTTCAAATTTCTTTGATCAAAGGAAACCATTCTGCGCTTCCCTCGTTTACCTGTCACTAAAATGCAAAGATGTGAAAATATTGTGACTGAGTCCATCAGTTGATGTCTACTTTCACTGGCCATGCGTTTTCTGTAATTGAAGATCATTATGAAACATTAAATAGTGGTTTAAGTAATGCAGTTTTGGATACTAATATTTTATAACACACATTAAATTGATGAATGGCAAATTGAAGCTGACTGTATAAGCATGAATCTGGGACCTATAACCTTATGAGTCAGTTGATCGTCTATTGCTGCCTAATATGGCAGTGGATCCTATAATGGCACTCCATACTAGTGTATGGATGAGGAAAGCTCTTTTGTTCAGGTCATTAATTGACTTAACATTACCTCATATTCATAGATTGCAGGTCTTGTCGCTTTGCAAGTTTCAAAACTGATGATTAGAAAGAATCGAACGTATAATACAGATTATACACTGACTGATCAAAAGCCCACCCTTCACCTTTGTGACAGCTTTAACTTTACGGTATATTGATAATTTTGACTTCATGAACTGTCTGGCTACAACTGAATGAAACACAATTTTCGTGCCAATCGCATTTTGCCTTTATTTTCTGCAAGGCATTGTCAGTGGCCTGGAATATGTACATATTTTTGCTATTTAGTTTACATTTTGGTCAATGTACCTATAGGTTATAAACAGTTCTGGTGGATGGTTTTTGCTACTATGTAGTAATATTTTGAAATGTACTTACAGGTTGCGTGGACGATTTTCTACGTATTATTTAATATGTAGAAAATGCATATGACATGAAAATTGTGTTTCATTCGGTTGTAGTCAGACGGTTCATAAAGTAAAAATTATCAATATACCATAATATTACACACAACTGAGGAAAAAAGGACTGCAAAAGTTGAAGCAGCTTTAACTTTACTGGTAACACTTTCAATGAGGTGTCTGAATGTCTGTGGAGGAGTGGCAGTCCATTCTTCCTTAAGGGACAAAACTAGAGAATATAGTGATGTTGCAGGCTGCAGTCTGGTGCAAAGTGAACATTCTTACTCATCTCGAAGGTGTTCTGTTGGGTTCATGTCAGGACACTGGGCAGGCCAATCCATTTCAAAAAAGTTATTGTGTGCAAACCATTGTGTCACAGTTGCTGATTTATGATAGGTTGCATTATTATGATCGTAACGTCACCTCCTCCATATTTCACTGTTGGCTCTACACATGGTGGCTGTTGTGTTGGCAGAAGAGCCAACACTGTGTTACTAGTGGAGGCCGAAATGCACGCGTTTTAGCTCACGCAGGCTGGTGTGAAGAGGGAAGGACTATACTGATGTGAGGTCTGGAATATGACAAGGAATTAGAATTCAGAAAGCAGACATAATTAGTTTGATACTTAACTCTAATCCATTACTGAAGAATGTCGCTCTTGATGGTACATGAGTCACAATATTATCTGTTCAGAAGACATAGTAACTGAATATGGTGCCTTGCTAGGTCGTAGCAAATGACGTAGCTGAAGGCTATGGTAAACTGTCATCTCTGCTAATGAGAGCATCTGTATACAGTGAACCATCGCTAGCAAAGTCGGCTGTACAACTGGGGCAAGTGCTAAGGAGTCTCTCTAGAGTAGACCTGCCATGTGGCGGCGCTCGGTCTGCAATCACTGATAGTGGTGACACGCAGGTCCGACGTATACTAACGGACCATGGCCGATTTAAAGGCTACCACCTAGCAAGTGTGGTGTCTGGCAGTGACACCACAGTGGCAGGTAACGTTCTTCAGGCATTTGCCAAAACCAAACCATTCCATTGAATTGCCACAAGTTACAGCATGATTCATCATTCCAAATCACTTATTTCCAGTCATCCACTGTCCAGTGATGTTGCTCTTTACACCACTCAAGCATTGCTTAGCACTGACTACAGAAGTCTGTGGCTTATAAGGAGCTCCTCAACCATTGCACTCCATTTTTTTTTTTAGATCTCTACACACAGACATTGTGTAAGCTGGACTGTGGTAGCATGTCAGAACTCACAAGTGATTTCTTCTGCTGATTTTGTGATATTTTCTACAACCATCCGCCACAACGCTCATTGGACCCTGCCTGTCAGTATGTGAGGTTTTCTTGGTGGTTGTTCTTTTGCGCTTTCATTTCATAATCACACCACCGACAGTCAATTTGGGCAGATTTAAATGGGCTGAAATATCCCTGATGGATTTGTTACTCAGGTGACATCCAATGACTAGTCCATGTTCGAAGTCACTGAGTGACCCATTTTGTTGTTACTGTTTCTCTACTGACAACACAGTACTCCTCACCTCGTTTTATAGTGGCAGGTGTGCCTCTCATGACATTTAGTGCTTATTTCTCCAGTACGTATGTGTGTTAACTAACCTGGTCGATGACAGTAGTTCCTCATTAACACAGTACTCTTGACACACCTCCCTGAAAATTGTTAAATTTGTAACCAGGTTGTTCAGTAACTAATACAATACACTTGGATTAAACTTTAATTATTTGAACATGTATTGCTTCCCGAACAGATTACTTTGATCAGCTTTTGTATTAGCTGTGCATATTGTTTACATAACTGAGGCTAGTAAACACCATTGATGAACATACACACACCAAAAAAAGTTTTGCATCACCCTGGTTCCGAGAACTCATGAAGATAGATGTTGACTATAGGTATTGTATCACAGACACAGTCCCTTTGACTGTTCAGAGATGTCACAAAACCCGCCGAAAGATGTAAACAACCATGCATGAGAGGCACCTATTTGACGGAGGGGTTCCGACAGCTGATCAGTTCCAGTCATTCCACCAGGAAGGAGGTACACAGCTCATGTTGGCTATAGTTAAACCATGCCTAGACAGTCAATAATGTGGTTCAGTCATGTCCGCATTGTTCCTTTGTCCCAGGAAGGGCCATCAACAAGGGAAGTGTCCAGGCGCCTCGCAGTGAGCCAAAGCGATGTTCTTCGGACATGGAGGAGATACAGAGAGACAGGAACTGTCAATGATATGCCTTGCTCAGGCTGCCCAAGGGCTACTACTACAGTAGATGACTGCTACCTATGGATTATGGCTCGGAGGAACCCTGACAGCAACGCCACCATGTTGAATAATGCTTTTCGTGCAGCCACAGGACGTTGTATTACGACTCAAACTGTGCGCAATAGGCTGCATAATGCACAACTTCACTACCACCATCCATGACGAGGTCCATCTTTGCAGCCACAGCATGCAGCATGGTACAGATGGGTCCAACAACATGCTGAATGGACCTCTCAGGACAGGCATCACGTTCTCTTCACCAATGTGTGTCGCATATGCCTTCAACCAAACAATTGTCGGAGATGTGTTTGGAAGCAACCCAGTCAAGCTAGCTGAACAACTTAGACACTCTGTCCAGTGAGTGCAAGAAGGTGGAGGTTCCCTGATGTTTTGGGGTGGCATTATGTGGGGCTGACATATGCCGCTGGTGGTCATGGAAGGCGCCATAACGGCTCTATGATACATGAATGCCATCCTTCGACCAATAGTGCAACCATATTGGCACTATATTGGCGAAGCATTCGTTTTTATGGACGACAATTCACACCACCATCGTGCACATCTTGTAAATGACTTCCTTCAGGATAACGATATCATTCGACTAGAGTGGCCAGCATGATCTCCAAACATGAACCCTATTGAACATGCCTTGGGATAGATTGAAAAGGACTGATACGGATGGTGTGACCCACCAACCACTCTGAGGGATCTACACTGAATTACCATTGAGGAGTAGGACAATCTGGACCAACAGTGCCTTGATGAACTTGTGGATAGTATGCCACGGTGAATACAGGCATGCACCAGTGCAAGAGGATGTGCTACTGGTGCATACAGCAATCTGGGACACGGCCTCTGAAGGTCTTTCTGTTTGGTGGTGCAACATGCAATGTGTGGTTTTCATGAGCAATAAAAAGGGCAGAAATGATGTTTACGTTGATCTCTATTCCAATTTTCTGTACAGTTTCCTTAACTCTCGGAACTGAGGTGATGCAAAACTTTTTTCGATATGTGTAGATGTGGGAATATACACTCCTGGAAATGGAAAAAAGAACACATTGACACCGGTGTGTCAGACCCACCATACTTGCTCCGGACACTGCGAGAGGGCTATACAAGCAATGATCACACGCACGGCACAGCGGACACACCAGGAACCGCGGTGTTGGCCGTCGAATGGCGCTAGCTGCGCAGCATTTGTGCACCGCCGCCGTCAGTGTCAGCCAGTTTGCCGTGGCATACGGAGCTCCATCACAGTCTTTAACACTGGTAGCATGCCGCGATAGCGTGGACGTGAACCGTATGTGCAGTTGACGGACTTTGAGCGAGGGCGTATAGTGGGCATGCGGGAGGCCGGGTGGACGTACCGCCGAATTACTCAACACGTGGGGCGTGAGGTCTCCACAGTACACCGATGTTGTCGCCAGTGGTCGGCGGAAGGTGCACGTGCCCGTCGACCTGGGACCGGACCGCAGCGACGCACGGATGCACGCCAAGACCGTAGGATCCTACGCAGTGCCGTAGGGGACCGCACCGCCACTTCCCAGCAAATTAGGGACACTGTTGCTCCTGGGGTATGGGCGAGGACCATTCGCAACCGTCTCCATGAAGCTGGGCTACGGTCCCGCACACCGTTAGGCCGTCTTCTGCTCACGCCCCAACATCGTGCAGCCCGCCTCCAGTGGTGTCGCGACAGGCGTGAATGGAGGAACGAATGGAGACGTGTCGTCTTCAGCGATGAGAGTCGCTTCTGCCTTGGTGCCAATGATGGTCGTATGCGTGTTTGGCGCCGTGCAGGTGAGCGCCACAATCAGGACTGCATACGACCGAGGCACACAGGGCCAACACCCGGCATCATGGTGTGGGGAGCGATCTCCTACACTGGCCGTACACCACTGGTGATCGTCGAGGGGACACTGAATAGTGCACGGTACATCCAAACCGTCATCGAACCCATCGTTCTACCATTCCTAGACCGGCAAGGGAACTTGCTGTTCCAACAGGACAATGCACGTCCGCATGTATCCCGTGCCACCCAACGTGCTCTAGAAGGTGTAAGTCAACTACCCTGGCCAGCAAGATCTCCGGATCTGTCCCCCATTGAGCATGTTTGGGACTGGATGAAGCGTCGTCTCACGCGGTCTGCACGTCCAGCACGAACGCTGGTCCAACTGAGGCGCCAGGTGGAAATGGCATGGCAAGCCGTTCCACAGGACTACATCCAGCATCTCTACGATCGTCTCCATGGGAGAATAGCAGCCTGCATTGCTGCGAAAGGTGGATATACACTGTACTAGTGCCGACATTGTGCATGCTCTGTTGCCTGTGTCTATGTGCCTGTGGTTCTGTCAGTGTGATCATGTGATGTATCTGACCCCAGGAATGTGTCAATAAAGTTTCCCCTTCCTGGGACAATGAATTCATGGTGTTCTTATTTCAATTTCCAGGAGTGTACTTAAATATCAATCTGTAACCTCCTCAGCTCTCATGATTTTACAAACACTGGCACTCCACCAATCATAATTTAAAAGAAAACTGTCAGCCATTGACAGTTCTCAGACTGAGTCACAAACATTTAACACAACGACAATATCAACATCAATATCAAATGCAGACTGGTGTACACTGTTCATATGTGTATGTAACTTCATGAAGGTGAACAAAGAAAACTAGTTGCAGCACAAATCAATTATGTATTTGGACTCATAATAACCATGAGATGTTAACTTTAACATTTAGATCTTTTCATATTGGTGACTAAAGGTAGACTCTGATACAGACATGTTACTGGAGTAGTTACTAGGTGCAGACTGTCTGAAGCAGTGTATAGTAGTACTATTTCCAAATATGTTAAGAACAAATCATATTTAGCACTTACATTTTGCTTTATAATGAGATATAAAGGTCATAATTAGGCACTATGGAATCACAATGAATCAAGTCACAGTTTGGTTTTAACTTTGTTAGATAACTATAAAATTAACAAAGTTAGATGGATATTTCGTTAATACCATGCATACCTTTGCAGGGATGTACCAAGCTTTATGTAAATTTCACACATTTGCAAATTTCCCGACTTGCTTAATTTCTCAATTAATACCTTATTCTGGTAAACAAATGTATTTTCTAGGTCAGAAAAATTGGAGGAACAAAATTATGGCTTTAGTTCTTGGAATTAAACATGATTAAGGGTAGAAATTACAAAAGTATTTTCTGGAAGATAGAAACTTTAGGTACAGATACCTTTTTTTAATTAATGACTTTGCAGAAAAAGTAAAACATTTACTCAAGGAAAGGGAAATTAGGACTTTTAAATGCTCTATATCATTTAAAAACAAAGAGTTATTTGTTCAATACATTTTTATGAGTACATGATGTCTAAACATAATTAATTACAGGTTTGTCTTAAAAGAAGTTTGCTGATAAACTATGTATACCATTAGACTCAGCTCAGTTAAACTGGTGAATAATAAATGTTAATGAAATATTACCTGCATAATAAGTTTGATGTTTTAAGTAAATGTTGTATAATTACTGCCAGTATAACAGAGAAAAGAAAAAAATAGTTATCTAAGGAGTAGAATTATAGCAAATGGAGCTACTCCACTTGCTGCATCTCCCATAGGGGTGTCTGCATACTTTTGATCAGATAGAGTACATCGTCTCCATTTAGATCTTCACTAATGAGAGTCTTCCACGTTCTCTTACATGCAAATTGCTACATGGTGCACTGCTTAAAGTGCTGTAGTTACATGTGGGGGGGGAGTGGAATTTACACTCCTGGAAATTGAAATAAGAACACCGTGAATTCATTGTCCCAGGAAGGGGAAACTTGATTGACACATTCCTGGGGTCAGATACATCACATGATCACACTGACAGAACCACAGGCACATAGACACAGGCAACAGAGCATGCACAATGTCGGCACTAGTACAGTGTATATCCACCTTTCGCAGCAATGCAGGCTGCTATTCTCCCATGGAGACGATCGTAGAGATGCTGGATGTAGTCCTGTGGAACGGCTTGCCATGCCATTTCCACCTGGCGCCTCAGTTGGACCAGCATTCGTGCTGGACGTGCAGACCGCGTGAGACGACGCTTCATCCAGTCCCAAACATGCTCAATGGGGGACAGATCTGGAGATCTTGCTGGCCAGGGTAGTTGACTTACACCTTCTAGAGCACGTTGGGTGGCACGGGATACATGCGGACGTGCATTGTCCTGTTGGAACAGCAAGTTCCCTTGCCGGTCTAGGAATGGTAGAACGATGGGTTCGATGACGGTTTGGATGTACCGTGCACTATTCAGTGTCCCCTCGACGATCACCAGTGGTGTACGGCCAGTGTAGGAGATCGCTCCCCACACCATGATGCCGGGTGTTGGCCCTGTGTGCCTCGGTCGTATGCAGTCCTGATTGTGGCGCTCACCTGCACGGCGCCAAACACGCATACGACCATCATTGGCACCAAGGCAGAAGCGACTCTCATCGCTGAAGACGACACGTCTCCATTCGTCCCTCCATTCACGCCTGTCGCGACACCACTGGAGGCGGGCTGCACGATGTTGGGGCGTGGGCGGAAGACGGCCTAACGGTGTGCGGGACCGTAGCCCAGCTTCATGGAGACGGTTGCGAATGGTCCTCGCCGATACCCCAGGAGCAACAGTGTCCCTAATTTGCTGGGAAGTGGCGGTGTGGTCCCCTACGGTACTGCGTAGGATCCTACGGTCTTGGCGTGCATCCGTGCGTCGCTGCGGTCCGGTCCCAAGTCGACGGGCACGTGCACCTTCCGCCGACCACTGGCGACAACATCGATGTACTGTGGAGACCTCACGCCCCACGTGTTGAGCAATTCGGCGGTACGTCCACCCGGCCTCCCGCATGCCCACTATACGCCCTCGCTCAAAGTCCGTCAACTGCACATACGGTTCACGTCCACGCTGTCGCGGCATGCTACCAGTGTTAAAGACTGCGATGGAGCTCCGTATGCCACGGCAAACTGGCTGACACTGACGGCGGCAGTGCACAAATGCTGCGCAGCTAGCGCCATTCGACGGCCAACACCGCGGTTCCTGGTGTGTCCGCTGTGCCGTGCGTGTGATCATTGCTTGTACAGCCCTCTCGCAGTGTCCGGAGCAAGTATGGTGGGTCTGACACTCCGGTGTCAATGTGTTCTTTTTTCCATTTCCAGGAGTGTATAACCCAGCTAACCAGTGAGAATAAAAATTTTGTGTGGTTAACCAAATTCATTTCAAATGTCTGGATTGTTCCCAGAAGCATGTTACAGGTACTTTCCTTTCCACCCTTGTGCAGCTGAGCTAATGCTTTGTTTTTAATGATCTCTCCTCCCCCCTCCCCCCCTCCCAAGTGAGAGAATGATGTGATTAAATAATTCATGATTCTTAAGAAAGCACTCTTATCATGGCATATTTAGTTCATTGCTTCTGTAACATTTCTATAGCGTAATTACAAACCATTTTATTGGATGCAGACTTACTGGTAGTCAATAGTAGTAGAATGTGCCCAACTCATCATCCAGAATATCTTAATTTATTTTTGAGTCAATGGAGGCATGGCACACTTTTTATTCTAGCATAGACATGTGGTTTAAGAATCAGTTGCATTATTGGACTACATTTTTTTTTTTTTGGGGGGGGGGGGGGGGAGGGGGGGCAGACAGATTAATGCTAGGAAAAGTAATTCTCCACTGTGTGTCCATGGTATAAAAATGATAGACACTTAGATGTCCTCTGATGTATGCAAAGAAAGAATCCACAACAGCTCTGTAATATTTTATTAATTTTCTTTTGGTGGTCATTTTTATTTTTACAGAATGTTGCCGTATGTATCTGTAGGAGTAAACTGTACATATACTGGCTTTTTACCTACATATTTCTTTCACTTTCAGAATGGCACAATATTTATATTTACGGGAATGCTGACAGTGTGCAATAGCATAGACCAGCTGGGGATTATTATATCTCACGAAGTAGCACATGTACTTCTGTCACATATGGTAAGTTTTTACGTCTTCAAAAGAAATCCTCATCTGTGAAGTTCCCTGCCAAAATATGTAGTATATGATCATAAACCCCAATACATTTGAGTTTCTTGCTCCTATATCCTTAATTAGCCATCTGTCTGCAATTATCAAAGTTTCTATAAACTTTCAATTACTGCCTTGCCCAATCCACTCGAACCTTTGCTGGTATCGGGATGCTGTTTCTGGATAGTGTGTATGTCATGTGATGGAGTCAGCATTTGAACATCACAGTATGACAGTTATGTGCTAATTTAAGTCATTTAAGGAGGATCTTGACTAGCAAAAGTGATCTCATGAATTCTGACCGTCAAATGAGTATGAAAATGATAGCAGAAACTCTCAGTATTCCAATAGGTTAAGAAAAAGGCTCACCTAAATGGGAAGGGAGATTGTCAAAACCTGCAGTTACACCACGATAGTGCTCCCATCTCTGCATTTTTTTGGTAGTTTCTGGCCAACGTGCAGTCCCGACCTGGCCCTGACAGAATTTTTTATGTTCCGGAGCACCAAGACCAACCTCAAAGTAGTCAGTTCTGTGACCACTGTAGCAATGCAGACTTCTATGGTAAGAACTCTAAATGAGAGTCTTTCCATTGCCTTCCAGGCTATTCACAGTGCATGGCATATTCACTGGAAAAAATGTGTAGATGCCAGAGGGGACTACTTGAAAGATTTGAAATGTTTGCAACAATATCTTGGATAACATGCTTTTTACATATATAATTGCATTCCTTTCTGGGTGTGCCTTGTAATCTTGAGGATTTCTACTAGATATTTGAATTCAGATTTTTCAGCTTCTTTGCATAACTGAGTTGCTAAAGGTTGACTAGATATAATGGAGACCCTTCTGCAAATTGTGTATTTACATGCTAGATTTGGAATTCAGTTTTGAGTGCAATTTCATATAGGTTTTAAGAGTGGGTTGCTTGTTGTCTATGGTTGGCCAAGACACCTGGATCATTTACAGAGTGAAGGAATTTTCATTAGCAGTATTTACCCAGTACAGGAAGAGTCATAGTGTGTAATTTTTGCATCTGAGCAACAGATGTTGGATTAATGTGCTGGGGTAGATGAACAGTGTGTCTGCAATGTTACATGGAGTAATAGCATAACATACTTTATCAGAGATATTTATACTATAGATCTGAATCACTTTTACTAAAGATCCTCTCTCTTCTGATTTTAACAAGTATACCAGTGTGACATTGTGAAACTTTGGCTTCATGAAACTGTCTGTTCTCATTGTTATTATATTTAGCATAATACTTGTCAAAATTTCAGTTTTTTCACTGCTTAAGACTGTTATGATGGCAAGGATTCTGCATTGGTAACTGTGGTTAGGCCTATGGCTGCTTGTGGTATTTACCCTTCTTTGTGACAATATATTTGAGCAAGCTGCATAGTCAGGGTCTTGTAATTAATTCAATATCACAATCCAGAAACCCCCCCAGGGGGTCCACAACTCTGTTGTGGATGCGAGCATGGCAAGCACGGGGCCCCGAGCTAGTGCCGTTCTCCTTTCTTTCCGGGCTGCCCTACCCCCCTTCCCCATCCCTCCTCGTCCCCAATCCTCCCCCCCCCCCCCTTACCTCTCCTTCACACTCCCTCTTCTTGGGAGTAATATATCGAGCCTTCGTACGGAGACGGACGTTTGAAAACTCCAGGGTCCTGTTTCCTTTGTTTTTCTCCTTCCTCACGCTTTCTTCCTCTATTGGTCTTTCCCTACATTCACTCTTCTCCTTGCTTTCATTCCCTTACTTCTATCTCTGCCTTATTCTCGTTGCCCTATTCTCCTTGTCTTCTTTTCCGTGTCTTATTCTCCGCTTCAGTGTTTGAGATTCTTTCTTTTATCCCTCTCTCTCTTTCCTCTCTTCTTTCCTCCCTGTGCATGTCTGAAGACCGACCCATGCGTACGCACGCGTAGCCGGTGACGGGGTAACGCGTAATTCCCCGCCCTGGGTAGACAAGTGAGGCACGCACGTACCCCATGGTAGAGGCCAGGCCCAGGGAGGGGTGATTGCCTGAGCTGTTACCTTCCAAACGTTCCAATTGGTCCCTCCGTTCGTTTCTCGGGAGTTGTGACCTGAGGTGTGGACAATCACCTAAGGCAGGAGTGCCCTCTGAGAGGGCCCCCACAAGGAAGGAGCACCCCATCGGAGACGTTGACAATCATAGGGTATTCATCCACAATGGATTTCTCTTCTTCTTCTTCCCTGTTGTCTGCCCAAAAAAGAAAGGTAGATGCAACTCCTGTTCCGAAAATTCTACCACCATCACCGAAGTTTCTTGCTGTCACAAGATCTGACAGTCACAATTTCTCAACAGTCAACCCTTTTGTCATTCAGAAGGGTGTAGATATGAGTGCAGGACCAGTGAAATCTTGTACTTGGTTGCGCAACGGTACCTTGCTGTTGGAGATAGAGAGCGCCTTCCAGGCCCAAAAATTACTTCGAGTCACTCTCTTACACACATTTCCTGTATGGGTGGAGGCCCACCGCACCTTCAATTCATCGCATGGTGTGGTGTATACCAGATCACTCGAAAGACTAACTGATGAGGAGAGTCTGTCTTTTCTCTCTGATCAGGGAGTGATGGCCGTCCATCAGGTCATGAAAAGGGTCAACAAGGACCTCATACTGACCCAAACCATATTCCTGACATTCGACAATGTGCAATTGCCTTCACGAATTAAAGTGGGTTATGAGATGATTTCTGTTTGGCCGTATGTACTGAGCCCTACAAGGTGTTACCAATGTCAGCAGTTTAACCATACATGGTTGTCTTGTTCAAGTGCGGCTAAATGCATTACCTGTGGCAGGGACACCCATGAGGGTGACTGTCCACCTCTGTCCCCTCGTTGCATTAATTGTATGGGCGACCATGCTGCCTCCTCTCATGACTGCCCCATCTACAAAGATGAGAAAAGTATACAGGAAATTTGAGTGAAAGAGAAGGTGTCGACCGCGGCTGCTCGCAAGTTATTCAATAGCAGAAAGCCCACTGTGCTCCCGGCAGGCCAATACAGTACTGTTCTTGCCTCTCCTTCGCCTACCAGGGAGGTCACTACACAGATATGCGATCTAACATTTAGCAATTTGGTCGTCAGTTTGACCAGTGCTAAGATCGCCTGATCAACGTCTCCTCTTCCTCCCACCAACCCTAAGGCTCAAACATCATCATCTGCTACTGCTAAGACGAGGACCTCTAAATCAGATGCTCAGACCTTCAAAAAAGAACCAACACATGAAGATTTCTTGTGTACACAAACTTCACAGCCATCAATTGTTCTTTCGACAAAACGTAATTCTTCAAAGAAGGCTCGTAGAAAAAAAAGAGTTCTCCGTCTCCGTGGAGGCGCGTTTCTTCTCCTGCACCACCCAGCGGTTGTCGTCCCTGGCCATCCTCTGTTTCGCCAGGCCACACTGCTGGTAGCCGCTCATCTGGCCTTTCACCAGCGGAGGAAGCTGCCCCTCCTGACCAGTTCAGGAAGGTGGCAGACGCAACTCTTGAGTTGATGGACCATGACTCACCACCTATCGATTGCAGCAGCAGTGCTCCCTCGAAGCCAGGCCCTCAGCAGCCATCAAGGTGACCCTTTTGTGTTTCTTCTTTATTTTCGTTTTCCCAATGGCACTTCTTCAATGGAATATTCGCGACATTCGGTCCAACCGAGAGGAACTAAAATTGCTCCTTCGAATGCTCTGCCCGCTTGTCGTACGTCTCCAAGAAATGAAGTTACGCCATGTGATAATATTGACCTGACACACTATACCTCCATGCATTTTGACCTACCCCCTGTGGCAGGTATCCCGGCTCACGGAGGGGTCATGTTGCTGGTTCGGGATGATGTCTACTATGATCCAATCACATTGCATACAAATCTGGCGGCAGTTGCCATCCGAATTACTCTCCCCACTTCCACATTTTCCATTTTTACTGTTTACACTCCATTGTCTGCCTTTACTAGGGCAGGCGTGATACAACTGATTGCTCAGCTTACTACACCATTTTTGTTGATTGGAGACTTTAATGCCCACCATCCCCTTTGGGGCTCTCCAGCATCCTGCCCAAGAGGCTCCCTCTTGGCAGACCTTTTCAACCACCTCCATCTAGTCTGCTTAAATACTGGTGCACCTACCTTCCTTTCAGACACAATGCATACCTATTCCCACTTGGACCTCTCAATATCCACTAGCCAACTTGCACGTCGGTTCGAGTGGTTTGCTCCGTCTGACACATACTCGAGCAACCATTTTCCGTGCATAATCCATTTCCTGCATCACACCCCTTCTCCACATTCCACTAGCTGGAACATCTCCAAAGCCAACTGGGGGCTTTTCACCTCCCTGGCGACCTTCCATGATCAAACCTTCTCCGGCTGCGATAGTCAGGTCACATACCTCACAGACGTTATTCTCACTGCTGCTGAATATTCCATCCCTCGTACTTCCTCTTCTCCACGTCGAGTTCCAGTCCCCTGGTGGACTACAGCATGCAGCGACGCTATTCGTGCTCGGCGATGTGCTTTACACACCTTCCAACGCCACCCTATGATAGCGAACTGTATCAGTTACAAATGACTCTGTGCAGAATGTCGTCATCGTTATCAAAGAAAGCAAAAAGGCTTGCTGGGTGGCTTTCACCAGCTCATTCAACAGTTTTACTCCTTCTTCGGTTGTCTGGGTGGCCTGCGCCAGCTATCTAGCATCAAGGTCCACTCCCCAATTTCTGGCCTGAGTGTAGCAAATGAACTCCTTGTGGATCCTGAGGATGTCTCAAATGCCTTCGGCCGCTTTTTTGCAGAGGTCTTGAGCTCTGCCCATTACCACCCTGCCTTCCTCCCCCGAAAACAAGCAGAGGAGGCACGGCCACGTTCTTTCCAGTCTTTGAATCGTGAAAGTTACAATGCCACCTTCACCGTGTGGGAACTCGAAAGTGCACTCGCCCGGTCCCGATCCTCTGTTCCGGGGCCCGATGGTATCCATATTCAGATGCTGAAGAACCTTTCTCCTGCAGGTAAAGGCTTTCTTCTTTGCGCCTATAATCGCATCTGGACTGAAGGTCATGTTCCCACACGCTGGCGTGAAGCAATTGTTGTTCCCGTACCCAAAACAGGAAAGGACAAACACCTTCCTTCCAGTTATCACCCCATCTCCCTTACAAGCTGCGTCTGCAAGGTGATGGAGCGCATGGTAAATTCTTGATTGGTTTGGCTCCTTGAATCTCGACGCCTTCTTACCAATGTCCAATGTGGCTTTCGTAGGCGCCGCTCTGCTGTTGACCACTTAGTTACCTTGTCGACCTTCATTATGAACAACTTTTTGCATAAGCGCCATACGGTGGCTGTGTTCTTTGATTTGGAGAAGGCTTATGACACCTGTTGGAGGGCGAGCATTCTCCGCACCATGCACACTTGGGTCCTTCGCGGTCGCCTCCCTCTTTTCATTAATGCATTTTTAATGGATCGAATGTTCAGGGTACATGTGGGTTCTGTTTTGTCAGATGCCTTTCGCCAGGAGAATGGGGTGCCCCAGGGCTCCGGTTTGAGCATGGCCCTTTTTGCCATAGCTATCAATCCAATAATGGATTGCCTTCCAGCTGACGTTTCAGGCTCCCTTTTTGTGGACGACTTTACGATCTACTGCAGCACTCAGAAGACATGTCTCTTGGAGCACTGTCTTCAACGTTGTCTAGACCGTCTATATTCCTGGAGTGTCCCTAACGGTTTCTGTTTTTCTGGTGAGAAAACGGTCTGTATGAACTTCTGGCGTTACAAACAGTTTCTTCCACCATACTTACATCTTGGTCCCGTTGCTCTCCCATTCGTGGAGACAACAAAATTTTTAGGTCTTACATTTGACAGGAAAATTTGCTGGTCTCCACATGTGTTGTACTTGGCTGCTCGTTGTACCCGTTCCCTAAATGTCCTCCATGTTCTCAGCAGTACATCATGGGGAGCAGATCGAATGGTCCTCCTTCACTTATATCGGTCCATTGTCCAATCAAAGCTGGATTATGAGAGCTTTGTCTACTCTTCTGCCCGGCCGTCCATCTTAGGCCGTCTAAACTCTATCCACCATCGGGGGTTACGTTTGGTGACTGGAGCATTCTACACCAGCCCTGTTGAAAGTCAGTATGCCAAAGCTGCCGCATTACCGCTAAACTACCGGCGCAATATGTTGCTTTGTTGGTACGCCTGCTGACTGATGTCATTGCCCGACCACTCGTCATATTTCTCCTTCTTTGACGACTCTCTCGACTGCCAATACGGGCTATATGTCTCTGCCCTGTTACCTCCTGGAGTTTGCTTTCGTCGCCTGCTTCAGCAACTTGATTTTACCCTCCCTACGACTTTTCAAGTAGGTGAGAGCCCAACACCACCTTGGCTTCAGGCTCAGGTTTACGTTCACCTTGAACTCAGCTCACTCCCAAAGGAGAGGACCACAGATTCGATATACCGCTCGAGGTTTGTCGAACTTGGTTCGAGGCTTGCTAATAACATCTTTATTTACACAGATGGTTCCAAGACTACTGCTGGTGTCGGATGTGCATTTGTCGTTGGAGATGATACCTTTCAATACCAGCTCCTTGACCAGTGTTAAAGCTTTAAAGCTGAGCTTTTTGCTCTCTATCAGGCTGTTCAGTATATCCGCCTGCCATCATCATTATCGCTATGCCATCTGCTCTGATTCTTTGAGCACCATTCAGAGTCTCCGTGACCCATATTCGGACCACACTCTCGTGCAACGAATTCAGCGGTCCCTTCAGTCGCTAGCTGATACCGGCACTCGTGTGGTGTTTTTTTTTTTATTCCTGGCCACATTGGTGTGCCGGGGAACGAAACTGCTGATGTTGCGACCAAGGCTGCTGTCCTACTGCCTCGGACAGCTTCCTTTTGTGTCCCATCAACTGATGTTAGTGAGGTTCTTTGTCGGTGCGTTTCATCATTGTGGCATGACGCTTGGTCCTCTCTCCATGAAAATAAGCTTAGGGCCATCAAACCGATCCCGACGGCTTGGACGACGTCCTCATGCTCTTTCCGGCAAGAGGAGGTCATTTTGGCCAGGTTCCGGATTGGACATTGCCGATTTAGCCACCGCTACCTGTTGTCCGGTGACCCCGCCCCACAGTGCCCCTGTGGTCATCCGTTGACAGTGCACCATGTTTTATTGTCCTGTCCCCATTTTATTCACTCTCGTGTTGTCCTGTGTTTGCCGTCTACCTTACAGGAACTTTTAACTGATGATGCTCGAGCAGCTGCTCATGTCCTTCGTTTTATTACTTTGAATGACTTGTCCAAAGAGATCTAACTCTTTTATTTTGTTAGTAGTTGAGCGCCCCCCCCCCCTAAAAAATTGGGGGGGGGGGGCAATCCCAGATTATTGACCAAATAATAATAATAATAATAATAATAATTACTATTATTATTATTATTCAGCTTCAAGTAATCAAATATAATACCTAGAAATAATACAGTTTCAGAACATCACACAGACTATTCTTCTGAATATGTCAGTTTATGAATTATAAATTAAGAATTTCTGTTTAGCAATAAATTTACATTTTAATAGATTTTAAATTTGTTAATACACAAATAAGTGTTGGAAAAATATTAGTATGATTAGATTACTTGTGAATTACCTAAAACTATGAGCTTTGACATACTTAAAAAGTGTATTTCATAAAGATAAAAAATTCATTTAGGGAATAAAATGGATTTTCAATTAAAATCCTTTTTAATTGCTCTTTTAATTTGCTTGTAGGAAGATTGTGAGACTTCTTGGTAAGGTATTGTCTAGTGCCAGCCCAGCATGGAGTTCATTTTTTTTTCATGTAGTGCTGTTCAGTGGCTATTTACATGGTATCTTAATTTTTTGTTTGGTATTATGCTGGTGCAGGTCAGTGTTTAAGGTTGGATTAATTATGTTCATAAGCAGAGCTATGTTTAGTTTAACACACCTAATTTTGAAACAAGTTTTGACATGATTGTCTGGGTTTGGTACCACAAATAATTCTGATAGTTTTTTTTCTTCTTCTTCAGTGTTAATAATGTGCTGATGTTGGTTTGTGTTGTTGCACCCTACATTTCTACTGCTTTGTTTAAATTTGATAAGACTAATGAACCATAAGCTGCTTTTAGACAGTTTACAGGCTAAGGAATCTGTATGCATGTCCCACTTCAGGTTGTCTTGGATTGTGATTCCTAAGAATTTTGTCCATTTTCCTTTTTTTACAGTGTCATGTCCTATGGATAGTTTCATATCAAATTTTTTTTGTTTCCTGGTGTTAAATTCCATTATTACAGTCCCTGGAGCACTTTCATATAGGTGCCTTCATTGAAATACTTGGCTGGTTCATTGGTAACACTGTTGCACAGCACCTCCAGGCTGTTATGGGATTTGTGTTTGCACACAATTGATGTATCATCTGCATACAATATTTTTTTCTTAGAATTAGGAGAACAGTACTTTATATTGTTAACATAAATCAAGAAAAGAAGGGGTCCCAACATGGAACCTTGAGGCACTCCTTATACAATATCAGTAATTTTGGATTTGAAGGACCCAATGTTTGTTTTAAGCATCAAAAATTGTTTCCTCCAATATTGAGGATATTCATACCAGTTGTCAATCATGTGATCATTGCCACAGCATGTTTTGGAACAACTCTACCCCATTTTCAAGTGCTAAAAATGAGGAAACCTGATAAAACAATCCTCCTTGCCACAACATGTTTCGGGATGATATTATCCCATTTGCAAGTGTAAAAAATAAGGAAATCCGATAAAACAATCCTCAATATTGCTTGAATAACAGTTTTATGATGGCTTCACATCAATTAAATTGTTTCCCGTTGCTAATATACGATTTTGTTAACTCATGGCCAGTTCTTTCTCTAATATACAGGTTCTTGTAAATGGAGTCTACTTGTGTTGTCTTTAGATTGTCTGAGAAACTACCTGATGCCATTACATCTTTTACTGTTGTGGCCATGGCGTCAAATATGTTGTCCATTCACTTCTGTCAACTTGTCCTTAGTTTCCACACTCTCTCTGTTAACAGTTTATTCAATACATCTCTTTAATAGTGTGGACATTCAGTGACTGAACTATAGGAAGCAAACATAGAATGTATGTATTTCTGCAAAAGCCAGTCATGGAATTAATTACAATGTACTAATGTGTATTTTTTTCTTTTGTTTCCAGGCAGAGCAGATGAGCAGATTGCATTTACATGAATTATTGATGATTGTGCCAATTATTATATTATGGGCATTGTTTCCTGATGGTGTTGCCATGTTTTCTCAATGGTTGTCCAATTTGTTTGTAAATACTCTTGTTCACTTACCGTTTAGTCGCAGTGTTGAGTCTGAAGCTGATGAAGTAGGTTTGCAGTTGGCTGCCAAGGTAATGTCTTAGACTGTATTAAGCATATGATATATTTGTAATGTTGCGTGCTCCTGTACATGGAAATTTCTCTATCCTTCATCTTTTGTGTATAAAAACTATTGAACATAAACTACTGCTAGTAATTGAAAAATGACTGAAGTTACATTGAAGAAACTGCCTGACACATGATAATCATGTCATTTGTTATTGTGAATAAAAGTCAGTTGTTTTTTTTATTATAAAGTTATGTTTGCTGCTGCCAGTCACAATTTTCCTTATTTATTTTCTGCAAGCTGTGTTTCAGGAAATAATTCCTATTATTAAACAGAATTTTTGTGTACTGTGGTAATATTAGATATGATGTTTACAATTTGTGAGCTGTTGCATTATTCTGGTGATTTCACTGTACATAAATCTCTCCCTTGTCCATTTTTCTTGTGAGATATTAAAAAATCAGGACATGACACACTAGTGTTTCCCATTCACCAGTGTTAAATAGGATGCTACTGCTGAAATAAGAACAAGTGGATGCATAAACTCAATATTTTGTTTCTGATCAAACTAAACGCATCATAATAACTACAGTAAAAACTATTCCTGAACACTACATGTGCTTTGCAATAGCCAAGAGCCCTATCTGACAATGAAGTGAGGAAAAAAAAAAAAAAACACTGAAAGCTAACCCTACATGCAAAACCTTAAAAGAGTGCTGTTACATGCAGCCTTCTAGCAAAGTGTCTGAATCACCATCTTGTGTATTGTGCTGCCTCTCCTCTGACTTACTGTCTTATTCTGATTCTCAGAAGCTACTGTAATAAAATTATTTTTTTATCTTCTTAAATATTAACAGAACCAGAATGAAAAATGCTCTTATCATAGCACAAAAAGGCGATTATCTCATGGACAGAATTAGGCATTTAAAGAAAGGGAACTAGCTTTTCAACTTATTTGACAGCTTCAAAGACATTTAAATCAAAACATATTGCATATTTGTGCTTTTTCACTTGTTAGTATTAGTACCCATGTCACGTAATATAATGCATCATATCAAGTAAAGTAATATGATACATGATGTCACTGGCTAAACCCAGAATTAATCCAGAATACGAAAATAAACAAATTTGTTTTGGCTGATTACTACTGCAGGAAAAACAGCAAGCAGGGTGGGGTAGCAATTTACACAAAGGATAATGTAGATTTTATTACACTACCTGACTTAACTAGGGCAAATGTCAAAAAGAATTATGAAATTGCAGCTATAAAAATTACTCAGTTCAACCTGGTTATTGCTACAGTTTACTGATCACCATCCGGGAATCTTGAACTTTTCTTAAACAAAATGGAGTCATTGCTAAATAAAGTAAATAAAATGAATTGTGAATTGATAATCTGTGGTGACTTCAATATTGACTTCCTCATGAATAGTGGAAATAGGGAGACCATTTTGAACCTTGCAACGTCCTACAAGTTAAAGGCTGAAGTAAAAGCAGCTACCCGAGTAACAGAAACTTGCCAAACAGCTCTTGATCAGTTTCTAGTCAAGAAGAGTTTACAAAACACCTCACTAAAAATTTTCAATGCAGGTTTTAGTGATCATCTTGCTCAAATATTAAGCATAAAAGTACAAGGCAGTGATATTAACAACATGTCTTTCAGAACAGCATATCGAAGTTATAATCAGCATAATGTAAACTACTTCAACAACTTATTACAGAAAGAAAAATGGCTAGGAGTGTACAAAATGAACGATATAAATGAAAAATTCAACACTTTCATTGATGTATTAACCCATTTCTTTGAACTTGCATTTCCACTGAAAACATTAACCATACGGGGGAACTCTAGAACAAATGGCTGGATCACAAAGGGAATAAGGGTTTCATGCCAGAAGAAAAGACTCCTTCATGAAATATGTAACTCAAAAAATTCCTCACCTGTAGTACACGCATACTATAAAAAATACTCCAAAATATTGAGAAAAGTAATAAAAACAGCAAAAATAATGCATAATGATGAAATCATTTATAATTCAGCTAATAAATCAAAGGCTATGTGGAGTGTTATAAAAAAAGAATGTGGAGAATACAGACAACCTTGCAAAAATATAACACTATCACATAAAAATAAAAAAGTAACAAACCCCTTAGAAGTAGCCAACACATTTAACAACTTTTTCACAGGTGTTGCTGATAATATGTTACAATCAAACTTTAAGAGCACCCAGGCAAATGAATATGAAGTAAGTGCATATAGAGGATCAACGTACATCAGTTCTGTTTCACAAGATGAAGTAGCTAAAGCAATAAAAGGACTAAAAAATTCCAAATCGGCAGGTATTGATGGTATACCCGCAACAATGTTAAAGAAGAGCGCATCAAACCTAATTGAAGTACTCACACACTTATGCGACTGCTCACTTCAGGCAGGCACTTTCCCCGATGTGTTGAAAACATCAAAAGTTATTCCTGTATATAAAAAAGGGGATAAAGACAATGTAAATAACTACAGACCCATCACAGTTTCCTCCTGCATCTCTAATGTACTGGAAAAAGTTATGTGTGAGAAACTTATGAAATTTATAAATAAAAACAGCATCCTATGTAATGAACAACATGGATTCAGAAGTAAGAGGTCAACGACAACTGCTGTCTATGAGTGCATCAATTCCATCCTAAACCTGATGGACAAAAAACAGGAAACAATAGCAGTGGTTATTGACTTGTCAAAAGCTTTTGACATGGTGGACCATAAAATTCTGCTATCAAACTAGAAAGATATGGTATTCGAGGTCTGTCCAACAAGTGGATCAGTTCCTTCCTGACTAATTGTATGCAGGCAGTGTGCAGCAAGCACACAAATATTGAACTAAAACTGTATCTAATCACTTATCTGACTATAAACAAATTAAATGTGGTGTACCCCAAGGATCAATGTTGGGACCCCTTCTGTTTCTTCTGTACATGAATGATCCAATCTTAAATGTTGATGCACACAAAAAAATCATATTTGCAGATGACACCATGCTTCTACTAAAAGGAGACGACGATGAACAGTTACAGCAGACAGTAAACATGGTCACGAAACAACTTAGCAGCTGGGCACAGAGTAATCAGCTTGTAATAAACAGTAAGAAAACCATTGCTCTAAAATTCCACAATGTTCATAACAAGGACATGTTTATCCCATCAGTCTCTATCAATGACGAACCAGTTGGTAACAATAATGAAACCGAATTCTTAGGACTTTGGCTGCAGAGTAACATCAGATGGAATAAGCATATTGAATATCTCAATGCAGAACTAAGCAAAACATGTCACCTTCTTTGTTCATTAAAATCATGCTATAGTGAGAAAACAGTATTGAATGCATATCATGCATACTTCCATTCTCGTCTTCTGGGGAAACTCTAAAACAGCCAATAGCACTTTTAAACTACAAAAAAGGGCCATTAGAATCTTGTTTGGGTTCAAGCCTAGAGACTCTTGTAAACCCCTGTTTAAGAAATTTGGTATTCCTCCATTACCATGTGTATACGTTATGGAAACCCTTTTGTTCTTTAAATTAAATGTAATAGGCAAGGACTGGAGATTGCAAAAAAAACTGTGATATACATGATCACTTTACCAGACAAAACAGAAACTTACATATGACTCAAATCAGTACAGCACTGTGCCAAAAATGCGCTTTTCACATGGGAGTTAAGCTTTATAACAAACTTCCTGAAAACATAAAAGCTATCACTGAGGTCAATACATTTGGAAAATCTCTAAAGTCATATTTACAGCATCACTGCTTTTACTCCATTGAAGAATATTTAAATTCATGAATGTATTATTGTAACCTTAAATATGTGTGCCTTGAAATGACTTTCAGCCTGTATATTTATAACTCGACTTGTCCAATGTCTTATGCATAAGCTGCTATGTAGACAACAGGACCCATAAAAAATACAATACAATACAATACAATGTTGTATAACATGATTCATGCCATTGTGTCATCCAACAAGGCATTTGTCATGTCTTGCAATATGACACAATGTGTCATAAAAGTTTAAGATGCTTGCATCCCCACTCTGGGATACTTCCTATAATAGATGGATGCCCACCCTCTTGGATACTTCCTATTGTAGATGATTTGATTTAAATGTCTCTGAAGCTGCTAAATAAGTCAAAAGCTCGTTCCCTAGGACATATTTGCCTTCTTTTGTGCTATGATAGGAAAATTTTTCATTCTGGGCCCCAACTTTTACTCTACCATAATCTGACATTAGAGCACAATAGCATAGCAACCAATGTAGATTTTTGCTGACTCAGGTGACTAGTAGTCTGGTATAGGTTTTTTATTTTTGCTGACTCAGGTGACTAGTAGTCTGGTATAGGTTTTTTTAATTGACTTTTGAACCATGTTGCTTGAGTTGGGCATCAATAGTCTGGCCTTTCTACGGCTATCTGCCTGGTAGAGTTGAGCATGTCCACACACACACACACACACACACACACACACACACACACACACACACACACACACAATCTTCTTACACACATTTTATTCATTTACACATGAGATTGTATATGCAAAAAGCAAACATATGAAAAATATCCTTATATACTTAATACAATGCACCAAATAACAACAAACGTAATATGATACTGAATGAAATATTAAATAAGTTTTACTTCATTGGTTTTATACAGTTGGTGTCTACTGAATCGTATAATATATTCTACATGCTGTTATCTGGCCTGGCTCATTCAGCAGTCCTGCTTTGTACACTTTTACAAGCATCTTTTGGGTGTACTCAATTTTATTATGACAACCCACCATTATGATGGTTTCACTTCTAATGTGGGTAACTTCCCAAAAGCCAGGGCTCCATAATTGTCCATCTACATTATGGAAATATAAACTTGAACTTGCATCTATACTGACGTGAAACATAGTTCGGAATAAAGCACCTTAATGCAGCTATGTGGCTTTTGGAAACACCTCGTCATTCTTGACTTTTTAAGTGTTGTAATTTTTATGATAAGCTGAATGGTTATTGAGTGTTGCTACTGTTATGGATAATAAAACTGAAAATTAAGTAACTGATGCTAAGAAAACTCACATGAACAATTTTGATGCAAAATATTGCAACAACCAATGTAAATTACTTACAAGTATTACTGTCTGAAATAAGCAAAATAACTGTGAAACATTGTGGGCACAACAAAATACTATCAACTTTTCAGTCCTGTTATTAAAATTGACAAATTTAAGCTTGTTTTGTCTGAAAATAAATATTCTGTGAGATAGCATATAAGTTTTTGAAAAATAATTAAAAAAACTGTAAATCATTTGATTCTGGTTAGAAATAAGGTGACCTTTTTTTCTTTTATACCCTGTTTCGGTTAGTTTAATTTTCTGGTGGTCATTGATACAGCTGAAAGTGCTTGATAAAACAGTATATCGTTTTGTACAGAGTTGGGCATAATTGTGGTTTGCTATGTGCATTGTTTTGCACAACCGAAGATTTTTCAATGATTTTAAGCCATTGGTGAATAAAATCTTTAACATATAAATAATGCAATGATGATAGATTGTAATAACCATATTTTAAATTATATCCAAATGCTGCATTTAAAATGCAGTGCATTTCTACAAAACACAGTTTCATGTGCAAATGTGTGATTTTCTTTTTGCACAAAAAAACCGTCAATGAGATTTTTGCATATGCTTCTTATAATTACCATAAGAATGTATTTTTATCACAATCTGTGTCACTTTCTCATGTATGATTTGTGTAAAACTGGATTTTACATTCATTTTATGTGCAACTTTAGATTGCTATATGATGGCAATGGATAAGCTTTCACAAAACATGATCATTAATTACATATATTTGTCCATATTATTACAAAATTTGAACCGATTCACATTAGTTTGAAACATAAAAGTCGTGCATGTAAAAAAAAAAAGCCTGCACACAAAAAATGTGTTTCTTGTGCATAAAATCTGAATCAAGTCAGATTTTTGAGAGTGAGTATTCAATTTTATCACGAGAATGCATTTTTTATTTATTTAATTCACATAAAACCATTTCGGCATACTCAATTCATGTAAACATGAATTTCACATGCTACATGTACCTTGTCTTTAAACCGTTGTATCTCAACAATGGATAGAGATTATTGGATTAAAAAAAATTGTTTGTACTTCATCCGCTTATCCATCTTTGTGAAAAGTTTGAACCAACTCCTGCAAGTTTAAAGTATAGAAGTGGCATGTTTCAAAAAGTCTCAGAAAAACGTGTTTTCTCGCAAGTAAAATTCAAATGAAACAAGATTTTTTTTCATATGATTAAGAGTTGTCTTAAACCAAGGTTTGATACACTGGTGGACCAAATTTGAACCATCAGTCTCACACCAGTCTGGAGTTATTTAAGGGTGACTGCTTTTGCACATAAAATCTGAACAGTGCACATACAAGTGGTGCCATTAGGTGATCGTTAATTTCATGCCAATTAAAATCATTTGCAAAAGGAAATAATCAATTCACACAGTTTGCATGAACCTCAGCTCCAGTTCATTTTTCAAACCTTTCTCAATATACTGTAACAAAGCTCCAGTAAGACAGATGTTTGAATGGCTAGACAAACGGCCACTGGTCTGAGCTAAACCTCCCACGCTGTAGCAATTAAAATAATCTTGATAGACCAGTAACTGTTTAGATAGTAAATCTACAGTTTCACTTGGTAAAGAGAAGAAATTTGCATTTGTACATATCATAGTATTTACCTGACAACAGTTGCTGATTTGACCATCTTGCATCCAGGTAATTGTTAGTTGGTAGAAAAGCAGATA
This sequence comes from Schistocerca cancellata, assembly GCF_023864275.1. Taxonomy (NCBI): domain Eukaryota; kingdom Metazoa; phylum Arthropoda; class Insecta; order Orthoptera; family Acrididae; genus Schistocerca; species Schistocerca cancellata. Next base: position 720,658,508 of record NC_064629.1, read on the forward strand.
GAAATAGAGCACATCAGCTGTGAAGTGGAACAAAGAAATGTTAGATAGGTATAAGAAAAATGCAGCAGACTGTAGGTTGACCATGTTTAGGAAACCTAGGGTGGTGGGGAGTGTTAGAAAGAAGAAAGTTCTCCAGCTAGATGGTGGACACGGATATGGTGTAAGAAGTCAGTTGCAGGAAATACTAGGAAAGTCAGTTGCAGGAAATACTAGGACAAGAGTATAAAGTCATTAACATATTCATATCAGATGCTAGTATCATTCAGGGAACAGATGATACAGGATCTCTGTTGAAGGACTTCTTACAGGAGGATCATGTAGTGATAGGGGATTGTGTGGGTAGCATCCTAGATATGAATGAGACATGTAATATCAGTGGTTGACATGACAAAACATAACTTCTGAAACTCATGTCAGCAGTGTGTATTTTATCTAGTTGTATTGGCATCATAACTGGCCATGTTTCAACAGTCCTGTGAATCGAGTTTATTGGTTGTTGGAAATGACTGTGATGATGACTGACATTGCATGCATTTGGGCTTGCACCAATCTTAACTATCTGTAATTGGCCCATTACAGGACATGACATGTGCTTAAATAGGTCTGTGAAGGGAAGGCTGGTTCAGCTCATTACAGTTGGAGTCATGAACAATGGCAGTTGAGTTTAAGCTTGTGCTGTGCATTTATGTCTCCCATTCTCCCACAGCCAGTTACCATTCAGTAATGGTCTAAGTGCTGTGCTGTGAATATCATAGCCGATGTGAGCATGTGAGCATTAAACATAATTGTAGTGAGTTATTTAGTGAAATTTTGTTCCCTTTGTTGCAAGCTGTCACCGATGACAGTTGTTCTAAGAAAAAAATTCTACATAAGCAAGTGAGAGACATGATTTGTTGGCTACACACTTTCTTCAAATCTAAAGCAAATGTATGCACATATCTGTGAATCAGACAATAGCCAGTTTGTAGATGGTGGGAATGTGGTCACACATGTTCAGAGTCCTACTGTGATGGGTAGGAGAGAGAGGCCTAATTAATGTGAATCTGAGTTACAGAAATGCCTGCTTAAGTGATGCATCTGTAGGTGTGTTGATAAAATATTGGGGAACTTCAGGGAAAAGTCAGTAAATTAGTAGATATTATGTTCCTTAGAACAACTTCTTTGAAGTGAAGAGGTAGAGATACATCCTCTGTGGAGGTGTAAGTGACCCAATTCCTCCTCCAGGTATTCCTTGTAGTTGGGCAGTGTTGCCAAAGATGCCTAAGAACACATTTTATCTGCTCAGATTGATACTTCACATTTTTGCAGTAAACGGGTGTTAATCCTGCGCAGCAGTGTTTTAATGTACTGTAAACATATATTTAGTTATTTTAACTTACAGATACCCTATATCTAATCTCAGGACATTTCTAAGCCCATTTGAGACTATTAATTTCTACTGAGAACAATAACACTAGTATAATACATTGCAGATGCTTCAGTATTGACTTAATGGGGCTTTGTACGTAGGAAAAAGAAGTAGAACATCTACTTCCTACATTTAATTAACTTCCAGCTGTGTCTCTTCCAATTAGAATATACAAGCGTTGGAGAAAAATATGGAAACACGTGCTTGCAGTAAACCTACACAGCTACATTTTTCCAAGGCAAGAGGGACATAACAGGCAAAGGGGTGGAGTAAGGGTGTACATATGCACTGGTTTCTGACCTACTGTGCTCCACTCATCCATAATTGAAAGTGGCTAACATGCATCCTTTATGAATCTCCTAAAGTAGGCAGGTTTACCTGCTTTGAAACTGCCCTTTCAAGTGTCAAATCAACATACAAGCTTAGAGTTATAGCTGTGGACTTGAACATAAACTTTCTATACAGCAGTCCTTCCAGTTTCAAGTTTAAGCAGATGCTGTATTCTTCAAAATGTCACTATGTTAGCTTGCCCCTACCCATCGTACAAACAGTAGTCACACTCTCAGATATATTTGCAATGAAATCCCCAAAAAGAGTAATTCGTACCTCTCAAATATCTGCACCTGGCAAGTCTGTCCAGACAGAATTTTCATGATGTACTCACTAGAATGTCCCAGAAAGAAACTACAACTGACTACCTGCCAAGACTTCAAATGCATTAACTTATCTGAACTTGCAACTGAGGCACAAGAAATACTTTTGAGGGACATCTTCTATTCCCTTCTTGGACATAAACAAAAAACTTAATGGATTTACTAACAAACATACTCAACTCTATGACAAATACATTCCTCCTAAAGACTGGAAAAGTAAGAAGGAAACATGCACCTTGACTAACTGGAGAAATAAAATGACTTACGAATCTAAAAGACGCTGCATATTGGCCATACAAACTGCACTCCTCACCTGAAAATCATATTGCTTACAAGCAGAAGTGGAACACATTCAGTCCAGCTGTGATAAATGCAAAACTCAAACATGCCCATATGTTAACTGACAACAGAAATAGATCAGATGTCCTATAAGAAAACCTGTGTGCTCTAGGTATAAGAAAAGTAAAAGTTGCAGCTGATCTGACTGTCCCAGCAGCAGAACTGATCTAGTACTGCACATTATCTACAATCACAGGTGAATACCAATAAGGTTTCTGTGAACATCGCAGCACATCATAGGAGTTAATAAAGGTAGCATATCATGAAACTTGCCCTGGATGCATAAGACACAGCTATCATGTGTGTCTTAGACTTCATGAAAACCTTTGACACTGCCAACTTCAACATTTCACTTGCCAAACTCAGCAACATAAATTTCACGCCAAGTGCAGTGCAATGGTTTTGCTCATACATTATGTCTCACCAGCAGTGCATCATGTCCAGCACCATAAGGTCACAATGGAGGCATGTAGTTTCAGGCATCCCTCAGGGTTTGGTACTAGGTTTTAAACTCTTCTTGCTGTATGTCAGTGATGTGTCATTGGTTTGTCTTACTCCAAGTACCACGTGTATTTTGGTAACCTCCAATTATACCTAAGTGAAAAAAATAATACATCTGAAGACAGGTGTTGAGAATCTATATACTGTGTGCACTGTCAAAAGTGGTGCAAGATATAGGGTTCAAGTCCAACCCAACCAAAACCAAACTGGTACAAGTTGGTAATTCTACGCTCATTAGCCTGAATTATTGGGAATCCTTGCCATCTTGAACTCTAAATGGGACAGATGCCAACTTCTTTCCTGAGCAAAGAATGTAGGAGCAATAATAGCTGAAAATTTAAATTGGACTGAGCATGAAACTGCAGTGTGCAAGAAGGAATCAACAACTCTCCATACTGTAAAAAAATATAAAAATCTCTTCCCTCTTGAGCTGAAGAGAAACTTGTACAAACACTTACATTTCCAACTATTGATTATAGTGATGTTATCCTGCTAGGCCTTCCTCAGGAAAGCCCGCAGCACCTGGAACTAGGTATGAAAGCATGTGTTCATTATATCTGTGATGTTTGGCTCTTTGACCGTATTTCTCCATCATATGCACAGCTATCCTGGCTGCGTGCAGACAAGCCCACAGATTTTCATACTCACTGTCCTCTCTACTGTCTTATGAGCATACACTATCCCCTATAACTCTCTTTGTCCTTGTCTGAACAACATGGCAGAAACACCCGTTTTCATCAGAACAAAATCCTTTTGTCCCGTTCTATCATTCAGTCACTTTCTCAAAGTTCTTCTCAGTAGCAGGGACCCGATTATGGAATAACCTCTCGCACAGTGGCAGCTGCTGTGTAAGAGCACATGAACACCCTAACTTTTGACACCTTCTGGAATTATTGGTTATTTTTCTTTGAATGCTGTTAAGCGTAACATAGATGCTGCAATCTGAAAGATACAACACTTAAATCTTCCACACTACTGCTCCTCTAGACTCCATGAAACTTGGCATCAGGGTCATGAGCACACCTTAAGTTGTGCACATTTCGAGGACCTTTTACTCATGCGCAGCTCGTTTGATTTAATTGCCTTGTGGGCCAAATACATATAGATTTAATAAACAATGTGCATGGTTCATGATGTGCACAACTAGTCCTTGCCACTCAACTAGAAGTCTACATCAGTGCCACCAGGTGGTAGCACACTACAGCAGACTTTTACCTCCGTTCGCTTGGCATAAATCCTGCTAGATGATAGTCCACTCCTCAGATACGTTGATTCTCTCACTATACACTGTAGTACAATTAGATTGGATATCAGTAAATGTTAAAGTTTTACTGACAGTAAACCTATTATGTGAGTTTCTGAATGATTTATAGTATATCAAACTGTAAGGTTTATCGTACAGTAATCCATTTGAGGTGCTGACAAGGGAAACTCCCCATTGCACGTTCCTCAGAACTAGTGATAAGATGGTCCAGTGGATAGCCAATAAAAAACTGAAAACAGATCAAGCATGAAAAGAGGAAGGAGGTGTAGTGAACTGTGAAGAAAAAAAAGAAGCAAAATAGAAACAGCGAACAGTCTAAGCTTAACAAGTACAACATCAAGCGTGTTTCAACAGCCATAGTGTCATGGTTCAGTGGTCACGGTGTTGGACTTCGAAATGGATAAGGAGTGTTCAAAACTCCCTAGTACTAAATTTTTTAATTTACTTTTTTCAAAAAATTTTAACTGTCCATCTGGTCATTGGAATGTTTGTTCTTTTTCTGTAGGCTTGGCAATTCTCATTCTATATATTGAAGATAGAATATGAGAGTTGTGTGGTAAGAATACGTAACTTCACAAGTAAATGTGGTGAATAGTGAGAGCAGGTGAGATACCACATTGACATCTCGCAGAAATGAAAACAACAAATAAACATGTGTGAACAATGTTACAACAAAGGAATGCGACAGTCAAAACTTCCAAAACAGAACACAACTTCAAAAATGCTATAAATGTATGTTTTTTATAGATCTCAGAGAAAACTGTGTGATTGTGGAATTGTTGCATTCATTTGTTACAGCTTGTATGACAGATTATTGTATTTTCATCATTTCTTTGGGAATGATCACATTCACACAAACACCTAAATAGGGCAATGATGTATATCTCACTCATTCATCAGGCTTACAAGTTAGGTGTGTCAATAAGAGATTTCTATTATATGACACACATACTGTCACTAATGCTGTGTATGACACACCAAACATGTTTTCTGTTGGAGGATCAATTAAATTGTTGCCTTGTCATCAAACGTTTGTGGTTCCCATGTGAAAGCCACTTTCTTTTGGCTGCTAATAGAGTTCACCACTTAACCACGACACCCTGGCTCTTTGTTTGTGCTCTATGTTGTACTTCTTGACCCTGGACTTTCACTGTTTCTGTTTTGCCTTTTTCCCCAGTTCAGTACATCTTCTTCCTGTTTTCATGCATAATCTGTGTTCAATTCTTGACAGGCTGTCCACTGGGCCCTCTTACCACTAAATCTAAGGTGGTTGCAAGGGGGAAGTTTCCCTTGTGGGAATCATAAGGACCTAAAGCACATCACCGTCAATTGTGAAATTGTAGCATTTACTTATGGTCCTCAAATCCATTGACCTTATGGTGAGTTAGGTTTATCTGTGCTGTAGGCCCACATTGTACATATGAAAATTCACAAAATGCTCTATCACTGGTTTTTCTGATATTCACTTAAATGTGGGATTGACAGCGGTGTGCTTTAGGCTCTTACGGATCGCAGTGCCTCATTTTTATTCTAGTCAAGTGACCATGCTGGTAGATATTACTAGTTTAGTGTACTCATTTCCACAAATGGCACTTTGTGTTTGGAGTTGGTTGTATACTGTCCAGGAATCGGCTTTCATGTGTAGTGTAAACATAAACTATGTTGAATCTATTTTAAATGCTAATGGAAAAGTAAAGCTGTGAGGACAGGTCGTGAGTCGTGCTTGGGTAGCTCAGTTAGTAGACCCATTGCCTGCGAAAGGAAAGGTCCTGAGTTTGAGTCTCGGACTGGTACACAGCTTTAATCTGACAGGAAGTTTCATATCAGTGCACACTCCACTGCAGAGTGAAAATTTCATTCTGGGAACAAAAAATTAAATTACCAGGAAAAGTTAGCCGCAAAGTAACTAGGGCGTCTGAGAGCAGATCCTGTGATCGAGAGAGTGACGAAATCAAATACATCTACGTGATTACTCTGCTATTCACAATAAAGCGCCTGGCAGAGGGTTCAATGAACCACCTTCATGCTGTCTCTCTACCGTTCCACTCTCAAATGGCACGCAGGAAAGACGAGCACTTAAATTTTTCTGTGCGAGCCCTGATTTCTCTCATTTTATCATGATGATCATTTCTCCCTATGTAGGTGGGTGCCAACAGACTGTTTTCGCAATCAGAGATCAGGTGATTGAAATTTCATGAGACGACCCCTTTGCAACGAAAAACGCCTTTGTTTTAATGATTGCCACTCCAATTCACGTATCATGTCTGTGACACTATTTCCCCTATTTCACGATAATACAAAACGAGCTGCCCTTCTTTGTACTTTTTCAATGTCATCCATCAGTCCCACCTGAAGCGGATCCCACACCACACAGCAGTACTCCAGAATAGGGTGGACAAGTGTAGTGTAAACAGTCTCTTTGGTAAACCTTTTGCACCTTCTAAGTGTTCTGCCAATGAATCACAGTCTTTGGTTTGCTCTACCCACAACACTATCTATGAGATCGTTCCAATTTAGGTTATTTGTAATTGTAATCCCTAAGTATTTAGTGTGACTACAAGTGAACACTTAACAAGGAAGTGTACAGTTAGCACAAGTTGTTGTGTGGGTGCAGTGAAAGATTATCTGATTTTCAGCCTGGAAGTAAATTCGTGAACTAATACATCTGTTAGAGATCTTGTACATTTATCCGAAAAAATGGGAAAGCATGAAACCTCCCACTTACACAAAAATTCTAAATGGAGAGGTGCAAAAGCTTACATATTATTTTGTTATTGCCCTAAACTGTTCTTAATGATGTACAAAACAACAAAATTCCACAAAAAGTGTTCTTTCTTTGCCGGTCGGAGTGGCTGAGCAGTTCTAGGCGGTACAGTCTGGAACTGCGCAGCCGCTACGGTCACAGGTTCAAATTCTGCCTCGGGTATGAATGTGTGTGATGTTCTTAGGTTAGTTAGGTGTAAGTAGTTCTAAGTTCTAGGGGACTGATGACTTTAGATGTTAAGTCCCATAGTGCTCAGAGCCATTAGAACCATTTGTTCTTTCTTTTGTCAGATAAAATAATAATGATAAATGTCAGATAAATAATAAATATTATTCTTATTCTTATTATTATTATTATTATTATTATTATTATTTTCTTTCTCAGACGTTATGTCTGGTTAAAAATGGAAAGTGACGCGGACCTTGATCAAGCATGACTTCCTTTTAACTGTACAGTATATGTTACATTGCATTTAGGAACTTTCGGGTAATTGAACAAGTATCAATAATTACAGATTTCTGTAGTTGTATATATAAGTTTGGATGTAGCTGTATTGCGTTGATGTACTGGTGGATATTGCGTGGTATGGCTCCTGTAGTTGATAGTATAATTGGTATAATGTCAACTTTATCCTGATGCCACATGTCCTTGATTTCCTCAGCCAGTTGGATGTATTTTTCAATTTTTTCTCCTGTTTTCTTCTGGATATTTGTTGTATTGGGTATGGATATTTCGATTACTTGTGTTAATTTCTTCTTTTTATTGGTGAGTATGTCAGGTTTGTTATGTGGTGATTTATCTGTTATAATGGTTCTGTTCCAGTATAATTTGTATTCAACATTCTCCAGTACATTTTGCAGTGCATACTTGTATGTGGGAACGTGTTGTTTTATTAGTTTATGTTGTATGGCAAGTTGTTGATGTATTATTTTTGCTACATTGTCATGTCTTGTGGGGTATTCTGTATTTGTTAGTATTGTACATCCGATTGTGATATGATCTACTGTTTCTATTTGTTGTTTGCAAAGTCGGCATTTATCTGTTGTGGTATTGGGTTCTTTAATAATATGCTTGCTGTAATATATGATGTTTATTGTTTGATCCTGTATTGCAATCATAAATCCTTCTGTCTCACTGTATATATTGCCTTTTCTTAGCCATGTGTTGGATGTGTCTTGATCGATGTGTGGCTGTGTTAGATGATACGGGTCCTTGCCATGTAGTGTTTTCTTTTTCCAATTTACTTTCTTCATATCTGTTGATGTTATGTGACCTAAAGGGTTGTAGAAGTGGTTATGAAATTGCAATGGTGTAGCTGATGTATTTATATGAGTGACTGCTTTGTGTATTTTGCTAGTTTCTGCTAGTTCTATAAAGAATTTTCTTAAATTGTCTACCTGCCAACAATGTAAGTTTTTTATGTCGATAAATCCCCTTCCTCCTTCCTTTCTGCTTAATGTGAATCTTCCTGTTGCTGAATGTATGTGATGTATTCTATATTTGTGGCATTGTGATCGTGTAAGTGTATTGAGTGCTTCTACGTCTGTGTTACTCCATTTCACTACTCCAAATGAGTAGGTCAATATTGGTATAGAATAAGTGTTTATAGCTTTTGTCTTGTTTCTTGCTGTCAATTCTGTTTTCAGTATTTTTGTTAGTCTTTGTCTATATTTTTCTTTTAGTTCTTCTTTAATATTTGCATTATCTATTCCTATTTTTTGTCTGTATCCTAGACATTTATAGGCATCTGTTTTTTCCATCGCTTCTATGCAGTCACTGTGGTTATCCACTATGTAATCTTCTTGTTTAGTGTGTTTTCCCTTGACTATGCTATTTTTCTTACATTTGTCTGTTCCGAAAGCCATATTTATATCGTTGCTGAAAACTTCTGTTATCTTTAGTAATTGGTTGAGTTGTTGATTTGTTGCTGCCAGTAATTTTAGATCATCCATGTATAGCAAATGTGTGATTTTGTGTTGGTATGTTCCAGTAATATTGTATCCATAATTTGTATTATTTAGCATGTTGGATAGTGGGTTCAGAGCAAGGCAGAACCAGAAAGGACTTAATGAGCCTCCTTGGTATATTCCATGCTTAATCTGTATTGGCTGTGATGTGATGTTATCTGAATTTGTTTGGATATTAAGTGTGGTTTTTCAATTTTTCATTACTATGTTTAGGAACTGTATCAATTTAGGATCTACTTTGTATATTTCCAATATTTGTAGTAACCATGAGTGGGGTACACTATCAAAAGCTTTTCGGTAATCAATGTATGCGTAGTGTAGCGACCTTTGTTTAGTTTTAGCTTGATATGTCACCTCTGCATCTATTATCAGTTGCTCTTTACATCCTCGTGCTCCTTTGCAACAGCCTTTTTGTTCTTCATTTATAATTTTGTTCTGTGTTGTATGTGTCATTAATTTCTGTGCAATGACTGAAGTTAATATTTTGTATATTGTTGGTAGGCATGTTATGGGGCGATATTTAGCTGGGTTTGCTGTGTCTGCTTGATCTTTAGGTTTCAGATAAGTTATTCCATGTGTAAGTGTATCAGGGAATGTGTATGGGTCTGCAATGTAACTGTTAAATAATTTAGTTAGATGTGAATGTGTTGAGGTGAACTTCTTTAACCAGAAATTTGCTATTTTATCTTTTCCACGGGCTTTCCAATTGTGAGTAGAATAATTGCTTGGGTGACTTCATGTTGCAAAATTATCACTCAGGCATTTGTGGTATCATCTTGTATGTGTCTGTTTCTGCTTATAAACCACCGTGCATGCCTGTTATGTTGTACCGGGTGTGACCATAAGTTGCTCCAGAAGTGTTCCATGTCTGTTATGTTTGGTGGATTGCCTATTTTAATGTGCGTGTCACCTATTGTCTGGTAAAATTTCTTTTGATTTGTGTTGAATGTTTGGTTTTGTTTCCTTCTATTTTCACTTTTTTTTTTATCTTCTAAGTCGTTTGGCCAATGCTTGTAATTTCTGCTTCTTTTCATCTAATTGCTCTATTGCTTCTTGTTGTGAGATTTTACCTAACCTTTTTCATTTTTTGTCTGATATTTCATTTCTTATAAATTGTGTTAGCTGTCCGATGTCTTTTCTCAGTTTTTCTATTCTGATCTGTAGCCTGTGTTGCCATGCTGGTTTTGTGGGTTTCTTCTGTGTGTTGGTTGGTTCTGATCTCTGCCTAGTGTGTATATTTAGTGTAGTGAGTGCTCCTATATAAATCAGTAGTTGTAACTCTTCCATAGTTGTATTTTCATTTATTTTGTTGTGTATGATTGTGTTGATAGTTGTTATTGTTGTTTCGACTTGTGAGTTATTTGGTGGTCTATGCAAGAATGGTATAATGTCTGTTGTGTATGATTGTGTTGATAGTTGTTATTGTTGTTTCGACTTGTGAGTTATTTGGTGGTCTATGCAAGAATGGTATAATGTCTGTATTTGTGTCTTTGTATTCTATATATCCCAGCTGAAATTTTTCTTCTATATCTCGCATGTGTGTCACTTCGTGTTCTATTTGTGCTTGTTCTGGTGGCTGTCTTAAGATTTCGTTTTCCTCTGATTGTTTAATTGATGCGTGTTGTTCTTTGTTTGTTTGCTCTGGGATGTTTGAGTCCATTACTGTATTTTGTTCTTCTTCTGATTGCACATTATTTTGTTCCAGTATTTGTTGTTCTTGTTGTTTGATGTTTTCTAATTCTGACTGGGGTATCCTGTTATTTTTCATTATTACACGGATCTGATCAGCTAGTCATTGTTCTGTTAAAAATTTTAATTCTGGGTATCTGGTAATAAATGTTGCATATACTTGTGATCTGTATCCAGTTGTGTTTGTTCCTAAGTTTGTTGCTTGGTAATAACAGAACATGAGGTGTCAGTTAACTTCATCTGACCATCTCATCCTCTGTCTTTGTTTTCCTTCTAGAGTGGTTGCAGGAAGCATATCCTGCAAAACACCTCTATTTGGATTTAAATCATTTTCTGTGTGGCTAGCAGTGTCGTTACCATTGTTGACGGGCATAGGGTTCAAGCGTCGTCCCCGACCATGACAGCGCTTGTCCGAGGCGTCATTAGTTCTGTCGTGAACCAACTAATCACACTAAAAGGGGGGTTAGGCCTATTAGTGGTTTGTTCTTTTCGTCGCCTTTTATGACTGGCAGAACATACCGGAGGCCTATTCTTTTCCCGAGCCTCCACGGGTATTATTATTATTATTATTATTATTATTATTATTATTATTATTATTATTATTGGCAGTGGCTGTAGTTGTGAAAACTTGTTGATAATCATAACCGTTATACACCAGATGCTCTTGATTTCACATTCTCAAATTTTTCTGAATCTAAAAATTTGTGAACACCCAGAATGTATACTTCCAAATAGCCACTGCTCCTGCATTATATTAGAGAACTGAATAACATCTCCAGACAGTTGATGACGTACCTGCTAAAGCAACAATAATGATTGCCATTGTCCCTGTGTGTATACATTACCCTTGTACATCCTTCCTTCTGACTAAATCTTCCTCATTTCCCAGTGTTGTTAGCTGGTGCAGTCTCCTTATATTTCCTTTCCCCAGAACTATATCATAAAATATCTATTTCGTACACCTATTGCCACTATTATTATTATTACTACAATAATAATAGTAATAACTATAATTATAATTATTGTTATTATTACTGGTACTTGTACTACTACTACTACTACTACTACTACTACTACTCCTGCTGCTGCTGACGCCACTAGTGGTTCAAATGGCTCTGAGCACTATGGAACTTAGCATCTGAGGTCATCAGTCCCCTAGAACCTAGAACTACATAAACCTAACTAACCTAAGGACATCACACACATCCATGCCCGAGGCAGGGTTTGAACCTGCGACCGCAGCGGTCGCACGGTTCCATACTCTAGTGCCTAGAACCGCTCATCCACCCCAACCGGTGACGCCACTAATAATGATAACACTAATAATAATAATAATAATAATAATAATAATAATAATATTGACCTACTCATTTGGAGTAGTGAAATGGAGTAACACAGACCTAGAAGCACTCAATACACTTACACGATCACAATGCCACAAATATAGAATACATCACATACATTCAGCAACAGGAAGATTCACATTAAGCAGAAAGGAAGGAGGAAGGGGATTTATCGACATAAAAAATTTACATTATGTACAGGTAGACAATTTAAGAAAATTCTTTATAGATCGAGCAGAAACTAGCAAAATACACAAAGCAATCACTCATATAAATACATCAGCTACACCACTGCAATTTCATAACCATTTCTGCAACCCTTAAGATCACATAACATCAACAGATACAAAGAAAGTAAATTGGAAAAAGAAAACACTACATGGCAAGCACCCGTGTCATCTAACACAGCCACACATCGATCAAGACGCATCCAACACTAGGCTAAGAAAAGGCAATATATACAGTGAGACGGAAGGATTCATGATTGCAATACAGGTTCAAACAATAAACACCAGATATTACAGCAAGCATATTATTAAAGATCCCAATACCACAACAGATAAATGCCGACTTTGCAAACAACAAATAGAAACAGTAGATCACATCACAAGCGGATGTACAATACTAGCAAATACAGAATACCCCAGAAGACATGACAATGTAGCAAAAATAATACATTGACATCTTGCCATACAACATAAACTAATAAAACAACATGTTTCCACATACAAGTATGCACCACAAAATGTACTGGAGAACGATGAATACAAATTATACTGGAACAGAACCATTATAACAGATAAAACACCACCATATAACAAACCTGACATCATACTCACCAATAAAAAGAAGAAATTAACACAAGTAATCGAAATATCCATACCCAATACAACAAATATCCAGAAGAAAACAGGAGAAAAAATTGAAAAATACATCCAACTGGCTGAGGAAATCAATGACATGTGGCATCAGGATAAAGTTGACATTATACCAATTATACTATCAACTACAGGAGTCATACCACACAATATCCACCAGTACATCAATGCAATACAGCTACATCCAAACTTATATATACAACTACAGAAATCTGTAATTATTGACACTTGTTCAATTACCCGAAAGTTCCAAAATGCAATGTAACATATACTGTACAGTTAAAAGGAAGTCACACTTGATCAAGGTCCGCGTCACTTTCCATTTTTAACCAGACCTAATGTCTGAGAAAGGAAAGAAATAATAATAATAATAATAATAATAATAATAATAATAATAATATAGGAGCACTCCCTACACTAAATATACACACTAGGCAGAGATCAGAACCAACCAACACACGGAAGAAACCCACAAAACCAGCATGGCATCACAGGCTACAGATCAGAATAGAAAAACTGAGAAAAGACATCGGACAGCTAACTCAATTTATAAGAAATGAAATATCAGAAAAAAACGAAAAAGGTTAGGTAAAATCTCACAACAAGAAGCGATAGAGCAATTAAATGAAAAGAAGCAGAAATTACAAGCATTGGCCAAACAACTTAGAAGATAAAAAAAAAGTGAAAATAGAAGGAAACAAAACCAAACATTCAACACAAACCAAAAGAAATTTTACCAGACAAAAGGTAACACACACATTAAAATAGACAATCCACCAAACATAACAGACACGGAACACTTCTGGAGCAACATATGGTCCAACCCGGTACAACATAACAGGCATGCACGGTGGATACAAGCAGAAACAGACACATACAAGATGATACCACAAATGCCTGAAGTGATAATTTTCCAACATGAAGTCACCCGAGCAATTAATTCTACGCACAATTGGAAAGCCCCTGGAAAAGTTAAATAGCAAATTTCTGGTTAAAGAAGTTCACCTCAACACATTCACATCTAACTAAATTATTTACCAGTTACATTGCAGACCCATACACATTCCCTGATACACTTACACATGGAATAATTTATCTGAAACCTAAAGATCAAGCAGACACAGCAAACCCAGCTAAATATCGCCCCATAACATGCCTACCAACAATATACAAAATATTAACTTCAGTCATTACACAGAAATTAATGACACATACAACACAGAACAAAATTATAAATGAATAACAAAAAGGCTGTTGCAAAGGAGCACGAGGATGTAAAGAGCAACTGATAATAGATGCAGAGGTGACATATCAAGCTAAAACTAAACAAAGGTTGCTACACTACGCATACATTGATTACCGAAAAGCTTTTGATAGTGTACCCCACTCATGGTTACTACAAATATTGGAAATATACAAAGTAGATCCTAAATTGATACAGTTCCTAAACATAGTAATGAAAAATTGAAAAATCACACTTAATATCCAAACAAATTCAAATAATATCACATCACAGCCAATACAGATTAAGCATGGAATATACCAAGGAGGCTCATTAAGTCCTTTCTGGTTCTGCCTTGCTCTGAACCCACTATCCAACATGCTAAATAATACAAATTATGGATACAATATTACTGGAACATACCAACACAAAATCACACATTTGCTATACATGGATGATCTAAAACTACTGGCAGCAACAAATCAACAACTCAACCAATTACTAAAGATAACAGAAGTATTCAGCAATGATATAAATATGGCTTTTGGAACAGACAAATGTAAGAAAAATAGCATAGTCAAGGGAAAACACGCTAAACAAGAAGATTACATAGTGGATAACCACAGTGACTGCATAGAAGTGATGGAAAAAACAGATGCCTATAAATGTCTAGGATACAGACAAAAAATAGGAATAGATAATGCAAATATTAAAGAAGAACTAAAAGAAAAATATAGACAAAGACTAACAAAAATACTGAAAACAGAATTGACAGCAAGAAACAAGACAAAAGCTATAAACACTTATTCTATACCAATATTGACCTACTCATTTGGAGTAGTGAAATGGAGTAACACAGACGTAGAAGCACTCAATACACTTACACGATCACAATGCCACAAATATAGAATACATCACATACATTCAGCAACAGGAAGATTCACATTAAGCAGAAAGGAAGGAGGAAGGGGATTTATCGACATAAAAAACTTACATTGTTGGCAGGTAGACAATTTAAGAAAATTCTTTATAGAACTAGCAGAAACTAGCAAAATACACAAAGCAGTCACTCATATAAATACATCAGCTACACCATTGCAATTTCATAACCACTTCTACAACCCTTTAGGTCACATAACATCAACAGATATGAAGAAAGTAAATTGGAAAAAGAAAACACTACATGGCAAGGACCCGTATCATCTAACACAGCCACACATCGATCAAGACACATCCAACACATGGCTAAGAAAAGGCAATATATACAGTGAGACAGAAGGATTTATGATTGCAATACAGGATCAAACAATAAACATCATATATTACAGCAAGCATATTATTAAAGAACCCAATACCACAACAGATAAATGCCGACTTTGCAAACAACAAATAGAAACAGTAGATCATATCACAATCGGATGTACAATACTAACAAATACAGAATACCCCACAAGACATGACAATGTAGCAAAAATAATACATCAACAACTTGCCATACAACATAAACTAATAAAACAACACGTTCCCACATACAAGTATGCACTGCAAAATGTACTGGAGAATGTTGAATACAAATTATACTGGAACAGAACCATTATAACAGATAAATCACCACATAACAAACCTGACATACTCACCAATAAAAAGAAGAAATTAACACAAGTAATCGAAATATCCATACCCAATACAACAAATATCCAGAAGAAAACAGGAGAAAAAATTGAAAAATACATCCAACTGGCTGAGGAAATCAAGGACATGTGGCATCAGGATAAAGTTGACATTATACCATTTATACTATCAACTACAGGAGTCATACCACACAATATCCACCAGTACATCAACGCAATACAGCTACATCCCAACATATATATACAACTACAGAAATGTGTAATTATTGATACATGTTCAATTACCCATAATTTCCTAAATGCAATGTAACATATACTGTACAGTTGAAAGGAAGTCACGCTTGATCAAGGTCCGCGGCACTTTCCATTTTTAACCAGACATAACGTCTGAGACAGGAAAGAATAATAATAATAATTATTATTTTTGTTATTATTATTATTATTATTATTAGTGTTATCACTATGGTTAGTGGCAGAAGTAGTAGTAGTAGTAGTAGTAGTAGTAGTAGTAGTAATGGTGGTAGTACAAGTACTGCAAATATTAACTTAATTAGTTGATTGTCAGTATTACTTTCTCACATTGTCACTATATACACGCAAATCATTTTAATACTATTTGTGACATTGAAATTGTTATTTCTTAGGTAACTACGCTGTATAAAAGGTACTGTGTGTGTGAAACCCTGGCCCTAATCATATCAAGTTAAGTAAACAAAGAAATAAGTAATCAAATAAAAGCAGATGGTAGCCTAGCCTGCAGGTGGTGCTGTTACATTTTATCACAAATGGCACCTGTTAATGCCCCCAAATATGTTGCAAGTGTCAGCCATGGTCAGGTCAATGTTCTGCATCATGAGTGCATTATGTTGAAGCTAAGTGAATTCGAATGTAGGCAAATTGTTGGTGCTCGTATGGTGGGTGCTTCCATAGTCAAGGTAGCCACAGTGTTTGGTGTTTTAAGAGACACTGTATTGAACATTTATACTGCATTCAGGGAAAGCAGAAAAAACACCATGTGCTAAGTCACATAACAGATGAAAGTGTGTGTTGAGTATTGTTGCCAGTTTTTTTTACCCAGTAAGGGACAAATGTTCAGTTGAGCAAAAAAAATGGATTTCCCTTGTTTGCCTGGGACAGTTTTTGTGATTTATTGGTCTTTATTATATTTTAACGAATAATGTGTAAGTTTTAACATTCTCTTGTTTGATTTGACAATTTAAAAAAAAAAAAAAACAATGCAGTTATAATCATAGTTGAAAATGGTCATTAATTCACTTTTTACCAAATTCGGGTACATTTATTTCATACACCAG
Source organism: Schistocerca cancellata (assembly GCF_023864275.1). Lineage (NCBI taxonomy): Eukaryota > Metazoa > Arthropoda > Insecta > Orthoptera > Acrididae > Schistocerca > Schistocerca cancellata. The sequence continues at coordinate 720,675,480 of NC_064629.1, forward strand.
ATCATTTTAATGCCATCTGTAAAAAAAATCCTTTTTCTGAAGCAGCTGGAACTAGGGATGTGAAAAATGTTAGGGATTTCATTCTTGAAAAACCCTTCCATGATTTTCTAGCATTTATCCATTGCACTCTTATTTTTGTCATCGAAAGACTGTGCCTTGTCCAGGCTTCTTTTAATTATTTAAAATTCTTTGTATAAGGAGTCTATACTCAGTTGATTGATCCTTAAAAGTTACACAGCTTTTTGAAAATGGTCGTAATTTATTGGTGATTTTAAGTTTAAAAACAGCATATTGGAAAAGATGTTGTTTTCTAAGAAATCATATCATGGTAACAAATATCCTACAAAATTGGTGTAGAACTGCAGAAAATCATTCCGAATAGATTCTTTTGCATTAGTGCCTTACTTCCAAGAAAAGCTGTATTTTATTCTTTGTTAAGCTTTTTGCAAATCCCATGCATTTCAGCAATTGACAGAGAATGTGAATTAGTCTTTTTCATTATCAAAATGTTATATTATGCAGAAATGACGAATACACCAAAGTTTTTTTCCTCCTCTTCTTACATGTGATTATCTTTCATAATAGATGAGGACATGCTTTGCAGAATTCCAGAAAATGAGATTTTAGTGCAGACCACATTTGTAATTCTCTTTTGACAGCAGGACCAAGGGAGAAAAATCTCATGGCAACATGTTTTGTTATTTCTTCCCATTGAACCTCATTCACTTCAAATTGGAGTTGCTAGTCTGCTCTTCATTTCACAGATCTATTGAGGTGACTGCATATTTTCAGTATCAAACTTTCTACATCCACTTTCAGTTTATCAGTTCTGTATTTTGTGTCGTTGTGGAGAATATAGACTATGGACATGGCCGCCAGCTTTGAGAATTCATCATTTTTAGCTAAAGGAAGTGTATAAATGGAATGGTTTCCTCTGAAGTTTACATTTATGTTGTCAGCAGTGAATGCTGAAATTTTATTTAAAAACAATCCATTTGTCTCCAGTGTGTATATTAATAACCTCAAAACCTAATATATACTTGCATTGTTATATTGTACAAATTCCAGTGGTTGGTTTACAACCCCAGTATCATAATCAAAGAATCGTAAGCAAATCGGAAACATTTATTTTTTAATTACTTGCATCTGTCACTATAGAAAAGTGTAGATTTTTTCCTTGGGTGCCCTATAAAATATTTTTAACAGATTCTTTGGCCAGTACTTCATATATAATAGCTTCTACTTTTGTTCTTCCACAGCTAAAACAGTGGCAATTTTTGAATCACTGCAGCTATATGGTAATAATTTGTGTGAACAATCCATATTATTGTAGCTAAGAGAATACTTTACCATGTGATAAACAAATGCAAGTCCTCCAGCAATAATCTTGTCTGTCTCCAAGGCAGATGGTTCACACTTCGCAGAATGTTTGCATAAGATACTTGATGCTCTATTGCTAACAACAGTCATGTGAGATTTAGTAGATACATATTGTTTTACACCAGCAATGCCTCCATGAGCACATGAGAAATCTGTATTGCACAGGCAACAGTACACATTGTACAAGCTTTCTTTTACTTGTCTTAACTAGGAACAACTATTGTTCCAGTTCTGATTATACTTAGTCAGCCTTTTATCTTTCTTAGAAGGTATTCCACCATTACTGGATGAATTGTCTGTGTCACTATCGCTTAAATCACTCATTTTGTCCATAGTTTTAGAAATAATTCACAAGCCTAACGTGTTCAACATGTAGCAGTTCTAGGAAAACAATAAACTAGAATGACAACCAAAAATGGAATTAAAAAATCCTTCCAGTGTTGTTAACATGAATTGACATAGAATTTAAACTAGTTAGCAAACAAATGGAAATGTTAAACACAAAATTGTGCAATGAAAGTGAGATGGATAATAAACAAATAGAAGAATATAAAACAAGCAGACAGAGGCAAATAGAGAGACATGGCGCCACGCGAGTGGATGGGAATCAGTGAATATTGGCCCTGCCCGGCACTATTATAGACTGATAGCCACGCTAGTTGTATCTTCATGTGGTACATGCGTAGATAATACATACTTGCCAGCTGTAGTGTGAAAGATTTCACAGTAATAATTGAACAAGGTTGAAATATGGGCCAGAGCCTGTCCCAGTGGCACATTCAAAACTATGTCAGAAATACGGAATACCCCGGGAAATACGGGACGTCTGGTAGCACTAGTGTTGAGTGATAGTGACAGACAGTATTAAAGGGAGAACTCTGTAACATGGGAACTTAGGGGCGATCTGGAATTCCAAAACCACTCATCTGTGATGCAAAAGCCTGTCATGTAAAAGCATGGTGTTGAACCCATAAAACCTGGACTATGGAAGTAACTCATTTGGTCTGATGAGTGTTGTGTCACACTGTTTCCAACTTCCAGCTGAGTGTACATCTGGCGTACGTCATCCCAAGCCTGTGATGCAGACTGCTTGCTGCTAAGAGTGAAACATGACAGGAGTTTGGTAATGATTTGGGCAGCAATATCATGGTATTCCATGGGCCCAGTGGTTATTCTGCAAGGTCGCGTTGCTGCCAAGCATTATCTGACCTGTTTGGCTGATCACGTCCTTCCCATGCACAATATTTGTTCGCCTGTGATGGTGCTGTGTTCCAAGATGACAGGGCCCCTCTTCACTCAGCTCCCATCATCTAGGATTAGTTTTGTGAGCATGAGGATGAACTGAGAATCTCCCCTGGCTGCCACATTCACCAGACCTCAATATTATTGAGTCTTTGTGGTCTATTTTAGAGAGAGAGAGAGAGAGAGAGAGAGAGAGAGAGAGAGATATGGACAATCACTATCCACCCACATCATCGTTGCCTGAACATACCATATATTGCAGGAAGAATGGTATATAAGATTCTGTTGAAAACCATACAGGACTTATGTTTATCCATTCCAAGATGATTGGAAGCTGTTTTGAATGCCAACAGTTTTCCTGTACCGTATAGGGCAAGATAATGTGTCATGCTTTTGGTGTTGCCATATTTTTGTCTACCCCCCGTAGGAAACTCTAGTTAGTTTTAGTCAATTTGTAACTGTTGTGATAGATACAGAAACTAAGCAGTCAGCAATAGTTTGTCCTTGTTGGCAGTAATGGGGTCTGGTATCACAGTATATCAGTACAGTACCAATATGATCGAACATACTGACAGCTCAGAACACTTCAACAGATATTATACTAAAAATTGAAAACATAAAATAGTATAGTACTTTGCAGAGAAGTTGGAAGATTTGGACGTGATAATCATATTATTTTTTCTAACACCTGAATGAACCAATCCATTCTCTCTCTCTGCTGCTTCCTTATTACTATTTATGTGGCCACAATGATGTAATGCCTACCATCGGTTACTTCGTAAATTGTTTCCCCATTTTGCATAATTTAGCTAAATAATACTCTTTTCACAGGCATGTCTGGATGTAAGGGAGGCCAGTGCATTTTGGGAGAAGATGAAATCACTCAGTGATAGTGAATCTGAGGAAGTAATTGAATTCTTGTCTACCCATCCTGCATATGATACAAGGAAGAAGTTTTTGGATTCGAAAGTTCCAGAAGCCATGAAACTCCGAGAAAAATGCAATGTGAGTCTGCTGTTTATTTGTCGTTGTTTCTGTATGCCTCACTGTAAAAGAGTGTGCTAAGGAAATTAATCATAATAGGTGATGTATATAACTACAGTGAATCCATATGGAATACAAAAAGGAAAATGATGCATGCTCTAAGTTTAAAAAAACATGTAATAATCTGCTTTAGAATTTGAAAATGCAGTAATGTATGTTAAAGGGTCCAAAAAGATAGACTATTTTATATCTTCTGTTGGGGGATTGAATTAGGGAGGATAGTGAGGTGAACCAGAGCTCGTCGTATAGTGTGAGAATGTCATTGAGGGTATTGTGGAGTTAAAGGTCATAGAATAATAAATGACAGTTGTATAATTTGAGTGATCTGGTTGTTTCAGTAATATGGAGAGAACTAGTGTAGATAAAAAAAAATAAATAAATAAATAAAATAAATAAAAAAAACAGAGATAGAAGCTTGTGACTGCAGATGCAGAAAATTTTGGAAGAATATGTGAAAGGATAGCGCGAATGTCATGTGTGGAAGGCTTCATACACAGTAAGTTTTGTGACCATAGGAACATGAATCCAAACTTCCTGTTAAACCTTGAAAGTGAGCGAGACAGCTCACAGGTAACAAAAGATCTGAAGTGTTTACACGAGGGTTGGAACTTAAATAGTGGCAACTATTTATTCACAACAGATACAAAAGAGTTACATGTTTGCACCTGTTACTGTCCTTCAAAATAGTCACCAGTGTTGTGTAGAACCTGTTGCAGCAATGTGGAAGGCGTAGTATACCGTTAGCAGAGCCTGTTCTGTTGATGGTGCAAATGGAGCAGTCTACTGCCTGTCGAATCTCTGGAACAGTTCTGGAGTGAATGCCACAAAGTGGTTCCTTCATCTTCGTAATCAAATCAAAGTCATGAGGACTTAAGTCCAGGTAGTATGGTGGATGGTACAGTACTTTCCAGTCCCATCGACTGAACAGAGCAGCCACACCTTGCACTGTATGTGCCCTCACATTGTCGTACAAAATGATGGGTGGGTTGCGCAGAAAGTGTTGCCGCTCGTTTCGCATAGCTGGTCACAGGTGACGCTCCAAAAATGAACAGTAATACTGTGCATTGATGGTCTGCCATGGAGGAACGTAATGTGTTAGGATAACACCATCACAGTCGTACATGAGAATCACCATAACTTTCACCATACAAATGGGGCTCTGACGCACTTTTGAATTTCGCAGTGAGCCATAATTACGCCATTCATGGGATTGGTGTTTCAGTTTTGGCTTTTACGATGTGGCCCATGGGTCATACAGTGTTATGATACGGTGTAAGAAAGCCTCTCCTTCGCACTCATAGTGCTTCAAGTGCGTCTGAGCAGTGTCGTAACACATCCATTTCTGCATTTCCGTCAAGTCCTGCAGAACCCATCTTGATGCAATTTTTTGCATGCCCAGGCGTTCCTTCAGGGTGCGAAGCACAGTTGTATTCACTTATACAGTTTCGTGGGCGGGCTCACTAATCATATGGCGTCGATCACTGTCCACTAACGTGGCAACAGCATGCACTTCTTCTTCAGAAATGTGAGGGCTACCTGCTCGATGCATGTCTGCCACAGTTTGCTGACCTTCGTTGAAGGCTTTTACCCAATGTGCCACTGTTCTGTACGGCAATGCTGATTCCCTGCACACCTCTTGAAGACCTTGATGACACTGTTGTGCTGTACGAGCTCTGGAACATTCAGTCTTTATCCAACTCTGGTGTTCCTGTTTCGAAAACATAGTGACACCATTACGTTAGGCCGCTCACTCACAAGTGACTGTGTTGGCCTCGATTGTATGCACACTGGTGACGTGGGATGGGTGAGTCCATTTGCTCGCAGGTAAGGTAGGTATGTCAACAATGTGTGCTATCAGCGACAATAGTAGATTCCATTGCATAGTGTCTCCACAGCAGTGTTGCCACTATTTAACTTCCAACCTACATATGTAGTGTATAAAGATGTCTGAATGGATTTAATGTTTAAAGTACATTACTTGTATATTGTAAAATAATTTTGTTGTTGTTCTGGATTTTGTTATGGGGTCATTCCATGTCAAGTGACGCAGTTTAGATGATGATCCCAGCTCAACCATCTCCAGTTTTGATGAAATTTGTACAGGATGTACCTGAGGGCCCTACATCAACTTATGCAAAGTTTCAGGCTCACCTGTAACTTGGTTGAGATGAGAGAGCCATTTTCGTGAAGACCACTTTTACAGAGATCGAAAAGTCGTGAAGAAATCGTCAAGTTTGGCACTCCACTGTTCCTAATGTAAAAGAGCTAGACTCTTGCTTGTGGGTATAATGGTACAATTTTGTGTACTCTTCACACAGATGTTGCAAGTAAGAGTTCAGAAAGCAATGCATTTGGCATAATCTCAGTTCAAAGTGGGCAACAAATCATATCGTGAGAAATTTGCCCTATAGTTTAACGAGGCATAAGTAGTGGAGAAAGTGCGCTATGGACCTGGTCTTGTGCCAAACTACTGTCTGTCTGGGTGTTTAGTATATCACAAATTTTGGCCTGACTTGTGTGTTTAATTACTGTTCTACCATCCGGTAAATTTGCTAAAAAAACATGAATGTATCAAAATATACCCGTGTTCAAAGTCATGTATCTCAAAATGGACACCTAGCACATTCATTAACACCATTCAACAGAGTACATTTCGTTCTATTAGAAAAACATATTTTTGTTTTGGTGCCTCTTTGGGTAAGGTGCAAAAAATTTGCCTAAACTATTGACTTTTTTGGTAATTCGGAAAATCCTTCTGCTGGTCCATGGTGGCTATGCCACTATCAATCTGAAGACTGGTAACCCTATCGCCACGGGGCCATACCCAATAGCCATGCAAGGTCAGCCACGGGTGGGTTTCTTTACTGCAGGTTCCCAAGCCTGAAAGTGGGTGTCTAGCAGGTTCCCAAGCCACAATGCTAATATCTAGCAGGTTCCCAAGTCTGAATGTGGGTATCTTTCAGGTTTCCAAGCCTTTTTTGGGTTTCTCTGTGGTTCCAAAGCTGTAATACAGAATTATTCAATTGTTAAATGTTTTAAATTTTTTACTGATGTCCAAAACTATTGCTTCCGGCAAACTGTATTGCCGCCCCATCATTGAAGCAGCTGGGACTGGTATGACTGCAGTTATCTGTTGTTCTGGGATCCAGCATATGTCTTTTCTAGTAGGCCAATGAAATGATTGAGCAGCTCCAGGAGGATGCATGAAATTAATCAAGGCATCTTTTTCTTCACATGAAACTTCACAGATATTTCCTATCCACCATTTCCCATCATAAACGCAAGAAACATACTGGCCAGGCTGTAGTTCATCAATGGCAACATGTTTAGTAGCAACTTTAGCATGTCGGTTAACATTTGCTGTAAAGGACAATGTATCATTTGATACTCTGTGAATCTTAAGTCGCTTTTCATCAATTGGCACAAAATGGTGATGGTCTCTTGTACCAGACACTGTATATCCATCCTCCAAACGTTTCTCTTGATCAATTTTTGCATCTTCAATAATTTCTTTTTTAATATAAATAAATTCAGTGCTATGAACATTTTTTGCAGTATTCAAACAGATCAGTTGGTGTTAAGATTTGGTTGTCAATTGGGCATTGAAGGCTAGCTCTTGATGCTAAATGCTTAACTGTGCCCCCAATTCCATCACATGGTGATTTCCCATGGCTTGTTCTGAAAAAATTACATTCTGCAGTAATGCCAAAATCTTTTTATGATGGCAAAGATTTAGGAAGCTCTTAAAAGTTTTGTACTGATCTGCAGAACCATCGCTAAAATAATGGCTATGCTTAATTTCTTTAAAAATGCACTTAATGGATTTGATCAAGTACGTTAAAAACACGTGCACTGCAATTGTGTCATGTCGGAGGCAATCACTGATTATGCAGAAGCTGACACTCTTTGGGTCTTCATTACCTTTGTAGTAAATACAAATGGATGTATTGTAGCTTGACTATTTTCCCAATGGCATCCCTGCACTGCATCTTGAACAATAAAGGAGTAATTTTCCGTGAAATCCATTAATATAATCAATTCTCCTGGTTTGAGACCTCCTTTAGTGAACTGCAAATGCTTGCTCTGATGCTTTGCAATGTAGTGGTGAGTAGAAAGGGCCAATAATTTTGTAACTAATAGTTCAATGAATTCTTCAACTGTCATTTCTCTGGTTACAAGTGTATCTCTATCACTGTTAGTCCATTGTTTGAACTGAATTGTATCCTCAGGATCAATATCTGCAAAAGTGCTTTCTAAATATTCATTTAGAGCTTCTGTTCCTGGACATACTTCACAGCGATGAGGTATACAGTCCTTTGTTTCTAAATTACAGACAATTTTGCTCAGTAAAATTTTGTAATCTTCTTTTTTTGGGCTATGTGTCAACATTAATTGCACATTTTGATGTATTGTGCAGACACAAACTGAATGTGAACTAGCTGTGCCTCCAGTCACACACCATTTTGGCCTTAATTCACAAAATATGGAAAATCCAATTTCCAGTCCATTTTTATTGCAGTACGCAACAAACATTTCTTTTAAGTTGCTCAGTAATAAGTATTTCTGTTTTTTTAAATTTTCTTCATCTATCCAAACAGTAATACAGTCCTTTTTTACTGGACAAATCTGACTAAACTCTTCTTCATAAAAATGTTCTGTGACTCTTGCCTTCAGATTCTCAGAAAGGTTTTCCCACATTTACCTCTGAGCTGTGCCAATATTCCCTGTTCAGCTTTCCGTAGCCTTCCTTACCATTCTTTCTGAAACACAAAATTATTCCATAGTCTTTTTGATAGACCAACTTTGGGGAACTAAGGTAAAAATTTGAATTTTCTTGTTATTATTTGATATATGTAATTTTTCTTTCAATTCTTGGATCAGCTCAATGTAATCTGAACAGGTCAAGCATTGCTTGCTTGTGGATGGTTGCTCCAATTCACTGGGATCAAGTCCTCCCACTTCTGAAATTTTCTTAATTTTCTTTTTAGTAGGTCAGCTGTTTCTATGTTGATTGAGTGCAAGCTTTCCTGTGCTGTGTGGTTTTTCTTGCCAAATGGGCTGCAGCATGATCTTTGCAAAAAGTCAAATCTTGTTAGGAGTAAAGCTTCATGATGGAAGCATTGTTCTTCTAAGGAAAGTTGCTTTACAGCTTTCAGTCGTTAAATGGCATGGGGAATCAGTATTTCCAAAACCGCATACATTATCTTGATCTTGTTCTTCCATTTTAGCAACAACTTGATATGCTTCAGACACTAAAATCAAATTGTCAAGTCTTAAATAAAGAAAAGAAATATAATTAATAAGCATTCAGCGTCCCAAAAATTTTGTTGCAGTCTCTAGTACAGTTAAATGGTTAAATTTAGTAATGAACCTGTCACAAACAGGTTTAAAAATCACCGAATAAACAGCAAAATGAATATTTAAACAATGTTGACATAATCAACAAAATTCCAAATTTTAGGTGACATTTTTGCATCTTACCCAAAGAGATATCAAATTGAAAATAAGTTTTTCTAACTGTATGAAATGTGCTCTGTTGACTGGTGTTAATGAATGTAATGTGCTAGGTGTCCATTTTGAGATACACGACTTTGAACATGGGTATATTTTGATACATTCATGTTTTTTAGCAAATTTATAGGATGGTAGCACAGTAATTAAACACACAAGTCAGGCCAAAATTTGTGATATACTTAACATCCAGACAGACAGTAGTTTGGCAAAAGACCAGGTCCATAGCACACTTTCTCCAATACTTATGCCTCGTTAAACTATAGGGCAAATTTCTCGTGACATGATTTTTTGCCCACTTTGAACTGAGGTTATGCCAAATGCATTGCTTTCTGAACTCTGCTTGCAACATTTGTGTGTAGAGCACACAAAGTTGTACTACTATACCCAGAAGCAAGAGTTTAGCTCTTTTACATTAGGACCAATGGAATGGCAAACTTGACGATTTCTTCACGACTTTTCGGTCTCTGTAAAAGTGGTCTTCACGAAAATTGCTCTAGCACCTCAACCAAGTTACAGGTGAGCCTGACACTTTGCATATGTTCATGTAAGGCCCTCAGGTGCATCCTGTACAAATTTCATCAAAATTGAAGATGGCCGAGCTGGGAACCCTAGGGCACTTAACGTGGAATGATCCTATGCAGAATGTTGTTCCCACTCAGTATTAGATATAACAACATAATAGCTATTTGCATTTCAGATAATGTGCTATACTTCTTTATGTACTTGTTTTATCTAATGTTTAGCTACCTTCACTTACCTCATTTACTTGCTACACCCTTATTGATCTTTCTTATTGTATTCGCCTCACATTATCGCACTGACTATTGTTCCTCAGTGTGTTGGAATTATTGTACAGGGTGATTCAAAAAGAATACCACAACTTTAAAAATGTGTATTTAATGAAAGAAACATAATATAACCTTCTGTTATACAACATTACAAAGAGTATTTAAAAAGGTTTTTTTTTTTCACTCAAAAACAAGTTCAGAGATGTTCAATATGGCCCCCTCCAGACACTCGAGCAATATCAACCCGATACTCCAACTCGTTCCACACTCTCTGTAGCATATCAGGCGTAACAGTTTGGATAGCTGCTGTTATTTCTCGTTTCAAATCATCAATGGTGGCTGGGAGAGGTGGCCGAAACACCATATCCTTAACACACCCCCATAAGAAAAAATCGCAGGGGGTAAGATCAGGGCTTCTTGGAGGCCAGTGATGAAGTGCTCTGTCACGGGCTGCCTGGCGGCCGATCCATCGCCTCGGGTAGTTGACGTTCAGGTTTCATAAGTAACCTTTTTCGTAGGACTCTCCATACAGTTGATTGTGGAATTTGCAGCTCTCTGCTAGCTCTGCGAGTCAATTTTCCTGGGCTGCGAACAAATGCTTGCTGGATGCGTGATACATTTTCATCACTCGTTCTCGGCCATCCAGAACTTTTCCCTTTGCACAAACACCCATTCTCTGTAAACTGTTTATACCAACGTTTAATACACCACCTATCAGGAGGTTTAACACCATACTTCGTTCGAAATGCACGCTGAACAACTGTCGTCGATTCACTTCTGCCGTACTCAATAACACAAAAAGCTTTCTGTTGAGCGGTCGCCATCTTAGCATCAACTGACGCTGACGCCTAGTCAACAGCGCCTCAAGCGAACAAATGTACAACTAAATGAAACTTTATAGCTCTCTTAATTCGCCGACAGATAGTGCTTAGCTCTGCCTTTTATCGTTGCAGAGTTTTAAATTCCTAAAGTTGTGGTATTCTTTTTGAATCACCCTGTATATTGTGCCAGTGTAATTATGAACTTGGAATCTATATTCTATTTATACCAAAAACCATAAAATCCTTTCTCTTGGGAGTGCTAATCCAGTAAGATATACAGGAAAACTGATGTGGAATCTACTGAGGAATGTGGCTCAGTCGTTAGCACACTGGACTTGTATTGGGGAAGATGAAGGTGTAAACCCACGTCTGGTCATCCAGATTTAGGTGTTGCATGACTTCCCTAAATTGCTGCAGGCAAATGTTGGGATGGTTCCTTTGAAAGTGAATGGCTGTCTCCCTTCCCCATACTTCCCTTATCCTTGCTTGTGCTCTGTCTCTAATGACCTTGTTTTTGACAGGACATCAAACACTAATCTCCTCCTCATGCAGAATTTGTACCACAGGAGAAAGATATTAGCAAATGTAAGCTGTTAAGCATGTTGAGAATCTGCCTGCATAGCTTTAGCCAATAAGAACTTTGCTGAAATAGGGCAAAGGTATTCTGATCCAGCACACAGTTTTAATGTCAAGAAGTTCCAGAATAGTGTGCACTGTACTGCAGAGATGAATACTCATACTGGAAACACACGTGTGCTGTTTCTAACTATGGCTGACCTTTATAGTCTTGCACCAGCACAAACATTGCAGAAACAGTAAATATTGTATGTACTGCTTTCTCAGCTGTCTCCTTTTTGTCACCATTTTTATGCAATTCTTAAATAATCTGATCCTCATTTCTTAATCTGCCTTTACATACCATCAAGTACTTTGCAGGTCTTGGACAAAGAATTTTCGTGCCTTTCACATGTACACAGTATGAGAGCAGTTTTATTCATTTGCTGTGGTTTTGTTTGTTGACAATGTGAGAACATATTTCTTTATTATAGTTACTAGTATACGGGGATGAAAATAAAACTGACCAGAAAAGCTATTTTTACATTTCATGCCAACATAATCTAAACAACAGAGAGATAATTAGAGACTGCAAGAGTCCCAGTTGGTGTGAGAGCAGCTGTGCTTCGTAGCCTTGCACCAGCAACAATCTCTTCTTGAGATGACATTGCAGAAACAGTGAATATTACACTTACTGCTTTCTCAGCTATCTCCTTTTGGGAATTTAATGATCATGTAGAAGTGTCATAAATAACTATATTTATTCCAGTAGTTCAGACGTGACAGCAAGTTATTTCTGTCAGTGTTACTGTGCCTATTTTTATTTTGGCCACCCTGTATATTTTAATGTTTTTCACTATTTATTATTATTGTTGTTGTTGGTATTGTTATTATTTTGCGTAATTATTTTTAAATGTTGTATTTTTAATTCTTTTCAGTGTCCAGCTCTTTCACCTCTTGACCCAAGAACTATTATTAAGACTGAAATTTCACGGAAAATACTCTAATAACGTTGCAAGATTCAACAGCGCAAACTCCTTGGTGACAGGAGTTTCGTCATATATGGACATGTAACACTTGAGATCAGGACCATATGAGGTAGCATAGTGGTAAGACGCTGGAACTGTGTGGGAGGACAGTGGTTCAAATCCCCATCCAGTCATGTAGACTTAAATATTCCATGGTTTACCCAAATAGGATAAGCCAAGGTAGTTCCTTTGTAAAGGTTACACTCCTGATTTCCTTCACTCCATCTTTCTACAATCGGAGCTTGTGCTCCACCTCTAAAGATGACCTTGTCGACTGAATGTTAAAACCTATCTTATTCTTTTATACTTGATATCAGGATGTGTGTGTTTTCTCAGAAAATAAATAAAATTGATCTTGTCTTTTGTTGGTTGTTAGTGCATCTTGCAAAGGAGTGTTTAACATATGCTTTGTAATAGTAGTCTGTAACACATTCATGTCTATACTAAACAGAATTTCCTGAATCCCAACAGTTTAAATTTATATTGCATTTTTGTGTGCATTTGTAATTTGAAATTATAAAACAACAAAATAATGATGCTTCCATTATTTTATAGTGATAGCCACTAGTTTTTAGTGACTTGTTGGCTGTCAATTTTCCCTTAGTGTACTTGCATGAATATGTAACCTATGTGGTCCAACTCCTGCTATGGATTTTCTTGTGTGGAAATTTAATAGCATAATGTTGTCAAAGCATTCTGTATTTTTTCCTGATTGCATGTCTGCAAGCAGTCCGTTTCTCTTTTTCAGTCTATTCTTGACTGAAAGACAGAATTTACATTTTTAAATTTAACACTTTGGGTACAGGGTGTTTAAAATGTGTACCATGTTCATACTGGAGATAATATTTGTCAAAATCTAACAAAAGTCCTGCAAGCATATTTGTGAAAACAAAGACTTGTTAATGTATGGGCCATTCTGTCAGGACAGCCATTACTTTCTCATCACTCCAGTAGGTGTGTGTGATCATCCTTTCTTTAATATCCTTTAGCACTTATTAAAGAATCATGATCTCATGCAAACACACCTGAAAGCACTCAGATTTGGTAGGCATCAATGGCCTCAATGTCATGCACCCAGACAGTCTTAAAATCATCACCATAATCAGATTTAATTACATGTACAAGAAACAGGCTCCTGTAAATTGTGCATGTTGTTGAAATGTGTGTCATACACAATGATTTTAAATGTTCACTTTGCCATAACATTCAAGTAAACAGGGACACCACACTGCTAGACCATTTTGATGAATCCATCACTCATTAAATGTTTTGATTAAAGATAGAAAATGGGATGGTGCCCCATTGTGCATGAACCACATCTGTTGTTTTTCTGCAAGAGTAACATTGTCCGGTAACATGGATAATTTGTCATGCAGAAGTTGTTGATGAACAGTGTTCGTTAGTGTGACAGTGAAGGGTTCAGCATTGTGAATATGATACTATCATTTCTGCCCATTCATAGATACGAAAGTGGACATGTTGTCTTATTTCAATGATCACTCTCTGTTTTGAAAGTGCTCACATTGTGAGTGTTGTGAGAGTCTCTTTCATGGGAACTTCAGCAGCTTCATATAGGCACTTTACTGCAGCCCTGAAACTGTATTGTATTTGGGAATTTAATGATCATGTAGAATGCATAAATAACTATACTTCTAGAATGAGTTTGGAAGGTAGGAGACGAGGTACTGGCAGAAGTAAAGCTGTGAGTACCGGGCGTGAGTCGTGCTTCGGTAGCTCAGTTGGTAGAGCACTTGCCCGCGAAAGGCAAAGGTCCCGAGTTCGAGTCTCGGTCGGGCACACAGTTTTAATCTGCCAGCAAGTTTCAACTATACTTCTTCCAATCATTCATGAACTGAACACTGAGTATTGGTTCTTAAGATTTTTTTTTAGTCTTTCACATTTGATGGTCTGAAAAAAAAAATGCTTCTCAAAAATGCATTACTGATTTAATTTGGTCATCATGCCTTCTCTTGGATGTATCTGTCAAGCTGATATCCCATTTCCCAATTCACTGCAATGTTTGTTTTATTAAATATGTAACTCATTCTGGTGGTTTAGCTGTGTCTGTAATGATATTACCTATTGGATTATTTTTATGTACTGTAGTAGTTCCACTAGGAGTGTGGAAATTGAAATGAAATTTGTAATGTCACTATTTCCACTGTTACTTATATGTTTCTTCTACACCTGCATTTATTATATCTTTTCTCTCGTGATCTGTGTTGACATTTCTTTAACTGCCTCCATTTTGTTACAAATGGATACTGACACAATGTAGTTAGCTGTTAGCTGTATGTAGTGCACCCAAGTTGTAATTTCTCATTGTGAAAAACTTGAGTTGGATTCTGAGTGTAATAGGGAGTCCAACAGAAAAATAGAGCATGGCATTGGGGCCAGTACATGTGTCAGAACTTAAAATTAATATCTGGAAGTTCTCTTTTGATTTGGAATATAAATGGGGCTATTTGAAGTAAACTTGCTTGTGGTTTCTGAGATTTTCTCAGGTTGAGTGATTAATAGTGAGCTTTCTTCTGTTCATATGAACTGTTATTTCCATTTTTGTGCAATATTTAAGTGACCATCTCAGCCTTTATGCTGGGTCTGTCATCAAAATATTGTGCATAAAATGGAAACGATGTGGCTGAATGCCCAGAAGCCCAATATTAAATTCACTTGCATCAGATCAAATCAGAGAAAAACTTTTTTCTCTCCAGTGATCCTGCAACTATCCCATAACCTATCCACTCTTATAAAACTAAAACATGAGTGCATTTGAAAAAGTTCATGTTTGTTACTCGTGAAGGGACTGTTGCCTAATTTGTATTTATGGGTCCATCCTGTGATACCTGCTTATATTTGTGTGCGTGGGTTGGAGAAGTAAAGTAATATTTGATACTTGTTCCGTTTTGTTAACAATGCTTGAGGTGTAACCTGAAATGAGATGTACAGAGTTACAGAAGACTGGTTAAAAAACTACACCCTTAATGACTAATATGTCAAATTTCAACCTCATGTTGGTACTAATTTTGAGTTTGGCTTTCCATGCCTTTGTAGTATCAGAATGTGTCTATATTATGAAAATAAATGTGAAAATATTAGCTTTTACCATCAAACTGGTAGTACTTACAGTAAAACTGTGTGAAAAATATTCAGTTCCTTTCTTTCACACTCTTTGATGTTTCATTCTTCTCTTATTAGAAGGTGTTTCTGCTGTATAAATGCCACTTTTATATACACAAATGTCCCCAAACATTGAAATGCATTTTTGCATTCTGTCAGAAATAATCAGTGTGAAGTAATTTGTTAACTGTCATGTTTAGTATGTTACCTTATGTGGTTGGCCTTTTTTGGGAAATTTTTATAGTTCTATATAAGTGTGTTTTTGTGAACTATTTATCACATAGTTTTGTATATTCAGTGCTTAAAATTATGTATCAGAAATGGCTTAATCTGTGATAAAGTTTTTGTGATTATCATTAACAAACATGTTCAGTCCTAAACTAAATGTTTTTAAAATGTGTATTAAATGTATTGAGAATGTGAAAGTCATGATAAAATTATATACTTATGACTATACCATTGGCCACAATGTAGAAAAATGGGGTAGCAATAAAATACATTGTTCTAAAAAATATAGTCCTCTAATTTTTTGTGTACAGTTCCTTCATTGAGTGTTGATATATTCCCCCAGAAATTGTTGTGTATTTAATAATTTTACAACCAAATGTAATACATAAACTGTCTGTTGGAATCTCAACAGAACTACAAGGGGGCTTAGCAGGGGGAGCCCAAACTCTCCCAACAAAATTTCGTAGTTGTTCAGGGATTTTTGAGTCTCTGGTGGTTTGGTACTGAGTAATAATGTAATTATAATTTATTTCATTTTTTACTCTAAGTATCTTTGTTTCTGTGGAAATATCTTCACAGCAGTGAAGGATCTGATTTCTTGTAGGTGCCTATGTATAGAGACAAAACTACTGTAATATGATTCCTGTCACTGTGGGAACAGCACAGCATATTATCATTGTGCTTCTCTTCTGCTGCACTCAATGAACCCAGGCATGAGGTGCATGTTGGCCAACTCTTCATCAGTAAACCTATCTGTTGCTATGTGGCACTGTTAACATACAACTAACACTGCCAGGAAGCAAACTTGACCCAGAACCGAGCAAACGATTTAGGGTGGATAGTAAAGTGGATGTTACTCTTATTAACATCAGTTACTGTGGGCGTATAGAGCAAGTTTGTTTCCAATCAAGCTACGGAGTCCATACTGTCAGCATTTGAACTGTTTGGCAGATATTTTCAATGCAATACAGATACAACAACAAGCAAGAGCAAGAAGTTAAATGGGACACAATTATTTATTCTGTAACAAGCCACTGGAGAGCATGGGTCCCTTATACCAAAAGACTGTTTATCATCATTGGTGTATGGTTCTTTTAAAACCCATACATTGACAGAATGATCTTGAAGAATCTTCAGTAAATAATGGCTCTTAGCTCTTCTTATGCCTTTAATGTTGGCAGACACTTGGTTGAGAGCCAAGTGTACCTATATGAAATTGATAGCCCTGACAAGGACTATTTGAAGAACAGTGATTGTCAAGACCATGAAGTCCAGGAAAGCAATATAGCTCCATCTGATCACTGTCTTAAGTTTACTCCAAAAACATGTACAACAAATTCCACAAACAGAAAAATGAGGTGCCGCATGGCTGTTCTCTCCTCTGTAGTTGTTCTCTCCCCTACAGTGTTCAGTCCCTATACCGCAACCTACCAGGAACTGTCTCTTACATATTTGTATGTGCTGATGACATCTGTCTAGTGATCCAACTAACCCATCTCCCAGAAGTAGAAGACATAGTGACAAAGGACACGTGTTGTTATATGAGTATTTCAGAAGGTGGAAGATAAACCCTAACTGATTGAAGGCGGAAGTTGCAGGATTTCATCTGAGCAACAAGTATGCAAACTGTCTGCAGCTAATATTCAGTGACAGTGTATTACAATACAAAAACAATCCAAAGTACGTGGGTGTCACATTGAATAGATGACCGAGCGAGGTGGCGCAGTGGTTAGCACACTGGACTCGCATTCGGGAGGACGACGGTTCAATCCCGTCTCCGGCCATCCTGATTTAGGTTTTCCGTGATTTCCCTAAATCGCTTCAGGCAAATGCCGGGATGGTTCCTTTGAAAGGGCACGGCCGATTTCCTTCCCCATCCTTCCCTCACCTGAGCTTGCGCTCCGTCTCTAATGACCTCGTTGTCGACGGGACGTTAAACACTAATATCCTCCTCCTCCTCCTCCTTGAATAGATGGAAAACAAAAATATCAGAAATAGAGTCCGCCTTGATGTAAAACACCTTGTTATTAATTTACTTGTTTATTTCCCAAACTAGTTTCGGCGACAAATAACACTATCATCAGCATTTTTTTAAAATCTAAACATGTCGAAAATAGCATAGTTATACAAACACAGTGACACATTGTCACATTTTATTACTGTTTGGTTTTTGAAATATAATTTTCTATGGCTACTTTCATACTACCTTATTTATTGTATGTTATGGCATGTTTTTGAGAATTATTGTTGCTGTTTCTGACATTTTTCTGTGCTTTTTTCTGTTGCCATTTTTTCTCAGCGAACATCATTTCATCTGCAACTTTGTGAGTGGCTGTTAGTAACCAGAACACAAAATGTGAACTTAGTATGTAAGCAAAATACACTTGGGGTTGCAGTAGTGTTGTGGAATCCAGTTTTTTGGTTGTACTGGGCTGTTACTTACTTATTTGTGTACTCATGTTCATTGGACAGCATGTAGCTGATTCTATACACAGAAAAACAAAACTTTTGCACTTTGTTCATGGTCAGGAACATTACGCCATTTTGCTGTTCACGAGTGTCAGAAGAGGTGTATTGCATGTTGCAAGAAATCTGTGAAAACTGTAGTGGGAATTGCGATGACTTCTGTTCCTTATTTATGTCTCTGTTTGTGATGGGGAAGTAGTTCTTTTGCGTGTGTGTGCTTTCTGATCTGTGTCCTTGGTCATTTCTCTCAGAGCGGTAAAGAGTGTGTTGTTGCAAAGTATTGTGTTTTTGTTTATTACATTTTTCCCTTCCACTATAGCCTTCTGTGTGTAGTAATTTTCTTCTATTGTTAGTTGTCGGTATAGACTGTTGCTGTTTTACAGAATGTGTAGATCATTTTTGATATTAGTGGGATCTTCATGTTGTCATATGATTTATTCAGTCTCAACATCCCAGGCCTAACAAGAGAACTAGTGATGGAGGAAATGAAACAAATCATCAGAAAGAACAAATCATCCATAACACAAAACACATTTGATGAGAAAACCATAAACAATATACACACAAAACTAAAACAACACAATGCTCTCAACCCAAGGCAGGCCAAGAGAATGCTTTGGTATTAATAACAGATGCAGAATACACTGAGAAAACAGAAGAATTTCTGGCAGAGAATGAAATAAGCAAGCTAACCAGTGACCTAACACAAAGATACCAAACAAATGTAAAGACACTCTTAAAAAGCATCAAACACACCTTGACACAGAACCAGAGAAAAAGAATGACACAAAAGAACCCTAAAGCTCCACTCTTAACAAGCCTGCCAAAGGTCCATAAACTTCTCATCCTGGGCAGGCCAGTTGTAGGGAAGCAGCCTACTCACGCTGTAGTAAATTCACATCAATTTCCATTGTGTGCCAGCCAGTCTGCTGTAACTAGCTCTGACGTCATAAATGTTGCGCAATACCTTAAAAATCAAGCAAATGACCTAAAACTTTTCTAGCATGTCAGGAATAATACTAAATTAATGTGTGTTAAATATCAGTTCGATAACTTCAGCCATTTTTGAAATTTGGACGGTTTTCTGAAAAAATCATTGGCACAACAGAAAAGAGCTAGAGACTTCAAAATTTATATTTAGATTCATCTTTCATAATGATTTAATAAAAACAGTACTTTGGATTTCACAGATTAAGACTTTAGTGGAAATTCATGATTTTCTGGTTTTCGTCTCAAAACTGAAGGAAGCAAGATAGATTAAGTAGGCTAATAAATAAGGCTAGGGTGTTTAGATTTAAATAGGTTGGAGGTCCGCTATGACTGTGAAGGTGTGAAAAGTTTCTTTTGAATACCTATAAAATTATAGCGATAGCGGATCTCAAAAGGGCCAATTCAGAGCTCATCTACTGCGTGCAGTGTAATTTAATTAATTCTCTCGCCCAAAGTATTTAACTTAGCCACGTCAAAATTTTATTATCAATACTTACCTGCGTGCTGAATGCACGTTTAAATTAAGAGCTTCATCGGCCATCAGCAAAAGAAGCTATAAATTATTATGTAACTTGAGGTGGTGCGTTACTAGCCCAGCGGCTAGTCGGGAGAGCCGATTTGATCAGGCATTCCCTTAGCCGTCCGCACCGCGGCTATATATATATAAGAGCGCTGCGCGAGGAAGGCAGGCCCCAGTTCTCTCCAGACGCTAAATAACATGCCATCTGTGTCGGGAGTCGCGTCGCTTCGGTATCACTGCTACAAACAGCCTCGGGTGCCGTATTAAGTTACTAGAGATACGCGGAACCATGAAATCATTTCAAGTGAAGGGTTAATTCTGGGATGATTTTCATTATCTAGCTTCAGTTTGCGTATTGTCGTATTTTCACGTGCCGTCGCGGGACAGACATTCTACCAATTATTTAGCGTGGCGTTTGATGAAATATTCTCATCAAATTTTGGCGAGCATTTTTTTTAACATTTAATTCGGACATTTATAGTTGCATCAGCGCATTAGACTCTGAACTGCTCTGTTAGTTAGGTTGTAGGGATACTTGTGTTTGTTATCAGTGAATTTCAGAATATACTCAACTATTTTGGAAAATCGTTTTTGATTAGAAATCCCGGACAATCTCCTAATTCCTCAGAGCTATAAGCTGCAGCTATAATGGTATTCTCAGATGAAGTGGGCACTAGGAACTCTAATTACAGGCTCCACGTTTTGTTAAATCACTTTCTGGGTGCTAAAAAGTAAATAGAGAACCAGTGTTGAGAACGGCGAAAGACAGCATTAACAACATTCTAAAAGCCTGAAACCGATTCAACATTCAAACATTTGTATTGCAAGCATTTATACAGTAAAAATTTATTTTACAAGTTACTCGCCGCCCCACACAGTGATGGACTTTAGAAAAGCCCCATCTTACTTACTAGGGAGACACATGTGCACATTTCTATGGAAAACATACACATACACAAACAACAGAAGCCAAAAAAACATAGGAGACATAACAGAGAAAATTAAGAATGTCAGCATCCCCCCCCCCCCCCCCCCAGCAAAACTGGTACCTGTTGATATTGATTGATTGATTGATTGATTTTTTATTGTTGTAGAGACCTCAGAGATTATCTGAGGCATTACAAAAGTCAATATTACCTAGTATAAATGTTACACAAATAATTACAAAAACAAGAAAAATATTACACAATATAAATATTACACAAATAATTATGGTACCTTCACACAAAAACAAAACAGAGAAACTTCTGGTACAAATTGATATTGCCTAGTAAATTTAGCAAATTACAGACTTACTCATATATATATGTAAGCATATAAAAACTGATCACAAAGGGTAGTCATACCATATTCTTTGCCTCCCTTAAAAATTCATCAGTTTCATAAATGCTGAGCTCAAGAAGAAAT
This sequence comes from Schistocerca cancellata, assembly GCF_023864275.1. Lineage (NCBI taxonomy): Eukaryota > Metazoa > Arthropoda > Insecta > Orthoptera > Acrididae > Schistocerca > Schistocerca cancellata. Next base: position 720,696,583 of record NC_064629.1, read on the forward strand.
TCTTTTACTTTTTTTTCAGTTGGAAGATCCCTGATATGTTGGGGTATGGCATTAAAAAATTTTATGGACTTGTACAAGAAGCACTTCTGTGTTTTTTTTTTTTTATTTATAGTTACATCAGAAAGAAACTAGGTCCTGCTTGTTTCTTGTGTTATAATTATGTCACATGTCATACTGTTGATAACTTGGACAGTTTTCCTTAATATGCATTGCACACACTGTAGTATAAATATTGACGACAGGGTCATAATCTGTAATTTTTTAAAGCTTGGCCTACAGTGAGCTCTGGGTGCCAAGCTACATATCAATCTTATAGCCTTCTTTTGTAGTTTGAAGACATTAGCTGCCTTGCTTTGATGTCCCCACAGTATTGTACCATAGGAAATGTGACACTGTATTAAAGCAAAATAAACCACTTTAAGTACTGGCACATTTAGACAAAGATGCAGCTTCCTTAGAGCAAATATCCCTTTGCTAATGCTGCTTCCCACTTTTTTTATATGGCTACCCCAGGATAATTTTGAATCAATTGAGATTCCAAGGAAATTAACAGCATTTGAGCTCTGCTCAAGTTCAGTGTTATTATTCCATGATACATACAGGTCTTGTATTTTTTTTTTTTTTTTCGGTTGAAACAAAGGGAATTAGCTTTACACCAATTTTCAACTTTGACAGTGCACTGGTCTGCTTCATATTTCACCTTCTGTGCTGTTTCTGCAGTCATACAGACTGCAAGATCATCTGCAAATAAGTAAGTCCTAGTTGACAGCCCAACTATGTTACATGATAAGTCATTTATATAAATAATAAATAGAATTGGGCCAAGTACAGAACCTTGTGGTACACCCATGCCAACAGGTGAGTAATCTGATTCTGCACCATTAAAAACCACCTTCTGCACTCTATTACTTACATAAGATTTTATCAATTCCAGAGCACTTGCTGTAAAGCCATAGAATTTCAGTTTGTTCAATAAGATTTCATGAGACACAGTGTCGAAAGCTTTTGATAAACCAAAGAGTTTATTCTGAACCAATAGCTTGCTTTCTAGTTGCTTCACACACTGTGTTAAAAGTGATAAGGCAGATTTAACAGTTCCTAACCCTGATCTGAAGCCAAATTGACTATCAGTGAAGATTTTGTTTTCTTCAAAGTATTTTACTATTTGATTATTTAATATAGCTTCTATCACTTTAGACAAGATTGGCACAATTGAAACAGGCCTAAAATTATCACTACTTGAGTGGCTGCCTTTTTTGTGTATTGGAGTGACTTTAACAAACTTTAGTGCCTTTGGGAACAGCCTCCAAAATACATGTATTTACTACATGTGTTATCAATTCTGGCAGTTGAACTGAATCACACTTTAACATGTCTGAACTTAAACCATAAAGGTCATTACTTAAACTGTTCTTCATTTTCCTCAGTATATTAGTAACATCCTGTACCTTGACCAGTTTAAAGCTAAATGTACTTTCAGGCTTTGTGGTGTTTCTCAGGTAGTATTTATGGTCAGTGACTATATTGGAAGTGCCAGTCACCTTTATTATTTCTTGCACCTACTCAGTTAAGAATGTACTTAACTGTGCAGCATTCAGATTACTGCTTTCAGCCTGTGAAGTCATTTTCCTGTTGCACTGACTGTCAATGATATTTCACATTGCACGTGTCTTCTTTTCAGATGTTAGTATTATATCTTCATTTTTTTTTTTTACACCTAGCTTCCTTTAAGGCCCGTCTTAAATTTTCGTTTTCACTGTGAGCATATCTTTAAATACTTGAGAACCTATACTTCTGTACCAGTCATAATATTGATCAAACTCCCTCTTGATCTTCAACACCTTTTCATCCTTGACCTTATTTACTCTAAGTGCCTTTTTATTATTTATTAACTTAATGGGAAAGGACATCTTAGCATATACAGAAAGAGTAGATATGAGTTCTTCCACCTTTCTATTTATTGCATGTTCTCGATAAACCTGCAACCAATTACTTTTATCAATATGAGACTTAAACATATTTAGATTATCATAATTGACAACACATACTTTCGTTCCTGCCATGTGCACTGAGTCAGTGTTACAATTTCGTGTTATATCTGTTCTAAGAAGTAGCGGCCAGTGGTCAGATACCCAGCTTTTAATTACCTCTGACTTGAGATGCATTAACTCATTTGATACAACTATATTGTCAATACAGGTAACAGTACCTTTATAATGTGGCCTTGTTATTTCAGTGGTTGTAATATAAAGACCAAAAGAATTTAATAAATTATTTAAATATGAGTTATAGATAGTGGACAACTGAAAATTCAAATTGAAATCTCTACAGATTAGTATCCTACACTTATACTTACAGGCTGTCTCACATAAAGGCACTAACTTGTTAACAAAATCATCTGTTGAATTGCCTCCAGTCTTAGTTGAGTACAAAGCTACAACTATTAAATTTTAATCTGTTAACCTAACAGCTGCAATTTCACATAACATTTCTAGAGATAATGCTTTAACTTTTACATATGTGTACACAAACATACCCATAGAACAACAGCTAAAATTCAAGAATTCCAGACATACAAATAAATAAAGTCTCATGTATTCTTAGGCTAATCATAGAACAAAACTATTTCACTTTCAATAACAACATCTATTTGCAACAAGAGGGGCTACCCATTTGATCCCCCATCAGTGGAACCTTAGCCAACATTTTCTTGGACCATATAGAGAACACAATATTCAATAACATTGTAAAACAATGGGGGTACAAAATAATCTACTGGTACCGATATGTGGATGACATAATCTGTCTTGTAGATGAAACACATAACAGGATAGAAGAGCTACATAGCAACATCAAAACAGTACACCGACAAATCCACTTCACAATGGAAATAGAAAAAAAAACAAGGAACTAAATTTCTTGGACAAGCAACAACCACCAACATAAATTCTCCATCCACAGAAAACCCACATCCACAAGCACTGTTATCCACAGTGCCAGTGTCACACATGTGCTCCACAGTATAAACAGAACACCTCTTAAACCAGAAAACTACACACAGGAACTTAATATAATCCAACAAATTGCTGTTGAAAATGACTACAAAACAGACATAATAAACAAACTCAACAACAAGGTAAAAATGAAACACAAAAATAGCGGCCAGCTACTCAAGAGCACTACCAAAGAATCTGAAAAGCCAGAGGCAGTACACACAGATAACACAGCAGACCACATCACACCAGGAAAAAGAGACAGATGGTACACATTAAATTACAATAACAATATATCACATAGAATTGGAAACATCTTGAAAAAGCAAGGGATCCCAATAACATCCAGAACAAACAATATAGTTAAGAAAAGGCTAAGACCAGTCAGAAAAACCTCAGACAAATATATCAACTCACATGCAACTCTTGTTAGGCCCAATTCATAGGACAAACGAGCAGAAGCTTCTGAACGAGGTACACAGAGTACATGAGAGCTCTAAAGAGTGAGAGCACACATTCAACTTTTGCAGACAAAAACCATAACCTAATATCCAAAATGATCTACACATTCTGTAAAACAGCAACAGTCTATACTGACAACTGACAATAGAAGAAAATTACTACACACAGAAGGCTATAGTGGAAGGGAAAAATGTAATTACCAAAAACACAACACTTTGCAACAACACACTCTTTACCGCTCTGAGAGAACTGACCAAGGACACACATCAGAAAGCACACACACGTAAAAGAACCACTTCCCCATCACACACAGAGACATAAATAAGGAACAGAAGTCATCGCAATTCCCACTACAGTTTTCATAGACTTCTCGCAACATGCAATACACCTCTCGTAACACTCGTGAACAGCAAGATGGCGTAATGTTCCTGATCATAAGCAAAGTGCAAAAGTTTTGTTTTTCTGTGTATAGAATCAGCTTTATGCCGTCCAACAAACGTGAGTACACAAATAACTAAATAACAGCCCAGTACACACCAAAAACTGGATTCCACAACATTACTGTAATCCCAAGTGTATGTTGCTGACATACTAAGTTAACCTATTAGTTTCTGTTTACTAACAGCCATTCACACAGTTGCAGATGACATGTTGTTTGCTGAGAAAAAATGGCAACAGAAAAAGAGCACAGAAAATATGTTGGAAACTGAGACAATAATTCTCAAAAACATGCCATAACATACAATAAATAATGTAATATGAAAGTATCCATAGATAACCATATTTCAAAAAACGAGCAGTAAAAAAAGTAATAATGTGGCACTGTATTGGTATAATATGCTATTTTCTGCATGTTTTAGATTTAATAAAAGCCACTGACTAGTTGAGAAATTAACAAGTAAACAAATAATAAGGTGTTTTGTGTCAAGGTGGACTCAATTTCTGATACTGTTGTTTTTCTATGCAGTCATGGACCAAATGGAAGAGTTCTAAGATAAATTTGTTAGATGGGAAACAGCTGCAAAACTGAAGAGCTGCAATAATTTATTGGAAAAGCTAACTTTATCTTCATGGGGAACTGATGCAAACACTTTGAGACCAGTGGTACTGCCATTAGTTTATTCATCGGCAGAGTACTGTTCAGCTGTATGGCTCAACTGTTCCCATAGCCATCTAGTCAATGCTAAGCTATGACAGGTTATGTGTGTGGTATCTGGTATGCCTATGCTTACTACTGTTCAGTGATAAGCAGCATCACCCTGCCTCATGTAAAAAGACGGCTTGCTCTTTCTTGGTTATGGACAAGAATACATAAGATGATATATTTTCTCATATACTGTATATATCATTCAACAAGGTTCTAAAAACTGGAGCAAGGTGGCGCAGTGGTTAGCACATTAGACTCTCATTCAGGACAATGGTGGTCCAAACCCGCATTCGGCCATCCAGATTTAGGTTTTCTGTGGTTCCCCTAAATCACTCCAAGTAAATGCCAGGATGATTCCTTTTAAAGGGCACAGCCAATTTCCTTCTCCATTGTTTACACAATCCGAGCTTGTGTTCCATCTCTAACAACCTCGAGTTTGACAGGACGTTAAGCCCAATCTTCCTTTCTTTATGTTCTAAAATCTTATTGAAATGCCACCAACCAGCCAGGAGAACTGTTATGTTTAGCCAGTGGTTTCAATCCTGTGACTATTTGGAAACTGGAGTAATCTTCACCCCTGGTTGACATCTTGTGTGTTGAAAATGCAACTCCAGGGTTTCAATCTTCCTCATGCTACCTGGCGCAAACTGAGTCAAATCAGATATGGGACAGCTGCTACACTCTATAGCTGGGAATAGCAAGACTCCTGTGAAAGCAATGAGATGGTGCAGATAGTGCCACATATTGTTTTGGACTGCCCAATATGTGCTTTTGCCAGATCTCTCTACAAACTACACCAAGCTGGTTCCCAAGCAGTTGAGTGGTTGAGAAACCTGGCCATTGATATTTGATTTTTTCCTTTTGTTTATTTAACTGATTGTGTATAATTTCTTTGCTTACAACAGTGTAATTGGGATTATCTAAGAGCACAAAATGCTAAATAAATAAATACCAAAATACTCAGAAAATATTCCGAAAATACTCCAAAAACAGCCCTAAAAAACTCTGAAATTTTATCCCATGAATTCAGGTTCCCCATGTATGTGAAGTGATTCCATATCCTGTATTTTATATAAATTACAGAAATACTTTAATCCTGTCCTCGTGTGTGTGTGTGTGTGTGTGTGTGTGTGTGTGTGTGTGTGTGTGTGTGGTGTATAAAAATTTTTAGTTGCATATGTTACTATTCTGTGTTTCTTTTTGTGAGTGGTACTATACATTTGATGAATGTGGCCTTATTGTTAGGTGGCTGTAATTGTAATAAATCTTGCCTGATAATTATTAAGTGTGTTTCCTTTCATGTTTTTCAGCTATCTTTGATTGTGTAATGTTATTTGATGGTGTAATATTTCAGAAAGACAGCCTAAGTGATACCCCCTACGCTGATTACTGTTAAAGATAAGGGAACAGGCTTATATGAATTATTTTTATGCATAGAAATGACACTCTGTGGCCCATACATACATGAAACATTGATTTACATCACACAAAAACAGAGGTATTTATATTGAAAGCACTTAAACTTAAAATCTGTAGAATTAGGTATGCATCATTATGTATTTAGTATAGATAATACTACTTATATTAATGTACACTTATTGTAGGTAGACACACTGTTCATGGAAATATGTAAAATTTTAAGAAGTTGGTAATTCAACTTCAATATTTTCTTTGAGAAGTCTTGCAACAGGCTCATTATGGGTTACCAGATTTATAAATTTTTGTTTATGCTATGTGTTGTTAGTAATTATTTTAAGTTGTGCACAAAGGTAGCTAACTTTTGCATGGAATGAAAATCTGGTTCTCTAGTCCCTCAACAAATTTGCAATTTTTAGTGAGGTGTGCGATATATGCAGCTCCGTTGTTATTTGTACTACTTTTTATTGGTAGTGTCATATTTTTATTTATTTTCTTGGAGAAGGTAACTGTGAGATTTACTGCGGTGTACATTTTTTTGTTTCAACATCTTAATATTTGTTTCTTGCATATTTTACTTGGTAGCAGTTAGTTTCTTTGAGTTCAGACTCTATGCAGACTGTTAAATTTTGTTATAAAAAGATTAATGATATTTATGATGCCATTGGTTTCATACTACACAGTGAATGTATTGTCTTTGTGTAGATTATTAAATTAAATTCACTTTCATTGCTTATTTGTCCTTAGATCTTATAATGCTTGTATGTCTGGGAGTAAACAATCTGACCATACTTGATATAATTAACAAACTCCTTCCCTCCTGTAGGTCAGTAATTAGCAATGATAGTGCTTTTACATTTTTTGTAGAGACATATGACAATGACTTGCTACGTTTAATGGAGCAGGATATATTCTGTTATCAAATTAGACATTGATAATATCAGACAGAAGCTCACTAATAAAATGAACATTTGAGGGAAAAGAATAGGGAAAAATTCTGAACACAGTAACTGGCAAGTTTCATTTTCTTAGTTCATTTACATATCAATTTTTATACTAATAACTATATCATCAAGGCATACTGTAGGTATACTCTCATTTTTTCACTTGAGTTTATTTGCATTAACCGATTTTTTAAAAAAATTAATAGCAACATCATAGACATTGTTAGTATTTTCATTTTCAGAATCTAGAGAGATTTATTCTCTGAAGCTTAGTGTTTTTTTTTTTTTTTTTTTTAAGGTGTTTGAAATATTCTCCACAGGTTCACATTTATTGTATTATATTGAATTAGCATGTTGTAGTCAGCTTTCTTGGGTAATTTCATGACTTTTTTTTATAAATTTGGTGTTCTAGCACTATTTGAAATTTGAACAGTTTTAGTTTTGTGTTTGGCTCTTTCCTGTGAAATGCAGTGTAGGCAAATAGGTCTTGGGAGGTCTATATGAAAATGTCAAATATTTTATCTACAGACTAATGTTTAAACCAATTATTCAATTTTTCTCTTTTTACAAAAATACAAATGAAATCAAAAATATTGTTGTAATTATACTGTCTGCATTCTGGAGTTAAGTTTGCTGATGACAGTTCAGACTGAGGATATTGTAGGTATAATAAGGAACATATTTTCCAACATACCTACATTAATTACATTCAGAGAGCAGTTAAATTTTCTCTTTTGTTGAGACTGCTGGTGGTATGAGAATATACTTGAGACCAACATTAGTAAATATCAAGTTTACATGTGATATTATTTTGGTGAAAAACATTATGCTTAAGTTCAGATTAAATGAGTGCATTAGGTATACAGACTATTTTTTCAAGTATCATAGATGTGTTGTCATGAAGGTTGCAACTGAAGTCTTAGGATATATGTTATAGGTCTAACAAATGTTACTGCTGAAGGAATTGCAACAACCAGTCACTATTTATGTTAAAAAATGTATTTTATTGACCTTTATCAGTTTTGGGTGTTTGCACACACATACATGGAAGGTGCACAGTAATAGGTATAATCTTTGTTCTTTACATTTGTCTTTTGTGCTGCAAACTCATATTTAAAAGACATGAAGTCTGTGTTAACAGTCCATTGTGCCCATATTTCTGTTTTTACACTTAGAAAAGGAAGAAGAAAATGTGTGTGGTAATAACAAATATTAGACCTAGTATTTGATTTATGTTAGGTGGGTCTGAGAACACCCAAAACTGGTAAAGGATAATAAAATAAATTTGTTATGAGAAATAGTGATTGGGTGCTGCAATTCCTTCCACAGGAATACATGACAGTCCAGGTGTTCCTTCATCCATTACGGAAAAATAAATATATTACAAAGATGATGAAATAGAGTAGTTCAGCCCATAATAATTCTATGTATTCCTCTGTACAAAACGTTTATACAAAATATGAGGAATTCCTTCAATATCTTTCATGTATATATAAGTTCCTCCATTTGCCTTTAGTTTCTGCTTGGAAACTGTTTGATTAATTTGAAATCTGGTATAACAAGGCATGACAGTTATGTTTCTTTTACCAGTGTTTATTCACTAATGTACCACACGTGATGAGGATATCATAGCTATGATCTGTATTTCATTCACCTTATTGTTGAAGAAATGAACATAATAACACTGAATTGTTAAATATTGCTATTTTATGCACTTAATGGTGGTGTTAATGGAGAAACACAAATTTCTACTTACCTTGGAATCTTCTTATTTTTGTAGCCTGGCTGTAAGAAATCATTATCATGAACACCAGATGTTTGTCCTGGAAGATTTCTTTTCTGTATTGTCCGATCATTTGTTAGGGCTGAAGGAGATTTGATGACAGATGTCTCCACTTCTTTTGTGATTGTTTTGGTCCTTTTTCGGTACCTTTCTCTCCTTCCTTCTTACTAAGAAAAGTATTCTAATTTACCACTCCATTGGAGCTAGTTGTAGCTAAATAAGGATTAGTTTTGGGAGCAGTTGAAACTGTAGTGACTTGTGTTGACATTAAACATTTGACGTTAAAACATTAGACAGTGTTATGTATAATGACTCTGTCTAAGGAAGCAGATATCTATATAAAGTAATTGTGCTATAAAATAAAACGTTTCTCATCCAAGGTTATATAATGCTCTGAATAACAGGTGATTATGTATACAGAGGGCAAAAAACCCTGACACTGCGACTGGAAGATCAGTGTGCCAGGGGGCAGTGTTACCCTCAAGCAGCAAGCACTGTTTGACAGTGCTCTGTATGTACCTTCAAAAGAGGCAACACAACAAGCATGTTGTGCCTGAGAAAGAACAGCTGGATGGTGACTGGCCCCTACCATTCGACTCATTGAAACATCAATAGCAAAGCTATTGTAACTGAAATATAGTCTTGATGATTATGTGCTTAAAGTCCCTGTTAATGTGGCAAGTGTCATTTGTACATGCCTAAACTGCATCACAGTTACTGTTGCCAAAACTTTCAATTTTGATTTGTGTATGGCTGAAATCATCTTTAAAAGCCACTTTATAGGTTATTGATGTACTAGTGTTTGTACATGATGTTCATTTTCTGTGCATTGATCCTATTATGGCTGTCAGTGAAAGCATTCTTTTCTTTAATTTTAAATTCGTGGATATGTTGTAGGTTTCTGCATTCACAGGGCTCACTTACGCTGATGAGCCAAATAGTTACAACCACTTGGTTAACAGCTTGTTGGTCCACTTTTGGAATGCAGTACAGCAGTAATTTTGCATGGAAAGTATTTTGTATGTTTCTGGAGGTATGTGGCACCAAATGCCTATGCACTGTAAACTACGGGCTAGTGGTTTGTCGGCGTGGAGCACCCAATAGTATCCCAGATGCGTTCCATCAGATCGCCAAGATATCGATGTCAGTTGACCATCATGCTTCTCAAACCACTGTAGCATGGTTCTGGCCTTGTGATTCAGAAAGTTATCCTGCTGGAAGATGCCACTGCCATCGGGGAAGACATCAAGCATGAAATGATGCAGATGATCCACAACAGCATTTACCTAGTCCACAGCTGTCGTGCCTTGGATTGCTACCACAGGTCTTGTGAAAGCCCAGTAAATGTCTCCCATAGTATAATACTGCCCCCACTGGCCTGCATCCAGGCAACAAGTTTCCATCAATCCACAGTCTGACACGGGTGATACCATATCCACTACAGTTGTAATTGACAATGTTGATGGGTCAGCAAGGCATGGGTAACCATAGGAGTCATCAGCTGTTGAGTCCCGTGTTCAGCATGTGTGCCAAATAGTGTGTACCAAAATACTTCTGTCTGCAACAAAACTGTATAGTTTCATCAGATGTGGCACTTCTTCAACCACTTTCCATAGATGCCTGTGCCAGTAGCAAGTGAACAGCCAACCAGCTTCAATATTTCTGAGGCGCTTGTACCGAGGTGCCAGACTGTAACAATTGGCCCTTTGTCAAAGTTGCTTATGTCAGTGGATTTCCCCATTTGCATCCCTTATCCTCACTAGATTGGTTTCCCATTCTTCTCTGCTCCATCTATATAGTTCCCTTACCATGTCACATGCCTCCAATGCCACCCGGTGATGAACAATCTTGCTGTGATCAGTGGTCAAAATATTTTGGTTCATCAGTGTATTTATTTTTCAGTGTGTGTCATACATGCATATTTTTTAAAGTGGACTATTTAATTTCACTAATGTATGTTCATTTATCAGAGTAACTGTTGTAGGGCACATGTAATTGACTTTAATTAACTTTCATTCATTTTAACACCAATTTGCTAATAACATCTTGTGTAATAATTATAGTATAAAAGTTCCAGTTTATCGATCATTTAATATTTTGACATCTGTGCAGCCCTGGTTATCAGATTTGCACAGTGTGCACATCAGTTGTACATATAGCATTTTATTTGTGGCAAATATACCAATTTGTGCTTTGTAACTATGAAAGACTTTTCCATTCAAATATTGGTAGATAAATTAAACTTATGAAGCAGAGCGACTTGTTTATTTTGGGATACTGATATATTAAATTTAATCTATTTGTCTGTAGATATTCTTCAGTGAATAGTTTCCTTTAAACTAAGATTGAGGTCAGTTTTCGATTAATTCTACAGCCTAGGTGCTCTCCGCTATGTGCTGTTGACATACATGTGGAACCTGCTGTTTGTATTTTAAATTGCAGGTACTGGATGATTGGAGCCATGTAGTCAAATTTTGTAGTGCCAACCAAAAAACTAAAAATTAAATAGTGACTGACACAGTTAATCATTTTTATTCACGTAAAGAAACTCTTGATTTCTGTAGGCTGAGAGGAACCTGGTAACGGCTGTGTGTCTTCCTTTTTGCTCAAATGCTGATCTTTCATGTTAAAGATGTTAGAAAACCAAGAAATATATCTGTATAATAAAAATCATAATATGTGATATGAGATACCAGTTGACAAGAAAGAAAAGAAGGAAGGGAAAGGGGGGGAGAGGGAGAGAGAGAGAGAGAGAGAGAGAGAGAGAGAGAGAGTTTTCATGGAGTGCAGTTCATGCCTCAACTTGTAATTAAAAAAAAAAAAAAAATCATGTCAGTGTATTTATTTAACCTTAACTGTAACACTTTACTGCAGACATATGACTGGTTTGTCTAATATTTTGTAAAAACTGCTCTGTGTTGACACATGTGATACACACGGTAGGAAACCATGAGTACAGGTTTAAATCTAGTACTTTTTACTGTTGTGAAATAATGATTGCCCATATTTTCCATAGCAATTACATCTTTTATACTCACATATAGCAACTACTATTGATCATTGAACATACTTTCAACAGGATCTTGCTGTGTGTGTAACATGTAAAATAAAAGAAAATGTTCCACTAAAGTTGTTGTTGTAAAGCTAATTTTGTTACATTTCCTGCCGTGACATCTTTTTTGCATTTATAAAGATATTGAGAGAAAAGGAAGTTTTGTGTTTTTATTTTAGTCTCTTTCATAGAATAAAGGTGTTAAGCCCAAGAAATAAATCACCAGGAAGAAAAGAACACTGTAAAACTCCAAGGAGCATACACAGAACAAGAAACAAAATGTATTTAATGCACACTGTTCTGTCATTTTATTATAATTACAATAGCAATTACAGGGATTTTTTAAGCATAATTCTCATCAGACCACTGTACTGTTGACAGAATCTGTGTTTTCCATTTCAGTGTGTCTGGTAACATCAGCATTGTATGTGCTCGATGATGAGGACAGTGTGTATCGCGGTCTGATGCTTGTCTGTTGTGTGATTGTGCCATGATGCAATCTGCTGCTTCTGAAACTGCTGCTCCTGTGTCTGGACAAATTTCTTCTGCAGCCAAGAGTCTCAAACTGTCTTTTCAGTGAACGGCGGAAGTTTTTAGACATGAAAGAGTATATTACTGGATTAAAGCAAGCATGAATGACTGGCAGGATGTTGAACACAACCCTCATTGTGTACTCAGTTGGAGTAAAACTTTGTAGACCAATTTTAGTAAGCATGTTCATTATTATTCTTGGTCCCCAACATAGGAGGAAAAGTACTACTACCAAAATCAGCATTTTGATAACCTGGAAAAAAGAAAATTAACATTTTAAATCCATACATCAGTGAAACTTTTCTTTACACTTGGAACTGGCTGTGGGAAAATACACACATTTTACCTGTCTATATTGTAAACTAGTTGTTATCAACATATATGTAATTCAAACTGGAAGTTATCAGGTTAGGGGAAAATGGAATAACATGCTCACTACGATATTTAAATTTCTCTCTCTCTCTCTCTCTCTCTCTCTCTCTCTCTCTCTCTCTCTCTCATACACACACACACACACACACACACACACACACACACACACACACAAACTAATGAGAATGATACCACAAAATGACAAAGGCAAAGCATATAACACCTACAGCTCAGCATAGAAAAAAATATTTAAAGAGTGAACTTCTGACTATAGCCAACTGAAGGCCAGGACAGAAGGGAATGAAAGTCAAAACACAACTCTTACAAATATAACTTGCACTAAATTCTGGTTGAAGGTTTTACTATATTGTTTGGACAATACTTTTATTATGAGCATTACTTTGTAGACCAAGAAAGACTGCTAGAATTGTCTTATTGTGTTGTTTAATGACATTTGTTCCATCTTTGCCCCTCTTATGTAATAAAGACCAACAAAAACATATAGAAACCATGACGTGTGTCAAAACTGTTGTCAAATTAACGTTAAACATCAGGTTCCATTTTCATTTCAGAAGTTTCTTTCGCATTTCCAGCAATTTCTTTTTTACTTGTGAAGGAAGAGGAAGAAATCACAAGTTGCAGAAAAGTTATTGGAGTTGACTATGAGAAAAGGATGTGAAGTTACTAGAGAACAACAATCTAAACAAAAATAGAGCACACTTGTAGAAAATAGAGGAGGAAAATGAAAAGCATAGGGTGAAATTATAAATAAAAAATAAGAAGACTGACACAGGTGGAAAGAGAGGTACCTATCAAAGGTAAAGGTGAAGTAAAGGAGCAGGCAAAGAGAAAATTGACATTATGGGAACAAGATGCAAAATAACAAACATATGGTACTCTCAGAACAGCAGATCTCACAAAGTAAGAGATGAACATGGCAGAAACACACATTGTACAATGGAGACAGCAGGCAGAATGTAAAAGATCATCACAAGTTAAATCAAAACAGAGTATGAGAGACGTGTGTGTAATTTTTAATGAGTTTATGTCTGTCGGTTGTAAATACTTGCTGCAAGAGGGGAAGAGTCACCTTCACTATGTACAGGATAAAATTGTTATATTTTATGGCCAATTTCATTGTTACTTTATGCCTGTTAGTATTATTTTCTGTCAGTGTTTTTTTGCCTTCTTTGGCTTGCAGTATGTTCTTATTTTTGTCTTATTTCATTGTTTTCCAGTGTTATGTTGAAGATGTAAGTATAACTAGCAATTACATTATATTTACCGACCTCATTTTTATTTAAAGAGAAATCATTTATATTAAACCCATTAAATCTAATCAGTTAAAGAAAAAAATAGTTTTGTAAGCAGACACCACTAAAAATATTAAGAGAAAGCATTGCCATAACTTGAAAGTTCTCTTCTGAGACTTTATGCCAGCGATATGTGAGTACTTCACTGTAGTGTGAAACAGCCTCCCCTCCCCCCCCCCCCCCCCCTCCCCTCCGAGTCTAAACTCGAACATAAAAGACAGAAACTGACTTCAGCATAACACCAGACTTTTGTGATGTCCACAAATCTTGCTGGCATAAAAATTTGCTTTTCCACTACATTGTGAAGGATATTGTATCCCTTTAGAATATCTTACACAGACGAGATCTGCCATTCTAGGTACACATAACAGACTCTTTGCAAAGTCAGCATTACTAGAGTTAACTATCTTCCCATAGTTGAAACAAGAACATAGAGCTGTGAACACAGACTTAACGAATGGATCTGTAGCCATAAAAGAAATTAGACTAATTCGAAAGTGCAATACAGGGCATTTTAGTATTTCCTTCACCTCTTTCTGAAGTATGCTTATTTCTTTCTGAATTATACAGATTTCTCAAAAGCTTACTAGTTTAATAGCAAAAAGTTATATTTTGTACATTAATGAAGCAATCTTCGTGTTTAACTTGCAAATACAGTTAATGTTTTATCCAGCTGAATTCAGCCAATCACAGAAAAAGGTACGATTTCATTCAAACATTTTTATGGCAGTAAAACACAACACTGATTATTTATTTCAATATTTATACACTATTATTTTTACTGTTGATTGAATGAAGATTGTGGTAACAACATGATCCATTGTGTAGGCTAGAACGTAAGTTAGGTTGAAAAGTATCAGATGCTATGTTGACTTAAGTGTTTGCAAAGCTATACTGCAGAATTCTGTGTTTTTCATGTTTATACTAGCGTACCATCAAACGGGGTGATTTTGGACACCGGGGCGAATTCAGACAGTATGGCTTATTTGCTCTTTGCCACTGTGTAGAAACAAAGAGTTACTTATTTTAACGTCTGTGCACCAGTTATTTTAAGTGCAAGATTGCATTTATCACTTCCCACAACTTTTCTTTTGCATCAATTTTTTCCATAGGGGAATAATTGACGAACAGTCTCAGTGTTAAAAATCCATGCATTATCGTAAAGTGGAAACTTTCTATTGTTGCGCCGAGCAGGAAGTTATTGTAACCATAATTCTTGATGCACTCAGTAGCTAACAGCATTGAGACAATTTCTGTACAAGTTTGTCGAGTTTCTTGTGCAAGGTTATAAAATAATGACGGTTTTTGTAAAACTGTGTACTGTGTGGGGTGATTTTGGACAATGCCAAGAACATATAAGAGCAGGAGAGGTGCTACAGTACAGTGTAATTATGACCTGGAACTTTTAGATAAAGATGTTTGTGATATTCAGAGTGGTAAATTATCATACAGAAAAGCTTCAGATTTGTATGGTATACCTAAATCAACACTAAAAAATAAAGTGCAAAAAGCACATCCGAAAAAAATGGGAGGACAGCCAGTGCTAAATAAAGAAGAAGAAGAAGAAAAGAAGAAGAAGAAATGTTGAAGCAAGGTATCTTGAGGGCTGCACATTGGCGATTTCCCTTCACTAAATAGGATATTAGATATTTAGTTAAAGGCTACCTTGATAAATCTGGCTGAAAAGAGAAGAAATTTCGTAATAATTTGCCAGGAGAAGAATGGGTGCATTTATTCCTCAAATGACAGTCAGAAGATCTTTCTGTTCACTTAAGCAAAAATATTAAACGAGCTTGTCCAGAACTTATATGTAATACATAAAATTCATTATATCATTCTATATCACTTATTTGTAACAAAGGGCTACCTTAAAATGTGTAAAATGTCACCAAAATCAAATAAAAAGCATGTAGAATTTTAAAAAAAGGCAGTAACTGTCCGAATTAGCCCTCTATATTCTGTAACTTCGGACAGAGATTTAAAAAACACGTGTCCGAAATCACCCCAATCCATGGGGTGACTTCGGACACTTTATTTAACTGCCTCAGATAAATATACCTACGCATACACTTTCTGGTTCTGGGATATTTTATTCGTTACACTTATACCCTACCACTTCCATAACAATCAATTTAATCTAACAATATATACAAAAGTTACAATCAAAATAACGACAAAACTGTCCGAAATCACTCTGTTTGGCGGTACTACCAAAGTATCTAGTTTGATTGATACATCACATTAAAGAACTCTCAAAAACAGGGAAATATCACCTCAGCAACTAAAACTGCTACAGGAATATAGTCTGCATGATGACATATCTAGAGCGATAGTTCTTTATTTGGGAAATCAACTGTTGTTTTAAAATTACATGCAATTTTCAAATTTGAGAAGAAAGATAAAATCCAATTTCACCATTCTGTAATTATCATTTACCAATGTTAGTGAACTCCCATCCTCAGATTTACAACATTTTTATGTAGGAACAGGAAAAATGTCAAATTTAGTGACAATTTATAAAAACCACCACTTTCGCATTGCATTGTTAAAATTCAAAGAGTTCACATTATTTTCTGCTTTGTCATTTCTGCAGGATTTTCATATCCCTAGACTAATCAGATGAATTGACATTCCTTGCAGATGTATCAGCAAAAGACTTCATGCAACAGGATACTGTATGTCGTTGGTACAGATAGTTGTTCTGCAGCTATTCATTATAAACCAGCCTGCAGAGAGACCACTTTGATATTTAATATAACCTGCAACTACATTTCCTTCAGTATTCTCAAACAGTATTATAAAGTAACAGACAACAATCAGCAATGATGACACTAAAGCTGCTAGCATGGCACCAAATTGATTGTTTACAAAGCTGGAAAAACTTACACTGTTTACCTTAACACTGCTGACTTGGACTAATTCTGACCGAGGAAGACCAGTCAAAATAAAAGTGAACAAATAGTATTGAGTATATGTTGTAGCCTTATAGTCTGCTGTGATTGGGTGACAGATTTGTCTGCATTATGTTTTGTATGAGCTGAATAAGGGATACAAATGCAAAGGATGAAATGAAATTGTCATGGAGCATTTACATATCAATTTTCAGAGTCGTTTAAAGCACTTTTGTGCTTAATGAACTGTAGAACCTATGGCTTTTCTACTGGAACAATAGAGCATATCTTATTCTTAATAATTAGGTGTAAATAGAACCTTTCAGTAGAGGCATGTTCGAGAGTTTCTGTTAGAGGCTAAGCAGCAGTGGCATAAATGAACAGGGTAAGTCATATATCTGTCGACATCCACACATTGTCACAACTGCTGTGATCACATTGCTGAGATTTCTCCAAAAAAATGTACAAATTTTGTATCATTGTTCAATATTTAATCCTCAGTGGCTGATGTTGGAAAAGATATGCTAAAAAATATAGATTAGTAATAGGTCTACGGAAAGCAAGACAACTGAAAAGATAAATTTTCAGCAGACACTTTGTGTATGAAAAGAAAAGGTAACCACGTGCCCTGAAGAAATAACTGAAAAACAATGCTGTACTTGAGTATTTCCACTCCCGTTTTTTTTTTCCCCTACCTGAGTTGTCAAACTCAACACAATAACACTTGATATAGCAATCTTACTGTGATAAAGAACATGAAATTAATGCATGAGTTATATGTCAAAATATCATGAGGCTAAGAGTTTGCTGTACAAGAATTAAATATTCCAACAACAACAGCCTTCATTCACCTGTAAACGATTTTGGCAGAATATGTACGCTTTAAGATAAGCTTTGAAGCTTCTCCAAGAAGGAAAAAGAATGGAGCACAAGCTGGATCTATAAAATGCTGAAAAGATCAGCCTATAAATCCTCCCCCCCCCTTTTTTTTACTAGCTTTGTGGGTGCTCTGAAGAACAACACTAGTTTGTAAGCTGTCTACATTATACAGTGAGCTGTTATCTCTGTTCATTCCACTGTTTGTATTCCACTCAGTATTTTCCAAGAAATATCAATGTTGACATGAGATTACCAATGTGCAATGTGCTTTACCAGCCATGACAAACTGTGAAAGCTGGATGAAGAGTGATCCATGCCAAACTGTGATGGCATTACATTAAGAGAGTGTGCTTTATTTCAAATTTCCTCACCATTTACAATAATTTGAAAAACTCAAGAATATCTCATGTATCCAATAAGCAACAAATGTTGTTACAAGAAAATGGGCCTTTATCTTCTCTAAAGTTTCATATATTTTAAATATGTAGGCAAAAGTAATGGTTTGTGATGGAATATGGAAAATACATTTTAGATGAGGATGTTAAACTTGTTGAATCCATTAGTATTTGAGATTAGTAGGCGCTGTGTTGGTGGCAGATTTCACCCTCTTTCTTCTCTTACCATCTTCCAACACATATGTGACACCACACTACACTTACACCCATTACAGTCACCTATTCTATTCTTAACAATTACACTTAACAAACACACACTGCACACAATTCGTGAAGGAAAGGTGCCTATGGGTGCAAAGGATAGAATATACTTTTCCAGGTCAGGTGGCTGAACCTAACCTTTGGGATTTCACAGCTAGTTGTATCATACAACTTTACTTTTGTTGCACAATGGTTTGACAGTGATGTAGTAAACATAACACTTCTTGAAACTGACCATTCAACAAAGAAGTTAATCATGAATCATATTGCACCTGGTGTTGGGATTCAGCAGCTATTCTTAATTGTTAGTGAGACACTATGAGAGCAATGTGACAACTTTTTGGCCTGGCAGTGTAATACAGTAGTTGTTAGATAAAAAATGCACTTATGTTTCAACATCGTCCTCTTTTTATGGCAGTGCACCCCCGAAGATTTATTTTGGAGGGTGTGTAAAATAGCCACTAATGGTTCTCATAGTCTCTTCATTTGACTTGAAACATTTTTTCAGCCACAAATTTCTTTAAATGTGAAAATACAAGGGCTATTCAGAAAGTAACTTGGTTTTTAGAATTAAAAAAAAAGAAACTTATTTTATTACTTAGATTTGAAATGCACATTGTTCAGTTATTTCTCAACATAATTTCCGTACAAATTAATGCACTTATCATAATGATACACCAACTTGTTAATACCATCATTGTAGAAAGTTGCCACCTGAGACTTCAACTCTGTTTGGACACCTTTGTACAGTTTCTTGTCATCGTCAAAGCCCTGTGTTGCAGGCCAGGTCTTCCTGTGTGGAAACAAGTGGAAATTGTTCACAGTAAGTTCCAGAATGTGCAGTGGATGACTAAAATGCTCCCAACCGAAGCCATTCAAGATCCTTTGAGTCCAAATCACTGTGTGAGGTCATGTATTGTCATGAATGAAAAAAAACCTTGGAATGTAACTTTCCTTGATGTTTTGATTTATATCACTCTCCTTGATTTCTTTAATGTTTCACATTTGCAAATATTATCACTGATTTTCTCCACCAGTTCAGCACTGACAATTCTGGGCCACTTCGCACTTTCTCCTGAAGATTAGTATGGCTGGCCATTGTTAAATGTGATGCACTATTGTCTCACTTCAGCTTCACTCAGTTCATCATTTCCATACATTATACAAACTTCCTAACAAATCTCAATTGGCCTCAGTGTTTTGGAGAACAAAAATGCGTGTGTGCACGCGCGCGCGCAGTTCATGGACTGGTCTTTGTAAATCAACTTCTGACTATGTTGTGATTACTTGGTCATCTACAGCAAATAAGTCCACCTTTGGTACTGCTCTGGATTAGATTTCAGAGCCAAGACTTTCTTTACAGTTACAAATAACAATTTATATGTAAAACTTAAACAGATGATAAAGGACATGCTTATCTGAAGTATTGGTTTACAGTTATTTGCTTTTTTCCCACATTACCTCCACTTTATTGTTTCTCTTGGGCCAGAGATTTCTAACAGCATTTAACATATGGGCTGGAACTCCTTTCTCTTTCATAATTTCCAATAGTTTTTGTCTACTGACTCCAAGAAAAGTTTTAGCATGCCATAATTTTTGACTGTTAGAAATGTAGGTTTGTTGAAGTCTTTGTGTTTTCCAGTTAACTAGATTATGTTATAGACTCAATATGTATAGGCTCTTCCTCTTAAAAAGCCATGTTGGTTGTTTAATAGCATAAGGGAGGCTGTTTGATAATACTTCATATATATCATCATCATGATGGATAAAATGCTATAATGGTGCCTTAATTGATATAACATGGTGTCTCCTTAGTCTTTAAAAATGTGGGGCTAAAATCATATCACTTGGTGTAGAGTAAAAGTTGTTAAAATATCTAGGGTATAGATTGATGATTTTGACTAGGAGAACTTCATTTGTACTGAGGCACAGTATCATGTATCAGATATTAAATTGCCAATTACTCTACTCATACCATCCCCATCATGTGTAGGACTTCAACAATGCAGAATTGCCTTCCAACTGCATTTCTGCTCTGCCACAATTTATTATTAAACATAATTATCTCCTTTTAAAAAACAGATTCAGCTGAGATGGGATTTTTAATTCCATAACTGATATGTTTGGACTTACTGTAATGTTTATAATGCACACTTCACAATATCAGCAGTACATCTTACTGAGTATCCGGGTGAGATTACTCTCTCATAGTGTAAATGGACCTTAATTCTTGCTACATAGATTAACATTTATGAAGTATCTTCACTTGTAGCAAAGTGTTCTTCCTGATCTTTTATAAGATGTCTCATTTTAACTGTGGCTGAAAATTTGGTTAATACACTAGTGCATAGTCCTAGATCACTGGACTTATAATCCATGGATTCCTGCATTTTTGGTCATGTAAAATACCTCATGCACATGGCTCACATTACAACACTGGAAAAGTGGGAATGTTGCATTGAAGGATAAACTGATGGAAAACACAGGAGAGCAACAGAAGATTCACAGATTATTGCAGAGACATGCTATATAATATATGGACACAAGAACAGCATTCTGAACATTTTTTTCTGTAACATTGTGTTGATGAATTGATTACAAGTTTCTATGGAACTCAGAAATAGGTGTCACTATTTCAAAATTGGATAATTTGTGGAGCCATTGTATACTGGAACTTTCTTGCTTGTTTATGTGTCTCCTTTTCACTTTCCTATCATTAACAATTATTTATGAAGCACATGCATGAAAATAGATTAAGGAAAGGCAAACCTACATTTCTAGCATTTGTAGACTTAGAGAAAGCTTTTGACCATGTTGACTGGAATACTCTCTTTCAAATTCTGAAGGTGGCAGGGGTAAAATACAAGGAGAGAAAGGCTATTTACAATTTGTATAGAAACCAGATGGCAGTTATAAGAGTTAAGGGGCATGAAAGGGAAGTAGTGGTTGGGAAGGGAGTGAGACAGGGTTGTAGACTATCCCCAATGTTATTCAGTCTGTATATTGAGCAAGCAGTAAGGGAAACAAAAGAAAAATTCAGAGTAGGAATTAAAATCCATGGAGAAGAAATAAAAACTTTGAGGTTTGCCGATGACATTGTAATTCTGTCAGAGACAGCAAAGGACCTGGAAGAGCAGCTGAACGGGATGGATATGGTCTTGAAAGGAGGATATAAGATGAACATCAACAAAAGCAAAACGAGAATAATGGAATGTAGTCAAATTAAATTGGGTGATACTGTGGGAATTAGATTAGGAAATGAGACACTTAAAGAAGTAAATGAGTATTGCTATTTGGAGAGCAAAATAACTGATGATGGTTGAAGTAGAGAGGATATAAAAAGTAGACTGGCAATGGCAAGGAAAACGTTTCTGAAGAAGAGAAATTTGTTAACATCGAGTATAGATTTAAGTGTCAGTAAGTCGGTTCTGAAAGTATTTGTATGGAGTGTAACCATGTATGGAAGGGAAATGTGGACAATAAATAGTTTAGGCAAGAAGAGAATAGAAGATTTCGAAATGTGGTGCTACAGAAGAATGCTGAAGATTAGATGGGTAGAGCACATAACTAATGAGGAGGTATTGAATAGAACTGTAGAGAAGAGAAATTTCTGGCACAACTTGACTAGAAGAAGGGATCGGTTGGTAGGGCATATTCTGAGGCATCGAGGGATCACCAATTTAGTATTAGAGGGCAGCATGGAGGGCAAAAATCGTAGAGGGAGACCAAGAGATGAATAGACTAAATAGATTCAGAAGGATGTAGGTTGCAGTAGTTACTGGGAGATGAAGAAGCTTGCACAGGATAGAGTGGCATGGAGAGCTGCATCAAACCAGTCTCTGCACTGAAAACCACAACAACAACATGCTGTAAGAATTGTTCTAAGAAGTGTCCTGATAGAAGTTTGACTTCTGATGATAAGGGCCAGAAGTGTTCAAAAAAGCTTGAACTATAATATTAAACTAATCTGGCATCTCAGTGTTGTCTAGTGTTAGTGTTTTGTAGATGTCTGTAACAGAGAGTTTTTTCATATGAATATTAGTCTTCATATTTCTATAACTGATCGTCACTTACTTAATGTATCTTATATAATACATATCTCTAAAGTTGAATTAAATCACATATCATATTCTCCTTTAACAACAAAGAAGGAAGTTTGTATCATAAGTAATTTTTGTAAGTATTTTTCTTCCGTTCAAGTTGCTGAAATATTTATTTTGGGCACAAACAAGAAACAATTGTGCATTGATCTACACATGTTGGGACAACCATCAATTGTAGCCAGACTCACTGCCATCAGCTATTTTAAACCAGCAGACCTAAAGTGGCTCTAAACGTTTACTAAGTCATTAAAAGAGGTTGCAAGAACTAGTTTGCAGTGACAGAAAGACTTGCCAGCCTAATAACTGTAGAGAGGATCTCCTGAACAATTATGCTATATGATCATCTCAATGTAAAATGAAAACTATTTTCTGGCAAAAATTTCCCTCGTGCTCAATTTGTGTTTGGAAGAAGTATGTCAATTTCGTATAATATGAGGATAACTATTCCTTATACTGAAATCAAACTGAAGATTTGACATGTGTTTTGTTTCAGTGCCATAAGATATACCAACCATTACTTGTGTTATGTCTTTTATTGTGCACCATAATAGATTTTACACGAGGAGAAAAACTTATTGTTGATTGTTTCGAAGTCATAATATGTTTAAATTCTTAAGAATTCAGAATACACCATATTTATTTTGGTACTTAATTACTGCATGTACATATAATTATGTAGAGAAATAAATTATCTTCACTTGTAAAATTAAGTAAATGTTTATAAATTGACTGGACAAGTCTATACATCAGAATTAGAGATCAGTAACTAAAAAATCTGTGTTCACCTGAATTAAGTTTCAATGTCTTCTACTTTTTAATGATGTTTAATTGCATATGTTGAATTTTATGCAATGTATCTCTTGCCTCCAAGCCATGCACTAGAGAATTTTGTGAGTACTCAATCAGTGGTAGCATTTAGTTGACTGATGTACCTGCTTCCTTGTGGCGCGTGCTGTGTCAGCCCTGTTTCGTCTTCTAGTCACTGTGTGTCTGCTGCTTTGTGAGGCTGTCAATGTGTTCTCTTGACGGCTGGAAATTCTGTTTGTGCTGAAAAGTACAGTCTTTTATTGAGTATGTTTATAATAGTTTTTTAAATAGATGACCTCTACATATTATGCTCACAGAGTATAGATGAAAATAATTTTGAATAAAAAATAAAGACACATTGTTTTAACCCTAAATACAAGAGTGACACTTTAACTTAACATAATTTCATACTTTTTCTTAAAAACTGAGCAGAATGGTCTCCTGATTAAAAAAATTGCACCTTTAAACAAAGTTAACTCAACATACGCATCTATGATTGAAATGTAATTCTATTTATATTATGTGCAATGTCTTCGTTTCTTGCGGATTAAATGTTTTCAGTCATTTTACACAAACATGTCACGATGAGACTGAACGGCTAGCCAGCACTTTCCATCAGGAGTTTAAATTAACCATATGGCTGTGGAGCATCAGTGATTGCAAGTTATTACAAAACCATTTCATTTTCAGTCATAATCCCAAGCATGTTCAACAGCTATTACCAATTTTTATGGTAATGTCACCTTCAAATAATCAGCTGTACTGTGGGGCATATTATCACTGCTATATGTTGAAATACTAAATAAACAAAGACCTGTAAGACAAGCATGGTGAAATCTGTCTGGCTACATTGTCCTCAGTAATGTTGCACAGCTTAACATGCAGCTGTTGGTCAGCTTCTGGTATGGCGAAACTTGGTGTGTATCTCCTTCCACAAAACTACACAAAATAGCTGCAGTTTTCTAGTGCTATTTTTATTTATACAATTATTTGCTTAACAACTACTTTTTAATGATAACGACATGAAAGAACTACATCACAACAGTCAATATCAGCAGTTTGCAACTGATCAGTGTTGGCAATCCAGAATTGGCATTGCTTGTACGTTGTTGATGATTCTAGGCTTTCACATTTTGGATTACTCTCAATTTGCCCTTTCGGATGTGTGTACATTTTTTCCCATCATCCACTTGTTCCTTTTGACCACTTGCCAGAAACTGACTCGTGGCATTCCCTCACCTGGGTAGTGTGTTACTAAAGTGGTGAAGAGGCTGATTCTTGCATGTGCATAAATTCATAACAATGGATCAAAAGTTTCTGGAGCCTTTGGCAGCATAAAACAATGCTACAGACACAACAGCAGGAACATATGAAACTGCAACTACTGTCAACTACTACAGCAGGAGCAGATGCAAGAGCTGTCAAGCGAGATGTAGAGCTGGTCCAAAACGCAAGCATGGAGTCAGTGGGGCGAACATCTGCAAGCAGCCATCACCCCTGTCTCCGCAGTTATCTATGTCTCACGGCACTGTAGAGAGGTGGAAAAACTACTTGTGTAGATTTACGCTGTATTCAAGGTAAGAAAAATGTCAGATCCCGCAGTCCTGAGTGCTTTGTTACTTAGCAGTAGTAACAGTTTGCACAAGATTGTGCAAAAGTATGGACCCTCCCTTTCTGTATCTACAGCAGATCTCGAGATGCTACCCCACCTCAACATTGGATTCACTCCCATAGCCATTTAAGTCTTGTCCAAACTGTTGGCTTCATCATGGGCATCGCCAGTGTCCACTTTTTTTGCATGTCTCAAGTGAGGGCTCTTAGCAGTACTGTGCCAGGACAGGACAATGGAGTGATGAGTCAACATGCCAGTGTTTGCCACTACATTCTGGGTGCAGTACCTGACCAAGCATCAGTGCTTGCTTTAACCCGTGTGTTGGCAGAACCTGGCCGAGCACCTAATAACCTCTTGTTTGAATTAAATACCAGTGGTGTTACAACACAGTTCTAAGTCCACACAGAGGAAGTAATTTCTTTGGTTAACTGGGAAACCTATCAGAGTTTGGGCTCCATCTGTCTGCAGATGCCGCAGTGGCAGGTTATTTGATATAGCCAGCAAAAGATTCCTTTGAGAGGACAAACTGCTATGTGGGCAGAATACTAGGATATGGAATGGCAAATCACCTTGTTGATCATAACTTCACTGCCGGCTGTAAACATTTTTGGTTTAGATGCATTCACTGCATTCAGTTTTTGAGTACTGGATGATGTGAAGCTGGCATCAAGCTCAGTACAATTCTAGATTTTAGAACCATTATCACAAAATTATCAGCAGTTATTCCGATCAACGTTGGGTATGGCTAAAGAGTTTAACGTTCATATGTCACTCATGCAGTTCACTGTGCCTATGCTGGATGCCATAAAGGCCAAATTATCCACATTACAGGTGTGTGGAGCAATTACACCAGTCTTCGATAGTTCTTGGTGACACTCGTGGCCATTATAAAGAAAGCAAACAGGTCCATCAGAATTTTCAGTGATTTTAAGACCATGATTAATGCACAAAGTTGGATCAACATTTCCCCAGTTCCTTGACCAGGACCTTGTTTGAAAGTTAGCAGGGCACAATATTTTACGTAGACTGATTTGAAGGATGCATACTTGCAGCTACCTCTAGATGCAGATACATGAGAAGCCTTGGTAATAAAAAAGCAGTTTAGAATGTTTCATTACAAGAGACAACGTTTTTGGGGTTGCCTCAGCAACAGTAAGTTTCCAAAGATACACACAGCAACTAACTCAAGGTATTCCAAAGTGCATAAACTATTTGAATGACATTTAGGTGACTGGTGCTACCATGGATGAACTCATGTAAAACTTGTAAACATTGTTTTAGCAGCTGTTAGAGAACAGACTGAATTGTAACCTGGAGTAATGCAAGATCCTGTGCAGTAATGGGGCATATGTTAAGCAGCAAAGGGATCATGCTGATGACAGAGCATATCGATGCTATTGAGAAACTGCTGGGTCAAAAATCTGGAAGAAATTGCAGTCTTTTCTGGTGAAAGTGATCTGCTACACAAAGTTCATTCCCCAGGCAACTCACCTTACACATCCAGTGACCTTGTAAGGGTAGAGATGTAAATGTGGCATTCGACGGATTGAATCTACCCCTATACTTTATGCTACAGCACAGTGTACCTCTTTGCTACAGTGCAGTGGCATCACTGATGGGGTGCCCCATAGTTCTGGAAGGTACAAGCTTGTTCTAGAGACTGGCTGGCGATAGGCAGTCTGTTGCACTCGAGCCATACTTGTAGCCTTCATGTGAGCAGGATGTGAATACGTATGAGAGCACCATCATGGGAAATGTGTTAAAAATATTAATTCGTCAATTATGAAATATTTAATATGGAAAAGAAGACTGCACAGAAAAAGAATGTCAATGACTAACACATTTGATATTATGAATGAGGAGGATATGCAAGTGTAGTGCAAGTGCAGTTAGAAACCATGTGAAATTGATTTGCAATCAGGAAACAAAATCAAGTGCTTCACACCAGTGTGTTATCTAATTGACAACATCAATCACTTTCCTAACTTTTTTATGGGATTGTTTCGCATTAGCGTGAATGAAGTAGATAGGACATGTATTGTAATTTACACAGTAGAGACTCTAAATACAGTTGCATGTACTTTGAGAGTATGTTTGCCACTCAAAAAACTGGTTGTCTAGATGTTTGATAGCCTTGAAAATGTCAAGCAGCCGGAGTGAAACATTGAAAGCAAACTGAGATACATATAGGGGGCAGCTTACATGTAACAACACATGACAACATGGACTGCATGATTCTCAGATGTGCTCATAAGAAGAACAAAGGAAGGAACAATTTTCTAAACATTTAGGATATGACAGAAGAGCTGCTACAAGAAAGAAGAAGAAGCCAGGCTACCTGATGATTAGCACATCAAGCAGATGCCACATCACAAAAATCAGCAACTAGCAGTACAGTGGCCAACAGCAGCAGCAGAAGTACAAAACAAGTTGCAAGTTGCTGTAAGCCATTAACCAAAAAATGATGCAGTAGAAATTGATAAATAGTGTGACAAAAAGTAATCAATGACAGGTGCTGTATAGGCTATGAAGTATGTGTGTGACAAAACAGCGAAATTTTAGAACAGTGAATATTGGTAAATTTGGGATCAGATACAGAAAAGTAGCAGTAAATTTCAAATAGTGTAAAATGAGCCAACATTGCATGTAGAGGAAATCAAACAGGAGAGTGTTTCAGAGGAGGCAAATATCAGTCAAATGTAGAGCAACAGGAAAACTGGTTACCAGGGAGTGAAATGAAACAAGAAAATGAATCCGATGGGGAGGAAAATCTGATAACTAACTCAACAAAATTATTCTTTGAAGATAGCATGGAGTGGAAAAGTGCAGGAATTCAGGCCACACCCCAAGCAGTTGGCACAAAAGCCACAATCACACCCAAAATGGAAAAGTGGGAAGCTATGGAGGCAAGAAAAGATGGTTAGTACGACATTTTCAAAGAAACCTAGAGCTAAGGGGAGGAACTGGTTTTGATTTCCAACTAATGATGAAGGCAGTCAAGGAATTAGATGAAAAAATAGATAAGTGAGTAAAAGAAATGTAATGGTCACTAAACAGAAAAATAATTAAGCAAATAGAAGAAATTAAAAGTCAAACAAGGAAATTAAATCATTAATATTAAGCAAACTCAAATCAGACATTAAAGCACTTGAAGAAGATCAGGGAAAACAATTTGTGATTCACAAGTTTTGAGGCAAGATTTAAAGCATGGGAGGAAAAGATGGATAATGAATTAAAAAGAAAGGGAAGGAAGAACATGAAAAAGTAAACAATGAAATAAAATCACAATTCAGGAAACAGGCAATAGTAGTTAAACAAATAAAAGAACAACAAAAACAGATGCAGGATAACATAACACTAGAGATAAACACAATAGGGGTTTTGGCAAATATGATCGCACAAGGATCAGAAAAAACTAATAAATGAGTAGAAGAGGTTGAGAAGATGGTGAAAGTCACAGGGGAGATGGTAGCAGAAATGTAGAAAGTACAACAAAATATTGAGCAAAAGATCAAGCCGGTTGTAACTGAGAAACTAGTTAGTGAAATAAAACATTAAGTGCCTAAACTGCAGTAGTGACCCTCAAGTGGAGTTCATAAACAGTTGTAAGTTCAGTAAATTCCACCACAAAGGCAAGTTACACCCTGCTGCATTTATAAGGAATTTCCAGAGATCATTACCAAAATTACAGGATAAAGAACTAAAATTGCTTACATCATAAATCAAATAGAGGGTGAAGCATATGACTGGGGCCATATGGTTAGATATGGAACATTTAACCTATGCAGAATTTAAGAAGCTGCTCCTAAAAAAGTATTGGCCCAAGAACAAACAGGATGACATATTAATCTTTATATGGAATTTTCCATATTAAGAGAATGAGCAAGAACTTACAGTGAGTTCTTTGAAAAGGAATTAGAGAGGAATCAGATGAGAAAAATGTGGTGCAATTGGGGTGATACAAAGGCTGCCACGTGAAGTATGTAGTCATTTAATAGTAACCATTACTGACTCTGTGGACCAGGCCAGGGTTATATTTGAGCAATTAGAGTGTGCAAATAGGCTGCCACAAGTGAACACAGACCATTTCAGTAGTGCAGCCCCACATAATGGGACATGCTACTAACAGTAGTGGCAGAATGAACAGAGTGTTGTATTCTGCCAGCTCGTCTAATATAGAGTGCCTAGGAAAGCTGATTTCTAGGATCACTAGACAACAATTCAAGCAAATCATATTAATGGACTTTATTACAAAAGGAAATGATTAAAATGATTACAATAATTAACTTTGTGAGATACTGACATGTTTTAAGCAAGGTGGTGGTGGTGGTTAGTGTTTAACGTCCCGTCGACAACGAGGTCATTAGAGACGGAGCGCAAGCTCGGGTTAGGGAAGGACTGGGAAGGAAATCGGCCGTGCCCTTTCAAAGGAACCATCCCGGCATTTGCCTGAAACGATTTAGGGAAATCACGGAAAACCGAAATCAGGATGGCCGGAGACGGGATTGAACCGTCGTCCTCCCGAATGCGAGTCCAGTGTGCTAACCACTGCGCCACCTCGCTCGGTTTTAAGCAAGGGGCGATAGACAAACACAACCAAGCTCTTCAGCAAATACAGTTCCAATACAAGCAAAACAATACATTTCATAAGTCACTGCTGTAGCATTAATAGGATGGCTCGTCTTCAACTCGAGCTACAGCCAGACAGAGCGGACCTTATATTCTCTTGGCCTAGATGCCGCTTATGTCTTGCTGATGTCCTAGAGAGGGGTCTGTCAGTGTGCTATTGGCTGATGTCGTCTCACAGCTCTCTCTGCTCTTCCTTTCTTGATTGTTGTGTTGGCACTTGACATTACGCCGGAACACAGAGAAATGGTAGAGGCCAAGAACATGGCAGTTATGCTTTCAGATCTCATGATGATCAAAGGACAGGTAGAAGAGAGGAAGAAAGGTGCAGCTTGCACAAAGATAGCTGCAGTGGATGGAGGCAGAGAGGTGGAGAAGTACCTTCTGAGAATGGAGGAACAGAAAACATGTAGGTGTTTCAGGAGTGGCTCGACCTGAAATATACATGGCAGGGCCTGTAAACACAGACAATGAAGAAATAAATATTTATGCCATAAAGGCTGAACAACTAAATGATGAACTAGAAGACCCACTAGAGGCCACAGTAAAAGATAGGGTGATAATTACTCCAATAATTGAAGTTAAAATATGTGGTGTGCAACTAGGTCTGTAGTCAATTTGGGAAACCAGCTGCATGATATAGCTAACAATATATATAATGAGCTACTGAAATCAGGAAACAACATATGGAGTTTACAATAAAAGAAGCTGTTGATGGATATGGGAAAGTGGTGAATTGTCAAGTAATGGTGGACGTTGAGACTGAAGGAGACATATACAGAATGGATGTGGTAGTCATGCCTAATTTGCAAGAAGTCATTATAGAGTCAGACTGGTTGATGGAGCACGAAGTAGAAATTGATTATGGAGAAAATAAGGCAAGACTTTATGATGGAGAAAAAGAGAAGATAAGTTTCAATGACGAAATTACACTAGATAGAGTACTAGATTTTTCCCACGTTGCTAAGTAGCAACCTGTGAAGATGTAATGGAAGAGGAAAATTTAGTAAACCGCATCTGTCAGTACAAATGAGGCAAGTGAGCTCACATGGGAAGAAGTCAGCAACAAAATACGTGGAATTAAGAATATTGATAAAAGAGCAGCTGAAAGGCTATCCAAATTAATCAGAAGATACAGAAAAGGTTTTGGAAACAGATCCTGAATAATAAAAGGCTCAGCATATCATATAAAATTAAAGCTGCATAAGCCATATTTTAAGCCATCTTATCCAATACTACATGCAAGAAAAGAAGTACTAGAGAGGAAATTGCAGTAGATCCTAACAAATGAAGTAATAGAGAGATCTAAAAGTCAATACAACAGCCTATTAGTTAATGTGGCTAAGAAGAGGGAGTGTAAGGCTTGTGTTGGATGCATGACAAGCAAACAAGGTATCTGAACCAGAAAAGAAACAATAAAAGAACATATACAAACTGTTGCAGAAATTTAAACAAGCAAAGATGTTTAAAAATCTGGATTTGATGTCCGAATACCATCAAATACTGCTAGACCCAGAGTCAAGGCCATTTACAGCATTTTCGTACAAGGGAAGATATTATCAATATAGAGTGCTGCCTTTTGGACTAAACATATCCCTGTCTGATTTTATTACAATGCTAGACCAAATGCTAGGAGAAGATTTGCTGAAGAAAATTATGATATATTTAGATGACACATTTGTAGCCAGTGAAATGTGGGAGGAAGACTTAAGGACTCTGGAGGAAATGTTAGAAAGTTGTGAATGTGCAGGTGCCATCCTTAATTTTCAGAAGTCAGAATTCAGAAGACTGGAAATACCTTTCATGGGACATATTATTGGGCCAGAAGGAATAAAACCACGACCCAGAGAAGCTGACAGCAATAAGAAATTTTTCAGATACCGATAAACAGGAAGCAGGTGATAAGTTTTATTGGTCTCTGTGGATTCTACTGTTGATTCATTGGTGAGCAAACATTAAATAGCAAAGCACTGCATAGATGGCTGAAGAAAAGCAATGCATTGTCATGGACAGAGGAGTGTACTGCGGATTTTGCAAAAATAAAACAAAAACTTTGTAATGCTCCAAAATAGCTCATCCAGATATGTCAAAGGCATTTTACTTGGGGTGTGATGCTTTGGATTATGGACTAGTGGTCCATTTATATAAAAAAAGATGAGAAAAAAGGAAAGGAATAATTAGAACCATTGCTTTTTGGTAGTCAGGTGTTGAATGAACAAGAACAGAAGTAGTCAATAATGGAGAAGGAAGCATCAGAAGTAGTGTATCATTTTGCTAAATTTAGACATTATTTGAGCAGATGAAAATTTATTGGAGTAACAGATCACAAGGCTTTGTCATCTATGTTAACATGCAGACTGTGGCATAATAGATTAATGTGATGGATGCTTGCTCCATGAGAATCTAATTTCGATATTCAATGCATACCAAGAACTTCACAGACAGTGCCAGATGCACTATCTCAAATGCATATAGGATTAGAAGAACATTTTGCAATTCCTTTGCCAACAAAAAGCAAGATTTATCTGATAAAAGGGGTTATACAGGAAGGGGCAGCGTGCAGAGTAGTAAGGAACATCTAAGACAGCAAAACGAGGGTGAAAAGTTAGTGCTACTTAAAAGTAAGTAGAATAGCACTGGTGAAGACAAGATCATAGCATATTACTTCTTGCATGATGGAGTGTTATGCCATAGAAACAATGTAAATGATGAGGAATGAAGGGTGTGCATTCTGGAACAAAGTATAAAGTTCATAATATGGTATACCAATCTCAGCTGTGGACATTTTGGTCTCAGGAAATATATGGAAAAATCATGGCAAAATTGCTGGTTTTTTGACATGACAAGATGGATAAAGAAACTGTTGAAGAATTATGAGACATGTCAGAAAAAGAAGACTGTTACAGTACAGCACAAAGGGTTTGTGCATGTAGTACTGCCAAAGGAACCCAAGGAAGCAATTACGGTAGATCTCCTGGGCCCACTCCTGAAATCTAGTGGTGCAATGACATATGTATTTGTGGCAATTGAGTTAGTCTCTCAATACTTTGAGGAAAGCAACAGGAGGTGAAGTTGGAAGAAAAGTTGGCCAAAGTCTATTTTCATAATGCATGCCTACCAAAGTACATAATAATAAGTGACAATGGGAGTCAGTTCACTAGAAAGGCATGGACCAATGTGTTGAAGCAATATAGAATAGACCCAACAGATAGAGCGGGTTTCACAATTTGCATTACACACTTCTAGAGGTTTTAGAGGGAACTTATCAAGTTTTTCATAGGAACCCATGTCCAGAAACATTTGTTTCCATGTTACGAGGAAACAACACGAACAGATTTCACTCCTATTAATTGCAGTGTTACAACAGCTGTTTGATATGATGACCACCATATTCAAATGGTTCAAATGGCTCTGAGTACTATGGGACTTAACATCTGAGGTCATTAGTCCCCTAGAACTTATAACTACTTAAACCTAACTAATCTAACGACATCACACACAGCCACGCCCGAGGCAGGATTCAAACCTGCGACCGTAGTGGTCTCGTGGTTCCAGACTGAAGTGCCTAGAACCACTCAGCCACTCCAGCCAGCCACCATGTTCAGTGCACACAGTTTATCTGCACAGCAAGTTTGCACAAACTCTGTCCAAAATGTGTGATGTATGGATAATGACATCTGCTGCACCCATGATCCATACAATTAGATCTTCCTCTGACTGGACAGGGGTCTCATAAACAAGAATCTTCATGTGGCCCCACAAGAAAATGTCCAAAGGATTAAATTGGGGAATCTTGGTGGCCAAGCTTGTGGTCCACCTCGACTGATCCACATATCCATGTAGATTACGTTCAAATGATTTTGGACGAGAACTGTAAAATATACTGCCACACCATCATGCTGGAACCACAACTTGTTCTGAATCTCCAATGGCACATCTTCCAAAAAATCCACCAGCACCTGCTGCAGGAACATCAAGTACCTAGCACCCATTAGGTGGGGAGGAAGGATGTATGGCCCAATCACATGACCATCATAGATACTTGCCCAGGCACTGATGCCAAAGGAGTGTTGAAATCTTTGTGTACATGTGGCTTTGGGGTTTTCTTGATCCCAAATGTGACTATTTCAAGTACTCAAAACACAGTCTCTGTTGAAATGTACTTCATCGGTGAACAAAATTCGCCTTGGAAACTGGGGAAAATCCGCACAACAGTCTAAAAAACAAGTACAGAAATTGACCTGTGGCACAGAATCCGCCAGGTCCTGACAAGGACCTGACATGGGAAGAAAAAACTGAAAAGACCAAGTAAATTGTTATTGGGGGAGCTGAAGTACAAGGACAAATTGACTAGCTTGTGCATCTAGTAGTGTACAGCATTGCCCGGTGTGAATGCTGCCAATGGTCAGCACCTCTTGACGTCACTGGGAAGACAGCACTATAGTGCTAAGTAGTAAGTGTGGTGTTGTTCCTTGGCTATTTCTCGCACTGACCATTAATAGTTCTACTTTTTAACTCTGATAGTTTTAAAACAACTACTCTTCTAATTAGTCAAGCTGAAAGCGCTTCACCCTAATATGATTAAAAAATAGAATATGACTGTGCGAATTATGAGAACGTTCACAGACAGTTTTGCAGTTCCACGTAGTTGCGTATGTTTATCGATTAAAATAATTATCAGGATATCATAAACACCATTTTCACCATAGTAATGTTTCACATCAGATTGTTGTTTTTGTTGTTGTGGGCTTCAGTCCTGAGACTGGTTTGATGCAGCTCTCCATGCTACTCTATCCTGTGCAAGCTTCTTCATCTCCCAGTACGTACTGCAGCCTACATCCTTCTGAATCTGCTTAATGTATTCATCTCTTGGTCTCCCTCTACGATTTTTACCCTCCACGCTGCCCTCCAATACTAAATTGGTGATCCCTTGGTGCCTCAGAACATGTCCTACCAACCGATCCCTTCTTCTAATCAAGTTGTGCCACAAACTCCTCTTCTCCCCAATCCTATTCAGTACTTCCTCATTAGTTATGTGGTCTACCCATTTAATCTTCAGCATTCTTCTGTAGCACCACATTTCGAAAGCTTCTATTCTCTTCTTGTCTGAACTATTTATTGTCCATGTTTCACTTCCTTACATGGTTACACTCCATACAAATATTTTCAGAAACGACTTCCTGACACTTAAATCTATACTCAATATTAACAAATTTCTCTTCTTCAGAAATGCTTTCCTTGCCATTGCCAGTCTACATTTTATATCCCCTCTACTTCGACCATCATCAGTTGTTTTGCTCCCCAAATAGCAAAACTCCTTTACTACTTCAAGTGTCTCATTTCCTAATCTAATTCCCTCAGCATCACCCAACTTAATTCGACTACATTCCATTATCCTTGTTTTGCTTTTGTTGATGTTCATCTGATATCCTCCTTTCAAGACACTGTCCATTCCGTTCAACTGATCTTCCAAGTCCTTTGCTGTCTCTGACAGAATTACAATGTCATCGGCGAACCTTAAAGTTTTTATTTCTTCTCCATGGATTTTAATACCTACTCCGAACTTTTCTTTTGTTTCCTTTGCTGCTTGCTCAATATACATATTGAACAACATCGGGGAGAGGCTACAACCCTGTCTCACTCCCTTCCCAACCACTGCTTCCCTTTCATGTCCCTTGACTCTTATAACTGCCATCTGGTTTCTGTACAAATTGTAAATAGCCTTTCGCTCCTTATATTTTACCCCTGCCACCTTCAGCATTTCAAAGAGAGTATTCTAGTCAACATGGTCAAAAGCTTTCTCTAAGTCTACAAATGCTAGAAACGTAGGTTTGTCTTTTCTTAATCTAGCTTCTAAAATAAGTCGTAGGGTCAGTATTGCCTCACGTGTTCCAACATTTCCACGGAATCCAAACTGATCTTCCCCGAGGTCTGCTTCTACCAGTTTTTCCATTCGTCTGTAAAGAATTCACGTTAGTATTTTGCAGCTGTGACTTATCAAACTGATAGACCCGTAATTTTCACATCTGTCAACGCCTGCTTTCTTTGGGATTGGAATTATTATATTCTTCTTAAAGTCTGAGGGTATTTCGCCTGTCTCATACATTTTGCTCATCAGGTGGTAGTCTTGTCAGGACTGGTTCCTCCAAGGCTGTCAGTAGTTCTAATGGAATGTTGTCGACTCCCGGGGCCTTGTTTCGAATTACGTCTTTCAGTGCTCTGTCAAACTCTTCACGCAGTATCGTATTTCCCATGTCATCTTCAACTACATCCTCTTCCATTTCTGTAACATTGCCCTCAAGTACATCGCCCTTGTATGACCCTATAAATACTCCTTCCACCTTTCTGTTTCCCTTCTTTGCTTAGAACTGGGTTTCCATCTGAGCTCTTGATATTCATACAAGTGGTTCTCTTTTCTCCAAAGGTCTCTTTAATTTTCCTGTAGGCAGTATCTATCTTACCCCTAGTGAGATAAGCCTCTACGTCCTTACATTTGTCCTCTAGCCATGCCTGCTTAGCCATTTTGCACTTCCTGTCGATCTCAATTTTGAGACGTTTGTATTCCTTTTTGCCTGCTTCATTTACTGCATTTTTGTATTTTCTCCTTTCATCAATTAAATTCAATATTTCTTCTGTCACCCAAGGATTTCTACTAGCCCTGGTCTTTTTACCTACTTGATCCTCTGCTGCCTTCACTACTTCATCCCTCAAAGCTGCCCATTCTTCTTCTAATGTATTTCTTTCCCCCATTCTTGTCAATTGTTCCCTTATGCTCTCCCTGAAACTCTGTACAACCTCTGGTTTAGTCAGTTTATCCAGGTCCCATCTCCTTAAATTTCCACCTTTTTGCAGTTTCTTCAGTTTTAATCTACAGTTCATAACCAATAGATTGTTTTCAGAGTCCACATCTGCCCCTGGAAATGTCTTACAATTTAAAACCTGGTTCCTAAATCTCTGTCTTACCATTATATAATCTATCTGAAACCTGTCAGTATCTCCAGACTTCTTCCATGTATACAGCCTTCTTTTATGATTCTTGAACCAAGTGTTAGCTA
The DNA here is from genome assembly GCF_023864275.1 of Schistocerca cancellata. Lineage (NCBI taxonomy): Eukaryota > Metazoa > Arthropoda > Insecta > Orthoptera > Acrididae > Schistocerca > Schistocerca cancellata. The sequence continues at coordinate 720,733,225 of NC_064629.1, forward strand.
CAATTAAGTTGTTCTCTGTGGAAAATTCCACCAGGCGGCTCCCTCTTTCATTTCTTACCCCCAATCCATATTCATCTACTATGTTTCCTTCTCTTACTTTTCCTACTATCGAATTCCAGTCACCCATGACTATTAAATTTTCGTCTCCCTTCACTATCTGAATAATTTCTTTTATCTCATCATACATTTCTTCAATTTCTTCGTCATCTGCAGAGCTAGTTGGCATATAAACTTGTACTACTGTAGTAGGTGTGGGCTTCATGTCTATCTTGGCCACAATAATGCATTCACTATGCTGTTTGTAGTAGCTTACCTGCATTCCTATTGTTTTATTCATTATAAACCTACTCCTGCATTACCCCTATTTGATTTTGTTTTTATAACCCTGTATTCACCTGACCAAAAATCTTGTTCCTCCTGCCACCGAACTTCACTAATTCCTACTATATCTAACTTTAACCTATCCATTTCCCTTTTTAAATTTTCTAACCTACCTGCCCGATTAAGGGATCTGATATTCCACGCTCCGATCCGTAGAACGCCAGTTATCTTTCTCCTGATAACGACATCCTTCTGAGTAGTCCCCGCCCGGAGGTCCGAAAGGGGGACTATTTTATCTCCGGAATATTTTACCTGAGAGGACGCCATCGTCATTTATCCATACAGTAAAGCTGCATGCCCTCGGGAAAAATTACGGCCATAGTTTCCCGTTACTTTCAGCCATTTGCATTACCAGCACAGCAAGGCCGTTTTGGTTAGTGTTCCAAGGCCATATCAGTCAATCATCCAGACTGTTGCCCCTGCAACTACTGAAAAGGCTGCTGCCCCTCTTCAGGAACCATACGTTTGTCTGGCCTCTCAACAAATACCTCTCCGTTGTGGTTGCACCTACGGTACGGCTATCTGTATCGCTGAGGCACACAAGCCTCCCCACCAACGGCAAAGTCTATGGTTTAAGGGGGGGGGGGGTCACATCAGATACACAACGAAAAAAATCGTTTGGTTTAAACGATGTTAGCGCTATAGGTTGAATCTGTGAATGCTAAAAGAAACTTAGCACCGAGCAGGTTTCTTCTTGCTGCATTCTTCTTAATAGCCACCCATTTAGCATTCATGTTTAGACACCTGATCCCAATCAAAGTCCTCGGTTTCACATACAAGGAAATGGCTTTTGTTAATTTTGTCAAAGTGTGACTATATGAGTATTTCCATAACCTATTTGTACTTCAAAATCCTCTCTCCGTGGAAAGCTGCGAAAATATGCTGGAACTCGAGTAATGTACCCGGCCACTCAGGTGATGGATATAAGAGATCTCGTTTAGAAATCACAGTCGCCTAGTCTTGATCCGCGATTTGTTTTTTAGCAGATTTGGCCTCCCAGTGAACTGTCCATGATCTTTCATTTGAAGGCACGGCTAGGTACTGTGTGCTGTATCTTCAGTGAGACATACTGAACTGTTGTAGTCAATATTTAGTTAGGACCCGTTCTCTGGGCTTCTATTTTAAAGTTGTTACCAATTAAACTGGCACCTTGTTTGTAGCACTGGCAATAAAATTTTCATAATATCCGTAGGAGCTTGTGCTACGTTCTTAGGTATTTGCTCGGTATGGGTGAGTAAAATTGAGACACCTGCCATGGCTAATACAAGAAGCTACAGGCTGGCCAGGTGAAGTTACATCAGGGGCAACTTGCTGATATGATAAGTACTGCCCCTGAGTCACAGAGCAGTTACTTCATAACCAAGCACGGCAGAGGGACCAGGGTCATTGCATTGTCAATGCAGCGAAAAAGAGAAGCCACTGGATGAGTTAGACTGCTTTACGTCCGAGCCACAGACCTGTTATGACTTACGTGATAGAAACCGATGCTTTAGCTAAACAAGGATGGCCCAAGCCTGTATAAATAATCGTCATTTGTAGTCAGAGGTATTTCAGTCTACCAGCCACTAGCTCTGAGGAGGTTCTATGACAGTTCGCGAGTCTACAAGGAGCAACGGGTCATCTCCTTTGGACTCTGCCACTGCTAGCTGCAGGACTGCTGTTCACGTTAAGTCCAGTGCTGTGGACTTAACGCCCTCCAACCATAGTGCCACCTGGGGGCCTACCTTAACCGCTGCTGGACTCGTACCCAGGTGGCCTACCGTTCAAGCCTGGGGCCATGCAGGCACCATCGCCTGTACGGGAAAACTCCTTATAGCCGTCGGCACATGGACCGTGCATCTGAACGTTGAGCATTGAGCGTGCCGAATTTCTGATGCCATAGCGTGGAATAGCACGTTCGGGAGTCTTTCCGAACGTGCAGAGCAATATCTGGCATGTCAGATATTCTGAGCGAGCATCTGAGCGTTGACCAATGAGATGGCACAACGCTACCGAGAGGCTGTATTGTTGGCTTAGCGTAATGAGAAGAATCCTTGTCTTGAAGTGCGTTGTTTGTTGAGGCAGCGGTTTGCGTCTTGTCCCATCTAAATTTTTTTCCTAACATTCGCGTTTTTATTAGGTTCTGATACTTTATTATTAGTTTAATATAAGTATATACTATAATATTTGATGTTCTGTAAATATAAGTTCTCCGTTTTTTTGAGGGGTAACTTTGTTCGATTGGCTTAATTTACTAGACAGCTTGCGCTACCTGTATAAAGATATCTTGCTCCTTTTTCTTTTACGCTTCGTAATTCACATGTTGCAAAGCTTCTGCAACTGGGTAGTAAATGTGATAAAGTAAGACTGACCTTGGGGTTTTACTAAAATGTGGTAATGATGAAATAATAAACATTATTTATTATTCTTATGCGGAGAAATATTCCTAATTTGTACTGCACTGTTTGTAATGGAACTTATATAGGCCTGTGTCTTTATTGATTCGACATGGTACTTTCCTTTTCGTGGACAATGGAGGAAATGTACCTTTTAATAGAGCTAACGTGGGAATTTTACGCGGGCCCGTTGAGCAAACAGTGTGATTTACGAATTAGAAACATCCCTTAACTGCCGCTGGAGTGCGTTGCGATCGCGTATACCACGTTGGGGCCCACGTACCGTATGCACAAGTCGCATCGTTCCTGAGCGTTCAGCAGCACGTTGAACTTGGCACGCTCAACGTTAATGTTCGACAGCACGGTCCGTGTGCCGACGGCTTAAGCTGTCGGCACACGGACCCGTGCATCCGAACGTTGAGCGTTGAGAGTGCTGAGTTTCTGACGTCATAGCGTGGGACAGCACGTTCGGGAGTCTTTCCGAACGTGCAGAGCAGTATTTGGCATGTCAGATATTCTGAGCGTGCGTCTGAGCGTTGACCAATGAGATGGTACAACGCCACCTACGTCATACGCACGCCGTCTCCCTTCAGTACAGAGTTGTGAGGCGCCATATTGGCATTCATTTCAAGCCTATGTGTATATATGCCGTTTCTGAGCACCAGTAAATTGAGAATCACTGGAAAACTCGTTAACTGTGTGATTCGTTGCAATAAAATAATGAGAAACATCATGTTCGTGGCAAAAGAATTATTGTAACTTGCATATTATGTGAGTAGGCTATTTGAAGGCAGCGACACACGGAAGATCCATCGAAAACGCATTGTTCTTGGTACAATTTGTTATAATTAAATTTCAATTAGTAACATATCTACGATTAAGGTTTTCAGCACGCCGTAAGAGAATGTGATTAGATTTAACAGGTGTGTTGTTGGATTAGCATAATAAATAGCGTCACTGTCTGGTAATGAATTGTTTAATAGGGCCCTGGTTCGCGTATTGACACTTCCGAACTTTTTTTCCTAACATTCGCGTTTTTCTTAGGTTCTGATACTTTATTATTAGTTTAATATAAGTATATACTATAATATTTGATGTTATGTAAATATAAGTTCACCTTTTTTTGAGTGGTGACTGTTCGATTGGCTTAATCAACAGGACAGCTTGAGCTACCTGTATAAAGATATTTTGCGCCTTTTTCTTTTACGCTTCGTTATTCACATGTTGCAAAGATTCTGCTGCTGTGTAGGAACAGTGATCAAGTAAGACTGACCGTGGGGTTTTACGAAAATGTGGGAACGATGAAATAATGTTTATCTTATGCAGAGAAGTATTCCAAATTTGTACCGCACTGTTTGTAATGGATCTTTTATAAGCCTGTGTGCTTATTGATTAGACATGGTACTTTCCTTTTCGTGGACGATGGAGGAAACGTGCGTTTTAATAGAGCTAACGTGGGAATTTTGCGCGAGCCCGTTGAGTAAACAGTGTGATTTGCGAACTAGAAACAACCCTCAACTGCTGCTGGAGTGCGTTGCGATCGCGTATACCACGTTGGGGCCCACGTACCTTATGCGCAAGTCGCATCGTTCCTGAGCGTTCAGCAGCACGTTGAACTTGGCACGCTCAACGTTAACGTTCGACAGCATGGTCCGTGTGCCCACGGCTTTACTCTGCTCGTGTGGGCAGACACTGCTGCTGCCGTGAGCCATCGTATCCATTCTGGATCCACGGCGTGATTCCACGCGCCCTTCCTGTGCTGGAAGGAAGTCTCTTGTCTGCACTGCGAGCCGCCGCACGCTGCCGCGGTCAGTTTCCCTGCAGAATCGCCGCCGTCATCACCACCGGTCGCACGATTCTGCATACCGCCAGCCTTCCCGCTGGCTGCCATGCCCCCTCGCAGACTGTGTACAGCTTATGTACTTCTCTGAGTATCATCACGATTTCGAAGTTGATGAACAATAAATGAATGTTTTACTAATGATGTTTTCATGACAACACTTATGACGGCTTCCAGGAATCCTCAGCACCCCACTTTACCTCGCCAAAGTAGAGGTCATACCAATGTCTCTGCAGCAGTGGTCGTCAAACGTTTTTGCTCAAGAGCCAATACTGGTGCTGTGGGGCGGCACCTAGGACCGCATATGTGGGGATGTTATTGTCAATTGATAACCTACATAAATTAGTATGTTACGAGCCCATAGTACTATACACGCAGACTAAGTTGACTCTCGGCGCGGTGGCTGATGGGAGCGATCGTAAAGGCTTTCCTCATTCATTGTCGCTCCATCAGCCACCGTGCTGAATGTCAACTTATTCGGCACTATCTATAGTTAGGGCAAGGTAAGTTGACCACCGGCCCCGAAATAGCTGCTGGTCGTTAAAAGTTGCCACCATTCGGAACACTGCGTGTCTGTTCTCTGTTTCTCTCCATTTCTCTCCATACTAGGTCCACTACTGTTTCTTGTGTATATTAATGACCTGCATCTGTTACATTACCAGATGCCAAGTTTGTCTTATTTGCAGATGATACAAACATTGCAATAAATAGTAAATCAAATATAAATTTAGAAAGGGCAGCTAATCAAATTTTTACTGACGGTAATAAGTGGTTCATAACCAATTCACTGTCATTAAACTTTGAAAAGACCTACTATATGCAGTTCAGAACTTCCAAGAGATTTCCTTCTGGTGTATGTATAAAATATGATGACATGGAAATAGGAGAAGTTGAGAGTGTAAAATTTTTGGGATTACAACTTGATACTAAATTCAGTTGGGAGCAACATACTAACGAACTGCTAAAGCGCCTAAACAAGTCTGTGTATGCAGTGCGAATGATGTCAGACATAGGCGATATAAATATAAAGAAACTGGCATATTTTGCTTATTTTCACTCCATTATGTCATATGGTATCATATTTTGGGGTAACTTCACAAACAGAGAAAAACATTTTAGAGTACAGAAGCGTATAATAAGAGTAATGAGTAGTGTAAATCCAAGAACATCATGTCGAAACCTATTCAAAGAATTGGGCATATTAACCACAGCTTCTCAGTATATTTATTCCTTAATGAAGTTTGTTGTAAATAATACATCTCTTTTTCCAACTAACTGCTTAGTACGCAGTATCAATACTAGGAATAAGAACAATATACATAAAGATTTAAAATCACTTACTCTTGCCCAGAAAGGAGTCCAGTATTCAGCAACGCATATTTTCAATAAGCTACTAGCAACCATTAAGAGTTTAGTTTCAAACAAGGCACAATTTAAACATAATCTGAAAGAATGTTTGGTGGGCAACTCCTATTCCATCCATGAGTTTCTCAACAAATGCAGTAGACAATTTTAATGAAATTTTATTATACTTTAATTTTTGACAAATCTTGGTTGTAACAGCCAAGTAACTACCTACTGTGTGAATGATGGATGTATGGAAAGCAGATGTAAGTCTTAAGTCTGTAAATAGTGGAACTTTAATTTTAAATCTTGTCCATAATCTGACTGTTCTTAACTGAGGATCACTGAAATGAATAATTTACTTTAATTTTTGACAATACTTGGTTGTAATAGCCAAGAAACTAGCAAATGTCTGAATGATGGATTTAATGAAAGCAGATGTAAGTATTAAACCTGTAAATATTAGAAGTTGAAATTTAATTAATGTATATAGTTTTACTGTTTATTGACTGAGTATCATCAAAATTAATATAACTCAAGTTTTTCTATCTACATTTTTGTAATGTGTTTATCTGACATGTTACACAACCAGGAGGATTCCCTCTTTTATGGGTCTATGGAATGAATAATTAATCTAATCTTCGGATTGTTGCTGCCCTCAGAAATCCTAAAACTTTAACACTGCAATTGCCTGACGAAGTGTTGTTGCAGTTGACTGTGAGAGTGAATCATTAATTGATTCGGAACAGTAACTTTACTTATCTTTAAATGCATTACGCAGTAGGAGACATGTTCACAAACGTTTACTAAATGTTTTGAATGTCATTGACTCACTACATTGTATTACAACAGCCTTAAATTAATTTCATATTGCTTGCTACGATCTGGGTGGCTAAATAGTTCGCTCGCATTGTCCAGAATGTTCCTCAAACCAGTCGCGAACAGTCGTGATCCGGTGACATGGCGCATTGTAACCCATAAAAATTCCATCGTTGTTTTGGAACATTAAGTCCGCGAATGGCTGCAAATGCTCCCCAGGTAGCCGAACGGAACCATTTCTAGTCAGTGATCGGTTCGGGACTCACTCCATTCTATGCAACACAGCCCATACCATTGTGGATCCACAACCAGCTTGCACAGTGCCTTGTTCACAATTTGGGTCAATAGCTTCGAGGGGTCTGCGCCACTCCCGAACCCTACCATCAGCTCTTACCAACTGAACTCGGGACACATCTGACCAGGTCATGATTTTCTAATCTTCGAGTCCAAACGATATGGTCACCAGCCCAGGAGTCCGCCCCAATAGCTGAATGATCAGCGTGACAGACTGCCGTCCTAAGGGACCCGGGTTCGATTGACGGCTGGGTTGGGGATTTTCTCCCCTCCGGGACTGGGTGTTGTGTTATCTTCATCATCATTTCATCCCCATCCGGCGTGCAGGTCGCCCAATGTGGAGTCGAATGTAATAAGACCTGCACCAAGGCGGCCGGACCTGCCCCGTAAGGGGCCTCCCGGCCAATGACGCCAAACGCTCATTCCATTGCCAGCCCAGGAGACGGCTGCAGGCGATGCCGTGCTGTTAGCAGAGGCACTCGCGTCGGTCGTCTCCTGCAATAGCCAGTTAACGGCATATGTCGCCGCACTGAACTACGGGTACGATTGTCGTACGTCCCAATTTGATTTTTGCGGTTACTTCACGCAGCGTTGCTTGTTTGTTACCACAGACAACTCTACGCAAACGCCGCTGCTCTACATCTACACCCATACTCCGCAAGCCACCTGACCGTGTGTGGCGGAGGGTGCTTTGAGTACCTCTATCGGTTCTCCCTTATATTCCAGTCTCGTATTGTTCGTGGAAAGAAAGATTTTCGGTATGCCTCTCTAATCTCTCTGATTTTATCCTCATGGTCTCCTCGCGAGATACACGTAGGAGGGAGCAATATACTGCTTGACTCCTCGGTGAAGGTATGTTCTCGAAACTTCAACAAAAGCCCGTACCGAGCTACTGAGCGTCTCTCCTGCAGAGTCTTCCACTGGAGTTTATCTATCATCTCCGCAACGCTATCGCGATTACTAAATGCTACTGTAACGAAGCGCGCTGCTCTCCGTTGGATCTTCTCTATCTCTTCTATCAACCCTATCTGGTACGGATCGCACACTGGTGAGCAATATTGAAGAAGTGGGCGAACAAGTGTACTGTAACCTACTTCCTTTGTTTTCGGACTGCATTTCCTTAGGATTCTTCCAATGAATCTCAGTCTGGCATCTGCTTTACCGACGATCAACTTTATATGATCATTCCATTTTAAATCACTCCTAATGCCTACTCCCAGATAATTTATGGAATTAACTGCTTCCAGTTGCTGAACTGCTATATTGTAGCTAAATGATAAAGGATATTTCTTTCTATGTATTCGCAGCACGTTACACTTGTCTACATTGAGATTCAGTTGCCATTCCCTGCATCATGCGTCAATTCTTTGCAGATCCTCCTGCATTTCAGTACAATTTTCCATTGTTACAACCTCTCGATATACTACAGCATCATCCGCAAAAAGCCTCAGTGAACTTCCGATGTTATCCACAAGGTCATTTATGTTTATTGTGAATAGCAACGGTCCTACGACACTCCCCTGCGGCACACCTGAAATCACTCTTACTTCGGAAGACTTCTCTCCATTGGTAATGACATGCTGCGTTCTGTTATCTAGGAACTCTTCACTCCAATCACACAATTAGTTTGATAGTCCATATGCTCTTACTTTGTTCATTAAACGACTGTGGGGAACTGTATCGAACGCCTTGCGGAAGTCAAGAAACACAGCATCTACCTGAGAACCTGTGGCTATGGCCCTCTGAGTCTGGTGGACGAATAGCGCGAGCTGGGTTTCACACGATCGTCTTTTTCGAAACCCATGCTGATTCCTGCAGAGTAGATTTCTAGTCTCCAGAAAAGTCATTATACTCGAACATAAAACGTGTTCCAAAATTCTACAACTGATCGACATTAGAGATATAGGTCTATAGTTCTGCACATCTGTTCGACGTTCCTTCTTGAAAACGGGGATGACCTGTGCTCTTTTCCAATCCTTTGGAACGCTACGCTCTTCTAGAGACCTACGGTACACCGCTGCAAGAAGGGGGGCAAGTTCCTTCGCGTACTCTGTGAAAAATCGAACTGGTATCCCATCAGGTCCAGCGGCCTTTCCTCTTTGAGCGATTTTAATTGTTTCTCTATCCCTCTGTCATCTATTTCGATATCTACCCAGTTTGTCATCTGTGCGGCAATCTAGAGAAGGAACTACAGTGCAGTCTTCCTCTGTGAAACAGCTTTGGAAAAAGACATTTAGTATTTCGGCCTTTAGTCTGTCATCCTCTGTTTCAATACCATTTTGCTCACAGAGTGTCTCGACATTTTGTTTTGATCCACCTACCGCTTTGACGTAAGACCAAAATTTCTTAGGATTTTCTTCTCTCGGCCATTACGTGAAAGCCCTCGGTCATTGCGTTGTCCGTGCTGAGAATAACGCCTGAAATTTGGTATTTTCTGCACACTCTTGACACTGTGAATCTCGGAATACTGAATTACCTATCGATTTTCTAAATGGAATGTCCCCTGCGCGTAGGTCCAACAACCATTGCATGAGCAACTGACATTGGTTATTTCTTAATTGTCACTTTATTGCTAATTCCTCTCAACTTTTCTGACATTTTAAGAAGTAACCAACGAGGGGGATTAAAATTCTGACGGCAAAGAAAAAGGCAAGGAGCGGAAATAAGTAATAGAAGTGCGTGCTGTGTAGCCGGACACACAAGAATTTCAGTAGATGCGTACCTGATGCTGTTGGTGAGGACCTGCATGCTGCGCGTGCTCTTCCAGAGTTCGACAATGACGCAGCTGTAGCAGAAGAGCATGAGCACGCCCGGCGCCCCGAACAGCAGCACCAGCTGGTAAACGGCCAGGCTGAGACCACCCACCGTGTCGGCGCAGTGGTGTATCGTCACATTCACTATCATGTTGGTGTACAGCATCGCGTAAGTACCCTGCAACAGCACCATTAAATGAAACACCACACTGCAAATAATGAACACGCGCGGCAATCGTGAGAACTCTGGTCCGTCTATTATATCCAAATATGTTTCAGCACCCTGGGGCCATCCTCAGTAGGTGCTTTATTACGGTCTTGTTCTCCAGACTGTTAGGCACTGCGTGACCATCTTTCTGCAGTTTTACAGCTTGCCACAGCTATTTTTGTGGCATTTGTCCTCTGTCCTCATGCGCACGCTCGTCTGTTACAGGAAAAAAAAAAGAGTTACTGAATCACACTTTCAAGCTCAGACATCGATGTGTCTTTGTGAACTTGCGAAGTTTGTATTTCGGAATGTGATTCAGTAAAATTATGTGCCGTCTCTCTGCGTGTGTTTCAGATGAGTATGCAGGCGGGGATCGGTGGCATGAACATAACTACGGCATAGAAATCTATACAGGGTATAAACGATAACTGTTTGTAACGTACCTTGGTGGTGTAGAGGAGGGGTTCCCAAACTTTGAGAATCCTGGTACTTTGATGGAATACCTTGTTTATTTTTAAAAACGAGAAAAACTTGTTTTATTCAGTGATTACTTCAATTTTAAATCATAACTACAGAAATCATAATAATTTTTTTTAAAAAACGTAATTAGTATCGTCAAAACGGCGAGACAAAAATCCTCCAAGTTGTTCATAGTTTTTCGCGGTGCACTTCTGCACTTCCCGTGGAGCACTGCTGTTCCGCGGAACACAATTTGGGAAACCCTGGTGCAGGGCAAGTCGAGACGAAGAATTTGATATGGGACGCTTGTGGTCTGTCAGTTCGGGAAACTACACCGAATGGGTCTACAAAGATCACCTAAGCGACAATGCATAGGCATCGCGTGAGATTTTCATTGTTCTCTTGCCCTCTTCGCGAAAACTGTTGGTCCTAGAGAAAAAATATTATGACCTTTTTGTAGGAAATTTGATTTAGTTTAATTTTGTACTGGTGCACGTTTCCGCCGAAGGCCTTTACTTTCGAGTTAGTCTAGGACCACTGTACAAAAAATTTGACTACGCAAATTATTTGCCATATTCGACCTTTTGATTACGCCACGAGCTTAGACGTGCCCTTACAAATTGCTAAACTGACGTTTGTGTATATTTTATATCACAATTTTGTGAATTTTAGCAGCTTAAAATTAGCAATTAAATCGTTTTGTCTAACCTTTCTAAGAAAGCGTTATGCTTGTAAGGGTTTGATTAGATCGAATTCTAAACGAAATTAGGTTTTGCGTAACGTTTACAAACGTCTTTTTTCTTTCATTGCCCTTACTGGAAAGTTTCAATTAATAACGAAATAGCCCACTAAGCAGGTGGCTTAATAGCCCAATCAATGGACATCAAAAACGTCAAACATAGAAAATAATTCACATAGTCGCAAATCTTTGTACAGTGGTAGGAGGGAGTACCGTGAACAATATTCCAAAAGGACTAACGGTGAGAGGGTGAGTTGGCGTTTGAAGATCACTTTTTATGTTTTTATTGATAAACTTGATAAGTACGGCCACAGCGAAAACGTATCTCAGTTTAAAATTAAATTAAAGCTCCTACAGGAAAGGTCCTATTAATTTTTTCTCTAGGACTAATACTTTGCGTGAAGGGAGCGAGAGAATATTGAGAATCTCTCGCTATGTGCATGGGCTGTAGCTTAAATGGTTTTTGCACGCCAATTTGAGATATTTTTCCGACTTGATAGACCGGAAGTGTCCTGTATCAAATTGTTTGTCTCGACTTCCTCTACACTACTGTGGTACGTTTTAAACAATTATCGTTTACATCTTGTAAATAAAGAAAAGATGGTCTTACAATAACTAACAATGTGGAGTATAAGACCGTACCGGTAATAAGAATATCCACTGAGGATAGTACAAAATTGCTGAAACACGTTTGAGCTCGTAACTGAATAACCGTTGTTTGCATAATGTGTATCTACATCCACACTCTGCAAACCACAGTGAAGGCGTGGTAGAGGGTGTAATAGGAAGACCTGAATTGCTATAATTTAATCTGCAAACACGACTGCTGTTAGAATGTCAAAACCAAATAAATAATGACATGTCAGAGTATTCATGACTCCTTTTATTAGCCTAGTTATAAGGGAAATGACACGCAATACAAGACTTTCAGACTTGTAGTTTCATCTCACCACACGTAATCCACCAACATTTACTAGCAAAGAAGGCTCACAATGTTTTTATAATAATACTTCTACTCGCGCTGCCGAAATGTTAAGAAATCCTTCAAATAAACATTTGCTGCAGAACTGGGTAGCATAATATTAAATAACCGCAAAATTCTAGATGACTCGATAGCCATGTGCTACTTTGAAAAATGCTTTAGGTTAGGTTAGGTAGAGGGCACACCGGATGAATCATCTAAAACAAGACAGAGTAATTTCGAAACGATATCTACAATTGAAGTATTTTTTTCAAAAAAGTGAAGTACAGTAAGGGGCTCACAAAGTTAACTTACACAGTAATTCGAAAAACGATGGAAAAACGTTTACGAACATCACTTGTACATTTATTAAATGCAACAACGCACATTTTTGTCGAAACTGATAGCAGAGGCGACTTTATTCGATGTAGAGCTTACTGCGGTACTCCATAGCAAACAGTTCATGAGTTATATTTAATTTTCGCTTGTTCCTACTTCGAACAACATAGGGAATAATTCCTCACAGAATCGACAAAGCTTAGGGTGCCGTTCCCTGCAAACATTCTTGGTCCTTTACTAAAGAATGATAAAGCAGTTGTTAGATTTCAGATAAGATTAACTGCAGTTAGCAATTTTAACATCTGTCCACAGAGCTGCAGACCAGGCGTAATTACCATTTTTTATTGGTTAAAGTTAAAGAAATTACGACTCAGAGTTGTAATTACTTTAATTTGTAAATGGTCGCTGACTACGCAGTCATGTTTAAAAATTTTTAGTGTTTAATTCAACAAAATTGTTTGTGTCTCAAAGGATACTGATTGCACAAACCTGTTGTAAATATATTTTGTAATGAAAAATTTGTTTATTACTTCTCCATTTAGAAAGTAAGAAGTCATTCCTTTTTTATTTCTGCTATACTGTAAAGAAATATTGTTCAGTTATTTTAAAATCACATGTTCATTTACATGTTTTGTGAAAACAATTTTTTGTAATTGTTGGTGGCTAAGTAGTGTAATCGTCGAAGGCTAAATAGTATAATTATGGATGGCTAAATAGTGTATTCATCCTGAAGGCCAAATAAAAAAAAAAAGAGCTATGATAATTACACTCAACGAGTGTTATCCCTGCCATTGGAACCACTACTAGCAAGATACTGGAACCTTACCTCGAGAGCATCAAGTAGGCATGTTGATACTTATGTTTTCATGGTCGCCGGCCGCGGTGGTCGAACGGTTCTAGGCACTTCAGTCCGGAACCGCGCGACTGCTGTAGTCGCAGTTTCGAATCCTGCCTCGGGCATGGATGTTTGTGATGTCCTTAGGTTAGTTAGGTTTAGGTAGTTCTAAGTTCTAGGGGACTGATGACCTCCGATGTTAAGTCCCATAGTGCTCAGAGCCATTTCAACCATTTTCCTGTGCGGCTGGTCCCGGCGGAGGTTCGAGTCCTCCCTCGGGTATGGGTGTGTGTGTTTGTCCTTAGGATAATTTAGGTTAAGTAGTGTGTAAGCCTAGGGACTGATGACCTTAGCAGTTAAGTCCCATAATATTTCACACACATTTGAACATTTGAACCATTTTCCATGGTCTTGTGCTAGTGCGCCACTGAAGTCAAGTGTACGGAGCAAGTTAGATGTTTTGGTGTTTAGAACGGCTGAGAAAGTCGAAATGATCCTTATGTATGGAGAATATTACCTGCATAGACAACAACCACCAGGACAACAATTTACCAAGCTCCTACATGATTTAAGTGTCACACGGTACAAATGAGTTCACGAACTTGTTCGAAATAAACTCGTGGCCGGAATAAATGGCGAAGTTAATTTTGTAGCAGGCGTAGCTATTGATCGACATATTTCCTTCTCATCTGCTACGAGAGAAAGTGACATCATTAGATCTAATGAACACTATATTATTCACCGACAAATACTCCATCTGTATCATATCAAAAATGGTTCAAATAGCTCTAAGCACTATGGGACTTAATATCTGTGGTCATCAGTCCCATAGACTTAGAACTACTTAAACCTAACTAACCTAAGGACATCGCACCGAGCGAGGTGGCGCAGTGGTTAGACACTGGACTCGCATTCGGGAGGACGACGGTTCAATCCCGCGTCCAGCCATCCTGATTTAGGTTTTTCGTGATTTCCCTAAATCGCTCCAGGCAAATGCCGGGATGGTTCCTTTGAAAGGGCACGGCCGACTTCCTTCCCTAATCCGATGAGACCGATGACCTCGCTGTCTGGTCTCCTTCCCCAAAACAACCCAACCCAACCTAAGGACATCACACACATCCATACCCGAGGCAGGAGTCGAACCTGCGACCGTAGCAGCAGTGCGGTCCCGGACTGAAGCACCTAGAACAGCTCGGCCACATGTATCGTATCCCTTTTCATCAAGAGCTACATGAAAACGATTTTGTTACCTTCTTATCCGTTTGAACAATGTATAATGTTTCATACGCGACCAGCTACTTGGCACTTTGTCAGGTTTCATTAATGCTGGAGATGCCGTGTACCTTGTTTACTGACGAAGTAACCTTCACTAACCATAGAAAAGTTATACTGGAGAATATTCATATAGGTAGGTAAACATCTCCTTCCAAGTGCAACGTCGGCGCCGTCAGTGGAGTGTAAGTGTGTAGTAGAAATAATGAGGCAATCATCTTACATATCATTTTTTATACACTATTCACTGAGTGCCAACAAGCATGTCAACCTTCCAACACATCGTCTTCCACCAACTTTTGAAGGATCTTCCGTTACAGAAACTTCTCTACTCAAAACGCGTGTGGTGTCTCATTCCATGTGCCACCTCACAATGTACGTCACGCACCAACCAGTTTTTTTGTATCGTCACATACATTATGCATTTATTGGTCAAATTAACTGTAAATAAACAAATTCCCATTAAATAAGAGAACTAAAACAATTTTTTCTGAAAATTACATAAACTGTGAGCCAGAGAAGTTCGTGATATTGGTACTCTCACAACGAATGATCCACCAAGAAATAGATCAGCACCACATTCACCAGTGGGAGGGATACAGAGGGGACTTATTTTAACCCTTGTTACATAAAAATGACAGCAACGGGCTACATAGGGAGAGCAGCACGTGTTCAGATGTCCATCAGCTAGCAGTATTCCGGGAGATTGTACTTGGGCCGACGATGCTTACACACGGCTGTCTTGTCGGCATATACGAAGTCAGGTGGTCGGTACGTCGTACAGCTCAGTGTGAGTGCTGTGACTACAATGTGACTAATGTATATGTCTAGCATGGCCGGCCGCTGTTCCCGAGCGGTTCTAGGTGCTTCAGTCTGGAACCGCGCTGCTGCTGCGGTCGCAGGTTCGAATCCTGCCTCGGGCATGGATGTGTGTGATGTCCTTAGGTTAGTTAGGTTTAGGTAGTTCTAATTCTATGGGACTAATGACCTCAGATGTTAAGTCCCATAGCGCTTGGAGCCATTTTTTTGTCTGGTATGAGTGCATATGAAGTGAAATATTGTGTTTATTTCACTAATGACAAAGAGAGAGGATGAAACGCGGTGCCAGCACATAACCTACTCCGCCCAAGGAATGTCAAAGAGATACCACGTGCAGACGGATCACCGGTACAGCATCACATGCGCTCGCTTTGAGATTCGGTGGACAGATTTGGAATTTAATGAAAGACATTTACACAAAGTCTGATAATCAGAAAATGTAGTTTGCTATCTCTCCTCACCTTGCCCTCTAATTAGTAATGATCTCTCACGTTTTAGTACTCGAATAGTGTTAAATCGCGTAGTCTCCTTCCGCCGCCGAGCAGTGTGTCAGCAGTGCACAAGTGGCAGCATTACTGCATTTACTAGGCAATCTTGTATTTTAATAACCGCTTCAATTTTGTGTCGTTTTGTTTGCGCTCTCTGTAGATTAGTTCAGACGTTCTTTGCACAAGTTTTTAGCATGGATAGGGACTGCAACTGCTGTGTTCGGATGCAGGCTGAGTTGGCATCCCTTCGCTCCCAGCTTCAGGCAGTGTTGGCTTCGGTCACACAGCTTGAGGCTGTTGCCAATGGGCATCACTGTGGGGGTCCGGATGGGGGTTTGTCGGGGACGGCCAGCTCGTCCCACGCATCCCCCGATCGGACTACGGCTGTGGTTGCCCGGGATACTGCCCGCATTGAGGCTGATCCCTCACCTGTGGTAGAGTGGGAGGTCGTCTCAATGTGTGGCAGGGGGCGAAAGACATTCCGGAGGGCTGAACGGAAGGCCTCTCCAGTTTGTCTGACGAACCGGTTTCAGGCTCTGTCTCAGGCTGATACTGATCTTCAGCCTGACATGGCTGCTTGTCCTGTTCCAGAGGTTGCCCCTCAGTCTGCAAGATCCGGGCAGTCGCAGAGGGTGGGCTTACTGGTAGTTGGGAGCTCCAACGTCAGGCGCGTAATGGGGCCCCTTAGGGATATGGCAGCAAGTGAGGGGAAGAAAACCAAAGTGCACTCCGTGTGCATACCGGGGGGAGTCATTCCAGATGTGGAAAGGGTCCTTCCGGATGCCATGAAGGGTACAGGGTGCACCCATCTGCAGGTGGTCGCTCATGTCGGCACCAATGATGTGTGTCGCTATGGATCGGAGGAAATCCTCTCTGGCTTCCGGCGGCTATCTGATTTGGTGAAGACTGCCAGTCTCGCTAGCGGGATGAAAGCAGAGCTCACCATCTGCAGCATCGTCGACAGGACTGACTGCGGACCTTTGGTACAGAGCCGAGTGGAGGGTCTGAATCAGAGGTTGAGACGGTTCTGCGACCATGTGGGCTGCAGATTCCTCGACTTGCGCCATAGGGTGGTGGGGTTTCGGGTTCCGCTGGATAGGTCAGGAGTCCACTACACGCAACAAGCGGCTACACGGGTAGCAGGGGTTGTGTGGCGTGGGCTGGGCGGTTTTTTAGGTTAGATGGCCTCGGGCAAGTGCAGAAAGGGCAACAGCCTCAACGGGTGCGGGGCAAAGTCAGGACATGCGGGGACCAAGCAGCAATCGGTATTGTAATTGTAAACTGTCGAAGCTGCGTTGGTAAAGTACCGGAACTTCAAGCGCTGATAGAAAGCACCGAAGCTGAAATCGTTATAGGTACAGAAAGCTGGCTGAAGCCAGAGATAAATTCTGCCGAAATTTTTACAAAGGCACAGACGGTGTTTAGAAAGGATAGATTGCATGCAACCGGTGGTGGAGTGTTCGTCGCTGTTAGTAGTAGTTTATCCTGTAGTGAAGTAGAAGTGGATAGTTCCTGTGAATTATTATGGGTGGAGGTTACACTCAACAACCGAGCTAGGTTAATAATTGGCTCCTTTTACCAACCTCCCGACTCAGCAGCATTAGTGGCAGAACAACTGAGAGAAAATTTGGAATACATTTCACATAAATTTTCTCAGCATGTTATGGTCTTAGGTGGAGATTTCAATTTACCAGATATAGACTGGGACACTCAGATGTTTAGGACGGGTGGTAGGGACAGAGCATCGAGTGACATTATACTGAGTGCACTATCCGAAAATTACCTCGAGCAATTAAACAGAGAACCGACTCGTGGAGATAACATCTTGGACCTACTGATAACAAACAGACCCGAACCTTTCGACTCTGTAAGTGCAGAACAGGGAATCAGTGATCATAAGGCCGTTGCAGCATCCCTGAATATGGAAGTTAATAGGAATATAAAAAAAGGGAGGAAGGTTTATCTGTTTAGCAAGAGTAATAGAAGGCAGATTTCAGACTACCTAACAGATCAAAACGAAAATTTCTGTTCCGACACTGACAATGTTGAGTGTTTATGGAAAAAGTTCAAGGCAATCGTAAAATGCGTTTTAGACAGGTACGTGCCGAGCAAAACTGTGAGGGACGGGAAAAACCCACCGTGGTACAACAACAAAGTTAGGAAACTACTGCGAAAGCAAAGAGAGGTTCACTCCAAGTTTAAACGCAGCCAAAACCTCTCAGACAAACAGAAGCTAAACGATGTCAAAGTTAGCGTAAGGAGGGCTATGCGTGAAGCGTTCAGTGAATTCGAAAGTAAAATACTAGGTACCGACTTGACAGAAAATCCTAGGAAGTTCTGGTCTTACGTTAAATCAGTAAGTGGCTCGAAACATCATGTCCAGACACTCCGGGATGATGATGGCATTGAAACAGAGGATGACAAGCGTAAAGCTGAAATACTAAACACCTTTTTCCAAAGCTGTTTCACAGAGGAAGACCGCACTGCAGTTCCTTCTCTAAATCCTCGCACCAACGAAAAAATGGCTGACATTGAAATAAGTGTCCAAGGAATAGAAAAGCAACTGGAATCACTCAACAGAGGGAAGTCCACTGGACCTGACGGGATACCAATTCGATTCTACACAGAGTACGCGAAAGAACTTGCCCCCCTTCTAACAGCCGTGTACCGCAAGTCTCTAGAGGAACAGAAGGTTCCAAATGATTGGAAAAGAGCACAGGTAGTCCCAGTCTTCAAGAAGGGTCGTCGAGCAGATGCGCAAAACTATAGACCTATCTCTCTGACGTCGATCTGTTGTAGAATTTTAGAACATGTCTTTTGCTCGAGTATCATGTCGTTTTTGGAAACTCAGAATCTACTATGTAGGAATCAACATGGATTCCGGAAACAGCGATCGTGTGAAACCCAACTCGCTTTATTTGTTCATGAGACCCAGAAAATATTAGATACAGGCTCCCAGGTAGATGCCATTTTCCTTGACTTCCGGAAGGCGTTCGATACAGTTCCGCACTGTCGCCTGATAAACAAAGTAAGAGCCTACGGAATATCAGACCAGCTGTGTGGCTGGATTGAAGAGTTTTTAGCAAACAGAACACAGCATGTTGTTCTCAATGGAGAGACATCTACAGACGTTAAAGTAACCTCTGGCGTGCCACAGGGGAGTGTTATGGGACCATTGCTTTTCACAATATATATAAATGACCTAGTAGATAGTGTCGGAAGTTCCATGCGGCTTTTCGCGGATGATGCTGTAGTATACAGAGAAGTTGCAGCATTAGAAAATTGTAGCGAAATGCAGGAAGATCTGCAGCGGATAGGCACTTGGTGCAGGGAGTGGCAACTGACCCTTAACATAGACAAATGTAATGTATTGCGAATACATAGAAAGAAGGATCCTTTATTGTATGATTATATGATAGCGGAACAAACACTGGTAGCAGTTACTTCTGTAAAATATCTGGGAGTATGCGTGCGGAACGATTTGAAGTGGAATGATCATATAAAATTAATTGTTGGTAAGGCGGGTACCAGGTTGAGATTCATTGGGAGAGTCCTTAGAAAATGTAGTCCATCAACAAAGGAGGTGGCTTACAAAACACTCGTTCGACCTATACTTGAGTATTGCTCATCAGTGTGGGATCCGTACCAGATCGGGTTGACGGAGGAGATAGAGAAGATCCAAAGAAGAGCGGCGCGTTTCGTCACAGGGTTATTTGGTAACCGTGATAGCGTTACGGAGATGTTTAACAAACTCAAGTGGCAGACTCTGCAAGAGAGGCGCTCTGCATCGTGGTGTAGCTTGCTCGCCAGGTTTCGAGAGGGTGCGTTTCTGGATGAGGTATCGAATATATTGCTTCCCCCTACTTATACCTCCCGAGGAGATCACGAATGTAAAATTAGAGAGATTAGAGCGCGCACAGAGGCTTTCAGACAGTCGTTCTTCCCGCGAACCATACGCGACTGGAACAGGAAAGGGAGATAATGACAGTGGCACGTAAAGTGCCCTCCGCCACACACCGTTGGGTGGCTTGCGGAGTATAAATGTAGATGTAGATGTAGATGTAGCCATGTGTCAGATTGGTTGTCTCGTGGTTGACTTTCACCGCACTAGTGTCCAATAGTGGCCTCGGCTATGTATCCGATGCTTGGTAAGAGTACTGCAACGTCTGTTATCGTTTATAGAAGATGTTTGTAATCATTTTTAACAAACATTGGGAAATACTTCCTTGGATCAAGATAATAAACATGTCGCACCAAGTGTTGTTTCTGAATTGCACGCTAAGCGCTACAAAACTTACAGTAGCCACATCATAGGGGACGTTCTGACAGTCATATCGGATAGGCCAGTGCCATGAACTTCAACGTTAGATCTACCTTCTTGGGAAGCAGTCGTCCAAAAGATGGCGTACTCACTAACTGATATATGTTAGGCCCCCATATATGAATCACGGGGCTCGGCGTTCTGCTAGGAGCACATTTTCCATTAGTGTAACCAGCGTGACTTGCAAGAAGTTCTAGGACGCTTGGTCATTCAGTCACCGTTGTTGCATGGATAATATCGCGGCACACACTGAGTCTGAAAATCAGTGTTTATGTTAACTGACCACCATCCCTTGGGGATTAACACCTGCCTGCAGCAAGAGACTATTGTACACTCTAAGACAAAGAAAACCGACGTACCGCGAAGGAACTATCCGGATGTGACGGAAATAGATAGATGTGATGTACATATACAGACAAATAAATGACTACAGTTTCAGAAAAAATGGATGATTTATTCAAGAGAAAGAGCTTCACAAATTGATCAAGTCAATAATAGACTGGTCCACCTTTGGCACTTATCTAAGCAGTTATTCGGCTTGGCATTGATCGATAAAGTTGTTGAACGTCCTCCTGAAGGATATCGAGCCAAATTCTGTCCAATTGGCGCATTAGATCGTCGAAATCCCGAGCTGGATGGAGGGCCCCGCCCAGAATGCTCAAAATTTTCTCATTTGGGGAGAGATCCGGCGACCTTGATGGGCAAGGTAGGGTTTGACAAGCACGAAGACTATAACAAAAGTTCCTATAACATACGTCTGGAAACCAACAGCTGTTGAGATATGGCTCACTGTACCTGTGGTGAGTATTGTGTAGTATTCGAAGGCTCACAAGAAATAACATAGTAAATTACCACAATACACACGTGTGGGCAGCCATGGAAGTGAGGAACCACGATCGCTTCAGTATCGATATATGGGCAGGAATTGTCAATGACAGACTCATGGGACCATACACTTTACCAACAGATTAACAGGTACTATGTATCACCGATTTATGTGCGATGAATTACCAGCATTATAGGAGAACGTTACCTTTGCAGGAAGAGAACGACAGTGATTACGCACGACGGAGCACCACACCCTTTTCTACGGATCGTACGAAAGTACGACGTTTCACGGGCGAAAGGTTGGTTAAGAAGGTCCGGTAGCATGGTCCGTCTGTTCAGTGGTCCTGAATTAGTTGGATTTCTGGTTATGGGAACACTTAAGGGCATTGGTGTATGCCCAATTCAAAGTAAATGTGCCGACGTTATAGGAGCCTTTGACCTACGCATGTGACTTAATCTGAATGGAGCCAGGTGTGTTTGAAAAAGTGCGTGATTTATTACGAAGAAGGGCTGAAGGATGTGTCAGGATTTGTGGTAATCACATTCAGGATTGCCTATAGTGTTTACTTCTACAAAACAGGCAGATGGGAGTGACAGGACAGATTGCCTGATATCTCAATACGTACTGGTGTCCGAACATGTCGTTATAGGAAGTTTTCTTATGGTTTTGACCAATATTACCTCTTGTATAAATATGTGATACTTTTTTAAACACCCTATATTTCTTGAAGTTAAAATACGTAACTTCTTTACGAGGTACCTACAAGATGACTGCGGGAGAATACCACAAATTATACTTACTGCTTGCTTTTACGCGATCAGTACTTGCTTTCTAAGTCACGAATGACCCCAGAAAATTAGTCCATAAGACATTATTTATTGTAAATATGTAAAATATGTTAGGAGATTGATCTTTTGTTTCGAAGGCTACCACTTAGAAGAACAGAAGTAGCTGAACTTAACTGTTGAGAAGCTCAGTAATAAGTTTCTCCCACTTCAAGCTTTCATTAATAGGGGCAGTCAATAATTTTTAGCATTCTACCTTGCCTATACAGGCGTGCAGCTTCACGACAAGCGCTTTTTCGATGTATCACCATACCTGAACAACATGTCACATTCTTATCCGTTTGAACACTGTATAAATGTTTCATATGCGACCAGCTACTTGCCTTGTTTCGCCGTTCACTACTCGCTGTGCTTGAGGGTGTTTCAGCCTTTGGTATACGCACATCCAGTTACCGTGTACGATAACAGGTACCATCTGTGTATTTCAGGCCTAGACACGTTTGTTTAGTACTACAGGTGGATGGTATAAGCGCCTCTACAACAGATGTGTCACAATAGAATGTATCGGTGGAAGGACACGGAATAACGTTTTTTGCAGCGTCTGTATCTCACTACAAATGCGTTGTAGAACATAATTATGTTGATAAGAACATTTTGTCTTCTCCTGATCACAATGCATTAAATCATCTTTCTTCTTTCTTTTGGGAGCAGAGATTTACAGACGCATTCTCTCTTTCCTTGAGTTAATACAGCTGTACAGGGCCCGCTGTTTTCATGATTTCGCAAATTTATTTTAGCTTCGTGGCCAGATGTTCTTGTAGACACACGTCTACCAACATTCGTTTATGTCGCACAACCCCTTCTTCGTGTTGCGATGTTTTTATGTCAATGGATAACAACCTTAAAAACCCAGAAATGGTTTTTTATTAAAAAAAAGCAATAAAATATCACAGAAACTGTAAATGAAGTGGGTTTGAAAAGATGTGACACACAACGACTCACCTAAACTTCGGGTTTAGAAATGCAGCTACGAATTCCACTTCAAAACCACAGTTACAGTTTGAAGGTAACGGTCTCGTCTCACAATCCACTATTTTACAAACTGACAGGATTACGGGGAGTGGGTCGGGGAGGGCTCTCTCACCTTAAAGCAGTAAGCACATCTGTCATAATGCTACGCTGCTCAGTTGACCCATATGGTAAAAATCATTTCCAGCCAGAAAGACCAGTGTTACCCTAAAAGAAAAATACTCATAGATCTGAGACGAAAGTAGACACACAAACGTCATTCCGTTGCAAGTACAGCTCGATTTGTGCTGTGACGCACAGAGAGGCCATCATCGCCTTCATGAAAGTTATTCTTCGCCACTAACTGTGACGTCTGTGAACTGTTTCCTGTACCATTAAGACCTACTCAACATAGATATAATGAAAGCTGGGTTGAACTATAAAACTATAAATTTTCCAACTATCTGAAAAGTGTTGGCCACAAAGAGAGCACATCCCAACTGTGTGCCCGACAGAGACTCGAACTCGGGACCTTTGCCTTTCGCGGGCAAGTGGTCTACCATCTGAGCTACCGTAGCACGACTCACGCCCGGTACACACAGCTTTACTTCTGCCAGTACCTCGTCTCCTACCTTCCAAACTTTACAGAAGCTCTTCTGCGAACCTACCGGGCGTGAGTCGTGCTTCGGTAGCTCAGATGGTAGAGCACTTGCCCGCGAAAGGCAAAGGTCCCGAGTTCGAGTCTCGGTCGGGCATACAGTTTTAATCTGCCAGGAAGTTTCATATCAGCGCACACTTCGCTGCAGAGTGAAAATCTCATTCTAGTTTCAAACTGTCGTCCACAGAGCAAAGGACAAACTGAAGAAATGGAACATCCCGTGGAAAGGACATATACACACAAACAGAAATATGATTTACATGTAGAGACAAACAACTGATTACAATTTAAGAAAAATTGAATGCATTCAAGAAGAAGAGCTTCGCAAATTGAGCAAGTCAGTACAGTAATAGACTTATCCACCGCTGGCCCTTATCCAAGCAGTTATTCTGCTTGGCATTGATTGATAGAGTTGTTGTTCGAGGCATGTTTTTTTTTTTTTTTTTTTTTTTTTTTTTTTTTTTTTTTTAGTAAGATCCGTTTTGTTGTAGACACTTGTAGTTCGCGCGCATACCGCAACGAGCCTGTGCGACGTGTACCGGCATGCCTCGGGAACAACTGCGCTCAGTTTCAGGTCTGAAGCTGTTCTGTGCTGTCAAAATGTTTAAGATTATCAACTCGCCCGCCGCGTGTGAGGGTCGCTCAGTGATACGGTTTTTGTCTGGAAGGAACCTGTCTGCTGCAGAAATTCATCGACAGATTTGTGAAGTGTACGGTGATACTGTTATGAGTGAAAGCAAAGTGCGTAAGTGGGTACGAGAGTTCAAAGATGGTCGTGACAACGTCCATGATGAGGACCGCTCTGGTCGCCCTTCTTTGATTACAGACGATTTGGTGGCTTCAGTTGAAGCGAGGATTCGTGAGAACAGGCGCTTCACAATAACAGGTCTCTCAAACGAATTTCCTGAAGTGTCAAGATCAGTGCTTTACAACACTGTTTCTGAACACCTAAAGTTTAGGAAACTGTGCTCCCGTTGGGTCCCGAAACTCCTAACAGAGGACCACAAAAACCAAAGATTTGAGTGTGCGATGAAGTTCTTGACTCGTAATCACGAAGAAGGTGACGGCTTCTTGAATCAGATCGTAACTGGAGACAAGACATTGGATTCGCATATCATGCCCGAATCGAAGCAACCAGCATGGAATGGAGACACACACACTCGCCTGTAAAGGTGAATGAAAACAGACTGTCCCAGCGCAAAATCATGGCATGGGTGTTTTGGTATAGGAATGGTGTTTTGTTGGTCGACTTCATGCAACGAGGAACCACTATCAATGCAGAAGCATACTGCCAAACCCTGAGAAAGGTACACAGAGCGATTCGAAACAAAAGACGCGACATGCTGACAAAGGGAATTGTCCTTCTTCATGACAATCCAAGACCTCACACTGCAGGTCAGACCCCCGATTTATTGGACAGTTTTGGCTGGGAAGCTTAAGACCACCCACCCTACAGTCCTGATCTTGCGCCGAGCGAGTTCCATATGTTCCTCCACCTCAAACAACATCTCAGTGGCAACCGTTACAATGATGACGACGTGAAAACGGCAATGAACTCTTGGTTATCGGAGCAGGCGGAAAGTTTTTATGAAGAGGGTATTTTAAATTTGGTTGAGAGGTATGATACGTGTTTCAACAAACTTGGCAACTATGTCGAAAAATAGAGTGAAGTATGTAGTTTCTGAAAATAAATTTACTTTTTTGAAATAACCTTTCGTTGTGTACTTATGTTCAAACGGACCTTACATAAAAGACACACCTCTTATGTCCTCCTGAGGGATATCGGACCAAATTCTGTCCAGCCACGATCTTCAAAATTACGAGCTAGTTGGAAGGCTCTACTCACAAATGCTCCAAACGTTCTCAGCTGACGAGGGATCCGGCGACCTTGCTAGCCAAAATAGGGTTTGGGAAACACGAGGACAAGCAGTACAAGCACCAACCGTGTGTGTGGGTGGCCATTATCTTGCTCAAATGTTAACCCAGGACGGCTTTCCATAAAGAGCAAATAAACGGTGCGTAGAATATCGTTAACATACCGCTGCGATGTAACAGTGCCGCAGATGACAACCAAAGCGATCCTGCTATGAAATGAAATGGCAATCCAGGCCCTCACTCCTGGCTGTCGGACCGTATGGCGGGCGGCAGTCAGGTTGTGTCTCACAGTTGTCCAGACACATCTTCGCTGGTCATCGGGGCTCAGTTCGAAGCGGAACTCATCACTGAAGACAATTCTACTCCAGCCAGTGCATACCACTCTACTTCAATCATCATCAGTTATTTTGCTGCCCAAATACCAGAACTTCTCCACTTCTTTTAATATCTCATTTCCTCATCTGATTCCCTCACAATCATCTGATATAATTAAACTACACTCCATACCGTTTTGTTTATAGTAATCTTAAAATCTCTTTTCAATACACAATCCGTTCCGTACAACTGCACTTCAATATCCTGTGTCGTCTCTGACAGAATCAGAATGCCATCGACAAGCTTCAATATTTTGTTTCTTCTTCCTGAACTTTAATCCCTTTCCATATTTCTCCTTGGTTTCCCTTACTGCGTGTTCACTGTACAGGTTGAGTAGCATCGAGGATATGCTACAACTCTGTCTCACTACCTTCTCAACAACTGCTTCCCTTTCATGTCCTTAGGTTCTTGTAAATGTAGTTTGGTCTCTGTAAAAGTTGTAGATAACATATTGCTCACTGTATTTTATCTCTGCTGCATTCAAAATTTTGAAGACTATTCCAGTCTACATTGTCAAAGTGTTTCTCAAAATCCACGAGAGCTATAAATGTAGGTTTGCTTTTCTTCAGCCTTCTAAGATAAGCCGTCGGGTCATCATTGCCTCGCGTGTTCCTACATTTCTCCGCAATCCAAATTGATCTTCCCAAAGGTCAGCTTCTGCCAGTCCTTCCCTTTTTCTATAAATAATTTGTGTTAATATTTTGCTACGAAGATTTATTAAACTCATGGTTCGAAAATATTCACACCTGTCAGCATTTGTCTTTTTTGAAATTGGGATTGCTACATTGTTTTTGATGGCAGATGATATTTCGACTGTCTTCCATATATTGATTAGCAGGTGGAACGGATTTTTCATGATTGGTTTTCCCAAGAATCTTATTAATTCTGTGGGTATGTCGTCTTCTCCAGATGGTTGTTCCGACTTGGGTTTTTCGGACCACTGTCAAATTCTTCTCGCAGTATCGCATCCCTAATATGTCTTCATCTATTTCTTTTCTCTTTCATAACATTGTCATCATGTTTGTTTCCTTTGTATAGCCCTTTCATATATTCCTTTCACGTTACTTGACAATCAGCTACAGTTCCGATCCACGCGCTAAGCATAAACTGGTGGTGTTGCCTAGCCTGATTTACACCATGAGGATTTTCATTTGACCGCAAATATTGGCTGTCTAAAGTTACTATTTAATCTCTTTCAGCTATTAACTGATCTATAAGCAAGACTAAAGATTGCGACAACTGATTGGGTATTTGTATAAGAAATCATAAGCAAAAATAAAAGTTCTCTGTGGTCGTTTATCGGCGGGCGAATTACCCTCGCTGTGGAGCTAGGAGCTGAGTAACATTTTACTGCGACGTTGTATGTAACGTTGTTAATCGAAGTCTGCCACTTAGTACACGTGTGTAGTAGGATGCTTCTCAATTAACAGTGCACAGCAGCGCACGAATTTATCATTGTTACGCGCGTATGGCAAGAAAGAAAAAAAATTAAGTCAGAAAAAAATGGTTCAAATGGTTGTAAGCACTATGAGACTTAACATCTGAGGTCACCAGTCCCCTAGACTTAGAACTACTTAAACCTAACTAACCTAAGGACATCACACACATCCATGTCCGAGGCAGGATTCGAACCTGCGATAGTAGTAGCAGCGCGGTCCCGGACTGAAGCGCCTAGAACCGCTCAGCCACATCGGCCAGCTAAGTCAGAAATTCCAAAATGAAATTATAACCATTTCGCAAAGATGGTATTTATTTACTAAGACCTCACAGAATAACACAGATTTTCTTTTCCCGAAATACCATGACGAAATTGAATGTGTTGCCCCTTGAAGCACCAGTTTGACATTTATCAAACTTTTAGGAGATGCTCATCATGTAACTGGTTAAACATACCTTGATGGTTGGGCCTGCTGTGAAATATGTGTCTTTAAAGGACATTGTAAGCAAGGTTCCAGTATCACTGCTGAAACCATTTATTAATTATTACGACAGCTGTTTCGGTAAGTTTCCATTTTCAAGTACCTGGGTATACAAAGTTTGAGAATTACAATGTGCTATTTCTATAGGAATATTAGACTTAATTTTTTTTTAAAAAATGTTCAAATGTGTGTGAAAGCTTATGGGACTTAACTGCTAAGGTCATCACTCCCTAAGATTACACACTACTTAATCTAAATTATCCTAAGGACAAACACACACACCCATGCCTGAGGGAGGACTCGAGCCTCCGCACAGGCCATGACTGCAGCGTTTCAGACCGCTCGGCTAATCCCGCACGAATTATTATTATTATTATTATTATTATTATTTTTAGTGAAGAATTTCGTAAGCAAAGATACACTGAACACAACTTTGAACTATACAGAAAGCCTACCACTACCGATTGTATCATAAATACCGATTCATGTCATCCGACTTCACATAAATTTGCATATTTAAACTCCATGATAAACAGATTAATAAATTTACCACTAAATAAAGAAGCAATCCGTAATGAACTTGAAGTACTACAGTATATAGCTTACAAAAATAACTTTGACCGTAAAATTGCCACCCAATTATATAACAAACGAATAAAACCAAAACAAGACACACTACACGAAGACATCCACCTAGTTACAGAAAACAGGACACACACTAAATTTAAATAAATATCCACAGTATATTTAGGTAACATTCACAACAAAATTAACCAACTTTTCAAAAATACCATAATTAATGTCGTTTTTTGCACTATCAACAATTTAAGAACGAAACTACACTTAGCAACCTCCAGAAGTACTTACTGCTCAGAACCAGGAGCCGGCCGGGGAGGCCGAGCGGTTCTAGACGCTACAGTCTAGAACCGCGCGACCGCTACGGCCGCAGGTTCGAATCCTGCCTCGGGCATGGATGTGTGTTATGTCCTTAGGTTAGTTAAGTTTAAATAGTTCTAAGTTCTAGGAGACTGATGACCTCAGAACTTAAGTCCCATAATGCTCAGAGTAATTTGAGAGCCAGAATCGGTCATTTACAAAATCAAATGCGGAACTGCAAACACTTCTACATCTGTCATCGCACGATTCCGTGAACACGTAAGAGTCAGCGAAAACGACCAGTCAATTTTCTATCTACATCTAAAAACAGAAAACCACTGAGCACAAAACTTCGAAACAGCTCTAACATTACATAAAGCACGAAAACGATTAGAAGTGGTAGGATCATCCCCAATAGCTAGAGAGGATTTTGACTGCAGAGGACAGATCCTTCCTCACATTGAGAACACTGGGTGGGAAGTTGCACACCATGTGGCCATGCGTCTGCGGATACACTATCAAAAACACTTCACATACTGCCCAAATATGGACGTGAATCTTCTCAGTATAATGAAGAGAATAGCATTCGAACGGAACTGAAGCTTCAGCTGTGGGTTTTCTGAAAGATAGTCTTCACAGGGGTACAAGGGTTCAGATGCACAACTGATACCATTTTGAAGTGTACTGTCAAGGAATCTGTGAACCTCAGTATTTAATTTAGTTTTATTAGTCATATTCTCCACTACGAGAGCCAGAGTCCTAGATTGTGCAATGAGTTTCTACGTCTGCGTCTACATACGTACTCCACAAGCCACCCTTGTGAGGTAATGGGCGAGTTCTGGAGCCCTGAAAATATTCTAAGTTCGAAGTTGGCGTGGCCGCACAGGCCGCTCGGCAACCACATGGTGCCAAACGTTAGCTGAGCAAGAGGGGTAGCCCCAGTGCGTGGTTCAGCTGACGCGTGGTTGGGAATTCCATGGTGATGCTGTGTTGATGAAGGAGACACGCCGGAAGTGCCAAAGATGGCGGACTTTGTGAAACCTTAATGGCAGACATTTCATAGTTCGTATAGAAATTAATAGTAGCCAGATGAATCATGATACCTCAAGAAGAAACATATACATTACCATTATTTGTACGACGATTCTGATGGTGTAATCAGATTTTCAATATCTTTATTAGTATAAAGTTTTGTATCTGACTGTAAATTATACAGGTAACACCCAGCAACGAATTTCCAAAATCTAAACGGTTCATCCGATTTTGTCGATCAACGTGTCTTTAGAAAGCTATTAGTGTAAACCTAAATTGGTATAAATTACAGGCATCTAACTTGAATAGCACATGAGTTATTTGAGGTCAAAGTTGCCGATTACTATCGAACGCGTCAGGCCATAAGTACTCCACAGTTAAACGAAAAAACGGTAGCAGCATGCTTATAAATATATTTATTCATCTATGTCTTTGTTTATATCCGATATATACTATTCATGGAGAAATTGGTCAATTATTTACTGTGTTTTAGAAAGCACAGAGACATTAGGCTACTGGCTTACCTCTGTTCTATTCCTTTGATATATGTTTATTTGATTTGTTTATGTATTTCAAAAAATTCAAATGGCTCTGAGCACTATGGGACTCAACACCTTAGGTCATAAGTCCCCTAGAACTTAGAACTACTTAAACCTAACTAACCTAAGGACATCACACACACCCATGCCCGAGGCAGGATTCGAACCTGCGACCGTAGCAGTCCCGCGGTTCCGGACTGCAGCGCCAGAACCGCTAGACCACCGCGGCCGGCGCTATGTATTTCATAATGTGTGTTAGAGCATGTTTATGGTCCAGCCGTAGGAATATTTATTTAATTTCAAGGTATTTAAATGTAAATCCAGTATTTCGAATGTGATTCAAAATCTTTGTGAGTGTGCGTTGGCTTGGAGACATGATGGGAGCGCTATCGCCAATCACCGCGCCCGTTACTAAGGAAGGCGACTACCGAAGTGATGGGGGGGGGGGGGGGGGGGTTCTGAACAGGGTGGCGCGAGGGACAGTCGTACAGGACACGGAGAGTTCTGGACAGTACGGGAGAGGACACGGGAGTGTTCTGGACAGTACGACGCGACGGGCGCACGGTCGCAGGAGAGACTTGGAGAATGTGGAGCGGTTTGCGCGTGTTCACGGGAGATAGAAATATTTCGCAGTGCCGACTTGTGCACTTGTGATACTTTCGTGGCTTCTGCAGTGAAGACGTAGTATGTGTTTAGAAGTGAATATCTCGTGAGCTATGTTGTTGTTCATAACTAATTAAGTGAAGTAGGAATCTATTGACATGTGGAATAATCGGGTCTACTGCCGGATGTTTGTGTCGCTCTGGCACAATATTTCGGCCACGTAACTCGTTGCCTTCTTCAGGTGCGATCCGCACCTGAAGAAGGCAACGAGTTACGTGGCCGAAATATTGTGCCAGAGCGACACAAACATCCGGCGGTAGACCCGATTATTCCACATGTCAAGATCTCGCAGGGGAAGCCTGGAGAATTAGGAATCTATTGTTTCCCTGTTATTCAACTTATATTTTATTTAATTGCTAGACCATCGACACCGATAAGTGTTTGCAGTAATAAAGGAAGTTCTTAAAGGTACTTCTGCTATCGTACTCATCATTTAAAGTCGTTAAAATAGTACTTGCAGATTTTATTTAATTGCAATCTTTCATTTATAAATTTCTATATAACATTTATAATTCGCAATTTCCGAGTGATAGGAACCTTCGACCATTCGATCATGTGTATATTCATATTGTATACTGTAGTCTCAGCAGTATTTGGCTTGTAATGCGGCAACTACGTATCCCAGCCCCTAGACAACGAAACCAGCCAAAACTTTTAATATTTCAACTCTGAGTCAGAGGGTAAGTAGTTGAGGGCCACACTCCATTTCATCATTTATTTTTGAAAGCCCGCACCCCGTACCATTACTTGTCATTTCCTTTCCTGATTAACTCGCATATACAGCAAGGGAAGAAAGACTGCCTATATGCCTCCGTTCGAGTCCTACTTTCTCTTATGTTATCTTCGTGGTTCTTACGCGAAATATACGTTGGAAGCAGCAGAATCGTTCTGCAGTCAGCTTCCGATGCCGGCTCTCTAAATTTTCTCAATAGCGTTCGTCGAAAAGAACGTCGTCTTCCTTCCAGGCATTCCCATTTGAGGTCCCGAAGCATATCCGTTACACCTGCGTGTTGTTCGAACATACCGGTAAAAAATCTAGTAGCCCGCGTCTGAATTGTCTCGATGTCTTCCTTTAAACCGACCAGTAGCGTCCTATATGCGGTCTCCTTTACAGATGAACAACACTTTCCTAAAATTCTCGAAATGAATCGAAGTCGACCATTCGCCTTGCCTACAACAATCCTCACACGCTAGTTCCACTTCATATAGCTCTGGAACGTTACTCCTACATATTTCATCGCCGTGATTGTGTCAAGCAGCACACATTCGAACATTATGGGTTTGTTTTTCCCTCTCATTTGCATTACTTCATTTAGAGAAACCAAATAAGAAGTTTAAAAGGCAAAAGGAAGACTATAGGAATAAAATAAACAGAAATGGTTTAGTATAGTATATGCAATCAATAATATGTTGCAGTGCAAGGCTCTAAGCCACTGCATCGAATTTAGGTACAGAATAAAAAGGAGCGTGATATAAGTAACCTTATATTTGAGTATCTGGCGATTATCACTCATTTCTATAGTTTCGTTGGAAGCCCATTGAAAGTGGAATGGTGCACACACCTCTCTGTACAATAGTTAAAAAATGCATATCGTTATTCCGTCTAGTGTTCTCTCAGTGAATGTGGCACTTGATTTTGACTAAACGTTTTGACTAACTATTTTGACTAACTATTTTCACCAGACTATTAACCATAAATCACATAGGCAGTATACGTACAGGGATGGCAAAGTTAGAATTCCGAGGCACTTCAACAATGATCTGTTCTTAGTTCGACTACTCTTTTCCGGACTGAGATTATGTTTTGTGAACGCACAGTGTTGCCCCAAAATATGATAGTATAGGCTATAGTAGAGAGAAAGTATGCAAAGTAAACAAACTTTCGTGCTTCATTGTCAGAGACAGTAGCAATTATAGCAAACACAGTGGCATTTAGTTTCTGAAAGTGGTACTACCAAATATTACCTTGGTGTTGTTGTTGTCTTCAGTCTTATGACTGGTTTGATGTTCTCCGTGCTAGTCTATCCTGTTGCAAGCTTCGTCATCTCCATGTGACTGCTGCAACCTGCATCCATATGAACCTGCTTACTGTACTCAACTCTTGGTCTCACTCTGTATAATTTTTGCTCTCCTTACTTCCTTCCATTACCAAACTGACTGTTCCTTGATGCCTCAGGATGATTCCCATCAACCGATTCCTTCTTTTAGCCTAGAGGTGCCGCAAATTTCTTTTTTTCTCCATTTAGATTCAGTGCCTCCTCATTAGTTATTCGATCGATCCAAGAAATTAAATACCTCCAGAAGAGACTTCGTAACATTTAAATTTGTATTCGATATTAACAAATTTCTGTTTCAGAAACACATTTATTGCTATTGCCAGTCTACATATCCTCTCTCCTTCGGCTGTGGTCAGTTATTTTGCTGTCAAAAGAGCTAAACTCGTCAACTACTTTTCGGGTCCTATTTCCTGATTTTTTTCCAGCAGTACCACGTGATTTATTTCAGCTGCGTTAGATGTTTATAGTTTTACTTTTGTTGATCATCATCTTATAATCTCCTTTCAATACATTACCCATTCCATTCAGTTGGTGTTCCAAGTCTTTTGCCATCTCTGACAGAAATACAGAGTCATCGGCAAACATCTAAGTTTTCATTTCTTCACCCTGAAATTTATCTGTTTCCAAATTTCGCATTGATTTCCTGTATTGCTTGCTTACTGTAAAGGTAAATAAGGAGGCACAGAAACCTATCTCACCCTCTTCTCAACTAGTGCTTCCCTTGCATTCCCCTCTACTCGTACAACTGCAGTCTTGCTTTCCTCTGTATTTTTTGTGTGAAGTCTCCTAAAGCTTTTTAAATAAAACAAACGTTGTTAACATGCTACATCTTTAATTTTCACGTCTACATATTTGCAGCCACTGCTACTCGAGGTCTCCGAATTGTAGGGTGTAACATGGCTGTGTGTAACGAAATTACGTCGGTGCGTGTGAAACAGCGTGCTCTAATCGAATTTCAAATTCGAAGAATTCGTCCACTCATGGAGCACCCTCTCCTTCAGCATGGCAATTCCAGACGATAAACGAGCGCTGAGACGTCTGCAGCAATCCGACGCCTTGGGTTCACTATCATCTACGAGGGCTATTCGGAAAGTAAGGAACGATAGGTCGCGAAATGGATACCAAAGTGAAAATCAAAACTGTTTTATTTGAAACAGTTAGCTACAACTTCCAGCTACTTTTCTCCATAGTCGCCGATCCGACTTAGACGTTTGTCGTAGCATTGTACTAACTTTCCAATACCCTCGTTATAGAAGGCAGCCGCCAGTGCTTTCCGTCAATTCTCTACGCTGGTCTACAGCTCGTTGTCTGTGCCAAAATGTTGTCTTCGTAGTTCGTGTGAGCAGAGATGAAACTCAGAGGGAGACAATTGCAACCTGTTTTGTCGGTAATCAAACATTTCCAACTGAAAACGGTGCAGGAGCATCTTCATTGCCCCTGCAGAATGCGGCTGAGAATTTTCTTGAAGAAGATAACGCACAACAGTTATGTAATGTTGGCTGCATAGCTTCAGGCGAAATTTCTCACCAGGCCCTCGTACTTATCGCGAGACACTATTGTTCTAGGTATCTTTATGTGCTCCCTGTGTGCTCAGAACTAAAAAGAACGACGTAACACGATCGACGGGCACACTAGAGACACAGCCCAACAGATCTGTACAAAACTTCATCGTATTTTCACTGTGGTTTCCATTTCGCAACCGATCGTTCCTTAATTTCCGAATAACCTTCGTATTGTCCTCCACACAGTTCCAACTTGGCCCCAGACGATTTTCATCTGTTTTCAAAAGTTAAAGAACACCTTCAAGAACTTCACTTTGATAGTGATGGAACGATGCAAGCACAGGTGAGATTATGGCTCCATCAACGAAGTCAAAGGTTCCACAGTGACGGTGAGAGAAATGTGCTCGTCGCCAGGGTGACTACGTTAAGAAATAAATACGCAGACATGGAGAATAAAGATGTAGAATGCTACAAACGTTTGAGATATTTCAAAAGTTTTAAGAATTTTCACATAAAAAATTCGGAGGCATTATTTTTCAACACGCTCTTGAGGATTACTTTTCGCTCTCTGTATTTTATATCTGCTGCCTTCGTAATTTCTAAAAGTATGTTCCTTTCTAAATTGTCAAAACTTTTTCTAAATCTACAAATACTATAAATATAAAGTTGCCTTTCTTGAAGTTATTTTCGAAGATACATCGTAAGGTCAGTTTTGCGTCACAGGTTCCTACATTTCTCCGAAACCCAAACTGATCATTCTAGAGGCCGGCTTCAACTCAGTTTTTCCATTCTTCCGTTTATGATTCGTGTCAGTATTTTGAAACTTGACTTCTCACCTGTCAGCACATGCATTCTTTGGAATAGGAATTTCGCCTTCTGAGTTCTTGATATTTGTACAGACGCTTCTTTTTTCTCTAAAGACCTCTTCACTTTTCCTATAGGCCGCATCTTTCTTTCCTTTAGCTATGCACGCTTCTACAGCCTTTGATTTTTCGTCCAGCCATTTCTGCTTTGGCGTTTTGCACTTCCTGTCAATCTCATTTTAGACCATTATATTCTCTTTTTCTAGCTTAATTTGCTGCATTTTAAAATTCTCTCCGTTCCTCAATTAGAATCAATACATCCTGGGGTATCCAAGAATTTCTGTTGGACGATGTCCTTTTACCTATTCGATCCTCTGCTAGCTTCAGTACTCCATCTCTCAAAGGTGCTCATTCTTCGACTAATGAGTTCCTTTTCCCTGTTTCAGTCAGTCATTGCCTAACGGTATCTTAGAAACTCTCAACAGCCTCTGCTTCTTTCAGCTTATTTAGATTACATCTCCTTAATTTTCTACGTTTATGAAATACAGCCTTCTTTCATAGCTCTGAAACAAGATTACAGTAATGATTAAATTTCTCTCTGTGCAAAATTTTAATAGGAGCTTACCCTTTCATTCTTTTCCACCAGTCTATCTTCTCCTACTACTTTCCCTCCTCTTACTTTTCTTACTATAGAATTGCAGTCCCCCATCACAATTAAATTTTCGTCTTCTTTAACTGTTTGAATAATTCACACATTCTTTCAGTTTCCTCATCCTATGCGGAGCTTATAAGCACGCAAACTTGTGCTCCTGTAGCGGACGTTGGCTTTGTATGTGTCTGAGCTACTATAATGGGTTCACTATGCTGCTCAGAGTAGTTTACCCACATTCCTATATTCTTATCCATTTTTAGACCTACTCCTGCATTACCCCTATTTGATTTTGTGTTGATAATCGTATATGACCTGGTCGGAAGTACTGTTCTTGCTGCCATCACATTTCACTAATTCTCTTCATGTTTAACTTATACTTATAAATTTCCCTTTTTAAATTCTCTAACCTAAGGGATCTAACATTCCACGCCCCGACCCAAAGAATAGCAGTTTTGTTTCTTCTGATGACAACATCCTCCCGAGTAGTCCCCATCCGGATATCAGAATGCGGGCTGTTTCAGCTCCGGAATATTTTACCCAACAGGATGCCACAGTTAAGGCAAACAGTAGAGCAATAAAACGGCTGTAATTTCCCCGTTATTTCTGCTGTTGGCAGTACGAACATAGCAAGACCATGTTACCCAATGTTACAAGACTAGATCAGTCAATCATATAGACTGCTGTCCCTGTAACTACTGTAAAGGCTGCTGCCCCTTTCCAGTAACCAAGCGTCTATATGGCCTCTCACAGATACCCCCATGATGTTGTTGCACCTACAGTACAATTATCTATCGGGTAGATTGATCTACCTAGGCAAGGTCCATGGCTCGTGGGAGGTCGTTTACTTAAGGTCTAAGAATTTGCAATTTTCGACTTCGCTGCGTACATAGTCACCTTGTGAAAATAAAATTGCATTTCCACAAGAGTTCTGTGTCGTGTTGTTGCCGGTGAACATCAATCTAATTTCCGCAACCCACGAGCGAATGTTATTCATTACTGTAGTTACTAAATCATTTACATTATATCCCACGTTTTTCCCAGTGACTCTTGTTTCATACGCTAATAGAAATATATGTGAATCGCCTGCCATGTTATGTGGCAGATCATTGTCACGTGTTAAGAAAAAGCAAGGGCCTCAGAATAGAGCCCTGTACTGCCACCCCTCTACCTCTCCACTACTTTACAGTATTCCAGTCAGATTCAAACCTGTTCACTGTTCTGTGAGATTGGAGGACATCAATCTGTTTCTTATTTCAAAGATGTGAAATGAATCCTTATATAGTTTTTCTAATAATTCCACTATGTTACAACTCATACATGGCCCACACAATCGAAAGCTTTTGTTACATCAAAGAAGATATCTACCCCTTCAACCTATCATTTAGCCCCGCAAGCGCTTCGCCAGGTGTAGCTCTCAAGCGTATTATATTGACGTCCTCTTTAATCCTTGCTGAGGCCTTCCTTAGCTGCTCGAGTACATTGGTCAATGACAGAACGATCCAGTGTTGGTCTGTGGCGCAATTAAAGTTGTTTTTGTGGAATATAAATCACTGGACATCATGCGACGTTCATATGGACGTATACGAATCTGGTCCGTGGCTATTGCATGATAATTTCTCATTGTGTTCTCGCAAAACTGAAACTATGTGGACGTTATGCTCTGCAGCTAGTTATCAGGGATCAAAGCAGGTATTTAGGAAAACATGTCAGATAGTAACTTGATCCCATCATGTGGCAACAGTGGAGTATCAGACTTTTTCTACATTAGGTACATAATTTTTCTTTTAAGAAAGGAAGAAGCATTAAATGATGGTTTAAAGAATATCTGGGTAAATTTATGGACTAGGCTCCCCGAAGTCCTGATTTGAACCTCATTCGAATATCTTTGAAATGAACTAGAGCGTCGATATAACAGAACTCAGCAGAAGGCATTTTCCTACGGCAAAACGGTGTAATAGTATCAAAGGTTAGTCCTATACGACAGTAATTGGGGTGCTGAGAACCAGAAGGGCCCAGAGCACGTCATCGTCGATTTTGAGAGTGTAGCATTAATGCATGTTTCTGAAATCTGTTGATCTTAAGGTGAGTAAGATTTATGTGTGCTGTAGCAGACATTGTATATATGAACATTCAAGAGAAGGTGTCTGATCGATTTCTCTGATATTCACTTCAATGCGGAATCGACGACGGTGTGCTTTAGGATCT
The DNA here is from genome assembly GCF_023864275.1 of Schistocerca cancellata. NCBI lineage: Eukaryota > Metazoa > Arthropoda > Insecta > Orthoptera > Acrididae > Schistocerca > Schistocerca cancellata. Next base: position 720,771,250 of record NC_064629.1, read on the forward strand.
TGTGGTTCTCAGCGCCTCATTTATGTTAGTTACATAATCAGTGTCTTTGCAACAAACACGAACGGGTGTCCACAAGACTATGGCTTGATAACACGGCTGTGTGATCATTGATTAGTGTCTCCTTTGGACTGACACTTTCGATTTGCCTTAGTAGCACTGGAAATAGGTGTCGTACAGCGTTCCAGTTATACTTTTCCTGAAGGCCAAAAAATGAAGATTTACTGCACGGTTAATCTGATACAATGTTTCGAAGTGTCACAGCTATCACTGACAACGAAGGTTCAAAATGGAGCGCAAACGGAGGAGAAATGTGGACAAGAAGTTAAATTTCAGACAGCGCGTGTCTGCTTTATGTGCGTGACGTATGTATACAGCGCGTGGTGCGGCTTCCGCTTGTAAATCACGCTTACTGCCGCCAGGACCTTGGCGCCTGTCATGCCTCACTCTCTGCCTAACGCCTTGTCACTCAGTGTAGCCCATTTTCTCTACCTAGCAGGAGAAAAAATATATTTCGAACTTTGCGAAAAGGCAGGAAAGTTTTATCTCAAAATTGTCCAACAATATTAGATTGTAGTCGACAAGAGCAACAAGTCTTGCCGATCGACGCGTGCTCATTACAGTGCCAATAAGTTAATGAATCTCTTCGACGGACTTTGTTGTCGTTGAGACAATAAACAGAATAATGAGGTTGTGAATAATTATGCATTACGGCAACTGTAAGTAGTTCCATGACACCATTGTTTAAAGATAAGGAAAAATTAGAGAAAGATAGACTACCTAAGAAAAAAAGTGAAGCACCGAAAAGAGGAGGAGGAAACGAAATGAAACTTTACTGTTTGAGAGAGTCTGTGATGATATTTTAGTGATGACAAAATCGAGTCAAATTATGAAAAAACTTGGCAGTATGAGTCACTTCTCAGAATGGCGTTATACCCCCTTTGGTCTTCATACATGCACTCATTAGGTTGGGAATCATGTCATAAATTCGTTGTAGTCTCTTGTGAGGCAATCTGGCCCACAACTCTTCTAACTGATTTTAGGTATCCTGAATAGTGGCGTTGGTACAGGGTTAATGCCCGAGCTGGTCTCACATATGTTCAATGGGGGACAATTTTGGGATCTTGCTGGCCACGGGAGTACACAATATTACGCAGACATTTCACAGAGACACATGCTTTGTGTGGACGAGCATTTTCAAAAATGGTTCAAATGGCTCTAAGCACTATGGAACTTAACATCCGAGGTCATCAGTCCCCTAGACTTAGAACTACTTAAACCTAACTAACCTAAGGACATCACACACGTTCATGCCCGAGGCAGGATTCGAAACTGCGACCGTAGCAGCAGCGCGGTTCCGGACTGAAGCGAGCATTTTCCTGTAGAAAAATGTCAAAAAAATGGTTCAAATGGCTCTGAGCACTATGGAACTTAACATCTGTGCTCATCAGTCCCCTAGAACTTAGACCTACTTAAACCTAACTAACCTAAGGACATCACACACATCCATGCCCGAGGCAGGATTCGAACCTGCGACCGTAGCGGTCACGCGGTTCCAGACTGAAGCGCCTAGAACCGCACGGCCACACCGGCCGGCTAGAAAAATGTCACCAAGATACTGTTGTATGAGAGGTAACTCGTAAGGACGCAGGATGTCCGTGATGTACCGCTGTGCAGTCAGTCCCCTAGGTCACTAACAGCCATAGCCTGAAGTCATACCCAACGGCTCCCAGCACCATTACTCCAGAGTAACAACGCTGTGCCTCTCCAAAACATTGAAAAAATGGTTCAAATGGCTCTAAGCACTATGGGACTTAACATCTGAGGTCATCAGTCCCCTAGACTTAGAACTACTTAAACCCAACTAACCTAAGGACATCACACACATCCATGCCCGAGGCAGGATTCGAACCTGCGACCGCAACAGCCTCGTGGTTCCGGGCTGAAGCGCCTAGAAACGCTCGGCTACCGCGGCCGGCAAAAACATTGAAAGAATGGCACCTCTTTCTAGGTCGCTGCCATACACCCCGTTGATGGTCATCCATTGTAGTACTGAACCGCAATTCATCACTGAACACAGTGTGACGCCATTCATCAACAGTCCATATTTCCGTGTCACGGCCCCACTCCAAATGCAGTTGTTTGTACTGTGTTAACGGCACCCTACACGTGGGACGGTAAATCTTTAGTCCAGCTGTTGCTAGACCCTGACCAGTGGCCCGGAATCACAAAGAAAGTTGCAGTTGGTGCTTTACTTGTTCTTGGGTGGCAGGCGCAGATGTGAAGGATTTACAATGAGCTTAATGTGCAATGTATTGGTCCTTCCTTCCTTTTAGTTGTCAGATGCGAACGTTGATGACGAGTATGCCTGCCCTCATATCTCCACGCAGTCCAACATCGGGCCACTGACACCCGACTGCACGAAAAATCTGGATATTGCACGATTCGACCAGCAGGACAAATGGAAACCCACAATGCGGCCCTTTCCAAACTCTGTCAGGTGCTGATAACGCGGTCTCAGACGATTCGTGTCCTTCGCAGTAGTCACTCACCACCTGATGCAGTTCACGCTCTTTATACGCTTTAACAGGCCTGGTAACAACACTAAACAGGAAAAACACTAACACACTCTGCTGGCCATTCTACCTGTTACAGAGAATTGCAGTTCAAATTATTTACGTACCCGTCGATGGTGTTCAAAGTTATATTGACATCCGACCATGTCTTCTGGGTGCTTAACATTTTTGTCTGTCAGTGCAGATATTCTTTCATTTGGCGTGGGAATTCCTTCAAACCGCAAACGCTTTTGACGCCATATAATACATTATCGTTAGCAGTGTCTTCATCGTATGCCTATTCTCTGTGGACATCTGTTTATGCCTTTGTTACGACCGCGTTGGCCAGCGCGGCGTGGCCGCGCGGTCAGAAGCGTCATGTCACGGATTGCGCGGCCCCTCCCGCCGGAGGTTCGAGTCCTCCCTCGGACATGGGTGTGTGTGTTGTTCTTAGCATAAGTTAGTATAAGTAGTGTGTAAGTCTAGGCACCGATGACCCAGCAGTTTGGTCCATTAGGAATACACACACATTTGAACATTTCGACCGTTGTGATTATCCACAGGCTACACAGGAGAGAAAAAATCTCTCATGTAAAGAGCAGCCTACTGCCAAGATGGAATTTAAAGAAGACTGACTGGGGTGCATTCCAAGCATGCGTATGTTACGCATCAAGATAGTAAGGGACCAGGAAAGAGAAAATTTTTCTAAGTCCTTATAGTCCGTCATAGCTCAGGCACACGGAAGAATCAACACGGGCCCACTGCTAGGCGTAAACATGGTTAATAGGTCAACAATAGTGTGACATTAACACTTCTGTGTGTGATTGCGAGCGAGCTCAGCGGAAAATTGTTCAGACCATCTTGCTTCCATTACTCTAGTAACATGTAAGAAGCACTAGATAGGATGCAACAACAGCTATAAGGGGTTTGACAAGGCAGTTATGATACTGAAACAAATTGATTAAGCCAATACAGCAAAAATGAAGGCCGATTCTTTTTTTCTTTCGCTTACGCCATAGTGCCGCAGCGATCGCAGGGTCGGCGTGGTTACAACGGATTTGGCAATGTTAGTGTTAGGGATGGCCGGATGCCCTTCCTGCCGCCACCCCGTACCCCCCCCCCCCCCCCCCCCCCCAGGACGGAATCAGTGTACCCCAACTGCCTGTGTCTAGTGTAAATCGTGAAATAGTACGAACGTGTGTCAAATGTCTGCGACACGTGTAACTGAGGCGGAACGTGGGGACCAGACCGGTATTCACCTAGCGGGATGTGGAAAACAAAATTGAAGACCGATGATGACTCATAATGAGCGAGACGGATTTGGTCATTATAAATGACATCATACAGCGAAGCTGCTCCTCAACAACATAAATGCTCCACCCTGCTAGCCTAGAAAGAGGCGATCAGTAGAATCTATGGCGTTCATGTCGTTTGCATTCGATTCTCTGATTATTACACTGCAACATTTTGTGTGAGATTGTTCCAGTATTGCTGTCTGATGTGATGACAACCGATCTGTAGCCACGGATGATTATGAACCAGCATCCAGTACTGAATCCGCCACTGAGTGGTTGTCCATGAGTCTATCAACAACGTTCCAGTTCAGGGTACCAGCTGCTCTGAACCTTCAGCATCGTTGGGTTCAGATGGCCTACCAAATCGGTGGGCCAGGATCAGCATTCAGCACGACACCACGGTATCCTTTATAGTGGTACATTTGGTGGGACAACATGGGCAGTGATCTGAGGGAGACAGAGTACTCTCAGGGCGGTGTGTGAGCGAAACACAAACTCGCCGCAGTCATAACCTCTTCCGTAGCAGACCAGATAACAGCAAGAGCTTTCCGAACCAACGGGCGAGCAACTCGCCGCACTCCAAATCTCCGGCCTGCACTCGGCGCTGATGCAGCAATCTTTGGCAGTCTTGAGACTGCCTCTTGTTCAGCGGTTTCCACTCCGGTTTACGATACTACCAGCTGGCGCAGAAGACACGGTGACAAGATGTGTTCTGAAGAATAAAAAAATTATATTTAATCTTGTTGTATAGCGTCTGTCGACGCCACACAGGTTCCTCGGCCTTCATCCTGACTAAACAGTAGGGGTTTCCACCTTGGTGTGGGCAACCCCTACACAAGAGAAAGGGAATGTGAACTGGACACAGTAGTGGCAAAAAATTATCGGAGATTCCTCAAGATACTACACAAAGCTGCATCCGAGACTCACAGAGGTAATACAGTGCTTACTGGACGATAGAGTGTGAGGCACCCATGGAGGAACATGTCCAGAGTCACGAGAGTCAAGTATCCATAGCTATGAATAACGAGCGAAAATAATGATTGCATAAGACGATGGAAAAGTTCGACTTTGCTCACTCTAGTGGTAGTAGTTGGGGATGTGTAAACTGGGAGGAGCTACTTGGAAAATGTATCACCTAACCAAGGGCAATGAACCTGAAGCAGACCTTGGAAGTCCTATTCTTCAATAGAGGAGAAGAAAAGTGGTTTCCATCTAAGCGAACAGTGGCTGCAGGAAACCCCCACCGAAAAAGACATAACGTCTCCAGCAGGAAGAGAAGAAGAAGTACCTTCAGCTTGAAATTTATGAAACCTTGTAAAGCTGCAAGCAGAGTAGCAAATTTTCAGAGTATTTCAAGAACCTAAGCAGTCGTGGGAAAATCTGTCTAGAATGACTATACGGAGCATATTAAAATAGACAAAATCTATAAGATCTGTAAGGAATCCAATGTAACAGAAACACTGAAACCAGTTACGATATGCGACAATCAAAGCTCTTTATGATACGCTTCTTACAAACTGTTTGAAAATATCGTAGTAAATACACTGTGCAACAAAATTAAAGGCTCACATCTTCGTGCATGAGTTTGAAATTTGGCAAAAAAATAAAAAAAGGGCACAGCATAGAAGTTTATGTGAGTTGGAATGAGGGTAAATGATTTCATATTGACACCAAATTTCACCACAATTTTGCCCAGCGCCACCATGCTCGTGTCATATGATGGAAGGTCACCACACCCGACTCACGCACATTTCACTTCTTCTTTTAATGCCTCAGCGGTGGAGGTCAAAACTAGGTCAACCAGTCTCGATATCACGTGTTTTCTTGACGGATGGTTGAGAAAAACATTTCAGACATACCGACGCTATGGATCGACACGAAAGCGTCTCAGGGGGTGGCATAAAGGGTGTCAATGATATCATGCCTTCGCTTGGGGTATTGATTCTCATGCTTTGAGCGGTCGAAAGCAACAGTTTACATTGCAGTGAGCAGTAGGACGACGCTTTTGACAACATTCGACACTGCTGCCATCCCCTGGGCGTTTCAACCCTACTCTAAAGACATCGTGGGTCTGCAACCCCACTGGACTTGATCTGACCCTATGGAGTATAGTCCGGCTGCAGTTTTTGCTCTGTTGTACAGCTTGGAAACACTAGCGACTGTTTACAAGAATTCGACGAAATCTGAATGTCGATCGAAGCAGCAAGTGTTCACATGGTTTTTCATTCCTCCGTTTTCGCGTCATCCCATAGCGCGGTCACGGCGGTAGGAGGAGGAGGGGGAGCAATATTAGGATGTGCGTGAATAAAACAGCAAAGGGTCCCTATGAGATTCCCCAGTTTGGCAACAGCTTCAGTGCCAACCACGCACGTTGGTTGAGTAAATTACAAATGCACCTGTCGGAAACCTCGGCATACATTCAGTGTACAGACTGCGTTAGCCCCTGAGAGTTAGGCAACTCCTTGGACGTCCGTCAGGTGATGTTTGCATTCAGGCGCTAGAGTGTTGCAGAACTGTCGTGGTGGTGGTGGAGGGGGGGGGGGGCGCTTAGAGAGACCCTTCGCCATTTTATTCAAGCACATATTAATGTTGCACCCCCCCCCCCCCTCCCCACGATCACACCATAGGAGAGCGAGACAAAAGAGGGATGCAAAAACATATGAACACTTTGCTGCTTCGGATCATGTTCAGATTTCGTCGAACTATCGAACTGTTTTTAACAGTCCCTAGTGATTCCAAGCTGTACAGCAGAACTAAAATTGCGGTTACGCTACATTCTAAAGGGGTTAGATCACGTTCAATGGGGCTGTAACCCCACGATGTCCTTACAGTAGGTTTGAAACGCCCAGGGGCTGGCAGACATTCTAAAGGGGTGAGATCACGTTCGATGGGGCTGTAGCCCCACGATGTCCTCACAGTAGGTTTGAAACGCCCAGGGGCTGGCAGACATTCTAAAGGGGTGAGATCACGTTCGATGGGGCTGTAGCCCCACGATGTCCTCACAGTAGGTTTGAAACGCCCAGGGGCTGGCAGACATTCTAAAGGGGTGAGATCACGTTCGATGGGGCTGTAGCCCCACGATGTCCTCACAGTAGGTTTGAAACGCCCAGGGGCTGGCAGCAGTGTCGAACGTTGTCAAGAACGTTGTACTGTTGCTTATCGCACAGCGAAATGTCATTTCAATCGAGAAATATGTGGGAATAAAATCCACAAGAGAAGGGGTGGTTTCATTGATGCTCTTTATACCGTCCCTTGAGGCGTTTTTGTGTCGATTCTGAGTAGTGCCGCGCCTGAAATGTTTTTCTCAGTCTTCCATAAGAAAACCGCATGATTTCAATGCTGGGCGTCTCAGTTTTGACCTCCACCGTCGAGGCGCCAAAAGAAGGTATCAAATTTGGGTAAGAGGAAGGGGGTGTGTGGCGGCTTTCCCATCGTGTGACGAGAGCATGGTGGCGTTGGGCAGAACTGTGGTGAAATTTGGTCCTTTTTTTGCATTTATCGACACTTGCTGTTTGGAGAGTCGCCGATACCGAAGGTTACGTTGCAGGTCGCCACGATTTTGCACGATTACAGAGAAGCTTGTAGACATCTTTGAGCCACATTTTAACCTTAGGTGTCGCAATGGGAGACAGTTACGGGGTTTCGAAAGAGTGATCCTTTAATTTTTTTGCGCAATATAGATTGAATCCATACATCAAGCTTAATCTTCCCTATAAACTAAGCAGGCTTGGCGGCTGGCGGGAATAGTGTGCATGTCTTGGCACTTACAACATAAGCCGAAAAAGGATACCATAATAAAGATAAGGTTGTATTTATTAACCATTCCTCAGCCTATGTTACAGTATGAGTTGCAGGATTGTAGATCATTCTATCAAGGATCATAAAATGCACACAGACATTTATGTTACTTATAAATATACTCACTGGAAGAAAATCCCGAATTATACTTAATGTTAATTCCAATAAAATCTAAGCGTTGTAAAATGTCTTACCATAGGATTCTGCGTCGTTCTATCTCGTAAAATTGTATACTACGCTGATTACCTGGCCATAGTGTGGAAAAGCGAAACCTTATAAGAAGTTCAAGTCAATAAAGACGCTGGCATCTAATCTAAACTACAATACAGACTTATTCAGCTGCCCCTACTGTTTTTTTTTTTTTTTTTTTTTTACAGATTGCAAAGTCTTCTAGTAACGCCACTATAAAATTTTTATATTCTCTCGCTCGCTAAGCGCAAACTATCAGTCCTACAGAAAACATGAACAAGACCATTTCGTGGTAAATTTGATGCAGTTAAATTTTGTAGTGGGATACGTTTTCGACAGAGGGTACTGTTTCCGAGTTATTCAAGAAAAATGCGCTTGAAGGTCACGTTTGCACGTTTTTCTTGAATAATTAGAAAATTACGACCTGTAGCGAAAAAGCATCTCAGTAAAAAATTTAATTACATCAAATTTGCTACAAAAAAAATTCAGTTCATTTCTTCTGTAGGACTAATGGTTTACGTGTAATGAGCGACAGAATATGAAAATCTAACATGTGGTATTTGGAAGTGTTGCGGCTTGCATAAAACCCAGAGGTAGGCGTAGCTGAATCATCCTATATAAAGACAAATCGTTGTTTAACGTTGTTACCAAAAATCTCGGAAAGTTCTTGACCGATTTACTTCAAATACTCTAATAAATATTCAGACGGATATAGGCTACATATTTTATAAACAACAGCGAGCAGGTTTTCTGTTAAAACATACTGCGGGAAGAAATGTCTGTGCTCTGAAAATGTGCGGTATCGTTTTCTTTCTCATAGTCAGTTTTAACTACAAAAGCAGGTCTTTTAAAACATTAGACAAGTTGTCGCTCCAATATACACTATAAGACAAAAAGAAAGCGCAGCACCACGAAGGAATTATTCAGGAAAATTGGATGATTTATTCAAGAGAAAGAGCTTCACAAATTGAGTATGTTAGTAGCGAGCTGGTCCACCTCTGGCCATTATGCGAACAGTTATTCGTCTAATGTGGTTATCCAAGGAAGGCAGACTATGAGACTAATCTTAGAAGCAGATAGCCCTACACATCTTACACACATCGAACCTCCAGAAGTACCAGACTATGAAGATCATGTTCCGTCTTCCCATAAACCAGGTTCACATACTTACTAAAAGCCTCAAATACAGGTCCCTGATACGCAGAGATTTCAAGCACTGCTGAATTTTGACGTACGAGGTGCTATCCAAAATTTTCGGGACTGGTGCTGCCATCTGTTGAAAAACTTACCTATGGACTAATGGTCACCATCACCCTCGAAGTAGTTCCCATCCGCACGTACACACTGGTCCCAGCGCTTCTGCCACTGGTCAAACGTTTTCTGAAAGTCCTGTTCTTGGAGGGTATTTATCACCGCCAGTGATGCTTCTTGAAACCTCTCTAGAGTGTCGAACCAACGGCCTTTCAACCTGAGTTTCAGTTTTGGGAACAGCGCGAAGTCGCAAGGTGCCAAATCTGGCGAATGCGGTCGGTGGGGTACAACCGCCATGTTGTTTTTTGGCAAAAAGCAAGGACGTGTGGCAGGGCGCGTTGTCGTGATGCAGCAGCCAGTTCCCTTGACGCCAAAGTTTGGGCCGTCGTCGTCGCACATTTTCACGGAGCCGTCGCAAAACGTCACAGTAGTGCGCGGAATTCACTGTTTGGCTAGGTGGGACGAATTCTTTGTGCACAATTCCCTTGGTATCAGAGAAAACGATGATCATGCTCTTCATTTTGCTCTTCAGCTGTTTCGCGTTTTTGGGTATTGGAGAGCCTGGGTTCTTCCACTGGGACGACTGTTGCTTTGTCTCTGGGTCATAACCGTAAATACAGCTTTCGTCGCCGGTAATACCCCGTGACAAGAAGGCTGGATCATCAGATGCGCTGTTCTGTTAGCGGATCCATCGTAAAATTGCCACACACCAGACACAGAGTATTACGGAAGTCACTGTGGACACGCAACTCGCCCTCCCAGCTGAATGCCACTCCGCACACTAGACTCATCAGATATGCAGCTCTCGCCAGCTAGCGGTGCAAAGATCTACTACTACTTTCCAGACGGCAGCACCAGTCCCGAAAATTTTGGATTCCACCTCTATACAGGTACGAGGTGCATTCAAGTTCTAAGGCCTCCGATTTTTTTTCTCCGCACTGGAGAGATATAGAAACATGCGCATTGTTTTAAAATGAGGCCGCGTTCATTGCCAATACGTCCCAGAGATGGCAGCACCGTACGGCAGATGGAATTTTACCGCCAGCGGCGACAATGAGAACTGTTTTAAATACTTAAAATGGCGACGTTTTCCTTACTTGAACAGCGTGCAGTCATTCGTTTTCTGAATTTGCGTGGTGTGAAACCAATTGAAATTCATTGACAGTTGAAGGAGACATGTGGTGATGGAGTTATGGATGTGTCGAAAGTGCGTTCGTGGGTGCGACAGTTTAATGAAGGCAGAACATCGTGTGACAACAAACCGAAACAACCTCGGGCTCGCACAAGCCGGTCTGACGACATGATCGAGAAAGTGGAGAGAATTGTTTTGGGGGATCGCCGAATGACTGTTGAACAGATCGCCTCCAGAGTTGGCATTTCTGTGGGTTCTGAGCACACAATCCTGCATGACGACCTGAAAATGCGAAAGTGTCATCCAGGTGGGTGCCACGAATGCTGACGGACGACCACATGGCTGCCCGTGTGGCATGTTGCCAAGCAATGTTGACGCGCAACGACAGCACGAATGGGACTTTCTTTTCGTCGGTTGAGACAATGGATGAGACGTGGATGCCATTTTTCAATCCAGAAACAAAGCGCCAGTTAGCTCAATGGAGGCACACAGATTCACCGCCACCAAAAAAATTTCGGGTAACCGCCAGTGCTGAGAAAATGATGGTGTCCATGTTCTGGGACAGCGAAGACGTAATCCTTACCCATTGCGTTCCAAAGGGCACTACGGTAACAGGTGCATCCTACGAAAATGTTTTGAAGAACAAATTCTTTTCTGCACTGCAACAAAAACGTCCGAGAAGGGCTGCGCGTGTGCTGTTTCACCAAGACAACGCACCCGCACATCGAGCTAACGTTACGCAACAGTTTCTTCGTGATAACAACTTTGAAGTGAATCCTCATGCTCCCTACTCCCCTGACCTGGCTCCTAGTGACTTTTGGCTTTTTCCAACAATGTAAGGCACTCTCCGTGGCCGCACATTCACCAGCCGTGCTGCTATAGCCTCAGCGATTTTCCAGTGGTCAAAACAGACTCCTAAAGAAGCCTTCGCCGCTGCCATGGAATCATGGCGTCAGCGTTGTGAAAAATGTGTACGTCTGCAGGGCGATTACGTCGAGAAGTAACGCCAGTTTCATCGATTTCGGGTGAGTAGTTAATTAGAAAAAAAATCGGAGGCCTTAGAACTTGAATGCACCTCGTATGTAGGGCGATTAGGGACCCAATAAAATCTAGGAATTGTATTCTTATGACTGGCTTAACTTGTAAGATGGAAGGCTTCAGCCTCACTAGAAAACAATGTGTGATGTTAGATCGAGTGATTAAGGGAGTGGACAGATGCAGCAACATGCAAACAGTGTGCGTAGAGCTGACAAGATAAGCCCTCATGCGACACTGGAATCCGACTTGTATGGGCTCTACACAGACCATACACACACCTTTGCCAAGTGCAGCAATGGAACGGCTAGAGGAAATTAGTGCTGTAGTTTAAATTGGAGGGTATTCCTTGTTATTATACCTTTCAAATTATGTATTTCCGGTGAATTATACAGGGTGAGTGACATGTCCGAAAGAACATGGGGCTCTGAGCACTATGGGACTCAACATCTTAGGTCATAAGTCCCCTAGAACTTAGAACTACTTAAACCTAACTAACCTAAGGACATCACACACACCCATGCCCGAGGCAGGATTCGAACCTGCGACCGTAGCAGTCCCGCGGGTCCGGACTGCAGCGCCAGAACCGCTAGACCACCGCGGCCGGCCCGAAAGAACAGACACCACTCATTCATGTAATTAATTAAGCGTAGCTGGACAAAGGATCCAACTTCTTCTGTGCGGATGCATAAATACGTCCAACCTCCTGTGGGAATCTTAGAGTAGCGAGCTTGGAGGAAATGGACAGGAACTGCGGGTAGATGGCGCTCGATGGGAATGTGGATCGGCCATGAGGCGTACTGAGACAGTCCGCGCAATTGCGATAACGCTGTGTCCGGATGGCGCAGTGGTTAGCGCACTTTCTTAATAAGCAGGAGATCCCCAACTCGGTACACATTTTCACCTATCGCCGCTGATTTGCGTAATGTCCCGGTGCAGCTGACAGTAGTGATCCTCTCCCTTTCCTTTCTCCCCCTATCAATCCTCAATTTACGTATAACCAACTATTTTGTTTCGAGCGCTTGAGTATGTTACTTAGAATTTGTCGCTTCAGAAATCTCCTTTGTTTTCCTATTGAATTTCACTCATTCCTAATATATTTATAGACTTGTCGTCTCCCATTTTATGTTCTCCAGTTTACCAGCAACTCCCAGTGAACTGCATTGTCACTTTTTAATGCAATTTCTTTGCTTTATCTTTATTATTTCTTGGTTGCTGTTATTAATCGCCTCTGAGACTTTCCCCATTCGGAGATACGACTGGGGGTCTGTTTTACTGCCGAAAAATATAGTCTCAGGTAGATACATGATAGATTCAAATGGTTTGCTGCAGTGAGATTATTTATGTGGTAGCTTCTCCTTGCTTTCCATGTGGTAGCTTCTCCTTGCTTTCCACATCGCAGTACGGCAGCCGTATTGATCGTTGCCATCTTCGCCTGTATGTTTCTGTTCTCTAACTGTACCGCCTTTGCTCCTGTCATGAATATTCCTCTCTCTGTCCAAGCTGGCTTCACAACTGGAATAGTACTCCAGTCATGGGACTTAGAGCCTACGCCGACAGAGAATACCAGATCAAAGCTGAAGTAGTTATTTACTGACATCCCGTCAGCCTATGATACGGTATGAGTTGTGAGATTCCTGAACACGTCATCAAATGCAGGCAGCCATATATTCCACTGAGACATACGTCAAGTGGAAGAAAAACCCAAGTTACACGTAACTGGAAGTCCAGTAAGTTCATAGGATTGAAAAATGTGTTAACACAAGGTTGGGCGTTGTCCTCTCTCTTGCTTAACTTATATTGACGCTGCTGTTGACCGGACCATAACTAGCCAGAGCAAAACCTTCGGAGAAACTCGTTTCTAACTCTACAAGGATTTTGAGACACTACATAAATATTTCAGGATATAACGCTCGTATTCCTATCCAAACAAGTACGGTGATGAACCACAATAAAAGTTACAACTATATATAATTGGTTAGTGTACAAGGCGTGACAACAGACCCAAATATCTGGGATTACCGCTGGATCTAATGTTATCCTATACAGTCCTCCTAGAAGAAGTAAAGCTGAAACTCAAGATTCGCAATTCAATTTTGGCTACACTCGCAGGTACATTATGAGGCTGTCATGAAGACATCTTAGGAACCTTTGCTTGGTACTACTCACAAGAATCATAAACGCCTGCATGATCAAGAGCTACTACCTCACAGCATCGAAAACGAGCAAAGTAGTCCCAATACCGAAAAAAGGAAAAGACACCAGTAAATCCGAAAATCATTGACCTATCAGTCTCCTTCCCAATATGTCCAAAGTAATGGAGAGGGTATTGTTACCTAGTATACGCCAGCCGCTGCTAGGCGGCAACATAATAAGACGTGAACAATTCGCGTATCAATCAACATTATCGGCAGAACTGCAACTGCTGCGGATAACAGAACATGTAACCAAAACCATGAACTTATCTCGATACACGGCGGCCGTCCTATAGGACATAGAGAAAGCGTACGACAGAGTATGGGGGGACAACCTAATCGTCAAGCTATACGAAAACACAGATCTACCCAAATGCTACCTACGCCTAGTGGACAGCTATCTTACCAACAGACAGAGCTACGTACAAATTGACGGCCAACGATCAGAAACGAAACCCCTGGAGGAAGGAATCCCCCAAGGTTCAGTCATCTCCCCAACGCTCTTCACGGTCTACGTTAACGATCTGCCCACCACGCCACACACAGTACTCGCACAGTTCGCTGACGACACAGCACTATTGGTCAGCAACAGAAGGCTAGACACAACCATCAGATGCCTGCAAGAACAAGTTACCAACACCGAAAAGTGGGCAAGACTTAACCATATCAAAATAAACGCAACAAAAACCGAAGCCATCCTCTTCACCAGGAGAAGACCCATCCTAGAAGAAAGGATAGAAATCAACGGACAACATAGTCCGTGGAAGACGTCAGTGAGATATCTGGGGGTCCAACTAGATAACAAAATGCTCTTCAAACAACACGTAGAATACAAGAAAGCAAAAACAATAAGAGCAATACACGCATTGTACCCACTCCTATCCAGCAAGGAAATGCACCCGGCCACAAAACTACAAATCTATAAATCAATAATAGTACCAGGAATGCTCTACGGCTGCTCCTCATGGGGCTTAACAAGCAAATCCAACGCCCAAACACTGCAAGTTCTCCAAAACCGCTGCCTAAAGCTCATCCTAAACGTGCCACCCTGGACCAACACGGACGTCGTACACGAAGAACTCGAGATCCCAAGAATTGAGCAACAAATGAAAGACGCAGCAACGAGACTGGCTGAAAAGGTGGCCCAACTCAGGCCCAGACTTTAACAACTGAACGAAATCGCAGCCTATGAACTAGCACCATGGCACAAAGTTCGAGTGCCATTAGAAATAATTAGACAGTAGCATGTAGGCTAGATGGAAACATCAAGACCGACAGGCTAAACTATCAGAACAAACCAGGTCGATTTCCGCACTTCGAACCTCCTGAAGTTAGAAGAACCTTACGGTGACTAAGAAGTAGAAGACTATCAAGAACATGTCTGGTATTCCATACACCAGGAATCCATAGGCAGCAAACGTTTCGAATACAGGTCCCTGATATGGGGGGCATTCGAAGCTTTTCAGAACTCTGACAAATACAGGAATGGAGAGAATATCGGGGACGTACTCAAACCTACCAATCTTGTCTTCTGACATACATATCTTGTATGATGGGAGGCTACAACCTTACCAGAAACCAGGTGGCGTTAAATCGACTGAATACGGGAGTGAGCCCTACTTGACGAGCCTTGATTCCACTGTGGAGACCTGCAATCTGTCGGACACTTGGTGGAATGTGAGTTACATGGGCTGGACAGAAATTTGTTAAATTTGGACCAATATCGCTGGAATGGCTAGAAAAAAAAACAGCGCTGGTGTGTAGAATATTAGATCTTCCCTGTAACTCTACTTGTTAAATTACGCAGGGTGTAACGGACATAAATGCAGATATTTTTATATGTGGTACCTTAATATGTACACACATCAGTCTATTAGTTGTTTCTTCTCTGCCTCGAACAACCTTCCCACAAACACCTCATAAACTTTACTACCCAAATGTTTTTGCACCACTAAGTGGACCCCGACTGTCAGTGTAGAGTAACCATTTTTCATCCACGTGTCCATACCTTAACACCTGACCTTCTGCCCAGAGGGAAATAAGCATTAGTGGCTAGCTCTTGCCACATGTACTTGGAGGTACTAACCAACCTAAAAACATACAACACCAATAGAAATATTTTCACTTATACCCGCTACGCTTGGTATAAACTGATGAAGAAATAAATTATGACCGTCTGCTTAATAGTGTGTTGGTCCACCTATGGAGTGAAGTACTGCAGCGATTCTGCGCTGTATGGATTCGACAAGTCGTTGGTATGTTTGTGGAGGTATGTGGCACCTGATGTATACGCATTGGCCACACAGTTCCCGTAAATTACGGGCCGGTGGTTTGTGGTCTCGGAACTTGCGCCCTATGGCGTCCGCAGTGCGTTCCATATGGTCCAGATCAGGCGGATAGGGTAGCCAACACGTCAACGTGAGTTCACTGTCATTCTCTTCAATCCGCTGTACCACGATTTTGGCCTTCACAGCTATCACGGTGCCCTTGCTTACACAGGTGAATATCGCCTACACCATTAATACTGCCCACACAGGCCTGCAATTGTGGCGCGGTCCAGGTTTCAAGCAGCCGTTTGCCTAGATAACGGAGAATCCGATGTAAAAAGGAGCGTGATTCATTCGATCAGCGGCACCTCCTGCCGGGGGTTCGAGTCCTTCCCGGGGCATGAGTGTGTGTTGTTCTTAGCACCAGTTAGTTTAAGTAGTGTGTAAGTCTAGGGACTGATGGCCTAAGCAGTTAGGAATTCACACAAATTTGAACATTCGATCAGGCGAGAAGTTTCCAATGATCCACGGTCCAGTCTCTATAACCCCGTGCTCAATGAAACCGTAAGTGCTGATGTCGTTGTGTTAACATGGAAACACTAGGAGACGTCCCCGATGTTCAACAATGTGCTCTTAAAAATGTACTCCGAAACACTTGTGCCTGTACCAGTACTGGAGTGTGTCGTCAGACGTGCCACGTATCACCGTCCATCGGGCTTTACAGAATGGACAAGCCTCTGACGTCCACGTTCTCTCATGAGGTGCGACGTCTACTGACGTGGCGAGAAGTCCGAGAATACACCTACTCATCTACTTGTGATTTAACTGTCCTTCAATCACTTGCTATAGATGCTGTTTCAGGGATGTTCGTTCCCAGACACAGAACCATAACGACATGCCCTTTGTCAAAATCGCTTATGGCAGTGTGCGGTTCGTATCGTCGCTAGAGTGATCCTCCATTCGACTCTTTTCCACTTATATACTTTCCTTTCCGCATTGCGTGCCCGGATCACTACCAGGCGGCATTCAGTCTCGCGGATTTGACTCATCATTGTACTTTATAACACGTGACTCAACACAGGGCGAGGAAACAGTTCCAAAATAGTATTTCCCATGTTCGTACGCCACGAAATGACATTCCAACTGAATTTCATAAAACTGCGAAATATGAAGGGAGGTTTTGAGCGTGTTTTTTGGTGCGTAAGCCAGGAGGAAAGGGCGTCAAGGACTGCACAACTTGCACGCACTGTAATAATCTGTGCCATAATTATAAAGCAAGGGATATAGTGTAATGGGACGGTCTACGTGACCGAATACTATCAAAGAGAGCGGCCAGTTCTCTCTCCTTCTTCTTCTTCCTCAACTGGTAGTGTGCATCGCGGCTAGTCGACACGCGGTAAGGAAGTTATATAGGAACAGTATATACGAGGCGTGTTTTCTAAGTAAGGTACGTTTTGTTGTAGATACTAGTAGTTCTCGCGCATGCCACAACGAGCGCATGCGTCGTGTACCCGCATGCCTCGGGAACCAGTGTACTCAGTTTCAGCTCTGTAGCTAACCTGTACGTTTCTGTTCTGTGCTTTCAATATGTTTAAGACTGTGGACTGGCCCGCCGCGTGTGAGGTTCGCTCAGTGATACGGTTTTTGCCACCAAGTAACCTGTCTGCTGCAAAAATTCATCGACAGATTTGCGAAGTGTACGGCGATACTGTTATGAGTGAAAGCAAAGTGCGTACGTGGGTACAAGAATTCAAAGATGGCCGTGACAACGTCCATGATGAGGACCGCTCCGGTCGCCCTTCTTTGATTACAGACGATTTGGTGGCTTCAGGTGAAGCGAGGATTCGTGAGAACAGGCGCTTCACAATAACAGGTCTCTCAAACGAATTTCCTGACTTGTTGAGATCAGTGCTTTACAACATTGTTCCTGAACACCTAAAGTTTAAGAGATTGTGTTCCCATTGGATCCAAAAACTCCTAACAGAGGACCACAAAAACCAAAGACTTGAGTGTAAGATGAAGTTCTTGACTCGTCATCACGAAGAAGATGACGGATTCTTGAGTCAGATCGTAATTGGAGACAAAACATGGATTTCGCATATCACGCCTGAGTCGAAGCAACAGATCATGGAATGGAGACACACACACTCGCCTGTAAAGGTGAAGGCCAAACAGACTCTGTCCCAGCGCAAAATCATGGCGTCGGTGTTTTGGGATAGGCATGGTGTTTTGTTGGTCGACTTCATGCAACGAGGAACCACTATCAATGCAGCAGCATACTGCTAAACCCTGAGAAAGCTACGCAGAGCGATTCGAAACAAATGATACGGCATGCTGACAAAGGGAATTGTCCTTCTCCATGACAATCCAAGACCTCACACTGCAGGTCAGACCCGCGATTTTTTGGACAGTTTTGGCTGAGAAGTTTTAGACCACCCATCCTACAGTCCTTATCTTGCGCCGAGCGATTAACCTCTGTTCCTCCACCTCACACAACACCTCAGTGGCAACCGTTACAATAATGACGACGGTGTGAAAACGGCAGTGAACTCTTGGTTATCGGAGCAGGTGGCAAGTTTTTATGAAGAGTGTATTTTAAAATTGGTTGAGAGGTATGATACGTGTTTCAACAAACTTGGCAACTATGTCGAAAAATAGAGTGAAGTATGTACTTTCTGAAAATAAATTTACTTTTTTGAAATAACCTTTCATTGTGTGCTTATATTCAAATGGACCTTACTTAAAAAACACGCCTCGTACTTAATGTGACCACCGCCTATATTCGTCATCAACGTGCAAAAACCACTCATAAACGCCAGGTGGCAGCACTAGCAGTGGAGCTATGTACAGCATATGGGACAGGGTAGGGGGGACCGGGACACAGTTCAGTTGTTGACGTAAAGCGGAAACGGAGCGGTTTATCTGACTTACAAAAGGGCGTGATCATTCTTATGAGCCAAGGGTGGAAGGATTTCCGAAACAGGTAAGTTTGTAAACTATTCACGTGCCGCAGTGGTTATAGCATACCATGGGTGGCAAAATGGCGCGTCGTAATTGGCGCCGAGGCAACTGTGGTGCATCAGGAGTGAACAACGGCTGTGAAGATGTGTACAGGCGAATAGATGTACAACTACTGATCCACTGACCGCCCATATGAACCAAGGGGCTACCGACTGTGTTTCCTCAGCGACCGTACAGCCAACGCTGCTGCGTGTGGTCCCGTGTAGCAGGTGTCTGGTTGATACATCCATGTTGAATACCATTTATCGGCGACGAAAGCTGGAATTTGCACGTCAGTACCGCAACTGGACGTCCACTGAATGACGACATAGTGGACTTCTCATATCAATGACCTTTTATACTCCATCGGACTGAAAAAGAACACCTTTTACCATTGTCGGAACAGTCCAGGTCGGAGGAGGGAGCGTTATGATCTGGGGAATGTTTTCGTGGCATTCTCTGTGTGATCTCGTCACTCTGGAAGGCACAATGGATCAACACAAGTATATCTATCCTTAGGGACCATGTCCACCCCTACATGCTGTTTGTTTTTCTTCGGCACGATGTCATCTACCAGCAATGTGTGACACAGCTCGCAGTGTATGTGTGTGGTTTGATGAGCATCAGTACGATTTTACCATTCTCCCCTGGCCACCAAACTCCCCGGATTAAAACTCCCCGGGTTAAAACTCTCCGGATTAAAACCCGATCGAGAATCTGTGGGACGACCTCGATTGGGATGGATTCTCAGTCGAGAACCCTAGCGCAGTTGGCCACGGCACTGGAGTCGGTATGACTCCACATCTCTGTCGGTACCTTCTAGAACCTCCCTGACCATCTACCTGCACGTCTCGCAGCAGTATTCGCTGCAAAAAGTGGTTATTTCAGGCTTCTGATAGGTGGTCACCCATTAATGTGAATGGACACTGTAGGTGTACGCCAGTTTTAGAGTTAGTGCTAAATAATGCTGACAAAAAATCACAATGAAAAATACAGATTACTATGCTATGTTTCTGTTGAACCAAAGGAGTAAAATACAAGCGTAAAATCGAGAATAAAGTCGAAATACAAGATTCGAAGCTGCAATGGTATTTCATAAGTATCGTTCGAAATGACTGCCATAGTATGCACGGCAAACATAGAATACTTGGAAAAAAGATTGGTGAATACAATCCATCCCTTTGTGCAGCCTCGTGGCGTGTTGTACTCTCCATCCCAGATGAAGGTGAGCAACCTCTCCTCCATTATTTACGGATTTATGTTGGCCACACAAAAAAAGTGGATTTACGTTGGGCGATCTGACTGGCCGTGCTACAGAAACTCCACTGCCATTCTACTTAGAAGGAAAGGAATCGTTCAGGTGGCGTCGCAGTGTGACGCAAATTTTGGTGGGATCTTCGTCATGCACGAACCACATTTTCATAAGGTATCCCATACTAACTTCTCCCAATAATTCTGGTGAAGAAACATCCATGAAACCCAGGTATCTTTATGCTGTCATCCGTGTTGTTTACATACGTGATCCTGTGAGTTAGTTGTCTATAATAACATCGCCGATAGTGGCATTGTACTTCTTTTAGTGCCCTCATACTTGCGTGCTGTGGAGAAATTCTGTTACAAGTCATGTATATTATGAGAATTTCCTGTATCCTCTCTCGTGAAATAGGTATCGTCGGTGGAAAGGATTGCCCTTCAAAAATACTAGTCTTGCATCTGATGAATGTTGACGAACTTGCTGGCGGTGTAGTAGCAACAACACTTGCATCTACTGCATGAGAAACAAGGTGGAACATATTTCTGTGCAGTACTCGTAAAACGGCACATAGCAACATGCGTAAGTCAGAGCTGAGACAAATGGCTTGGGTGCTTATTCGTCGCCGCAACACAACAATTTCTAAGAAACTCTCTTTGTCCTACACTCTGTACGTAAACGGTCGGCCCCGGTCGCCAAATGCTAGGTGTGCCAACAATGCACCACAGCCCCTCAAAGGGCTGTACGTGGAAAATAAACTAGTGGTGCTGCTCCAACCATCAGAATTTTTGTGATAGCTAACCTGAAAAAATACAATTTTATAGTAATTTCCATATATAAAGCCTATAATACAGCATTTAAGATTAATTATTTAGCTATATAAAATTTTATTACACAACTTATGCTTTTAATATACTGATGAGATTGAAAAATGAAATGCATTTAAATCATTAATATATTAAGTATGATATACACTACTGGCCATTAAAATTGCTGCACCACGAAGATGACGTGCTACAGACGCGAAATTTAACCGACAGGAAGAATATGCTGTGATATGCAAACGATTAGCTATTCAGAGCATTCACACAAGGTTGGCGCCGGTGGCGACGCCTACAACGTGCTGACATGAGGAAAGTTTCCAACTGATTTCTCATACACAACCAGCAGTTGACCGGCGTTGCCTGCTGAAACGTTATTGTGATGCCTCGTGTAAGGAGAAGAAATGCGTATCATCACGTTTCCGACTTTGATAAAGGTCGGATTGTAGCCTATCGCGATTGCGGTTTATCGTATCGCGACATTACTGCTCGCGCTGGTCGAGATCCAATGACTTGGCTACACGTCTCGGTCACCTCTTGTTCGCACTGACGGCACTTTGAACAGTGGACGTTACATTTCAGATGTGTTACGACCAGTGGCTCTACGCTTCATTCGATCCCTGCGAAACCCTACATTTCAGCAGGGTAAATCACGACCGCATGTTGAAGGTCCTGTACGGGCCTTTCTGGATACAGAAAATGTTCGACTGCTGCCCTGTCCACCACATTCTCCAGATCTCTCACCAATTGAAAACGTCTGGTCAATGGTGGCCGAGCAACTGGCTCGTCACAACACGCCAGTCACTACTCTTGATGAATTGTGGTATCGTGTTGAAGCTGCATGGGCAGCTGTACCTGTACACGCCATCCAAGCCCTGTTTGACTCAACGCCCAGGTGTATCAAGGCCGCTATTACGGCCAGAGGTGGTTGTTCTGGGTACTGATTTCTGAGGATCTATGCACCCAAATTTCGTGAAAATGTAATCACATGTAAGTTCTAGTATAATATATTTGTCCAATGAATACCCGTTTATCAACAGCATTTCTTCTTGGTGTAACAATTTTAATGGCCCATAGTGTATTAACATCGATATGAGCAAATATATTTTAAAAAAGATTGAGCAACATGTTCTTCTAAAAATCGGTATTTTAAATTTAAAAATAACTTACTGTAACGAAAAGCAATCATATTTGTTAGGGAAATGCAAGATAAGGAAATGAATGTAACATTCAGGCAAATTTTACCTAAATGTAATACAAATGCAATATTTTCCCTAACAATAAGCATTGAAATGAGTGTCAAATTATCTTAATGGGCAATTGAGGTTACTCTTCATACTGACGAAATTACTTAGTATTGCTTCATAACTTAGTTGCCTTGAAGTACCACTTTCAATACTGAGTGAAGCCGAAATATTGAGTCTGTCCTCTAATACACAGATTCGAAGCCCGTTTTTTATCAACTTCAATTTAGAAAATGACCTTCCTCCATTGCTGTTTGCAACCATAAGTGATAGGTACATTCTTAGAATGACCACGACATTTGTAAAACAATCATTGACGATTTTTACAAGGATTAGCATGCACACACACTTATTCTACCTAACGACCCTTTAAATTGCGTATCATTACATTACATTGTATTACATCAATAGTTGTTCCATAGATCACGAATACAACATTTCGTAATGGAGCAGAGCGTGTCAGTTTAACATAAGTTTTCTTTCCACAATATTTTTTTTACATTTCTTCTTCACATGTAAAAATTTGTCTATGGAGTAGAAGGAGTTGTCATACAGAAATTCTTTTAATTTTTTTTAAATGCTGGTTGGCTGTCTGTCAAGCTTTTAATGCTATTTGGTAAATTACCAAAGACATTTGTCGCAGCATAATTCATTCCTTTCTGTGCCAAAGTCAGATTTAACCAAGAATAGTGGAGATCATCCTTTATTCTAGTGTTGTAGCTACGAACTTTGCTATTATTTTTAGAGTGGGATGAGTTATTAATAATAGATTTCATAAGTGAATATATGTATTGCGAAGTTACTGTGAATATCCAGAGTTCCTTGAATAGATCTCTGCAAGGTGATCTCGGGTGGGCTTCTGCTATTATTCTGATTACTCGCTATTGTGCAATGAATACTTTTTCTCTTAATGATGACTTACCCCAAGATATGATGCCATATGAAAGCAATGAATGAAAATAGGCAGAGTAGGCTAATTTACTGGTCTGTTTATCGCCAAAATTTGCAATAACCTGATACCATAAGTAGCTGAACATAATCGTTTCAGCATGTCATCAATGTGTTTCTTCCAATTCAATTTCTCATCAATGCATACATCAAAAAATTTTGAATGTTCTGCCTTAGCAAAGATTTCTGGTCAAAGTCTATATTTATCAATGATGTTATGCGTTTACTGTGCAGAACTATGTATGCTGTGTTTTCTCAAAATTTAGTGAGAGTCAATTTGCAGAGAACCACTTAATAATTTTCTGAAAGACATTATTTACAATTTCCTCAGATAATTCTTGTTTGGTGAGTGTGATTACTATATTGTATCATCAGCGAAAAGAACTAGCTTTGCATCTTCATGAATACAGAGTGGCAAGACATTATTATATATTAAGAACAATAATGGACCCAAGATTGAGCCCTGTGGGGTACCATTCTTGATACCTCCCCAATCAGAGGACTCAGTCGATTTTTGCAGACTATTTATATTGTTAATTTCAACCTTCTTCATTCTTCCAGTTAAATATCAATTAAAATATTTTTGCGCTGTCGACTAATACCACAAGACTTAAGCTTATCTAGAAGGATTTCATGATTCACACAGTCAAAAGCTTTTGACAGTTCACAAAAAAATCCCAATCGGCGATATTCGGTTTTTCAGAGCATTTAATATTTGATCAGTCAATGCATATACAGCATCTTCTATTAAAAGTCTTTCTGAAAACCAGTTTGACATTATTTCAGTACTTCATTTTTACAAATGTGTGAATCTACTCTTGAATACATTACTTTTTCATGAATTTTGGATAAAGCTGTCAGAAGTAAGATTGGCGGTAGTGTCAGCAACAGACCTATCCCCTTTTTATGCAATGGTTTAACGATAGGATATTTCAATTTGTCTGGAAAAATGACCTGTTTCAGTGAGCTATAACATATGAGGCTCAAAATCCTACTTATCTGTTGGGAACAAGCTTTTACTATTCTGTTGGAAATGCCATCAATTCCATGCGAGCTTTTGCCTTGTCTAAACGTATAATTTTCCTAATTTCAGTGGGAGAGGTAGATCGAATTTCATTTTTATCAAATTGCATAGGTATTGCCTCTTCCATATACAGCCTTGCATTTTCTAACGAACAACTGGATTCTATTTTCTCTATAACACTTAAAAATGATTATTAAAAATATTTTCTACTTCTGACTTCTTGTTAACAAACTTTTCATTGACTTTGATAGAAACACAGCCCTCCTGCACTCTCGGTTGCCCTGTTCCTCTTTTAACAATATTCCAAATTGTTTTAAACACAGGTGCTAATCTCAGATATCATGCATATTCTAATAACTTTTCTTAATACAGTGCAGTAGTTTTTACAATGTTTTACTCATTCTAGCTATGAGATACATTTCTCTTTTCTGTTTACAGAATATTTTTATTCCTTTAGTAAGCCATGGCTTTTTCGATGGTTTCTTATGATTGTGTTTCACTATTTTCTTAGGGAATCTCTTTTCAAATATACTCACAAATATATCATGAAATAGATTAAGTTTTAAATTAGCATTAGGTTCTCTGTACACCTCATCCCAGTCTACCTGTTGCAAGCTTTCTTCTTGAATCACGCAGTCAAAAGCCTTAAATTGAAACATATAATTTCATTTTGTAGTTGACCATCTAAGCCATTTTTACAGGTCTCAACTAAATTGTGAGCTACATTAATTATATTTTCATTTAACTTAAATTTCTGTGGCGGGGACCCCATTGTGGTGCATGTCCCTAGGCTACTGCGTAGATAGCCTGTGTGTGTAAGTGAGCCCCTACTCTCTCAAGAGTCTGTCTACTGAGTAAAATGTTTCTGCTAGCGTGAGACTCATGATGGTAAGTACTTGAATTTCCCTGTCCATTAAAATTCTAGTACCAAGAAGGCTAGCAAGTAATGACATTTTATTTATTTTGCGTATACAGTAAAGCACAAATGAATCAATCTGTAGATAATGATGGAACCTGAAGAAATGAATCAAAATCTGTGCCACGGCTGGGACATGAATCAGGGTCTCCTGTATATGATTTGTCCTTTATATAGGCTGAGAAATTCAGAACACGGCGCTGCCACCTTTCGGGACAACAGTGGCTCTAACCCGATTTGCTTTTTGGGTGATATGCATACATAAAAAAAAAGTTTTGCATCACCTCGGTTCCGAGAGTTCCGGAACCTATACAGAAAATTGGAATAGAGATCAACAAAAACATCATTTCCGCCCTTTTTATTGCTCATGAAAACCACACATTTCATGCTGTACCACCATACAGCGAAACCTTCGGAGGTGATGGTCCAGATTGCTGTACTCACCAGTACCTCTCATACCCAGTAGCACGTCCTCTTGGATTGATACCTGCCTGTAATCGTCGTAGCATACTATCTACAAGTCATCAAGGCATTCTTGGTCCAGATTTTGCCACTCTTCAACGGCGACTCGGTGTAGATCCCTCAGAGTGGTTGGTGGGTCACGTCTTCCATAACAGCCCTTTTCAATCTATCCCAGGCATGTTCGATAGGGTTCATGTCCGGAGAACACGCTGGCCACTCTAGTCGAGTGATGTCGTTATTCCGAAGGAAGTCATTCATAAGATGTGCACGATGGGGGCGCGAATTGTCGTCCATGAAGACGAATGCCTCGCCAATATGATGCCAATAAGGTTTGCACCATCGGTGGAAGGAGGGCATTCATGCATCGTACAGCCGTTACGGCGCCTTCCATGATCACCAGCGGCGTACGTCGGTCCCACATAATGCCACCCCAAAACAGCAGGGAACCTCCACCTTGCTGCACTCGCTGGACAGTGTGTCTAAGGCGTTAAGCCTGACCGGGTTGCCTCCAAACACATCTCCGACGATTGTCTGGTTGAACGCATATGCGACACTCATCGGTGAAGAGAACGTGATGCCAATCCTGAGCGGTCCATTCGGCGGGTCAATCGGTACCGCGCTTCATGGTGTCGTGGTTGCAAATATGGACCTCGCCATGGACGTCGGGAGTGAAGTTGTGCATCATGCCCCAAAAGGGTGTGGGGGAGGGGGGGCTGGCAGCAGCGTAATATGCTGCTCTACAGCCTACAGAAAAGTTAAAAAACAGAATGAGAATATAAACAAACAAGAAAAACAGGGGATAAAACGGTGTCATCGTAAAAAAACTGTAAAATGGCGGAAAGTTGTGGAATTTAAAATATAAAAACACTGCGGTGACGATGCGGATGAAGACACACAGGAAGTGGACAGGCACAATGAAAAAACACGGCGACAGCCTGGTTTCTGTTCGCACGAGATAAAAAACACAACTAGCGGCAGTATGGTGGCTGTTCACAACACTGACAAGGGACGCACAACACTGAACGCTTTCTTGTAACTGCACTATACAGATGACACGGCAGCGGATGGGGGGGGGGGGGGGGGGAGGACCCGGACGTATGAGGGAGAAAAAAGGGGGAGGAGGAGAGGAAAAGAAAGAAAAGGGGAGCCGATGGAGGGAGGGGACATAGAAAAGGGTGGGAGGGGGGGCAATGATCAGGCTCTTCTGTACGTCAGATAAATCGCTCCGCTTCCGCTGTATGACAACAACTGCATTGTTCTCCGGTCCCTCCCCCTCTTCGACACGCTTGACGCGAAAGCCAATGATCATGTCCTTTTGTACGTCAGATAAATCGCTCGGTTTCCGCTTTATAACAACAAGTGCTCTGTTTTCTGATTCCCTCACCACCTGCCACCTCCGACACGCTTTAAATAGCTCTACTGCCTGTGCTGCCATCTGGCGTCTGTGAGTGCTTATTGCACGTTGACGTCGAGCATAGGCGGTGGTACATTAATACGAGTGGACGGTGTATGTAGCAGTTTGATGATACAGAACGCATGTAAGAAGTGGTAATTGTTTGGAAGAATATAGCAGTCATCGGCAAATCGCGTGAAACAATGTGGTGCAGTCTGTGAAAAAGCATAACCTGCGATGTAGGGACGCTAAACTGCTGGAGCGGACGCCGAGGTAGCTTCACAACACTACAGAGCGACCTACGACGTCGAGTGGAGGGCGCAAGCGTAAACGACGGATAATACGGGAGTGCCGTAGGCACATTGAAATACTTAACAATTTTTGAAGGAATACTCGGGCTCAAGATAGGTCGACTATTGAATAAGAAAATTGTCGAACATGTTTTATTTTTAACAGTGTCTAACATAGTGAAAAAATGGTGCACTCAATGGTAATATTATATGGTAACAGTTGGTGCCATAAAACAAAGTGGAAATATAACGCAAAAGGAATGAGTGTAGATGTCTTATTTCATTTAATCATTTGTCTACGAATCAACGTCAAGAAAAGCTGAGCTTACCATCATCTCGAAATTCACACGCAACATATTATGCGCATTTGCAGTAGAATATACATCAGAACGCTATTTAAAGATAAAGAATTTCAGTGATCGCAATTAAAGTTTGCATGTCACGGATTCTGTTACTAATATTTCATTACAGACAGATATAAAAATCCATTGCGCAAATAAGTATTTAAACATTAATACTTAAAAGTTCAAAACATGGAAAATTTCAGAAGACGGCACATTGTAGTATACCCAATGGCACCCCCATACCACAAGGCCAGGTACTAAGCCGTTACGAAGATGATGAATGGAGTCTGGATATAGCCATCATGACGCTGTACACGGAATAGGAATCGTCTGAAAAGACAACGTTGAATCTCTCCTGCGTACAAGGTTGTCGCTGGGAGCACCACCGACGGCGCGGCTCCTCATCCTGCTTCCACGTCAACGGAAGCTGCAACAATGGTCGCCATGCTGGCAGTCTCTGCTGCTTCAGACGTAGTCACACTGCTCGTCTGGATACTTCTCTCGCTGTAAATAACACAATTTTCCGACTCAACGCACGTCACTTGGCTGTACGATTGTG
Source organism: Schistocerca cancellata (assembly GCF_023864275.1). NCBI lineage: Eukaryota > Metazoa > Arthropoda > Insecta > Orthoptera > Acrididae > Schistocerca > Schistocerca cancellata. The sequence goes on from NC_064629.1 coordinate 720,799,217, forward strand.
CAATATGTCTATCCTTTCGGGCGCTAGTCGAGGACGGGCCGCTGATATACTGCGTGGTGTTGAGTATGGCCGTTGTGAATTCGTCAATTCCATATTCTCATGACCGCCTCGGAATCCCGACCAACGGAAGCAGCAGTATCGCGGAACCACGATCCACATTCTCGATGGGCCACTATCTGCCGCTGTCGAATTCCGACACGTGCTGGTACAAGTTTTTCCTTCTTATACGAGGCGTAAGAAGATTTTTTTCGCAAATAACTAACATCCGTATGCGGTTTCTGAATGAGAAACCCGCTGCGTAGTGCTTCCTTGCGTACAGAATTTAACAGTTGATGGCATTACACCTGCCTATTTTGTGCGGTTATGCTGAAATCCTGATAATCTCCACATCGAAGCATGTCAGTTTGATATTTATTATATGTTGCCTTCATGGTGTTATATTTTTGATGGCCAGCAGCGTAAATCAGAATGTTAGTGCTTTTAGCATGTCACATTTTTTTTTAAGTTTTCAGGTCGTTTAATATTCTTCTTCCTCTGTCACTACATCCCAGGATGGGACTTGGCCCCCTCGATAATTTTCCGCAATTCCTCTCTGGACTTCGCTGTAGACCTTCAGTTACGGCAATCAACTCGGGCAGTGTCTTCTCCAATCTCATCACTTCATCTCAAACTTGGTCGTCCTCTTGCTCTTCTTCCTCCAGCTTCACTGCAACAGGCTTTCTTTCCAGGATCTGTCTTATCGAGCCGTAATACATGTCTAGCCCATCTCAATCTACACAACTTTATGAACTTGACCACATCATCCTTATTATAGCAATCATAAAGCTCGTCATTCCTTCGCCTTCTCCCACTCCCATTTTCATACTCAGGTCCAAAGATTCTCCTCAATATACTTCTTTCGTGTGATCTCAGTCTACTTTCACCCTTCTTTGCAATCGTCCATGTTTCTGAACCATACGTAAGTACTGGGGGTATCAGCGTTTTATCGAGTCAGTACTTAGTCTCTCGAGATAGAAGCTTGGATTTAAAATGTCGCAGCATTCCAAAATAGCATCGATTAGGAGCACTTACGCGGGCCATAATTTCAGTCGAAGTGCTGTCATTTGCTTCTATCTTTTTTTTGCGCCCACATAAGTGAAACATTTCACTCACTCGAAAGTCGTTCCATCAAGGGTTACTGTAGGATGTAAAGGATGATTTGTACAACTTTACATATACTTGGTCTTTCCTTCATTAATTTTCAGGCCCATCTCCTCTGCCCTCAATTTCAGAGCTGAGAAGGCACTTTGTAGACCTCTAAATGTTCTAGTCATTAGGTCCAAACCATCTGCATATTCCAACAGTTGTGCGGACTTGTAGTAGATAGTGCCTCTTGTCTGGATACCCGATTCACGCATCGCTTTTTCGAGTGCCAAATTGAAGAGCAGGCAGGAGAGCCCATTCCCTTGTCTTAGACCAGTTCGTTTGGGAAACTGGGGTGATAGCCTGGATTGGACTCGCACAGTACACTTAGGGTGCCTTAGGATAACCTCTATCAAATGCACCAACTTCTCAGGCACCCGAAATTCCCGCATTGCCTCATAAAGTTTAGCCCGATTTATTGTGTCATTTGCAGATTTGAAATCAATGAAAAGATGGTGCACACCAACATTAAATTCATTGCTCTTTTCTACTGTTTGCCGGAGAGAAAATATCTGGTTAACAGTTGACTTTCCTGGTCTGAATCCACACTGATAACTTCCAATAATGTTTTCTGCTATAGATGAGAGTCTACTAAACAAGTTATTTGACAATACTTTATATGTAGTATTTAAGAGTGTTATGCTTCTGTAGTTGCTGAATTTAAATATATCTCCTTCTTGTATGCCAAACACACTATCCCCACATAACATTCTTCTGGAAACTCTTCCTTTTCCCAGATAAGGCACAAAATCTTGTATACCCTGTAATTTAACTCAACTACTTCGTCTTTCAATAGCTCTGATATTGTATTATCAATCACTGGTGCTTTATTGTTCTTCAATCGGACTATTGTTTTCTCTACTTCTCCTTGAGAGATGGAAGGGGAGACTATGGCCTCACCATCTTCTGGAAGGTTTAGGATCTCATCAATAGGGGACTCTAGAGCAGCCAACACTTCACTAAAATTTTCAACCCTACGTTGCAGTATCTCTTGATCATCAGTTAGTAATTCCCCATTTTTACTTTTACATATATTAGTACGCGGCTTAAATGTTCTTCTTTCCCTATTAATTTTCTGATAGAATTTTCTGGCATCATTTGTTTTTCCAATGGCCTCCACTTCTTCAATCTGCTTTCTTTCCCATCCCCTTTTCTTCTTCCGATGATGTTTCTTCTTTTCTTCCCTTTTATCTTCTTACCACTAAACGTGTATGCAATGTCTCAAGCATTTTCCTATAAGCCAAGTTTTTCTCATGAATTATTGTCTTACAGTCTCCATCAAACCAGGAAATTCTTGGTTGTTTTCCTTATTTTCCCAGCATTTCTTCTGCTGCCTTAATGACTACGTCCCTGCAAACACTTCATTCCTGATCCAGAGTATTACTTACACTAGGAGTGTATAGTGCAAGATTCTCAGAAGCCTTCTCAGAGTACGTTTTAGCAATCTATTCGTTTTTTAGCTTTGATACCATATACTTTCTTTAAGATGTTCTTTTTACGTTCCTTGAGTTACTTACTCGAGCTCTTAATTTCGAAATTACAAGGTGGTGGTCTAAATCGACATTAACTCCTATGTAGTAAGTTTGAGAAATGCCTGCCGTCAATAATTACATGACCGTTTTGGTTGAAGATATGCTGATCAGGGCTACACCATGTTGCTTTGTGGATTCTTTTGTGTGGGAACATAGTGCTACCTACAGCCATTTTATGTGACAGTGCAAACTGAAGACCACTGTGTCCATTATCATTTGTGTATTTATGAAGGCTACGCTTTCCTATTGCTGGACGGTAATGGTCTTCTTTTCCAATATGTGCATTGAGGTCTTCAATAATTATTTTAACATCATGCCCAGGGCACCGGTCATAGGCTCCCTCGAGGTTCTCAGAGAAGGCCTCTTTTATCCTGGTCATCTACTACTTCCGTACATGCATGTAGACTGATCAATGAATAGTTTGCGAATCGAGTCTTCAATATCACTTGTGAGATTCTAGATGTTATTCCAGTAAACCCACCCTCTATATGAAACTTCCTGGCAGATTAAAACTGTGTGCCAGACCGAAACTCGAACTCGGGACCTTTGCCTTTCGCGGGCAAGAGCTATACCAACTGAGCTACCCAAACACGCCTCACGCCCCGTCCTCACAGCTTTACTTCTGCCAGTACCTCGTCTCTCGTCATTCTGGGAACACCCTCTATATGTGTAAATTTTTGTATTATTGCGAACCCTGTACCAAATTCATGGTTGCTCTCTGGACCATGGTAGAAAATTATCCAGCTTCCCATATCAAGCATTCTGTGTACATTCCATCACATTTCCTGTAGTGCAACTATGCCTTCCTTGGTTTTATCGAGTTGTTCTAGCAGTGACCTCAGGGCCCTCGCCTCGTATAATGATCTTACATTCCAGATTCCAAAAGACATATCATTTTCCCTTTTTCGTCTCCCTTTGCCTTTCCCTTTAACACTGTTGTGTCGTTGTCCATGTATCAGTCTGACTTCTTTACTTTGAGGTTTCTGAACAGGTTTGGAGCACCAGGATTTGTTTCGGGCTTATTTGTAAGGGAAGTTGGTTTCACTACGCCTCTAGAGCCCTCCGAGCCCTATGTTGTGGGACACACTTTGTCTGGCTCCTTCGTCAAGACAATTCCGGCTTGGGTGACCCTGCCAGTAGCTACGCTACTGCCGGTACAGCTCTTGACTTCGATGGAACACGCAAGCCCTCCCACCCGGCAATCTTCGTATCGAAGCACATCAGTTTGACATTTTTTTTCGGTGCCTTCAATGTGTTACAATTTTGATGGTCACACGCGTAAATCAGAATCTTAGTGCTTTTAGCATTTCACATTTTTTACTCGTAATTTTCAGATCGTTTAATGATTCCTCTAATTCTTCATTCATACATTTCAGGTTCCATTACTATTACTCCCATTTCTCCTTCTTCTTCTATTTCTTTTAATTATGCTGGCTCATGGCACAACTCTTAAGCGTGTTTTTATTTTCATTTTCTGTAAATATCTTTTCTTTCTTTGAGCGGATCGATTTGCTGTGTTGCTTGCATTTTGCAAACTGTTTCCTTATCTTGTTGTTGGCTTTTCTGCAATTCCTCTTGTACAGTTTTTATTATTTTCTTGACATTTTGCTTCTAGCCATATTTATATTGCTTTTTTTCTCTTCGTCAAGTACTTATTTTGTATTTTCTTCGTTATGTTAACGAAATTATGTGCTCTTTACACACGGTTCCCTCAGTTCATTTTTGTACTATCAATTGTGCCCTCTGCTGTAGTTACTATTACCTATTTTAGATCTTCTCAGCTGTCGATTGTTCGACAAATGTTGTTTTTCAGCAACACTTTCACTGCATTTTTATAATTTCTCTGTTACTCATTGTATTTAATTCAATTATAGCTCACCTCTCAGATCCCAGGCTGAATTTAAAATTTCTTTTATATAGTTTGTACTACATTAAGACTGTGTTATGGTCACTGCATAATATATTATCTCCAGGATGGGTTTTACTTTGACTTGATGTCTATGTTTTTTTTCCTGTCCATAACTTAGTCAATTTTATAGCACGCCACATCACATGTTTCATCCACACGTAACATCTTCTAGTATATCCCTGAAATAACGTACTGATGACCTATAAAATTTTCTTTTATACGACAGTCGAACAGTCTTTGTTCTCTTCAGTTTATAGCTTCTGCTTTGTTTCAACTTATTTATTTATCCATTTAACCTGATCTCTTATATTCACTTCAATTTCTAGCTTCTATTTTATTTTTCTTTGTTAATTTATATATTTAACCTGATCTCTTTTATCGGACCAGGGTTTCACATATACAGTACATTTTTTACATCATAGTTACCTAAGAAATATCAATTTTTATATGACAAATAATATTAAACTACTTTGATTGTCTGTAGAGACAATGCGAATAAACATTACTGACTGTGAACTAATAGAGTTAATACCCGCAGTACTAATAAAGATAATAATAATAATAATAATAATAATAATAATAATAATACATACCGTGGAGGCCCGGGAAAAGAATAGGCCTCCGGTATGTTCTGCCAGTCGTAAAAGGTGACGAAAAGAACAAACCACTAATAGGGCTAACCCCCCTATTAGTGTAATTAGTTGGTTCAGGACAGAACTAATGAAGCCTCGGACAAGCGCTGTCATGGTCGGGGACGACGCTTGAACCCTATGCCCGTCCACAATGGTAACGACACTGCTAGCCACACAGCGAATGATTTAAATTCAAATAGAGGTGTTTTGCAGGATATGCTTCCTGCAACCACTCTAGAAGGAAAACAAAGACAGAGGATGAGATGGTCAGATGAAGTTAACCGACACCTCATGTTCTGTTATAACGAAGCAACAAACTTAGGAACCAACACAACTGGATACAGATCACAAGTATACACAACATTTATTACCAGATACCCACAATTAAAATTTTTAACAGAACAACGACTAGCTGATCAGATTTGTGTAATAATAAAAAATAACAGCATACTCCAGTCAGAATTAGAAAACATCAAACAACACGTACAACAATTACTGGAACAAAATAATGTGCAATCAGAAGAAGAAGAAAGTACAGTAATGTACTCGAACATCCCAGAGCAAACAAACAAAGAACAACACGTGTCAATTAAACAATCAGAGGAAAACAAAATCTCAAGACAGCCACCAGAACAAGCACAAATAGAACATGAAGTGACACACATGTTAGATATACACTCCTGGAAATTGAAATAAGAACACCGTGAATTCATTGTCCCAGGAAGGGGAAGCTTTATTGACACATTCCTGGGGTCAGATACATCACATGATCACACTGACAGAACCACAGGCACATAGACACAGGCAACAGAGCATGCACAATGTCGGCACTAGTACAGTGTATATCCACCTTTCGCAGCAATGCAGGCTGCTATTCTCCCATGGAGACGATCGTAGAGATGCTGGATGTAGTCCTGTGGAACGGCTTGCCATGCCATTTCCACCTGGCACCTCAGTTGGACCAGCGTTCGTGCTGGACGTGCAGACCGCGTGAGACGACGCTTCATCCAGTCCAAAACATGCTCAATGGGGGACAGATCCGGAGATCTTGCTGGCCAGGGTAGTTGACTTACACCTTCTAGAGCACGTTGGGTGGCACGGGATACATGCGGACGTGCATTGTCCTGTTGGAACAGCAAGTTCCCTTGCCGGTCTAGGAATGGTAGAACGATGGGTTCGATGACGGTTTGGATGTACCGTGCACTATTCAGTGTCCCCTCGACGATCACCAGTGGTGTACGGCCAGTGTAGGAGATCGCTCCCCACACCATGATGCCGGGTGTTGGCCCTGTGTGCCTCGGTCGTATGCAGTCCTGATTGTGGCGCTCACCTGCACGGCGCCAAACACGCATACGACCATCATTGGCACCAAGGCAGAAGCGACTCTCATCGCTGAAGACGACACGTCTCCATTCGTCCCTCCATTCACGCCTGTCGCGACACCACTGGAGGCGGGCTGCACGATGTTGGGGCGTGAGCGGAAGACGGCCTAACGGTGTGCGGGACCGTAGCCCAGCTTCATGGAGACGGTTGCGAATGGTCCTCGCCGATACCCCAGGAGCAACAGTGTCCCTAATTTGCTGGGAAGTGGCGGTGCGGTCCCCTACGGCACTGCGTAGGATCCTACGTTCTTGGCGTGCATCCGTGCGTCGCTGCGGTCCGGTCCCAGGTCGACGGGCACGTGCACCTTCCGCCGACCACTGGCGACAACATCGATGTACTGTGGAGACCTCACGCCCCACGTGTTGAGCAATTCGGCGGTACGTCCACCCGGCCTCCCGCATGCCCACTATACGCCCTCGCTCAAAGTCCGTCAACTGCACATACGGTTCACGTCCACGCTGTCGCGGCATGCTACCAGTGTTAAAGACTGCGATGGAGCTCCGTATGCCACGGCAAACTGGCTGACACTGACGGCGGCGGTGCACAAATGCTGCGCAGCTAGCGCCATTCGACGGCCAACACCGCGGTTCCTGGTGTGTCCGCTGTGCCGTGCGTGTGATCATTGCTTGTACAGCCCTCTCGCAGTGTCCGGAGCAAGTATGGTGGGTCTGACACACCGGTGTCAATGTGTTCTTTTTTCCATTTCCAGGAGTGTAGAAGAAAAATTTCAGTTGACATATATAGAATACAAAGACACAAATACAGACGTTAGACCATTCTTGCATAGACCACCAAATAACACACAAGTCGAGACAACAATAACCACTATCAACACAATCATACACAACAAAATAAATGATAATACAACTACGGAAGAGTTACAACAACTGGTTTATGTAGGGGCACTCACTACACTAAATATACACACTAGGCAGAGATAAGAACCAACCAACACACAGAAGAAACCCACAAAACCAGCATAGCAACACAGGCTACAGATCAGAATAGAAAAACTAAGAAAAGACATCAGACAGCTAACACAATTTATAAGAAATGAAATATCAGAAAAAAAAACGAAAAAGGTTAGGTAAAATCTCACAACAAGAAGCAATAGAGCAATTAGATGAAAAGAAGCAGAAATTACAAGCATTGGCCAAACGACTTAGAAGATACAAAAAAAGTGAAAATAGGAGGAAACAAAACCAAACATTCAACACAAACCAAAAGAAATTTTACCAGACAATAGATAACACACACATTAAAATAGACAATCCACCAAACATAACAGACATGGAACACTTCTGGAGCAACATATGGTCAAACCCGGTACAACATAGCAGACATGCACGGTGGATACAAGCAGAAACAGACACATACAAGATGATACCACAAATGCCTGAAGTGATAATTTTCCAACATGAAGTCACCCGAGCAATTAATTCTACGCACAATTGGAAAGCCCCTGGAAATGATAAAATAGCAAATTTCTGGCTAAAGAAGTTCACCTCAACACATTCACATCTAACTAAATTATTTAACAGTTACATTGCAGACCCATACACAGTCCCTGATACACTTACACAAGGAATAACTTATCTGAAACCTAAAGATCAAGCAGACACTGCTAACCCAGCTAAATATCGCCCCATAACATGCCTACCAACAATATACAAAATATTAACTTCAGTCATTACACAGAAATTAATGGCACATACAACACAGAACAAAATTATAAATGAAGGACAAAAAGGCTGTTGCAAAGGAGCACGAGGATGTAAAGAGCAACTGATAATAGATACAGAGGTGACATATCAAGCTAAAACTAAACAAAGGTCTCTGCACTACGCATACATTGATTACCGAAAAGCTTTTGATAGTGTACCCCACTCATGGTTACTACAAATATTGGAAATATACAAAGTAGATCCTAAATTGATACAGTTCCTAAACATAGTAATGAAAAATTGAAAAACCACACTTAATATCCAAACAAATTCAAATAATATCACATCACAGCCAATATAGATTAAGTGTGGAATGTACCAAGGAGACTCATTAAGTCCTTTCTGGTTCTGCCTTGCTCTGAACCCACTATCCAACATGCTAAATAATACAAATTATGGCTATAATATTACTGGAACATACCCACACAAAATCACACATTTGCTATACATGGATGACCTAAAACTACTGGCAACAACAAATCAACAACTCAAACAATTACTAAAGATAACAGAAGTATTCAGCAATGATATAAATATGGCTTTTGGAACAGACAAATGTAAGAAAAATAGCATAGTCAAGGGAAAACACACTAAACAAGAAGATTACATGTTGGATAACCACAGTGACTGCATAGAAGCGATGGAAAAAACAGATGCCTATAAATGTCTAGGATACAGACAAAAAATAGGAATAGATAATACAAATATTAGAGAAGAACTAAAAGAAAAATATAGACAAAGACTAACAAAAATACTGAAAACAGAATTGACAGCAAGAAACAAGACAAAAGCTATAAATACTTATGCTATACTTATACTATACTTATCATTTGGAGTAGTGAAATTGAGTAACACAGACCTAGAAGCACTCAATACACTTACACGATCACAATGCCACAAATACAGAATACATCACATACATTCAGCAACAGAAAGATTCACATTAAGCAGAAAGGAAGGAGGAAGGGGATTTATCGACATAAAAAACCTACATTATGGACAGGTAGACAATTTAAGAAAATTCTTTCTAGAACTAGCAGAAACTAGCAAAATACACAAAGCAATCACTCATATAAATACATCGGCTACACCATTGCAATTTCATAACCACTTCTACAAACCTTTAGATCACATAACATCAACAGATACGAAGACAGTAAATTGGAAAAAGAAAACACTACATGGTAAGCAGCCGTATCATCTAACACAGCCACACATCGATCAAGACGCATCCAACGCATGGCTAAGAAAAGGCAATATATACAGTGAGACGGAAGGATTCATGATTGCAATACAGGATCAAACAATAAACACCAGATATTACAGCAAGCATATTATTAAAGATCCCAATACCACAACAGACAAATGCAGACTTTGCAAACAACAAATAGAAACAGTAGATCACATCACAAGCGGATGTACAATACCAGCAAACACAGAATACCCCACAAGACATGACAATGTAGCGAAAATAATACATCAACAGCTTGTCTTACAACATAAACTAATAAAACAACACGTTCCCACATACAAGTATGCACCACAAAAAGTACTGGAGAATGATGAATACAAATTATACTGGAACAGAACCATTATAACAGATAAAACAACACCACATAACAAACCTGACATCATACTCACCAATAAAAAGAAGAAATTAACACAACTAATCGAAATATCCATACCCAATACAACTAATATTCAGAAGAAAACAGGAGAAAAAATTGAAAAATACCGCCAACTGGCTGAGGAAGTCAAGGACATGTGGCATCAGGATAAAGGTGACATTATACCAATTGTACTATCAACTACAGGAGTCATACCACACAATATTCACCAGTCCATCAACGCAATACAGCTACATCCAAACATATATATACAACTACAGAAATCTGTGATTATTGATACATGTTCAATTACCCGAAAGTTCCTAAATGCAATGTAACATATACCGTACAGTTAAAAGGAAGTCACGCTTGATCAAAGTCCGCGTCACTTTCCATTTTTAACCAGACATAACGTCTGAGAAAAGAAAGAAAGAAAGATAATAATAATAATAATAATAATAATAATAATAATAATAATAATAATAACAATAATAGTAATAAAGACAATAATAACAATGATGATAGTGGGAGATCTTGTCCCTGCCCTTGAGAAGAACTTCTAGAAAGTGACTGAAAAATGGAGTAGGACGGAAAGGATTTTGCTCTGATGGGAACGGGTGTTTCTGCCATGTTGTTCGGACAAGCGCTTTAAGGTCAAAGAGAAATGTAGGGGACAGTGTACGTTGATAAGACAGTGGAGAGGACAGAGATCTGTGCAAATCTGTGCCATTGTCTGCATACGGCCAGGGTTGCTGTGCATATGATGGTGAAATATGGTCAAAAAGACGAACACCACAGATATGAGGAACAAATGTACTCGTAACCAGTTCCAGGCGCTGTAAGCTTTCCTAAGGAAGGCCTTGCAGGATAATATCGCTGTAACCAATAATTGGAAGTAGAAGTGTTTGTACAAATTTCTTTTTCAGCTCAAGAGGGAAGAGTTTTTTATATTTTTGTGCGGCAGATTCATGCTCAGTTCAATTTAGATTTTCATCTGTTATTAGTTCTCGACTCTTTGCTGAAGGAGAGAAGTTGATATTCGTTACACTTACGGTTCAAGATGGTAAGGATTCCCGATAATTCTGGCTATGAGCCTAGAATTACCAACCAGTACCGTTTTGGTTTTGGAGGGGTTGAACTTTAACACTGTATTCTGCGCCCATTTTGACAGTGCACACAGGCAGGTATTGAGATTCTCAATAGCCGTCTTCAGGTTTATTGGCTTTGCACTTAGATACAAATGAAGGTCATCAGCGTACATTTGGTATTTGTAGTAGGACAACAAACGTGCAACGAAAAGAGTATAGAACACGAAAAGAACATAGAACCTAATACAAAACCATGGGGGACGCCTTATACTACATTGCTGGCGAGACATAATGATTGAGCGAAAACATTACACAGCACTTAGCAAGAAATTTAGGCAAGTAAAATGTCAAAGTTGACAGTGTCAAGTCTAAGAATCACATGATAATCGCCTCTAGTGTATCCATGGCAAGCTTGAGGTCATCTCTTACCTTTATTAAGGCAGATGTTGTGCTGCGATGTCTACGGAAACCTGATTGGTATTCGTCTAGTAACTTTTGGTTGTTAGGTAGTTTGTTACCCTTGAGTCGGATTTCCGCTGTTGCTCATCGAGGCTCAGTTCGAAGCGGGACTCATCACTGAAGACAATTCTGCACTAGTCAGTGAGATACCGGGCGGAAGACGTGTCTGAAGACGCCCCAAACTGCGTTGGGATTCCAGCCTGACTGTCGCTTCCCGTACGGCCCGAATACCAGGACTGATGGTCTGGGGTGTCATTTCCTTTCATAGCAGGATCCCTTTAGTTGCCATCCGCGGCACTCTTACAGCGCACAGACACGTCGCCGATATTCTACTTCCCGTTTTGTTACCCTTCATGGCAAGCCATCCTGATCTTACGTTTCAGCAAAGTAAAACTGGCTCGCACTCGACGAGAGTTTCTACTGCTCGTCTTCGTGCTTGCCAGACCCTATCTTTACCAGCAATGTCGCCCTACCTCTTCCAAATTGAGAACGTTTGGAGCATTATGGGCAAAGCCCTCAAATCATCTTGGGAGTTTGACGACGTAAAGCGCCAGTTGGATAGAATTTGGCTAGATATCCCTCAGGAGGACATCTGACAATTCTATCAGTCAATATCAAGCGGAATGACAGCTTGCATATGGGCCAGAAGTGGACCATCGAGTTACTGCGTTGCTCAGTTTGTGAATCTCTCTCTCTTCAATCAATTCTACTGATTTCCGTCCCATTCGGTTAATACCTTCGTGGGGCGTCGTTTTTCTCCCTTTGTCTTAGAGTGTATAACATTCAACTGCATAGAAAGAAATTTATATAATTCATTGCAAGAACACATCTAAAAAAAATCTTCGATGTTATCACCAAGGCGTCTAGATTTGGTGCATGGCGTTTCAACAACCACTGAACTCAGGTTTTCTTTTAGTAATTTTTGCGTCAGAATAAACTTTTCTCCCTCTGGATAACGGGGTCCCGGGTTCGATTCCCGCCAGGTTGGGGATTTTCTCTGCCCGGGGACTGGCTGTTTGTGTTGTCCTTATCATTTCATCATCATCATCATTTGTGACTGTGGCTAGATTGGATTGTGTAAAAAAATTGGACTAAAAATTGGGACTTTGTATGGGCGCTGGTGACCGCGCAGCTGAGCGCTCCCCAAACCAAACATCATCACCAACAAATTTTTTCAGCCGGCCAGAGTGGCCTTGCTGTTCTAGGCGCTACAGTCTGGAGCCGAGCGACCGCTTCGGTCGCAGGTTCGAATCCTGCCTCTGGCATGGATGTGTGTGATGTTCTTAGGTTAGTTAGGTTTAATTAGTTCTAAGTTCTAGGCGACTGATGACCTCAGAAGTTAAGTCGCATAGTGCTCAGAGCCATTTGAACCATTTTATTAACCAAATTTTTTCACAACTAAATGATGTCAAAATAATGATGATGCTAACCCTGATGCTGTTTCTTACGATGCGCACTGTAACTGGCGAGGCCGGCCGGTGTGGCCGAGCGGTTCTAGGCGCTTCAGTCTGGAACCGTGCTACCGCTGCGGTCGCAGGTTCGAATCCTGCCTCGGTCATGGATGTGTGTGATGTCCTTAGGTTAGTTAGGTTTCAGTAGTTCTAAGTTCTAGGGGACTGATGACCTCAGATGTTAAGTCCCATAGTGCTCAGAGCCATTTGAACCATATAACTGGCGAGCGGTCCGCAACAGTTAAGCGAATAGCACGGCAATAAAGGGGAACGAATCTGACGTCACTTCCGCTCAAGCACAACAGCCTCGCAACATTTACTGGAACGAGCGTTAGCATCACTGTTTACCCAACTCGCCGTGATAAATTACAACGACCGTCGCGGCGTCATTGCTGAATCGCAGTGGTGTTGTGGATTGCGTTTACTGCCCAGATAAACATTAATGCAGCGATGAAAGTAAAGTATTACAGCGCCGTTGTCTGGGAAACCGCGCTGAATAGAGCACTCTCTGTAAATGGAACGCTTCCTCCTCAGTCGCTTTAAATTCCTCTGGAGCATGTTCATTGTTTTCGAATCAAAGCTGCTCATTATACATGGTTTCTCAAACTTTAGGTGATAATGGGCCCACAACCGATTACATTGAGGTACGGAACCAATAATCGGAAATTCATATTTATTGTGTTATAGTCATACAAGGTGTACACCGCATAACAACAACGTAGCTCGTAGTAATTATTCAGAAGGACAACAGCCAGTTTCAGTGTATGCATGGCAATGGCGCATGAAGTTCTCCCACATTCTCTCAAAGACCCTTAATGTCGGTTGTACCAGGAGACAGGCAGCTTGGACCCTAGCAAGCAACTCTTCATTCGTTTCTAATGGGATTTCATACACCAAAGTCTTGACGATCGACGTGGCCATGGGGTAGGACCTCCCCTTCCAATCCAACGATGAGGTTCAGGTGCGCATGGACACTGACATGCCGCGCGGGATTAGCCGAGCGGTCTGAGGCGCTGCAGTAATGGACTGTGCGGCTGCTCCCGACGGAGGTTCGAGCCCTCCCTCGGGCATGGGTGTGTGTGTTTGCCCTTAGGATAATTTAGGTTAAGTAATGTGTAAGCTTAGGGACTGATGACCATAGCAGTTAAGTCCCATAAGATTTCACACACATTTGAATATTTTTTTGGACACTGACATGAAGTTGGCTGGTGCACTATCATGTTGAAATTACATCCTTTCGCGGACAGCAAGGGGTACAATCTCCAAGAACTGCATGCGCGATTGCAGTACATGCACTGAAATTGACGGTCGTCGCGTTGAACAGTTACTATGAGCTACATTGTTGTTATACGGTGTACGCTGTGTAGCACAGTAAATATGTGTTTTCTGCCATTGGTTTACTATCTCTGTATAATGGGTTGTGGACTCACTGTCACCTGCGCCAGTTTGACGCAAAAGGTTTGAGATTCCCTGAATAAGAGTGAGATTAATACTTGCGAGTGTAATATTACGTTTGTGTTGCCATGAAAGTATAAGAAACCTGATGACAACAAATTGTTTATCCCTTTATGAAAGCATTTAGGGCCACCAAGTGGTCTGGCAGACGGACTATAGTGTCACATGCCCTCACTTTATAAGCCATTGAGGAGATATCTGCATTTTAATGTGGTGCACAGGCGTACAGTATTTCGTTCCTGAAATGTACGCCGCTACCTCGCGACCTCTTGACCGTCAAATTCCCCAGATGAACGTCCTTTAGAACCAGTATTTGATTTACCTATATCAGTATAAAACTGCTTGGTGCACTGATTTCTGCTAATCAAGGAAAAGTGACAAAAATACCAGTAACAAATAATACAGAAACGCAAACTTCGAATGACGGTATTCATATCCTCGGCGATGTTGGTTTTATGGGTCTGAAACATATTTCTGTGCTAATGTTTCGTCTTCCACTGCGGGAAACATCCTCAGCGACTATAAAGACGTAGTTACTTAAATTACAAACGTAAACTTATTTAGATAGTCGAAACGGGCAACTCTTTATGGGTAACCGCGCAACTGTCGAGTTGTGATGTCAGCCGACCGCTCCAAATGTGCCGGAGTGGTGCCGACGTGAGCGATGGAGCTTGTACCGCAGAAGAGTTGGCACTGTTTGCTTTATTTAGCACCGAGACCCACAGTTTATCTAATTTCAATCCTTCTGTTCTGTTGAAGTTGCAGAAATTAAAAAAAACACATTAACAACTTAAAAAAGAAGCTGTAATATTCTGTACCACTACTGAGCAACTACCATGCCAACTGTTGCATGGTCTTCAAAATTATCACTAATCTTCTGAATTTTTCCCAACTTACGGAAAACAGCGAATATAGACACTTAGAAGTAACAATCGGATCTGGCTTACAAAAAAGATAAGAGGTCGAAGAACTATGAGGGTTGTCCAGAAAGTAAGTTCCGATCGGTTGCTAAATGGATACCACAGTGAAAATCACAAACATTTTATTTGCAAGAGTTAGCTACACTTTTCTGATACTTCTCTGCATAGTCACCCCTCCGACGTAGACATTTGTTGAGCGTTATACCAAATTTCCAACACCATCGTCATAG
Source organism: Schistocerca cancellata (assembly GCF_023864275.1). Classification (NCBI taxonomy): domain Eukaryota; kingdom Metazoa; phylum Arthropoda; class Insecta; order Orthoptera; family Acrididae; genus Schistocerca; species Schistocerca cancellata. The sequence goes on from NC_064629.1 coordinate 720,814,789, forward strand.
AAGACAGCCGCTTGTGCTTTCCGATAATTCTCTATGCTGGTGTATAGCGCGTAGCCTGCGCCCAATTGTTGTCTTCGTATCCAGCGTTTCACGTGAACAGAGATGATACTCAGGACGAGCCAATTAGGGCTGCGTTGTGGGTGATCGAACACTTCCCATCGAAAAGGCTGCAGGAACGTCTTCACTGCCCCTGCAGACTGCGGCTGAGAATTGCCATGACGAAGGAAGTGCGTGGCAGTTGTGTTAGGTGGGCTGCATTCATTAAGGCGAAGCCTCTCAGCGGCCCCTCCTACTTGGCGGGAGACATCGTTGTTCTAGGCACCTTTACTCGCTCACAGAGCGCTCACAACTGAAAAGAGCCTCTTGATGCGATCGACGGTCATACTAGAGACTCTACGCAAGACATCTGTGCAAAGCTTTATCGGGTTTTCACTGTGGTGTCCATTTCGCGACCGATCGGAACTTACTTTCTGGAGAACCCTCGTATATAGGGTGTTTAAAAAAAGTGTCACATTTGCCTACAGGTGTTGATCAAAACTAACAGTAAAGCTCCTGTAATGACATATCTGGAAACCAAAACCTGCTGAGATATGGGCCAATCTCTCCTCTCATACTCATCTGTATCTTACGCAGAAGAAGACACTATAGGCAGTGCTGCATGTAGCTATCACGCATCCTGATACAATCTTCAGTCCTTCTTCGAAGTGAATCACGCACTCTTCTGAAAAGACCTGGCTCCATTCGAATTCCGTTACATGCATTTTTCACACACTGCTGTAACGTCTGCACGTTGTCGATGGGGTGGGCATGCACCAGTGCCTTTAATGTCCCCATAGCCAGAAATCCAACGGATCCAAGACCGGTGAACGAGGAGCCTACGCTACCAGGCCCACTTGACCAATCCTTCGTCCATGAAACCCCGTCGTGAATAGACCACAATCGTTGCCTTTTCACAAGCATTACGTCCTCTAATAGCGGTGGTAATTTATCGCGCAGAAGTCGGCGATACACAGTATCTGTTAATTTGTTTGATAAACTGTATGGTGGTATGAGTCTGTCACCGATAACTCTCACTCATATATTGATACTTAATCGATCCTGACGTCTCAACTCCATGATTACTCAAGGAGTTGTACCTGCCCGCACGTGCGTATTGAGATAATTTACTGTGATGGCTTCACCCCCAAATACTACACATCACTTGTTACAGGTAAAATGCCCCAGATCTCAAGAAGTATACTATTAGACATATAATTCCGTAAATTGTTCTTTATGGTTTTATCATTACTACCTCCTGTATGCATATGTGACACATTTCTTAAACACCCTGTATAGACAACCTACAATAGTGAGCGAAAATATTATGACCACTGCCCACCGCATGGTTGAATGCCTTCTGGTGGTGTTGGGGACATTTGCCACATTAAGGAAACAATGTAAGCGGAAGAGAGACGAACATGCAGTCATTATAGAGCAGATACTGGCCGCAAATGCAGACGTCCACTGATATAAGTGGTTTTGACAAAGGGCACATGTTGTGGCAATGCAGCTGGACACGAGAATCTAAGAAACGGTGAAGCTGGTCACCTGCCGATGTACTACTGTCGTGAGCGCCTGTGAAATGTGGTTGAAGAATGGTGAAATAACGAGTATGCCGTATGGTATTGGACGACCACATATCATCACAAGACAGGGATGTCGGAGGATCCCCCACTACTTAATCCAGGACAGGCAGCGATCTGTGACAGATCTGATGACAGAATGCAATGCTGGTGCAGGCACAAGAGTTTCGGAGCACACCTTTCAAAGGCCGCTGTTGAACATGGAGCTCCACGTCACACGATCCCTATGTGTTGACCGAATGACTTCATCAGTTATGATTGCAGTGAGCACAGCATCACTGAGTTTTCACCTTATCAATAGAAATAAGTCGTCTGTTGAACGAATCGCATTTCTTGTTACACCAGGTAGATGGTTGGGTCCTTACACGCCGTCATCCAGGCGAATGGCTGCACGAAACATGCACTACACCACAGATGCTGGCCGGTGAGGGCAGAATCATGCTATGGTGTACATTGAGTTGGGCTTTCATGGGATCTGTGGCGGTAACCGATGGCATCATGACAGAAGTGAACTACGTGATCATTAGGGCCCGGATTTTAATGACATGTCATATTTTTTTCTGAACTATAGGGTGAATTTTAGAACAATTTATACACAAATCTAGGCATTTTAGTGTCGAAAAATGTATTTTGATTGTGCATATAAAGTCATATTTCAACAAATTTTAGTAATAGGTCATATTGTGGCTAACTTTTAATATAATAGGTCATATTTCCGTCAACTTTTGCCAGAAATGCATATACCGTTTTTCTCGTATCTTACGGGACACACGAACAAGAAAATGAATATGTTGCTCACGAGACAATATTTAACGTGCTATTATGAAAGATAAACAGATAAATTAGTACACAGCTTTATTTCTCAGGACTGTAACAGAAAATCGGAGTACCACAACAGTCGTTTCGCGAACATAAAACACTGTTGCGCAGAGTCGACAATACGCTCTCAGAGCCAACAAAGGCAACTTCTGCTGTAATCATCATCGCAATCGCACAGGTGTTCCCAGTAGCCAGTTTGAATACAGCCTTTGCCTTGTTCAACATGCCTAAAGCAAAGTGCTCCAACAGCGCGAAGTTGCGAGGATATGTCCGAGAATTTGGAGAGAAGTTCTTTAGTACTGATGGGAAAATATTATTTCGTAAACTGTGTGAAGTTAAAGTTAGTGCAGAAAAGTGCTTTAATTTGCAACAACACTGTAATACCGCTAAACACAGCAGCTGTGTGAAACGAAGTGCTGAAAATAACAGCAGGCAAACGCTGTTATTTGAACAGACAGGTCAGTCGTCAACCGTCAATCATTCTGCAAGGATTTGTGTGAGATGATGGTGTCCTGCAACATCCCATTGGAAAAGGTGAAGAATCCACGCTTCAGACGGTTCTTGGAGAATTACACAACACATCCAGTTCCAGATGAATCTACACTGAGAAAGAATGATTTATCCGTATGCTACAAAGATGTGCACAACAAAATACGAATTAATATTGCTGAGCAAAAGATCTGGCTGTCGATAGATGAAACTATGGATATTAGTGGGTGATATATTGCAAATGTTGTTGTTGGTGTTCTAAAATTTGATGGTACTGGTGTAAAAAGAGACAACTTTATGCTGCTTGTAACAGATGGTGCTTCATATATGGCTAAAGCTTCAGATTCTCTACCCCAGTATGGTGTGCGCCACTTGCCTTGCACATGCGTTGCACAGAGTTGCCGAAGAGGTGCGATCAAATTACTCTGACGTGGACAAATTAATTTCCTGTGGCGAGAAAATCTATGTGAAGGCTCCGCTACGGGTGCAGAAATTCAAGGAACAAGCACCTTCAACGCCCCTCCCACCTAAACCTGTTCTTACACGATGGGGTTTTTGGCTTAATGCTGCTGAGTGTTACTGCACCAACTACACCCAAATAAAGACAATCTTCTGTGAGCTTGATAGCGATGAATCAAGTGCTATCAAAATTGTGAAAGAAGTTTTTACAGGTACATTGTCTCGAAACTTGGCATACATCAACGCCAATTTTTCAGTGATATCAAAAGCCATCAAACGACTGGAAGCTGTTGGCACTCAGCTATTTGAGGCCCTGAGTATTGTGCAACATGTGCAGAGTGAGTTGGGTCGAGCTCATGGTCATGTGGCTGACAAAGTGAAAACCAAATTGCAAAGTGTTCTCCAACGGAATCCTGGACATTCTACACTGCGCAAAATTAGAGACAGTTTTTCAGGGAATGCCGCAACATTTGAAGATACTGAAAAAAGCTGAACTCCAGTGACCTGGCTGCCTTCAGATACGCTTCAGTGACGTCTTGTGAAGGGGAGATAAGCATTTCCAGGTAAAAAACTATCCTCAGCGACAACCGTAGATGTTTGACAATGGAATACCTGAAAATGCACCTTGTGATCCAGTGCAACTTTGCAGATACTGAAGATTGACATACGGTATTAAATAATGTGAAACGCTTCAAATACTACACTCCTGGAAATGGAAAAAAGAACACATTGACACCGGTGTGTCAGACCCACCATACTTGCTCCGGACACTGCGAGAGGGCTGTACAAGCAATGATCACACGCACGGCACAGCGGACACACCAGGAACCGCGGTGTTGGCCGTCGAATGGCGCTAGCTGCGCAGCATTTGTGCACCGCCGCCGTCAGTGTCAGCCAGTTTGCCGTGGCATACGGAACTCCATCGCAGTCTTTAACACTGGTAGCATGCCGCGACAGCGTGGACGTGAACCGTATGTGCAGTTGACGGACTTTGAGCGAGGGCGTATAGTGGGCATGCGGGAGGCCGGGTGGACGTACCGCCGAATTGCTCAACACGTGGGGCGTGAGGTCTCCACAGTACATCGATGTTGTCGCCAGTGGTCGGCGGAAGGTGCACGTGCCCGTCGACCTGGGACCGGACCGCAGCGACACACGGATGCACGCCAAGACCGTAGGATCCTACGCAGTGCCGTAGGGGACCGCACCGCCACTTCCCAGCAAATTAGGGACACTGTTGCTCCTGGGGTATCGGCGAGGACCATTCGCAACCGTCTCCATGAAGCTGAGCTACGGTCCCGCACACCGTTAGGCCGTCTCCCGCTCACGCCCCAACATCGTGCAGCCCGCCTCCAGTGGTGTCGCGACAGGCGTGAATGGAGGGACGAATGGAGACGTGTCGTCTTCAGCAATGAGAGTCGCTTCTGCCTTGGTGCCAATGATGGTCGTATGCGTGTTTGGCGCCGTGCAGGTGAGCGCCACAATCAGAACTGCATACGACCGAGGCACACAGGGCCAACACCCGGCATCATGGTGTGGGGAGCGATCTCCTACACTGGCCGTATACCACTGGTGATCGTCGAGGGGACACTGAATAGTGCACGGTACATCCAAACCGTCATCGAACCCATCGTTATACCATTCCTAGACCGGCAAGGGAACTTGCTGTTCCAACAGGACAATGCACGTCCGCATGTATCCCGTGCCACCCAACGTGCTCTAGAAGGTGTAAGTCAACTACCCTGGCCAGCAAGATCTCCGGATCTGTCCCCCATTGAGCATGTTTGGGATTGGATGAAGCGTCGTCTCACGCGGTCTGCACGTCCAGCACGAACGCTGGTCCAACTGAGGCGCCAGGTGGAAATGGCATGGCAAGCCGTTCCACAGGACTACATCCAGCATCTCTACGATCGTCTCCATGGGAGAATAGCAGCCTGCATTGCTGCGAAAGGTGGATATACACTGTACTAGTGCCGACATTGTGCATGCTCTGTTGCCTGAGTCTATGTGCCTGTGGTTCTGTCAGTGTGATCATGTGATGTATCTGACCCCAGGAATGTGTCAATAAAGTTTCCCCTTCCTGGGACAATGAATTCACGGTGTTCTTATTTCAATTTCCAGGAGTGTATGTAGAAATAAAAACATTGTTTTACTGTTTCGATAGATGATCTTTTCACTGTACTTCGTGTTTAGAAAATAAAACATTCAGACATTCAAAAAATAGGTGCAAATGAGCCACAAACCCTACAGAAAGAAAGAACTATACTTACAATATTTTGAGGAGTGAATTTTGTATTCCTTTATGGTGAATAAAAAATTAAATAAACAAACAAGAATGCTTTAAGTAAACTTCTACTAAGTTATATTTTATTTTTTAAGGTCGTATTTATATAAGTTTTATGTCATAAATGCTTGCATATTTCACTGTTTTTAGGTAATTAAAATCAGGGCCCTAGTGATCATTATTGCGGAACACCTGCATCGCTTCGTGCTTGATGTCCCCCTTACGGCAATGACATCTTCCAGCAGGATAACTATCCGTGTTGCAACGCCAGAGTCGTTCTACAATGGTTTGAGGGGAATTATTGTGAACTCACATTGATGTCTTTTCCAGCAGATGTGCCTGATCTATACCCAACGGAACGCTTGTCGGGTGCCAGCTGCGTGCATGTGAACCACCACCCCGTAATTTGTAGGAATTGCTTGACCTGTGCATAGACATCTGGTGCCACATACTTCTGCCAAGCAGTATCTCTATTGAAACTTCATGGCAGATTAAAACTGTGTGCCCGACCGAGACTCGAACTCGGGACCTTTGCCTTTCGCGGGCAAGTGCTCTACCATCTGAGCTACCGAAGCACGACTCCCGCCCGGTACTCACAGCTTTACTTCTTCCAGTATCTCGTCTCCTACCTTCCAAACTTTACAGAAGCTCTCCTGCGAACCTTGCAGAACTAGCACTTCTGAAAGAAAGGATACTGCCGATACAGCCTGGGGGACGTTTCCAAAATCTCTATTGTAATGTGTTTGAAACGTGGAACAACACGCTATTAAGCCGGCCGTAGTGGCCGAGCGGTTCTAGGCGCTTCAGTCTGGAACCGCACGACCACTACGGTCGCAGGTTCGAATCCTGCCTCGGGCATGTATGTGTGTGATGTCCTTAGGTTAGTTAAGTTTAAGCAGTTCTAAGTTCTAGTGGACTGATGACCTTAGATATTAAGTCCCTTAGTGCTCAGAGCCATTTAAACCAACCAACACGTTCTTAAAGGGGTGGTCATAATCTTTTTGCTAGATTTCAGCTCGATGGCTAATGGAAGATTACTGTTTTACACCACTAAAGCCTTGTAATACGAATATCGTGTTGTAACAGTGAGGTAGGCGTGTGAGGTGTGAGAGTGGTGATGAGCTTACCTTGGTGAGCAGCACAGGTACGGTGAGCAGAGGAGCCAGCAGCCAAATGGCAAGCACTGCGCGTCGGCAGTTGTGCAGCGTGCAGTAGGAGCGGGATTTCATCGGGAACACGATCACCAGGAACCTGCGCACGTCCACGATAGCGTTACACATCTGCACTTCTGAGATTTGCCTGGTGCTCTCGTTTGGAGCACGCATTTAAGAAGCAGGACTTAGGATTAGTAGCTCGTCGCTGGTGAGGTCATCAGAGCGGAACAAAATTCGGGTTGGGAAAGGTCAGGAAGGAAAATCGGCCTTGTCCTTTCTAAAGGACCTACTCCAGCATATGCCTTGAGCAACTGAGGCAAACCAAAAAATAACTATGGAATAGTTCAGAAAAAACAGAACACCTTGAACGACAAGAGGTAGGACGTTCATATTCACAGGACATGTACGTTAGTACGAGGTGCATTCAAGTTCTAAGGCCCCCGATTTTTTTTTCTCTGGACTGGAAAGAGATAGAAACATGCGCACTGTTTTAAAATGAGGCCGCGTTCATTGTCAATACGTCCCAGAGATGGCAGCACCGTACGGCAGATGGAATTTTACCGCCAGCGGCGAGAATGAGAACTGTTTTAAATACTTAAAATGGCGACGTTTTCCTTACTTGAACAGCGTGCAATCATTCGTTTTCTGAATTTGCGTGGTGTGAAACCAATTGAAATTCATAGACAGTTGAAGGAGACATGTGGTGATGGAGTTATGGATGTGTCGAAAGTGCGTTCGTGGGTGCGACAATTTAATGAAGGCAGAACATCGTGTGACAGCAAACCGAAACAACATCGGGTTCGCACAAGCCGGTCTGACGACATGATCGAGAAAGTGGAGAGAATTGTTTTGGGGGATCGCCGAATGACTGTTGAACAGATCGCCTCCAGAGTTGACATTTCTGTGGGTTCTGTGCACACAATCCAGCATGACGACCTGAAAATGCGAAAAGTGTCATCCAGGTGGGTGCCACGAATGCTGACGGACGACCACACGGCTGCCCGTGTGGCATGTTGCCGAGCAATGTTGGGGCGCAACGACAGCATGAATGGGACTTTCTTTTCGTCGGTTGAGACAATGGATGAGACATGGATGCAATTTTTCAATCCAGAAACAAAGCGCCAGTCAGCTCAATGGAAGCACACAGATTCACCGCCACCAAAAAAATTTCGGGTAACCGCCAGTGCTGAAAAAATGATGGTGTCCATGTTCTGGGACAGCGAGGGCGTAATCCTTACCCATTGCGTTCCAAAGGGCACTACGGTAACAGGTGCATCCTACGAAAATATTTTGAAGAACAAATTCCCTCCTGCACTGCAACAAAAACGTCCGGGAAGGGCTGCGCGTGTGCTGTTTCACCAAGAAAACGCACCCGCACATCGAGCTAACGTTACGCAACAGTTTCTTCGTGATAACAACTTTGAAGTGATTCCTCATGCTCCCTACTCACCTGACCTGGCTCCTAGTGACTTTTGGCTTTTTACAACAATGAAGACACTCTCCGTGGCCGCACATTCACCAGCTGTGCTGCTATTGCCTCAGCGATTTTCCAGTGGTCAAAACAGACTCCTAAAGAAGCCTTCGCCGCTGCCATGGAATCATGGCGTCAGCGTTGTGAAAAATGTGTACGTCTGCAGGGCGATTACGTTGAGAAGTAAAGCCAGTTTCATCGATTTCGGGTGAGTAGTTAATTAGAAAAGAAATCGGAGGCCTTAGAACTTGAATGTACCTCGTATGTTCTGCAGAAATGATTAGCACTGCAGTCACCTCGGTTCAGCATGTGTCCTGCTTCTTAGTAGGCACAGGATCCGCCATTGGCACTGATAACTTGTTCCATGCCTCTGCAGCTCGTGGTCTAGTGGCTAGCGTTGCTGCATTTGGATCACGAACTCTGGGATTCGATTCCCGGCCGGGTCGGGAATTTTCTCCGCCCGAGGACTGGGTGTTCGTGCTATCCTGGTCATTTCATCGTCATTCGGGGAAGCTGTGAGACAGAACAGTGAAAAGATTGGAAATTTGTATGAACACTGTTGACTTCGCAGTTGAGCGCCCCACAAGCCAATCATCATCATCATCATCATCATCATCATTATCATTGTTCCATACGTGATGGCATCGACGCGTGTAGGGTGTGAATGGTGTGCCGTGATATAGCCATTTATGCTGCATTCACATGGTTCTGAAGTTCATCTGTGGTGGTTGGCATTGGGTCCTTTCGCCATACCCCACACATTTTCGATTAGTGACAAGTATGGTGTGCCAGAGCAAAAGGCTGACATCTTGTGAAATCAAGAAGGCATGTGCTCGTACAGTAGCGTGTAGTCGTGCATTGTCTTGCTTAAAAATGGCGTCTGGGATGCTGTGCAGAAAGGGTATGAATACGGTTTGCAGGATGTCATTAACGCAGGTCACACTGGCCACAGTGCCCTGGACACGCACGGACTGTGATTTGTGGTTGTACCCAACAGCACCCCACACCATAAGGCTCTGAGTTGGCGCTGTTAGTCTTGTGCGAATGCAGTCACTATGATGCCGCTCTCCTTGTCTGTGGCGAACCAAAACGCGGCCATCATTTTCAAACAAACAGAACCTGGATTCGTCAGAGAACACTATTTGATGCCATTCCTGTCTCCAGTTACGTCGTTCCATACGCCATTGCCGTCTAGCATGTTTCTGCACATTCGCCAAAGGTATGGCAGAGTAGTGGACGCCGTACACGTAACCCGTGCTGTAATAAACGGCGACAGACTGTCACCCGTGAAGTGAACGATGTGTTACTCGTAAACTGCTGCGCCAGTTCCGACGAGGACGCAGATCTGTCCTGAAATGCAATTCGAATGAGGTGTCGATCTTCTTGGGGGGGGGGGGGGGAGGGGGTGCGTGGGCGGGGTAGGGGGGGCGGGGGCGGGAGATGGTCTGGGTGGTGCGACATGGCTACTCTTGTTGTGTTCTATGGCCTTCCATGAACCATTCTGCACACACCCGTTGCACTGCCGAAACACTTCATCCCATATGAGCAGCGGGCCGTTGTGACCGAGCGGTTCTAGGCACTTGAGTCCGGAACCGCGCTGCTGCTACGGTCGCAGGTTCGAATCCTGCCTCGGGCATGGTTGGTTCAAATGGCTCTGAGCACTATGGGACTGAACATCTGAAGTCATGAGTCCCCTCGAACTTAGAACTAATTAAACCTAACTAACCTAAGGACATCACACACATCCGTGCCATGGATGTGTGTGATGTCCTTAGGTTAGTTAGGTTTAAATAGTTATACGTTCTAGGGGACTGATGACCTCAGAAGTTAAGTCCCATAGTGCTCAGAGCCATTTGAACCACACGAGCAGCAGTTTCCCGGGTTGATCCATTACATTCTCTCATGCCAATAATGCGCCCTGCTTCAAACTCACTGACGGTACGATTCGCGCATGCGTCTGCGTGGCATTCTGCGCATCTGCTCAAGTCACTCTGATGCATTAGGTTCAGTTTACAGCGACAACAAGAGCCGCAGGCACATTTTACCGGTAGGTGGTGTTGTGCTGCGATATCGATGTTGACCTTGAACCCGCGGGCCGATATGGTTCAAATCCTAATCGTTTCTGCAGACCATACTAATGTACATATCCTGTGAATACGAACGTCCTGTCCTAGTCTTTCAAGGTGTTCTGTTTTTTCTTTCTGAAAATGAGTGTGTTTGCAGGAGGCGGTATGGTATTATTTTTACTGTGGCGTCAGTAAAAATAAAGTAAAAGAAACACCTTATGTCACTGTTGTCAAACATAAAATGCCTTAATACTATTAAATAATTTTAGCACAATGTCTATACTCATGTTACATGCTGCTATGTGAAGTGCACACTGTATGCACTCCACATAGCAGCGTGGAATCTGAATACAGACCGTGAACTAAGATTATTTAACTGTTTTAATACATTTTACTTTTCACAAAAGTGAAATAAATTGGGTCTTTATTTTATTTTTATTGATGGCACGGTAAAAATAATACCATAAAAGTTGCAGAAAATAATTTTTTGTTGTCTGATGATCATCTTTTCTATCCAACCTTGTGGCGGTTACAGGTATATTTTATCAGTAGCGCTTGGTGGTTCATAAATATGCCTTTCTTCAAATATTCACAAGTTATGGAGAACCGCTTGAACAAAATTTCGCAGTTTAACGGAATTCAGCAACTTAACATTAGATAGGGGTTTCAAGTATGATTTTCACATTAAATACAGATTAGACATAGTAACAATGGACAAACACAATTGCCGTAAGGAGCTAGACATAATAACTCAAATAGTAAAAAATAATGGACACCAAGAATCTGTAGTTACAAAACTGAATAAGAAAATCTAGAAAGGCATAAACATAAAAAATCTGAACCAGAAGTAAAGCATTTAACACCACACAAATCCAGTGGCACACAACGCTCACCAAAACATGCACACCAACAGCACCGCTACTCACAACAAGCACACGACACTAAAACTCAGCATACAAGCTGGTACACACTTACAAATGAAAACAAACTGGTAAACGAAGTTGGCAACATACTTAAGAAAAATGAACAAAACTAACTTACCAAAGTAATAGCTCAATACAGACATGTTTAAGAAGGAAGATGGCACTGCATATATAAAAAAAGTTCTAGTATTTACCAAATTCAGGATAACAGCTGTGATGTCATTTAGTTATAAAAGACTAGCAGAACATTTGAAATAAGTTTTAAAGAACATAAAAGAGCATGGAAATACCACACCAGCTTTCAACATTTGCAGAATACCTCCGACAAGGAAACCAGCACCCTTTCACAACAGAAAAAGATATTAAAACAATAAGATTCAGTAACAAGAAACATCTCTTAACATTATAAGAAAGCTGTTAAATTCAAACGGCAGTCACAGAAAAGAAACACATAATAAACGCCAAACAAACATTAGCAGCCAAACGTTATTTAATGAAATAAAACATATAGTAGATAAACAGCAACCCCCTAGCCACCACAAAAATAATATTACAGACATAAACACAAACACACGTACACACTCACGCACACTCACACAAGTTAGGACATAACGCACCACCCCCTATTGCTTATTTAAAAGAAGTAGTGCGTATACTCTTCCACAACTACCAAAATAAAACAAAAGACGATCGCATCCCGCATCATCAAAACAAAGTAAATGAAAAGGAAAACATATTTCACGTCAGTGAAGTGCAGTTTATAAAAATGGAACACATATGTGTAGAAGAATATTAGGAATGAAGTAGGAAACAAGAAAACCTTGAGAAATAATAATAATGTAAGATTTTATTAGTAGTAATTTAAAACATGAGAACTGTTTACGATCGTGGCAAACAGATTTGTAAGAAAAACCATATTGTTACAGTGGCAACCGAAGATGCTTTAAAATAAACCGAAACGCGTATGTCTGTATAGGACTTTTATGATTGTCACATAGGACGGTTTGTAGCCTATGTTACTTGTGTAACTGTGACTGCGGAAAAGAGGCCGAAAAACGAAGAAGACAGCTGTTTTGCTCACTGGTGAAGCTTGTGAATAGTTTTCTTCGGCATGATTTACCATAGGAGACTAAACATCTACAGTCACATAAGGGGGCATGCACTGATGTCGATACTACGGTACGCTCTGTAATTGAAGGTTATTCTCATTTGACTGCATCGGTTTTAAAGAATCGCAGCTTAAGGTGGCAGTACTGAATAAACTAAGTAGGACACATGTAAATTTGCTGTTTACTGTCGTAAGCAATAATATTTCTGAATGGCTGTAAAATGAACCTAATTTCACAACCAGTTGCAGTTCTACAATCTGACTATCATCGTCGCGAATTGTGTAGAACACGAGTGTGTTTGATTTCTGTGTTTAATTTTCATAGTAACCACAACAAATTACAACACTTTTTTACTCTTCCTGGCTGGATTCTGTAAGAATTAACATTCCGTATATGAAAGATTTCCTCCGGTTTTAAACTTCGATCTGACACCAATTTCATGCTTCTTATTCGACCTCCACTCATTGCGACATCTTTAGTGTAGTTTATAACTTCTGAATATTTTGAGGCGAGAACAGATGTAACCGTTCCTTGTTTCTGGAAAGTGGTTGCAGTGGATTATCTTCGCTGTTCTGTGAATTGTCACCTTGTTCAAAACGTTCTAGATGATATTACACATTGACGTAATGGTATATTTCATCAGGAATAACACCAGGTTTTTGCCTTTTGCCTTTTCTAAATACACTCCTGGAAATGGAAAAAAGAACACATTGACACCGGTGTGTCAGACCCACCATACTTGCTCCGGACACTGCGAGAGGGCTGTACAAGCAATGATCACACGCACGGCACAGCGGACACACCAGGAACCGCGGTGTTGGCCGTCGAATGGCGCTAGCTGCGCAGCATTTGTGCACCGCCGCCGTCAGTGTCAGCCAGTTTGCCGTGGCATACGGAGCTCCATCGCAGTCTTTAACACTGGTAGCATGCCGCGACAGCGTGGACGTGAACCGTATGTGCAGTTGACGGACTTTGAGCGAGGGCGTATAGTGGGCATGCGGGAGGCCGGGTGGACGTACCGCCGAATTGCTCAACACGTGGGACGTGGGGTCTCCACAGGACATCGATGTTGTCGCCAGTGGTCGGCGGAAGGTGCACGTGCCCGTCGACCTGGGACCGTAGGATCCTACGCAGTGCCGTAGGGGACCGCACCGCCACTTCCCAGCAAATTAGGGACACTGTTGCTCCTGGGGTATCGGCGAGGACCATTCGCAACCGTCTCCATGAAGCTGGGCTACGGTCCCGCACACCGTTAGGCCGTCTTCCGCTCACGCCCCAACATCGTGCAGCCCGCCTCCAGTGGTGTCGCGACAGGCGTGAATGGAGGGACGAATGGAGACGTGTCGTCTTCAGCGATGAGAGTCGCTTCTGCCTTGGTGCCAATGATGGTCGTATGCGTGTTTGGCGCCGTGCAGGTGAGCGCCACAATCAGGACTGCATACGACCGAGGCACACAGGGCCAACACCCGGCATCATGGTGTGGGGAGCGATCTCCTACACTGGCCGTACACCACTGGTGATCGTCGAGGGGACACTGAATAGTGCACGGTACATCCAAACCGTCATCGAACCCATCGTTCTACCATTCCTAGACCGGCAAGGGAACTTGCTGTTCCAACAGGACAATGCACGTCCGCATGTATCCCGTGCCATCCAACGTGCTCTAGAAGGTGTAAGTCAACTACCCTGGCCAGCAAGATCTCCGGATCTGTCCCCCATTGAGCATGTTTGGGACTGGATGAAGCGTCGTCTCACGCGGTCTGCACGTCCAGCACGAACGCTGGTCCAACTGAGGTGCCAGGTGGAAATGGCATGGCAAGCCGTTCCACAGGACTACATCCAGAATCTCTACGATCGTCTCCATGGGCGAATAGCAGCCTGCATTGCTGCGAAAGGTGGATATACACTGTACTAGTGCCGACATTGTGCATGCTCTGTTGCCTGTGTCTATGTGCCTGTGGTTCTGTCAGTGTGATCATGTGATGTATCTGACCCCAGGAATGTGTCAATAAAGTTTCCCCTTCCTGGGACAATGAATTCACGGTGTTCTTATTTCAATTTCCAGGAGTGTATTTTTGTATGTGGTACTTTAATACATACACACATAAGTGAGATGTTTGTTTTCTCTCTGCGTCAAAAACTTCGCACAAACATGTCACAAACTTTATGACCTAATGTTTTCTGCATGGTCGTAAGTGCATCACAATATGGACTACCGTTGTCGGTATAGACTAACTGTTCTGCATGCATTTGTCCTCACTTCAACATCTGACCTGCTGCCCAGGGGAAAATAAGCATTAATGGCTTGCTCTTGACACACATACACACATATGTGGAAGTACCAACCGACCAAAAGTGTATGACTTGTAATAGCTACAATATTTGGTCTGCAAATGATGTAAATACTGATGTAATATTATTCAGTACACTGTCCTCAGGCACCAATAGAAATATCTGCACCTACCTGTTACAAAATGGCTCTGAGCACTATGGGACTCAACTGCTGAGGTCATTAGTCCCCTAGAACTTAGAACTAGTTAAACCTAACTAACCTAAGGACATCACACACATCCATGCCCGAGGCAGGATTCGAACCTGCGACCGTAGCGGTCTTGCGGTTCCAGGCTGCAGCGCCTTTAACCGCACGGCCACTTCGGCCGGCTACCTGTTACACTCTGTATATATAAAACAAAGTACATGTGCAGGGTCTCTTCATAAACCCCTGCATGTATTTTAACCAAATTTAGCACAGAAACGGCAGGTCTCACGATTATCAGCTCTGTGTGATTTATAAACGCTTAGCTCCAATAGGAGTGGAGATATGGGGATATTTTTTCAGACCCTGGCATAAGGGCTGTCCTGCACAACATGCATGTCGTGTGGCAACCGTTTCAGCCTGCCAAAATCAACCTGCTTTGCAAGGCAACCTGCATGTCAGGGGCAAGAAACAGTTTTATGGGCTCCCTCGTGTAAGCTGCTCTGAGCGACAAGTGTGTTGCGTGGGAGTAGTATCGGCCTGCTTTATCAACCTGTTTTGCATGGTGGCCTGCAGGTCAAGGGCTAATAAATGTTTTAAAGCCCCTGAAATATAGTTTGCCCTGCATGACATACATGTTGTGGGAGCAGAACTGGCCTTATCGAACTGTACAACATGGGCTACATGTGCTGATGAGCATGGCCGGGATCAGGTTGTTATGGATAGAGGAGCAGATGGACAGATCGTAGTGGAGGAGGAAATGGACAGGGAGAGAGGAGGAAGGGGAGATGCATGAGGCAGGTGGAAAAAGAAGAGTGGGATGTAGAGATGGAAAGAGAGGGGGGGAGGAGGATATCATCAAAGGGAGGGGAGGAAGAAATGGTCAGTGAGAAAGGTTGGAAGAAATGGACAAAGAGGAGGGGAGGAGGAGATGAAGGGACAGAGAGAGTGGGAAGGAGATGAAAGACAGATAGAGGTGGGAGGATGAGGTGGACAAAGGTAGGAAGTGGTAGACACAGAGAGGGGTAGATGAGGTGTATTAAATATATGTGTCGAATGCATGCGCTGGTGAAATCGCGGGGAAAAGGTTATTTATCCGATAAGGACTGACAGATCGAAGGAACAAGGAGGTGAGTTTAGCGACCTGAAACCATTTTCTGAAGACCCCATGTGAAGGGATACAGTTGGAGAGGAAAATACTACTGTAACACCGCTTGGGAATGACGAGGTATCCCATGTTCTGAAATAGTGTCATATATTCATATATTTATACTTATGACTCTATGAACGTAATGTCAAACGAGATATTGTTTTGTCGGCAAAATATCGCCCCCACTAATAGAAGACTTTGGAAGCAGTACTAACTGATAAAATTAGAATAAGACAGAATGGAAAAAATATGAATGTGGTAAAGGAACAGGGAGTCTACGTAAGTCCTCGTTGCAATAGACGTGGAATGAATCTAAGAATCGGCGAACGGTGTCAGCCATGTTGTGTCGCAGCTAATCGCCATCCCAGGCCTTCCATCTACCGGTGGGGAGTGTGTAGCAAGTAGCTGGAGCCTTTCGGGAGAGAAACTACTTTTGCGCTCGTTTTCCTTACCACTGAACTGCTCTGTGCTTAGTTACACATCTCAGTCATCCAAACGGCCTCACAGTACCACACAATATGCAAACCGACCACTGAGTAGACAGAGGGTTCGATCCGCCAGACAGTAAAGCTCCTAACTGACAAGCATGAACTTTGCAACCTCTTGTGACCAACAGGCACAAGGAGGACAGAGGGCTTGAACTTAGAGAAAGTCTACAAGTACTTCATAAGAGCACACGGACGCATCTGCTTCGACCGCAAGGAAACTACACCACAGTGTTTCGCTTCCACTAAATATCCATCCTGAAGATAACACAATTAAACTTTATGAGGAGTCCATCAATAGGCATATAATTTAGTAGGCTTCTGGACGGAGTAGAAGCGGATGTACTCTGTCTCCAGGGACAATATATGTGTGGTCGAAAAATCTCAGGGCTCCCGAGACATTACATGACAGTTACAGCGGACAAAGACGCAAAGACTGCAATACTAATAACAAACACGACTTTCACGGTAACAAAGGTTACACAGCACATAGCCACAACTGAAATCACTCGCGGTCGCGATACAGGGGTTATGACATCGATGTACCCACAGTATTCGTACAACATTGGACCTTTCGCAGATCTAATCACAGATGTTGCTCAGTTTTATGTAGGGAGAAGATTACTTATACTCACAGACATTAACGACCACCCTACGCTCTGGTATGCTGTAGTACAGATACTAGAGGATAAATAATAGTTGACATCGTAAATGAGTGCAACCTCTTTGTATTAAACAAGGCAGGCAAGGCATTAACATTTTGTGGTAACGCTAAATGAGTCAGTAATGTAAGCATATCACTAGCAAACAAAAACTCACTAGCTCACATAAAAAATGGGAAGTGCTTGACAAAGCAACACACGATGACCACAATGCCATAATCATTCACACTGACACATACATGAACACACACACTGCGACCTCACAATATCAGCAATTACTTCTACGTAGGCCCAATTGAAAACACAGGTTTTAACAGACTTACTCCAAAGAGCGCAGTCAGCAGCCATTCCACAAGCGAACGCCGTGGTCTACACAGCTGACATGACTATGGAAAGACTCACGTGACAAAAGAAGATACTACCAAAGAGCCAAGACAGCACAAGCCAGAATTGAACCGTATCGTGACACGGAACAAAAATACAAAAAAGAGCTAAATAGAGCAAGACAAGACCGTTGGGACAAGTTTGTTAAAGTACAACGACAAGACAGCATATGTGAAAAGCAGTTTAAGTTACAGACAGAACGAATTAAGACGCCAACAGTTCTGTCAACATTAAAAGGGCAGACTGTACAATGACATGGGGCGGGCGATGCCTGACAGAGTATCTGATGAGCAAGCTCCTCCCTGATGACGAGCAAACACACGATCATTAACACTATATCAGTCTATGTGACCAAGTGAACAGTTTTTACTCAAATGACGGAGTTACCATCCGTTTCACCCATGAAGAGGTAGCGCTAGCGATAACTAGGCTTAAAAACAGAAAGGTGTCCGGCTCGGATGGAATACGTTCGGAAACTCTAAAAAATACTATCACATAGATTACCCCCCCCCCCTTTTTAATGGAAATGCTAAATGGTTCGTTACTACAAGGAAGAGTCTCTGCTCTTTGGAAAACAGCCAACGTGGTCATTACTAAGAAATCAGAGGAGAGGGATCCAACTGATCCCAAAACATACAGGCCAATCTGCCTCCTAAACACATTAGCAACGGTACGTGGGTGGCTCCTCTGCAGTCGACTACAGTCACACAGGCAGCTTTATGGGCTAATTTCACAGCGGTATGGTTTTAGGGCAAAGATCAGTCGACGATGCAGTCAACCTTGCTTTTGAAGTAATATACAGGTCAAACGATAAATACGAGGGTTGTCCAAAAAATAAGTTCCGATCGGTCGTGAAATGGACACCACAGCGAAAACCCGATGAAGGTTTCCTCAGGTGTGTTGGGTAGTGTCTCTAGTACGACCGTCGACCGCCTTAAGACGCTCTTCTCAGTTGTGAGCGCACTGTGACCGAGTAAAGGTGCCTAGAACAACGATGTCTCCCGCCAAGTAGGAGGGGCCGCTGAGAGGCTTCGCCTTAATGAATGCAGCCCACCTAACACAACTGCCACGCACTTCCTTCTTCATGGCAATTCTCAGCCGCGCTCTACAGGGGCAGTGAAGGTGCTCCTGCAGCCTTTTTGATGGGAAGTGTTCGATCACCCACAACACAGCCCTAATTGGCTTGTCCTGAGTATCATCTCTGTTCATATGAAACGCTGGATACGAAGACAACACTTGGGCGCAAGCTACTCGCTATAGACCAGCGTAGAGAATTATCGGAAAGCAAAAGCGGCTGCCTTCTATGACGATGGTGTTGGAAAATCGGTATAACGTTTCGACAAATGTCTAAGTCGGAGCGGCGACTATGTAAAGAAGTATCTGGAAAGTGTAGCTAACTCTTGCAAATAAAATGTTTGTGATTTTCACTGTGGTTTCCATTTAGCAACCGATCGGAACTTCCTTTCTGGACAACCCTAGTATCTAGTTGCAATTTTAACCGACATCCCAGGTGCTTTAGATAACATTTGGTGACCTGAGTTGTTCGCTTTGTTGAGGGAGATGCAACTACCAGCTGTCCTGTACAATAGCTTAATAGATAACTGCAAAAATAAGACAGCAGAGTGGGAAGCAGGACACCAGAAAGTAGTATGTGGGTGATAGGGCAAACGGAGTAACCAGTACTTACTTATTAGTCATTGTATCAGTGAACTTATGAGTACACTTAGAAAACAAAATTACACAACTTCTCTTAAGCATAAGTAACTCAGAATAACGGCAAACAGAACAGTATGTCTATTACTCAAAGAGGCATTAAAACGGAACACAATTATTCAACTGGATAGCATTAACACTAAGAAGAAAAAAGCAACACGACATTTCGGAATACATATTGACGAACGACTTACTTTTGTACACATCAGAATGACAAATGATAAAGCGGCGAAACGAATGCACGATCTTGCAAGACTACCTTGAGGACACTACGAATTTATCACAAAGCTCTCTTTGAACCCGTAGCATACTGTGCAGCAAATGCATGGGGTACCACCTGTGTCTAGTGACCTATAGAAACACAGTGAGTCGAGAAAAGAGCAGCATACTAATCAGAATGTCGAGCGATTTTGGCACCACACCAGCAGAAGCCTTGTGTGTGGTTCTGCGGACTTGGTCCAATGTCGTCAATGTCAGCCAGAGAGCAGCGGCATACTGGGTTACGACGGGCGGACAACAAGTTGCGTGAGATAACAGGGGTAAAAATTGTAGACCTGCATCAACTAAACAGCTGGCGCCTTGACATTTAGGAATGGGAGTGGAAGACGACCGACAAAGGCCGTCGTGCTTTCTCCTTCTTCCCCAATTCACGGGAACGACTGAAGTTGAAGAATGCGGATCCGAGCCGTGGCATGGTTTACTTTTTGTCCAGCCACGGCCCGTACCAGCACATCTGAACCGTATGGGTCTCATCCAGAGGGCTACCTGCGCTTGCGGACGTATGGGTCACCTGAACGCGTGGCATTACATTACAACAGCCTGACACACGGAAGACCTGTAACAGAAAACGATGACTTAAAGAAATGTTACGCGACCCAGACAAATGGTGTGCTCAAGGCACCATCGCTGATAAGGTTTCAAGAACACTGCATGAAGCCTACAGACAAGAATATTCATACTGCCGATCTGGAACCGGCACACGACAACAGAATCCTTGGGAGGACACAAATTCAGATGGAGACACAGACATTAATATAGAAGAAGGCACAGAAAATGACAAAAACACAATAACATCAGATACAGATAGACTCATAACGTATGTAGCGTAACGCCTAAAATACATAAACATGGTGATAAGAAATGCAGACATAGCACGTGCTATGTCAAGTTTCTAAACTGCGCCGGCCGTTGTGGGCGAGAGGTTCTAGGCGCTTCAGTCCGGAGCCGCGAGACTGCTACGGTCCCAGGTTCGAATCCTGCCTCGGGCATGGATGTGTGTGATGTCCTTAGGTTAGTAAGGTTTAAGTAGTTCTAAGTTCTAGGGGACTGATGACCTCAGATGTTAAGTCCCACAGTGCTCAGAGCCATTTGAACCATTTTCTAACCTGCACTTTAAACATGATACCTAAACAGTGTAAAGGGTAATGACTAACGTAAACAATGAGGAAATCATTGCATATAAAGAATACGCTAAAGGGGAGGCGAGGCTCGAATTTTAAGTTCCGAGGCTCCCCTGCCAACTATGGCATCGGTTAAGGAAAACAGACCATGCTCAAAAACATACAACATAACAGCACAGATGCAACATGCAGAATTGAGTCTAGATACAGTAACACAAAATAGTGCAATGAATATGCCCTATATAAAAACTTAAAATATGTAATAAGTAGTACTAATTCGCAGAGAGTAGAAACAAATACACACAGAATCGCTCATGATGTATTTCATTTAGTAATACACTGCACAAAAAGGTACCACTTTTTCGAAGCCCCGTAATTTTCGGCCATTGCGACGGATAAATTTCATGTGGGGTGTAAAGTGGATTTATGATGTCATATTAGCACCAAATTTCACCATGATTCTGCCCAACACCACTTGATGGAAAATCGTCACACCACCTCTCATCCACATTTTACCTCTTCTTTTGACGCCTCTGCGAGGGATGTCAGAACCGCGACGCCCAGCGTTGACATCAGGGTTTTCTTATGGGTGTCTGGAACCATTTTACTGCTACGGTCGCAGGTTCGAATCCTGGCTTGGGCATGGATGTGTGTGATGTCCTTAGGTTAGTTAAGTTTAAGTAGTTCTAAGTGTAGGAGACTGATGACCTCAGATGTTAAGTCCCATAGTGCTTACAGCCATTTGATCCATTTTCTTATGGGTAGCTGAAGAAAACTTTTCAGACATACCGTCGCTGAGAATCGACACAAAATCCCTCAGGAGGTAGCATAAAAGGCATCAGTAAAACCATTCCTCCCCTGGGGCGCTGATTCCCGGCGAAAACGACAGTTCGCAGTGCGACGAGTATCAGGACGACGTTCTTGACAATAGTCCACACTGCTAACACTCCGCGGCCGATTCAGCGCTTGTCTGACGCCATCGTGGGACTGCAACCGCACTGAACGTGATCTGAACCGTTTTGCCTGTAGTGCAACCGCACTATTTGCTCTGATATACAGAGTGGGAACACTAGGAATTGATCAAAACCATTCGACGCAATTTGAAGGTGATCCGAAGCAGCAAAGGGGGTTTACGCTTTTCCAGCACTCCTGCTTCACGCCATCCTGTGGCGTTATCAGTGAGGGATGCAACGTTGACGTGTGCGTGAGTAAAATGGCAAAGGGTTTTTCTAAGACCCGCCAGTTCGTGACACTCTCTGTGACACACAAGCACCTTTGTTGAGAACGTTAAAAATGTATCTGTGAGAGATATTGACATCCGGTCCGTTGAATGGCGCTGTCTGCTGCTCTACCACCTGATGGTAGGCAACCCCTCTGACACCCCTTAGGTGTAAATTTTACACTGTAAAACGATAAACTGGTAGCAAAGATCGCACGAATTCCTTTTATTCCATGATTACCGGTTTCGGCGAAACTAAAGCCACCATCACCGGATCTAGGGAGGACATAAAACACTATAAAAGTGGGCTTCGATTCCACTTGTAAAACATGTATACATATAAATTTAGTTACATACCTTAGGACACATACAGGTTACAACATCAAGGCAAACAATGGCGATATTAATAGTTGCCTATAACACGCAGGCCTTACAGAATTGTCGTAAGGCGTCCAAGAGAGATGACATTATAAATGTTAAGCGTCTCCATCACATACAAGCGCAAGCTATGTACTATCGCAACTCCAGCTCTGTTCTTACACTACAGGCCGAGTCGCGAGATGGCACTAGGTGTCGCTAATAGTTCCAACCTGTATGGCAGAGCAAAATTTGCGGTCGCACTACACCCCAAAGGAGTCAAATAACGTTCAAAGGGGTTGCAGCCCCACTATATCCTCAGAGTAGGGTCGAGTCGAGTCGTACGGACTGGGGGGGGGGGGGGGGGTGGAAGGGGTGTCAACAGTGTCGAACGTTGTCAAGAACGTCGTTCTGTTGCTAATTGCAATGTGAACTGTTGTTTTCGACCGCGGGAAACTACGCTCCAAGGGAAGGGGTGGTTTAAGAACGTTCAACATCGCAGCGCGTCAGCAACCGTTGGTTAATATATTAAAAAACTAGAAACCCGCCTCGATTGCGAAAAAAGCACCTAGTGTTAACCTAGTGGTTTTTTGACTTTGTACATATGTACTGTTTGAGTTTTCCTTTTTTTTCGTTTATAAATGTATAGCTATGGTGTTCTTTTAATCATTGACTAAGGTCTTCTTAAGCACTTGTGGGTTTTATTGTTCTGAAGAAGGTGTAGTTATCTACGCCGAAACCTAGGTTAACACTAGGTGCTTTTTTTCGCAATCGAGGCGGGTTTCTAGTTTTTTAATATAAAAAGGGGTGGTTTCATTGACGCCCTTTATGCGACCATCTGAGAGCTCTTTGTCACGAGTCTGTGCGGCGGCGTGTCTTAAACGTATTCCTTGGCCACTCATAAGAAAACCGCGTAATTTCAACGCTGGGCGTCGAGGTTCTTACCTCCATCGCAGAGACGTCAAAAGAAGGGGCGGTGACGACCTTCCAATCGTGCGACATGTCCACGATGGCATCGGGCAACATTGTGGTGAAATTGGGTCACTACCATACCCTACGATTCACTGAACTACGGAGCTGTGGCCTTTTTGTCGCATATGTCGACCCTTGCTTTTTGAACTGTCGCCGAGCCCGAGGGTGACGTCGCAGATCGCCACGCTTTTGCAGCATTACAGAGGAAGGTTGTAGGCACCTTTCAGACAAATTTCAAACTTATGCGTGACGATGGTAGACAGTTACGGAATTTCGAAAAAGTGATACTTTTCAGCGCATTGCATAAGAGTATATAATTTTATGTAGTACTTCAGGTGATATACGCTCGGTATATCTGCCGAGGACCTCTCAGCTGGAATAGCAACAACACGAACCATAATTTTTATGTTATATTTTGCTTTAACACTAAAAGAAAGTCTCCAGATCCTCCCTTTCCTGTCTTTCCATTGTTTTCTTTTAAATTACTTCCATTTATTATTTTACACCCTCCGATTGCTTCAACTAATTTAATTTTCTTTGCAAGTCATTGTTATTACTCTCATTTTCATTGGTCGAAGCAATCATTGCTAGTAATGTGGAACAATGTATTATTGCATGTAAAATTGTAAAATGTACGGCCTGCATTTAAAATATTAGGTAGCAGGTTTTTTAATGTGTAATAAATAAAATGAATTGAAACGATACTTTCGCGCAATTTCTTGATGGCAGAGGCGCTAGGATCAAGTACCCTGATTTACGTGCGTAAATGGGAGCGCTCTAGCCATTGCAGGTGTTTTCTGATAGAATCAATTAAATCCGTCTAGCAGAAACTTGAATAAGTAGAATTCTAACCGCGGTAGCGGGAGTCCTTGTTTCCCTAAACCTTGGCCATTAACTGACAGACCACAACTCTCTGGGATGACCATACTTGTAAGGCCAAAACAAATCGTAACAACTTGACGTTTAGGGGAATTTTCTTCAGTGATATTGAATAAATGAATGTCAATACACTATATCAACTTTTATGACATTTCTCCCCTCTATGAATTATCTCCTTTGGCTAATTTTTCAGTAATGTATGGGCAAAGTAAAACTAGCCCGAAAAATCTTTTGTGCGCCTTAAGGTGGGCAACCCAGCTGACCAGATCTGATATAAGTTCGGATGCCTATCTTAAGGTGCACGAAATACTTTCCTCTCCAGTTTTATTTTGCCGACGTTGAATTAGGGACGCGACCGGCTTTAACGATCTCCTGCCGGTGTCTGGTAAGCAGCCCAGCTCACTTACCTGTTCGGTAAGTTTTTAACTGCTTGTTCTACTGTTTCTCACATATTTACGCATTAGATTTACTGAATACGAAACCTAACATCTAACCTTCTCATAACGGAACAATGCATTTCCTCATACTCAAAAACAAATGTAAATTATGTATAGACGATTTACACCTGAAAATGGACATACAGGGTGCGGAATGCATCGTGCAACTTAATAAAACACGAAAAACTTTGTAACTGAAGGCGTTTTTATTCAAACTGTCTTTGCGAAAGTGTTCTTCAAAACTTACATTGAACGATTAAACTTTCATTATACACGGAATTGATGTCCATTATCAAGATTGGTATGAGGTGTGGAGCATACGAGCACGAATACACTGTGTTCATCATTTTAGTTAGAACTGACAATTTTAAGAGGAAAAACATAAACTAAATTATATTGCAGTGGTATGGAGGTTTTGTCTTACTGAAAGGAAGACAAACGTATGATTAAACAAACAACAGAATATGCGGAGTACACGAGGAATCACAATAAAATAAATATACTCACGGAATAATGGAGGTATAGAATGGAACAGATAGCGTGGAAAGAGCTGAAGAAATGTGAGGCGTAAGTGAAATTTAAGAGACAGGCATACTGCAGAAAATTCACAATTTTGTGCTTTTAATTTCTATTTATGAGGTTGTTCTAAGAAGAAGGGACAGAAGAATCGATTAACACGATGTGAAAAACAGTTTTTCGGTTCTCTTGATAGCAATATGTTACTCAACTTATTAAAAGAGTTGGGACTACATGACAAACAACAGTAATAATTAAAGCAACTTTAACGAAAAAATATTAAAAGCAAAAATTAAGAGAGAACTGTTACAAAATTTTGAAATAAAAGCAGGAGAGAGCTAAGGAGACGGCTTGTCGCCCCTGTTTTTTAAGTGTGCATTAGAAAAAATGGTTAGAAAATAGAGGAAGGCCACAAATACTAAGGAATATGCGGGATGAATAATAACGGAATAAGTAAAGAAATCTTTGACTTACTAAATAATTACAAGTCCAAAACCATGTGGCTGAGAGAAGTAGGAAGACACACCGAAAATGTGGGTGTCGAAATTGACGCAATAAAAACAGAACACTGTAAAGAAGCAGTAAAAAAGGTAGACTTTCGAGACAGGAAAAAAAAACAAGAACTGGAAGAAAGTGAACACAAGAAGAGAACGGGAAACATTATGGAAGAATGAAAGAAGTGTGGTCTAAAAAGACGGCAGTTGAAAGTAAAGAAGCAGAAACAATGCTGATTTGTCGTACCCTCAAAAGGGCTATTCGAAATTATAAAATAATAACAATAAGGAGATCACTGTGTTTTCCTAAGGCAGTGTGCCTAGTGCGTTAATACGAGGGGCATCCAAAAAAGCGTTATCCACAATTTACCCTGTTGAAATAATTTTATTGACAATGTATAATGCTTCTGTTAGTTTTCTGCACTGTCGCTCTGTGTTTCTAAGCAGTTTTGGTAATGTGACACATGTTTTTCCAAACCATTGTTGTAACATGTTGAATTCTAAGTTCGTAACTATCTGATCACTGTCGACGTGATTTCATCATCAGTGTTAAAGTCCTTGTCTCCAAGATCACCTCTGGATTGGGGGAACATATGAAAATCTCTTGGGACAAGCTCAGGTGAATATGGAGGATGCGAGAACACTTCCCAGGAGAATCTTTCGAGCCAACGTCGAACCATGTGAATGTTCATACAGCCTTTTTCAGGCCGGTATTACACTATCAGATTTCTTTGTCAAAGATTTGATCAAATATTCGTAAAATATATTTGACAAAGATCTTTGTTGTGGCGCTAAAAAGGGGTATTACACTGTCATCATATTTTTCGTCAAAGATCAAGATGGCTGACAACAACAACTTGTTATTAACCGCAGCAGTTGCATGTACCACAATTGCACTGTGTGCACATGTGGAAGAGAAGTGGGGGAAAAGGAGGAAACGTACCTGGGTGAAGCCGTGAGTTTTACGACGACACGATAAAAGCATTCAACAAAACTTGTTACGTGAGCTTATAGTGGAGGAGATCAAGTCGTACATCAATTACTTAAGAATGGATGAGCATAAATCTTTGTATGTACTCAGTGAAATGTATCCTCATATCACAAAACACAATACTCACTTAAGAACTGCTATATATGCAGAAGACAGGCTCACTGTAACACTCTGATTCCTTGCTACAGGAGAGAGTTAGGTTAGGTTGGGTTAGGTTAGGTCTCCAATCGTCTTAATCTGTTTTTGTATTCAGGATGCCTCAAGTTGTAAAGCGCCTCATCAGCTTTTATTTATTTAATTTTGTAGTTGTTGGTACACACCAATTGTATTTACTGGCAATTTTTATAAAAACACTACAGATGATAGAACGCTGCAGCGATGCTAGTGCTCCACGTGGTAACATGTCACATTGCAGTGAACAGAAGACAAGCGACTTCTTTGATCAAATCTACAGCGAGGCCCTAGATTTGATCGAATATTGGACGACATTTGACAAAGTTCCCTATTACACTGGCCTCTCGGAGAGAGGGTTGGCCGGTATTACACTATCAAATTTCTTTGTCAAAAATCTTTGTCCAATATCTTTGTCAAAGATATTTGATGGTGTAATAGGGAACTTTGTCAAATGTCGTCCAATATTTGATCAAATCTAGGGCCTCGCTGCAGATTTTATCAAAGAAGTCGCTTGTCTTCTGTTCACTGCAATGTGATATGTTACCACATGGAGTGCTAGCATCGCTGCATTCTGTCGTCTGTAGTGTTTTTAAAAACATTACCGGTAAATACAATTGGTGTGTGCCGACAACTACAAAATTAATAGAGATGTATGAAGCTGATGAGGCGCCTTACAACGTGAGGCACGCTGAATACAAAAATGGATTACGAAGATTGGAGACCTGACCTGACCTAACCTAACCTAACCCTCTTCTGTAGCAAGGAATCGGAGTGTTACAGTGAGCCTGTCTTCTGCAGATGTAGCAGTTCTTAAATGAATATTGTGCTTTGTAATATGAGGATACACTTCATTCAGCACACACAGAAATGTATGCTCATCCATTCTTAAGTAATTGATGTACGACTTGATGTCCTCCACTATAAGCTCACGTAAAAAGTTTCGTTGAATGCTTTTATCGTGTCGTCGTGAAACCCACGGTTTCACCCAGGTACGTTTCCTTTTTTTTCCCCGCTTCTCTTCCGCATGTGCACACAGTGCAATTGTGGTACATGCAACTGCTGCGGTTAATAACAAGTTGTTGTTGTCAGCCATCTTGAACTTTGACGAAAAATATGGTGACAGTGTAATACCCCTTCTAGCGCTACGTCAAAGATCTTTGTTAAATATATTTGACGGAATATTTGATCATATCTTTGATCAAATCTTTGACAAAGAAATTTGATAGTGTAATACCGGCCTCATGGACAGAAGTTAGCTCCGGGTGGATATCAACCATGGAGATAAGAATAGAGGGAGACGCCGTGACGTCACAGCTGTGAAGCTATGTGAAGCCGAGGGTAGCCATCTCAATCCGACCAAAACATTGCTGCTGTAAGCTTGTGTGCATAGGCTTGTCGCTCGATTTTGGAAGGATTTTGCGCTATTATGGTGACTTGTGTGGTGTTCGGATGTACGAATCGTTCTGATTGTGATGCGAAATCGAAGAGAATAACATTTCATGTGTAACTTGTCTCGTTAAGTGTGATTTTACAACTTCATTGTGAATCAACGTGTGCTACATCGGTACTTGTACTATAGCGTGTTTTTCTGCTGTTTGATTTTAGATTTCCTAAAAATGAAAGTCGGAAAGCTCTGTGGGAGAATGCCGTGAGGAGGAAGAATTGGCGTGCGTCTAAATGGAGCACTATATGTTCTCAGCATTTCCGAGAAGAGGACATAGACCGAACTTCCCTTTCAACAGTAAGGCTCCGAGAAAATGCTGTACCATCAGTTTTCCCTACACACCCAAAACATTTGCAAAAGGTATGTTAATTCAAAGAATTAAATTCTTAGTTTTCAAGTTCACGTTTCAGTATAATACGTACGTATCGTCGATAATCGAAGTGTTGAGTAACTCACTTTGTCTTTATCATGTACCAAATTAAAAGCTAACACTACATTAACTGGCGTAAAGTATAGGCCTAAACAGGACACTGTGTAGATTTGGCATTCTGTGTACCGTATTTCAGTAAATATTGGTGGTAATGAACAGTGTTTCCCAGTAGTGTAACGTAACTGAAATGTCCCAGTACGTATTACAAACAAGATGTATTTATGGGGCTTTGGAGGGAGGGTATAGCTAACTTAGTTTTCAGTTTCTATTATTTAGTTTGTGATACACGTTTATTACTGAATTAACAAAATTGTATCCTTTACATTGAAGGCTAGCTATTCGTTATATTACATTAAAAACTATTTTTAATAAGAAGAAACGCGGAATTTCGCCTTTACGAGATTTTATTTTAAACAAAAACTTTGAAACAACCAATCTGATGACGTTACATGCGTATATTGTGCAATTAGCGACTGTAATACACGCAGCGCTATAGCACACTGGCAATGTTTTGGTCAGAGTGTCATGGCAGCGAGCCACGCCCCCATGGCTTCAAAACGTAGTACGGCTGGGATACGTAGCGCCATCTCCCCTTATTCCTAGCTCCATGATATTAACAGTGGATTGTTTATCGCTACGCACAAGCGGACACACTTTTCAGTGGTAACTCCTTGCTAACTGGCAACGTACTGCGGTATGCACTGTAAGCCGATGTGAGCGTTGTCGATCGATACCAGTCGAACTCGGCGACCCTCACATGTTACGGGTACAGTTTATTTTGCAGATAAATAGAACAGGGAAATTTAGTTATTGGACGACCCAGGTAGTTTTTATTCTCGTGTAGCGGGCAGACGACAGCGTTTCAGCGTGGAACAGAAATTGCGCGGAGCGAGGTGCGGGGACTGGCCTTTCGATGGTGACGGCGGCGAGGTTGAGCACGGAGGCGGCGGCGGACAGCGAAGCGGCGTACTCGGCGGCGCGGCAGACGGCGCCCGCCGCGTCCCAGCTGGCCACGAAGTACTGCAGCAGGTCGAGCGGCGCGTGCAGCAGCAGCAGCAGCAGGTCGGCCGCCGCCAGCGACGCCAGGAACAGCGACGTGGCGCTGCGCCGCGACGCCGCCAGCACCAGCGCGTTGCCCGCCACGCCGCACACGAGCGCCGCCGCGTGCCAGCCCACGATGTGGAAGAACAGCGAGTTCAGCTTCCACGGCTTGAGCATCTCGGCCGGGTCAGCCATGCACACGGTGGCCGCCGGCTTGCCGGGGCAGGACGCGTTCCACGCGCCCATCTGCCCCGCTCACGGCTGCGCCGCTCTGCACACATCCGCACCCGCACCACATTACTCACATCTAGCCACTTTCCAAATTTACTCGTATGACCGACTATCGACACTATAGTTTCGATACCCGTAGTGTCGGTATCGATACCTCGTATTCCATAATTTTGTAGTATGGGAAGAAATACACTGATAGAAAAAAATTGCAGCACCAAAATATAATTAAAGTAAAGTAATGAAATTTCGGGAATGCATTTGTCTAGGTAACATTAACCCTTAACCCGAAACATCTCTGAAATGTACGTAACTAGAAACATGCATTCTCTCAAATGGTTCAAATGGCTCTGAGCACTAAGGGACTTAACATCTGAGGTCATCAGTCCAAAATGGTTCAAATGGCTCTGAGCACTATAGGACTTAACTTCTGAGGTCATCAGCCCCCTAGAACTTAGAACTACTTAAACCTAACTAGCCTAAGGACATCACACACATCCATGCCCGAGGCAGGATTCGAACCTGCGACCGTAGCGGTCGCACAGTTCCAGACTGAAGCGCCTAGAACCGCTCGGCCACTCCGGCCGGCACGGTCTCTCAGACCACCAAATATTTTATGTCACAGAACTCCACATAAGTTGACAGAAATCAAGTAAATAGTCAATTAATTCATGTTATAAGTAAATTTAATACTTTTCAGCCCATATAAACACTTTTTCGTTTAAATTATATAAAATAAACACGAAATATCACAGGTACGTGCAGTCAATCAGTCTCAGATTTCATATGATTTTAATCACTGTTATACCAGACAATATATTACTAAATATAAATAAAATATCCCAGAAAATGTAAAAAAAAGATAATAATGAAATGAACTGAAATATTAAATCATATCTCTTTTGCACAGTCGACACACATCTTTCTGCTGCATTCCAGGCAAACTGGGTGACCACATTTGATGCACTTATACGCCGTTTTCCTCTTCTTGGACGCAGGGCACTTCATACAAGTCTTCCTTTTGTCCATTCTATCACTTGGTATGCCTTCGCTTGGTAGCTGAATGTCTCCCAGAACTTTGTGGATAATTTACTTGATATTTATAGGTAAATTTTGAATTTCCAGGCACCTTCTTGGATGTGGCTCTATCAGCTCCACGGCCAGACTTTTACTGAATTTGAGACGAGTTAGCATGGGGTTTTCTCTGTAGCACAAATACAGAACTGTTCACGCAACTGATGTTAACAAGTATGTAAGACTGCCATTGCCCAGCGCCTTGTACGTTTGTTTCACGAATAATTGGCACATTTTATGTCGAGAAAATGTACTCCAGATTTCGTTGCATTGTAGTAACAAATAATTTCTGGCTTATTTTTATTGTACCATTTTCAGTGGAATGATGCATTTAAGACACAAGGATTACTGCCTTGTTTCTCTTAGGAGCAAATGAAACTAGAGTTGTATTCTCAGAAAATGCTGACCCAACTGGCCTACCTTTATCAGCCAAAAACTCTTGGGGAATTTCGCGTTTGTTCTTTCTGACCGTTCCTACGTATGTTAGTCCTCTCTTTCTCAGCTCACGAATGAGTTCTATAGATGTAAATCAGTTGTCAGCGGTAATGTTACTTCCTTCTGTTGGTTTGCACAGGCGTAAAACAGCCTGAGTTGGTTTGGCAAGCTTTTTCTCTTCTTCTGTCAGGTCACATCCATCACTATCTGTCTCTGAATATATTTAGGCATTGAAGAGGTAAGCGCTTCCAGAGTCTGCAAGGCACATAATTTTTATGCCGTATTTGACTGGTTTGCTAGGCATATAAACGCGGAAAGGACATTTTCCCCTGAATGGTACTAACATTTCATGCACTGTAACTTACATAGTGTAACTGCTGAGAATTGAAAATGAATTTCTCAGAAATGTTTGATATTGCAGCTTTGTGATCTGACTTCTTTCTTTCGTCTCTGATAGTCGCTGCTTAGAAATATTTCAAAGCGCTTTGCCGATAGTGTCACCACAAATGTAGGACGACCGGTCAGATCCTTTTCGAAAAGAGACAACATATCTTCATGAGACGATTTGAATATTGATGTCATCATTAGAAGGCCTATGAAAGCTTTGACTTCAACGTTGTCAGTATCTCTGTAATTGGACGTATTAGTTGTTTCCTGCAACTTTGCCCATACTGTATTCAGTTTCACGTTTGTATGTAAAACTATTTCATCTACCACGTCATCAAATAAATTCTCCCATATTTGGGATTTAGTAGGACTTTGTTCCAAACTTCGACTTTTGGCTGTTAGGCCAGGGATTCCTCCCTTCAGAATGTTGTGCTCTGGTATTCTTCTCGTTCTAACAGTCTCAGAACGTTCCCATTGGAAATTATTTTTACCATAAAAGTACTGTGTTTGCTGTGATGTATTATCTATAGTATAGACCGCTCCAGGCACTTCTTCCAATAAAACATTTTCTTCACCAGTATCACTCCCTGTTTCATGCTGTCTATCACCTATCACGAAATCTGGATCATCATCAGAATCGTTAAATGTGTTGTCATCGACCCCATTTTATCTTCATCTAAATCCCGTAAGTGCGCTTGCACCCAAGCTTCGAAATCTGGATTAGCTGCAGATATGCTACACTTCTTAGAAAGTCGATCCATGTTATATATGAAATATGACATAAATTCAAGCATAGAAGAAGACGCTATAAAATAACAGCCATTGAAAGCAGAAATATCGTAATTAGAAACATGCAGCTTACTGGACCAACCAAATTCTTGTACGTAATACGAAACATGCGGTATCTAAGGCACAAAACTTCGCGCACTCCTATAAACAATACTCTGCATGTCATCACTGACGAAGTAAAACTGATTTTTGACTGATGCTTTACACGCGGCAAGTATTGCGGCGAAGGTACTGGGAAAGTGAAGCCGCGCTTTCTTGCAGTGCTGCCACCCAAGACATTTAAAATAAACGAGGGGTCTGAGAGACCGATGTTTAGTGTTAAGGGTTAAGTGATTAACATTGCAACATCACGGGTCAATGTAAGTGCGAGACAAGCTATTGCAAATGCGAAAGGCTGGTACATTAATAATCGGTGTAATCGCCAGAATGTTGAATGCAAGCCTGCAAACCTGCACGCGTTTTGTTGTACAAGTGTCGGATGTCAGTTTGTGGGGTGGAGTTTCATGCCTGTTGCACTTGGTCGGTCAATGCAGGGACGGTTAATGCAGTTGTGGATGACAATCGAGTTGGCGCCCGATCATGTCTCATATGTGCTCGATTGGAGGCAGATCTCGTGATCGAGCAGGCCAATGCTACATTTCGACACTCTGTAGAGCATGTAGGATTACAACAGCGGTATGTGGACAACAGTTATGCTGTTGGAAAACACCCCCTGGAATGTTGTTGGCGGCCGCTGTGGCCGAGCAGTTCTAGGCGCTTCAGTCTGGAACCGCGCGACCGCTACGGTCGCAGGTTCGAATCCTGCTTGGGGCATGGATGTGTGTGATGTCCTTAGGTTAGTTAGGTTTAAGTAGTTCTAAGTTCTAGGGGACTGATGACCTCAGATATTACAATACTGGCCATTAAAATCGTTACACCACGAAGATGACGTGCTACAGACGCGAAATTTAACCGACAGGAAGAAGAAGCTGTGAAATGCGGTGGCAACACCTACAACGTGCTGACATGAGGAAAGTTTCCAACCGATTTCTCATACACAAACAGCAGTTGACCGACGTTGCCTGGTGAAACGTTGTTGTGATGCCTCGTGTAAGGAGGAGAAATGCGTACCATCACGTTTCCGACTTTGATAAAGATCGGATTGTAGCCTATCGCGCTTGCGGTTTATCGTATCGCGACATTGCTGCTCGCGTTGGTCGAGATCTAATGACTGTTAGCAGAATTTGGAATCGGTGGGTTCAGGAAGGTAATACGGAAAGCCGTGCTGGATCCCAACGGCCTCGTATTACTAACAGTCAAGATGACAGGTATCTTATCCGCATGGCTGTAACGAATCGTGCAGCCACGTGTCGATCCATGAGTCAACAGATGGGGACGTTTGCAAGACAACAACCATCTGCACGAACAGTTCGACGACGTTTGCAGTAGCATGGACTATCAGTTCGGAGACCATGGCTGCGGTTACCCTTGACGCTGCATCACAGACAGGAGCGCCTGCGATGGTGCACTCAACGACGAACCTGGGTGCACGAATGGCAAAACGTCATTTTCTCGGATGAATCCAGGTTCTGTTTAGAGCATCACGATGGTCGCATCCGTGTTTGGCGACATCGCGGTGAACGCACATTGGAAGCGTGTATTCGTCATCGCCATACTGGCTTATCACCCAGCGTGATGGTATGGGGTGCCATTGGTTACACCTCTCGGTCACCTCTTGTTCGCATTGACGGCACTTCAAACGGTGGACGTTACATTTCAGATGTGTTACGACCCCTGACTCTACCCTTCATTCGATCCCTGCGAAACCCTACATTTCAGCAGGATAATGCGCGACCGCATGTTGCAGGTCCTGTACGAGCCTTTCTGGATTAGAAAATGTTCGACTGCTGCCCTAGCCAGCACATTCTCCAGATCTCTCACCAAATGAAAACGTGTGGTCAATGGTGGCCGAGCAACTGGCCTGTCACAATACGCCAGTCACCACTCTTGATGAACTGTGGTATCGTGTTGAATCTGCATGGGCAGCTGTACCTGTACACGCCATCCAAGCTCTGTTTGACTCAACGCCCAGGCGTATCAATGCCGTTATTACGGCCAGAGTTGGTTGTTCTGTGTACTGATTTCTCAGGATCTGTGCACCCAAATTGCGTGAAAATGTAATCACATGTCAGTTCTAGTATAATATATTTGTCCAATGAATACCCGGTTATCATCTGCATTTCTTCTTGGTGTAGCAATTTTAATGGCCAGTAGTGTAAGTCCCATAGCGCTCAGAGCTATTTGAGCCATTTTGAATGTTGTTGATGAAGGGCAGCAAAACACGTCAAATCACCGGATTGACGAACAAATTTGCAATCAGGCTGCATAAGATAAATACGAGAATGCTTCTGTTGTTATACGAAATCGCACCCTTGACCATAACTCCCGGTGTAGGCTCGGTGTGTCCAGCACGCAGACGGGCGAGTTGTAGGCCGTCAACTGGCCTCTATCTAACCAACACACCGCCATCACTGGCACCGAGGCAGAACCAGTTTTCATCAGAACACACAACAGACCTCCATCCTGCCCTCCGTCCGCCGCTTGTGGTCTCGCGGTAGCGTTCTTGCTTCCCGAGCACGGGGTCCCGGGTTCGATTCCCGGCGGGGTCAGGGATTTTCACCTGCCTCGAGATGACTGGGTGTTTGTGTTGTCCCCATCATTTCATCATCATCCAGGAAAGTGGCGAAATTGGACTGCGCAAAGGTTGGGAAATTGTACGGGCGCTGATAACCGCGCTGTTGAGCGCCCCACAAACCAAACATCATCATCATCATCATCATCCTGCCCTCCAATGAGGTCTCGCTTGACACCACTGAAGTCGCGCCGGCCGGTGTGGCAGTGCGGTTCTAGGCGCTTCAGTCTGGAACCGCGTGACCGTTACGGTCGCAGGTTCGAATATTGCCTCGGGCATGGATGTGTGTGATGTCCTTAGGTTAGTTAGGTTTAAGTAGTTCTAAGTTCTAGGGGCTGATGACCACAGATGTTAAGTCCCATAGTGCTCAGATCCATTTTTGAAGTTAAGTCGCAATGGCGGCGGTCTGGGGACAGTGAATGGGAGGTACAGGGCGTCTGCTAAGAGCTGCCCTTGAAGTAACCGATTTTTAATGTCACTGTGGGGCCAACTGCTGCTCATGCTGCACATGCAGTGCGATATGCCAAAGTGATAGTCGAACAATGGTCTTCCCTCTCGGTAGTGCCACGTGGCCGCCCGGAATCCGCTCTTCTTGCGACCGTGACCAGCTCTGCCAGCAGTCACGTGCAGTGGCTACATTCCTGCGAAGTCTTTTTGCAATAGCGCGGAAGGAACATACGGCTTCTCGTAGCCCTGTCACACGACCTCGTTCAAAGTCAGTGAGGTGTTGACAACGGCGTCTTTGTCGTCTTAGAGGCATTCTTGACTAACATGAACCCGTCAAGTCCAGTCTCAAAGTTAACTAACGCTCACGACCGTTACAACGTGTATTTAAAGTAAACCTGATTGGCGTCCTCATAGCGGCGCTACAGCCGCCGCCTTTATGGAACTGGCGTGAAATTTGAATAGGCGGCATCTTTTAGATGTAGAAACACGCCTGCCAACTTTCGTTCACATCGCACAACTCTTTCTTGGTGTTGCAATTTTTTTCTGGCGATGTATTAGAATATATCTGAAGTATCGAATAGTGCGGAGTGAATATAGTAGCCTTAATTACTACATCAACTAGAATTACAGTGTGTGCAGTATTTATGAAGTTTACAGGTAGAACAAATGCAGTATTAACAATGTCTGAAGAAACAGACACTGGTGACGATCTTGCACCTATACCAAATTTATGAAATTTGTTCGTAGGTGCGGAATATTTCTCACTTTAGCTGCGTTAGGTATTGTAATGGTGCTTGAATTACGTAACCATTACGGCACATCACCTCAACCTCTCGATACCAGCAATATTCTGCTGTGTTTCTGTAAAATAGTTAACATATTTCTGTGACAACATTCAGATTTGATTTCATTAATGTAGATGTACTTCGATACATCGATATGTATATATTGCAATGATATTATTCTTATGTGTATTCTTTCTTTTCTCACTATGATCTTTGACGTACTTGTAACTCTGATTTTTGGACGCGTCCGCGGTTATTAGAGAGTCAAGCTTTGGCCGTCATGTTAAAAAGACGCAAATTGTAGTCAGTTTATGAAATGTGAACTTTAACAGTGAGGAAGAAATTTTCAAGTATGTTTTATATTGTGAAGTGATGTTTTGGAACGAGTTACGTGATATTGCAACAAAAGTAATAAAAAAGAAGTGTAACTTAAATTCGGAGTGCTGATTACTTTTTTACATCACCATTGTCCTAACTTGCAAAAGTTTAATCTTCAAGATTGGTTTATGAAACACATCTATAGAACTTTTGAATATAGCAGAATAACACTAGCCGGCCGGTGTGGCCGTGCGGTTAAAGGCGCTTCAGTCTGGAACCGCGTGACCGCTACGGTCGCAGGTTCGTATTCCTGCCTCGGGCATGGATGTGTGTGATGTCCTTAGGTTAGTTAGGTTTAATTAGTTCTAAGTTCTAGGCGACTGATGACCTCAGAAGTTAAGTCGCATAGTGCTCAGAGCCATTTGAACCATTTTAGAATAACACCTAGGCCTCTTTGCATCCGAGCTTGGAATCATCACTACCTAGATTTTCGACGATTGAGCCATGAGTTCACAACGAGACCAACGTAGAAAGCACGAAACGATGAGTGCCTAGTTTATCCATTATTTCAAGAAATGACTTTATTAACTGTGCTTTAATGACAACTGCCACATAATATAACTTTGTTGTTGCCCGAAAATGCAATATTTAGCAGCGTGAGTAACACTACAATCATAATTAATTTTTGACCTTTGTTGTGGTAGGGTTGTTAGAGTATGAAGTTATTATTTGTTGGTGATATGCCGGCCGGAGTGGCCGAGCGGTTAAAGGCGCTACAGTCTGGAACCGCATGACCGCTACGGTCGCAGGTTCGAATCCTGCCTCGGGCATGGATGTGTGTGATGTCCTTAGGTTAGTTAGGTTTAAGTAGTTCTAAGTTCTAGGGGACTTATGACCACAGCAGTTGAGTCCCATAGTGCTCAGAGCCATTTGAACCATTTGTTGGTGATACACGAAAACTTGTGCCAGAGTGTCGTAGACAGTATGACATATGGAAGTTTGAGTTGGTCCTGGAATTGTGCTTGAGTAGCTGAAGTGTTTAAATCGACCGTTCGTGACATGTAGGAAATCCGAGTTCGAGTCGCATTCTAGCACAAATATTCATGTGTCACTAATACGTAATATCTTCATACTAATGCAGCTAATGCCAGACAGAATTCACAGTTGCGAATAAATTTCATTAAATTACTACAGCTGCTAGATCATCTACAATATCTGTTTCTTCAGACACAATTAAAAATAAGTATTACAAGCCTCGGCAGGCAAAAAGATGATCCGATATTGCAGTACCTGCGTCGTTCAGAAATACGATGCAAAGTTCCTTCGGACATGCGACTACAGACGTTATGAAATACATGATATATATTCGCTGTTGCGAATTTGGACGACCATCAGCTGTATAATGGAATGACGAGAATGAAAATTTGTGCCAGAACGAGACTCGAACACGGACTTCCTGTTTATTGCGGGCGGACGCCGTTCCAGGCGCCCAAAGGGAAGGTTGGGGGCAATGAAGGCAGGGGTCGCAAGCCGAGACCTGGTCACCATGTCCGTTCTCTCCCCCAGAAACCAAGGAAAGTTTAGGGAACCTGGAATAGAAGTATATAGAACATCAACGATTTATTTACTTATTTAGTAATTTCCTTTGTTAATGTATGTTTCATTTTTCTTTTTTGTGAACATTCCGATGATCCGAGAATGACAAGTTCTAAGAGTGGGAATGGCGTCTATCAACTCCTCATTGCAGTATCACCCCAAATGTGGAATGGGTTAAGAAAGACACTACAAAGGAAATTCGAGAAAATTGTCTGTATTTGGGATTACGAACAACTGCACAATGGAGATCATTAAGGAAGTGCCAAAAATCAAGGATATTTTTCTCGCCGTCAGCAAACAGGTAGTAAATTGCGTGTCCACATATCTACTTCATATAACTTGTTTTGCCTTGCGGGAAGCATCCTGAGACTGGAAAGAGGAGTAGGAGAGGATTTATCTGATAAAGAGCCGTACGGGTAACTAGGGCCAGCATCTGTCGCGCCAAGAACCACACACCTGTCGCCAATCCACACACGAGGCAATGCTTGTCTGTGTCCAGAACATCACAGGCGACACACAACGGGGTGTCTGCAAGGTGAATCAAAAAATGGTTCAAATGGCTCTGAGCACTACGGGACTTAACATCTGAGGTCATCAGTCCCCTAGAACTTAGAACTACTTGAACCTAACTAACCTAAGGACATCACACACATCCATGCCCGAGGCAGGATTCGAACCTGCGACCGTAGCAGTCGCGCGGTTCCGGAATGAAGCGCCTAGAACCGCATGGCCACCGCGGCCGGCCAAGGTGAATCCCATGAAGGCGTGACCGGCATATTTGCTTCCCATTGACCGTAAGGTACCATGCAGACCAAGGAGTACATACCGATCGCCAGGCGGCACACCAGTCGCCGTGGGGATGCCCCCCCCCCTCAACCACATTCAGTGAACAGCGCTGCTGAAGAAAGCCATAGATCGCCTTCGTGGATGTCAAGCGCGTTGGCAGTATCGCAGTACGAACGTAGCTCAGTTCGAGGAAAAATTGGTTGAAGTAAAAGAAGGGCGGCGGGACGTCCGAAACCTGGACGAGTGCTGAGAGAGAGTGTGGTGCAAAGGTCACCAGCAACAGCCTGGCAAGTCTCGTATGACAAAGGCGTCACAGCGCCATATGAGAGCCGACGAAAAGAGCTATCGTCCTGTCAGGGACATAATACAGGCCTAAACCGCCCCTGCACTGCGGGACGGTGAGGGTTCCGTACCTTATCTTGAACAGCAAGCCATGGCAACACACGAACCCAGTGCTGCTAACATGCGGCAGGCCATGGACGGAGGAACTGGAAGTGTCTGTGCCACGTGAGGGGTACGTAACGCCAAATATACATTCACATATTGTGACCACTGTAGAAAACGATGATGCAGGAGCCCAATTCGTAGTTGGGACAGTAGGCGCCGACAGATGACAGCAATTGTGCGACGCATATCACTTGAGATATCGACTCCTAAGCATCGGATAGTAGCACTTACACGCGATGGAACAGCGCTGTCTGCAGGAAGACCCGGACCTATAGCCATAGCGCTCGGTTTTCGGACGTTAAGGCAGCTACCAGAAACTTGGCCGTAGGTGGTAACCAAAGCCAGTGACTCTTTGACCTCAGCACCCCTAGGAAGAACGATTACGAGAACATCCGCGTAATCAGCCCAGCTGTATACTTGGCGACCGAGATACATCCTAGGGAGCCGCAGAGCATTGGTTCCATGGCGAAAGCATACAACAGTGCAGAGAGTGGGCAGCCTTGACTTACCAAATGCCGGATCATGAAGGGACGAGTGACACTGCCATTTCAGAGAACATAGGACGTAGCTCCACGAAGGAGACGGATTAAGATGTCGCCGATAGTATCAGGAGATCCCATATCGTGGACCGATCGAACGCCTGACTGAAGTCAAGAGCTGCCAAAAGTCCAGGTACACGACGAGCGTGAGCAAGAGTGATTATGTCCCGATATCAAGAGAGGGCAGTACGGATGTTATTGGCACCTCCCTGAGAAGTTTGATCAGGGGAAACCGCGTACTTGGCCGTCCGTTTTAGCCCTGCAGCCAACCGGCGGTTAAAGATCTTTGTGTCTCTGTTGAACAGCGTCAAGAGGCGGTAATCGCGTACCCGTGAGCTACCCGAAAGATTATGGATGGGAATGATGAGACCGTCGAGGAAACCGTCTAAGATTTGTACGAGAGGCGACATAAGGTTACGACAAATTTCTGGCCACACTGGTGCCATTAGGTGACGGAATGTCTGATGGAACTCCAGTGGGAAGCCAACAGGGCCAGGCGACTTGTTCCCA
This sequence comes from Schistocerca cancellata, assembly GCF_023864275.1. Classification (NCBI taxonomy): domain Eukaryota; kingdom Metazoa; phylum Arthropoda; class Insecta; order Orthoptera; family Acrididae; genus Schistocerca; species Schistocerca cancellata. The sequence continues at coordinate 720,855,418 of NC_064629.1, forward strand.
AAATCCGCCTGGATAGCATCATGGACTTCATCCTCCTTGACGTCGGCAAGCAGGTCCATCGTTGCATCCAGAGAAACCGAGCCAAAGCAGAATCGGGAGACCGCAGTAATGTTGGCAGAATAGCGACGTTGTGCAGAGTACAGCATAACGTAATGTGCTTTGAGGGCAGACCCTATATCGCGTTGGGTATCTATGTGGCGCCCATGACCAGTCGTAAGAAGATTAATCAAAGTCGACACTGTCACATGATACATAGATGGACGCTCCTGTGCTAACCAGTTGTGTGTGCGCCCCCTGATCATAGCTCCTTCAAGGTGACGGTGACAGAGGGATGTGAGCTGTGCCTTGGTACGATTCACGATTGTCTGGCGCTCTAGCGAATAAGGCATCGTAGTACATTCCCTGTGCCCCACAGACAATATCGTGGGAGATATAAACACAATCAAGGCGGCTGGAAGAATGGCTAGTGAAAGGTGTAAACCCTGGATAATCACCATAAACATACTCACAAGAATCCACAGGGTTGAGGTTGTGAGGTAACGGACAAGTTGTGGCGCCCTGAAAATATTCCAAGTTCGGAGTTGGCGTGGCCGCTCGGCAAGCTGGGGCTCGTTAGCAACGGCGTGGTGCCGAACGATAGCCAGAGCAAGAGGGGTTGCCCCAGCGCGTGGTCCAGGTCGACCGTGTGGCTGGGAATTCCATGTTGATGCTGTGTCGAGGACAGTGCTTTGTGTCGATGAAGGAGATTTGTATGCCAGGAGTGCCAAAGATGGTGGAATTTGTGAAACCGTAATGGCAGACATTTCTCTGTTCATGTAGAACTTAATAATAGCCAGAGGAATCATGATACCTTAAAAAGAAACATGTACATTACCATTATTTGCACGAAGATTCTGAAGGTGTAATCAGATTTTCAATATCTTTATTAGTTTAAAGCTTAGCATCTGACTGTAAATTGTGCAAGTAACACCCAGCAACAGATTTCCAAAATCTAAACGGTTCATCCGATTTTGTCGACCGACATGTCATTAGAAAGCTATTAGTGTAAACCTAAATTGGTATGAATTACAGGCTTGTAACTTGAATAGTACATGAGTTATTGGAGGTCAAAGTGGCTAATTACTATTGATCGCGTCAGGCCTTCAGTACTCCACAGTTACACGAAAAAACGGTAGCAGTATGCTTATAAATACATTTATTCGTCTATGTCTTTCTTTATATCCGATATATACTATTCATGAGGAAATTGGTCAAATATTTACTGTGTTTTAGGAAGCACAGTGACATTAGGCTACTGGCATGCTTTTGTTTCTGTTCCTTTGATATATATTAATATCATTTGTTTATGTATTTAATAATGTGTGTTAGAGCGTGTTTATGGTCCAGCCCTAGGAATATTTATTTAATTTAAAGTTATTTAAATGTAAATCCAGTATTTCGTATGTGTTTGAATATGTTTGTGAGTGTGCATGGGCTTGGAGACATCGCGGGAGCGCTCTAACCAATCACAGCGCTCGTTACTACGATAGGCGACTACCGAAGTGAATGGACAGACTGGATGGGAATGGGGGAGGAGAATCGGGTGGCACAGGATACAAAGGGGAGCTGGACAGGAAGACGTGACGGACGGTTGCAGGAAATTCTTGGAGAGTGTTGAGAAGTTTGCGCACGGTCGCGGGAGATAGAAATATTTCGTAGTGCCGACTTGTGCACTTGTGAGATTTCCGTGGCTTCTGCAGCGAAGACATAGTATGCGTTTAGAAGTGAATATCTCGCGAGCTATGTTGTTGTTCATAACTAATTATTTGAAGTAGGAATCTATTGTTTCCATGTTATTCAACTTATATTTTATTTAATTGCTGGACCATCGACACCAATAAGTGTTTAGCAGTAATAAACGGCATTCTTAAAGGTACTTCTGCTATCGTACTCATAATTTAAAGTCGTTAAAAATAGTACCTGCAGATTTTATTTATTTACAATCTTTCATTTATAAATTTCTATGTTACATTCAAAATTCGCAACTGCCGAGTGATAGGAACCTTCGACCATTCGATTCACGTGTATATTCATATTGTATACTGTAGATTCAGCAGTATTTGGCTTGTAATGCGGCAACTACGTATCACCTGCCCCTAGACAACGAAACCAACCAGAACTTTTAGTATTTCAACTCTGAGTCTGAGGGTACGTAGTTAAGGGCCACCATCAAAGCCCCCAAGGTGCTGGAGAACTGCCGCACGGAGAGTGACGCGGCAGTCGGTCTTTGGGCACCTGGGTGGAGATGAAATCGCCTCCCATGATCAACGCACCCTGTTGACCCAGGAAAGAGACGTGACTGCCTCGGAGACGGCGGCGGCGACCTGAACCAGACGGCACACAGACGTTGATGATCCGAATGCCATGAAACACGAGACCGATACCTCTGGCATCAGGGAGATAGGCAACTGTATCACCGAGGGTACGAACACGCAGGAGGATCGCCACCCCACCATCAATAGGGAAGCACGGGAAACATGTGCTCTAAAACCATGGGTAGCACAAAAGGTTGCAACATGCCAACGTCAATGTCCGCAGCATACAGCATTTCATGGAATACGAGGTGCATTCAAGTTCTAAGGCCTCCGAATTTTTTTTTTTCTAATTAACTACTCACACGAAATCGATGAAACTGTTGTTACTTCTCGACGTAATCGCCCTGCAGACGTACACATTTTTCACAACGCTGACGCCATGATTCCATGGCAGCGGCGAAGGCTTCTTTAGGAGTCTGTTTTGACCACTGGAAAATCGCTAAGGCAATAGCAGCACGGCTGGTGAATGTGCGGCCACGGAGAGTGTCTTTCATTGTTGCAAAAAGCCAAAAGTCACTAGGAGCCAGCTCAGGTGAGTAGGGAGCATGAGGAATCACTTCAAAGTTGTTATCACGAAGAAACTGTTGCGTAACGTTAGCTCGATGTGCGGGTGCGTTGTCTTGGTGAAACAGCACACGCGCAGCCGTTCCCGGACGTTTTTGTTGCAGTGCAGGAAGGAATTTCTTCTTCCAAACATTTTCGTAGGATGCTCCTGTTACCGTAGTGCCCTTTGGAACGCAATGGGTAAGGATTACGCCCTCGCTGTCCCAGAACATGGACACCATCATTTTTTCAGCACTGGCGGTTACCCGAAATTTTTTTGGTGGCGGTGAATCTGTGTGCCTCCATTGAGCTGACTGGCGCTTTGTTTCTGGATTGAAAAATGGCATCCACGTCTCATTCATTGTCACAACCGACGAAAAGAAAGTCCCATTCGTGCTGTCGTTGCGCGTCAACATTGCTTGGCAACATGCCACACGGGCAGCCGTGTGGTCGTCCGTCAGAATTCGTGGCACTAACCTGGATGACCCTTTTCGCATATTCAGGTCATCATGCAGGACTGTGTGCACAGAACCCACAGAAATGCCAACTCTGGAGGCGATTGTTCAACAGTCATTCGGCGATCCACCAAAACAATTCTCTCCACTTTCTCGATCATGTCAGACCGGCTTGCGCGAGCCCGAGGTTGTTTCGGTTTGTTGTCACACGATGTTCTGCCTTCACTAAACTGTCGCACCCACGAACGCACTTTCGACACATCCATAACTCCATCGCCACATGTCTCCTTCAACTGTCGATGATTTTCAATTGGTTTCACACCACGCAAATTTAGAAAACGAATGATTGCACGCTGTTCAAGTAAGGAAAACGTCGCCATTTTAAGTATTTAAAACAGTTCTCATTCTCGCCGCTGGCGGTAAAATTCCATCTGCCGTACGGTGCTGCCATCTCTGGGACGTATTGACAATGAAAGCGGCCTCATTTTAAAACAATGCGCATGTTTCTATCTCTTTCCAGTCCGGAGAAAAAGAATCGGAGGCCTTAGAACTTGAATGCACCTCGTAAAGCCAGTTTGTAGCGTATTCAAATGGTATTGAGATTGACTGTGGCTATGCAAGAAGTCTGAAATGCTGCCATCGTCAAGAGGACAGGCCATTCAAAGAACGGCGAAGCACAGGGAGCTCCCTGTTAGGTCCTGTGGAAGGGAACATCACTGTCACGGGGAGGGAGCCAACTCCACCAAGGGGGATCCATCGCTGTACTCCTCCAGAACACCCATCCTCAGCACTGACGTCGCCCGGCCGGAGACAGACCTCTCACTGGACTGGTTCAGTGAAACACTATCAGAGGTGCGCCCACAGGTAGCGTCAGACACAGGAATGGAGGGAACCGTATCAGACGCAGGTGGGAGAAGTTCGGTGTCCGTAAGTGGATGCTGACTGGAGACTGAGGCGGGGAAAGACGTCGCGTCGTCAGGTGCCAGGGCGTCAGACAACAGCGCATCATTAGTTGGAGGGTCATCATCCTGTGCACACACCCGGTGGAGGCAGTCATCAGCAGGGGTACGTCGTCGTTTCTTCCGTTTCCTCTGCGACCGTTCCTTTCTAACGTGATGATCCGTATCGGATGGCAGGCGACTGTCGTCCGACATGTCGTCAGATGGAAGGAAAGTAGAGGTCGGTATAACTCCATGATCAACAGCTATTGGGTCGGGACAGACGGCTTACGTCTGCTGACGGCCAACGGCCGTTGTTACGGCCTCCGCTTGGATTGTAGGAGAGACAGGCAAAACGTCTATCCCGTCGTGGAGAGGAGTCGATGCTGTTGCCGACTGATTCCGAGTGGGCGCAGCAGGCAGCCACGCCGCAGACGCATAAGACGGAGGTAACACAGTGGGGAGCGACATCTCCGATCGGTGTCTAAACCAGTCTATTTTGGAGACCTCGAGAACGCACACGGCGTTTCTGGCCACAACCTGAACAAGTGTGCGGCTGGCCATCGTACAAGACTACTGCCCTGCAGCCGGGAATTACTAAGTAGGAAGGCACATGTTTCTTCAGTTCAATTTTTATCTTACGGACACCATTCAGGACACGGTATGTTTCGAACGTCTTCCACTTTTCACCAACGTGACTGACGATGTTGCCGTAAGGTTTAAAGGGGGCCGCCATAACGTCCATCGGCGCCTCAAACGGGAGATCGAAAACCTCGCAACGTCGGAGGCTGAAACCAGCGTGGTCAACCACGACAACCCCTATATGTCCGTCAGACTATCGCGCTGCACAACGTCGGCGCACAGCACTTCCTCTGCCAGCCTTATGTGCTCAGTGGTACTAAGGATCGACAAATGAGTACCGAAAACATCTTACGGTGGGAGACGCATTTCGACCCGTATAAACTGTTCACCTTCGTACGCTTTTGCTCCTGCGTGGCCCAAAGGAAACTTAAATTTAATCGTTACTTAGCGATAGGGAAACGCCCTGGCCGGCCGCGGTGGTCTAGCGGTTATGGCACTGCAGTCCGAAACCGCGGAACTGCTACGGTCGCAGGTTCGAATCCTGCCTCGGGCATGGGTGTGTGTGATGTCCTTAGGTTAGTTAGGTTTAAGTAGTTCTAAGTTCTAGGGGACTTATGACCTAAGATGTTGAGTCCCATAGTGCTCAGAGCCGTTTTTTGAAACGCCCTGACGGTCTGTGATTTCGGACACGAACACAAGCCGCTATGCGGAAGTAAACAAACGCGCGCTCGCTCGCAAGCAGCACAACAGGCGAGAAGCAAACAAGGCGTGCTCGCCTCAAATGGTTCAAATGGCTCTGACCACTATGGGACTTAACATCTGAGGTCATCAGTCCGCTAGAACTTAGAACTACTTAAACCCAACTAACCTAAGGACATCACACACATCCGTACCCGAGGCAGGATTCGCACCTGCGGCCGTAGCGGTCGCGCGGTTCCAGACTGAAGCGCCTAGAACCGCTCGGCCACACCGGCCGGCGTGCTCGACTCACTACTGCGAAAGCAGACTGACCATTAGGTTATCCGAGCATGCTTCAAGATCAAACCCAAACCTCCACATGTCGTCAACCGAGTGTCAACAACCTGCACTCGTCCATTTATTACGTACATTTCGGTACATTGAAGATATTTAAATTGAAAGTCTCTTGCCCGGCGTCGACGGATAAATACGAATTTGTTGTCATTCCATTACACAGCTCTTGGTTGTTCATATTCGGAACTGCAAATACATTTCATGTATTTCATAAGGGCTGTAGTCGCCGCATTGCCTGTTCCTTCGGACAAGCACGCATGTCCGAAGGAACTTTGTATCGTATTTCTACAAACACAAGCACGGTAATATAGTATTTAAACCCGACACCGGGCAAGTGACTTTCAATTAAAATGTCTCACCTGTGCGGGAATATATACACACGTCAAAAAAAGTTCTGTATCACCCCGGTTCCCAGAACTCCTGAAGACAGACATTGACTGTGGGTATTGTATCATAGACACAGTGCCTTTGACTGTTCAGATATGTCACTAAATCCGCCCAAAGATATAAACAACCATGCATGAGCAGCGCCTATTAGACGGAAGCGGTTTGACAGCCGATCAGCTTCAGTCATTCCATCAGGTTGTTCGCTCTGCAAGTAGTTTGTAAGTAACGCTTAACAGGGCTGTTGGCCGGTAACTTTCTACTTTTGTTGGGTCTTTGTTCGGTTTAAGGGTTGCTGTTAGCTTGCTTTTCTTGAATAATCCACCGTGCATCACCTGAAGGGCTCAACTGGATCAACAGATTGGACTTAGAAATCTAAGAACTTGTGTAATATGTAGATAATTTAGCATATACTGTGAACATTCGATTCTGTACATGTATTTTGCTTCTCATTTATTACATTGTATACTCTTAAAATTATGTATTTGATCCAAGCGCTGTATCATCATACGGTAAATAATAAATTCCACCAGGAACGAGGTGCACGGCTCTTGTTGTCTGTAGTTCAACAGTGCCTAGACGGTCAATACCGCGGTTCGATCGCGTACGCATTGTTACTTTGGGCCAGAAAGGGCTCTCAATAAGGGAAGCGTCCAGGCGTCTCGGAGTGAACCAAAGCGATGTTGTTCGGACATGGAGGAGATACAGAGAGACAGGAACTGTCTATGAGATGCCTCGCTCAGGCCACCCAAGGGCTCCTACTGCAGTGGATGACCGCTACCTACGGATTACGGCTCGGAGGAACCCTGACAGCAACGCCACGTCGTGTTACGACCCAAACTGTGCTCAATCGGCTGCATGATGCGTAACTTCACTCCCGACGTCCTTGGCGAGGTACATCTCTGCAACCACGACACCATGCAGCGCGATACAGATCGGCCCAACAACATGCCGAATGGACCGCTCAGGATTGGCATCACGTTCTCTTCAGCGATGAGTGTCGCATATGCCTTCAACCAGAGAGCCGTCGGAGACGTGTTTGGAGACAACCCAGCCAGGATGAACGCCTTAGACACACTGTCCAGCGAGTGCAGCAAGGTGGAGGTTCCCTGCTGTTTTGGGGTTGCTTTATGTGGGGCCGACGTACGCCGCTGGTGATCATGGAAGGCGCCATAACGGCTGTACGATACGTGAATGCCATCCTCTGACCGATAGTGTAACCATATCGGCAGCACACTGGCGAGACATTCGTCTTCATTCGCGCCCTCATCGTGCACATCTTGTGAAAGACTTCAATCAGGATTACGACATCGCTCGACGAGAATGGCAAACATGTTCTCCAGACATTAACCCTATCGAAAATGCCTGACATAGATCGAAAAATGCTGTTGACGGACGACGTGACCCACCAACCACTCTGAGGAATCTACGCTCAATCGCATTTGAGGAGTGGGACAATATGGACAAACCGTGCCTTGATGAACTTGTGAATAGTATGCCACGACGAATACAAGCATGCATCAATGCAAGAGGACGTGCTACTGGGTGTTAGAGGTACTGATGTGTACAGTAATCTGGACCACCACCTCTGAAGGTCTCGCTATATGTTGGTACAACATGCAATGTGTAGTAGTAGTAGTAGTAGTAATAGTAGTAGTAGCTTTATTCATCCGTAGATCTCTTTTTACAAGGATATAGGACACGTGGTTCTCACGAACAATAAAAAGAACGGAAATGATATTTACGTTGATCTCTATCCAATTTTCTGTATAGGTTCAGGACCTCTCGGAATCGAGGTGACGCAAAAATATTTTTATGTGTTTAATGGCTGTACGGGTGCAGATTGTAGACAAATTGCTGACCAGGTACAATAGTTTGTGTCTGGTCGTGAGTAGTGCCTGATGATTGCCGGCATAGTAGCTCAGCGTGTTCAGTCAGAGAGCTGATTCCTTTCTGTAATAATAATAAGTTAACGAGTTAAAAGATCAACGATGGAATTGAACGGGCGTCAGGTGACGTCCGCCACGATCAAATGCTACGAACAACGACGAAGAAAAGAAAATGATAAGCCGGCCGGAGTGGCCGAGTGGTTCTAGGCGCTACAGTCTGGAACCGCGCGACCGCTACGGTCGCAGGTTCGAATCCTGCCTCGGGCATGGATGTATGTGATGTCCCTAGGTTAGTTAGGTTTAAGTAGTTCTAAGTTCTAGGGGACTGATGACCACAGAAATTAAGTCCCATAGTGCTCAGAGCCATTTGAACCATTTTTTGAAAATGATAAGGAGACCGCTCCTGATAATCTGGAATCCGGGTTCGAGTTCCGGTCTCGCACAAATCTTCGTTGTCGTCATCCATTATATAGCTGATTGTTGTCCACATTCGGAATTGCGGATACATTTCATCTAAAAGATGTTCGTGATACTAACATTGAATACTTTTGTCTTCTTGAAACCTTGTGGCGGGAATCAAAGTGAAGTTGCGAGCGATGGAGTCGTAGACAGTATGACATAACTAGCCGAAGTGGTTAAGGTGGCCACTCGCGGCAAGTGGGACATCCGGGTTCGAATCCCTGTCTAGCACAAATTTTCGTGCCCCACCAATACGTAATATATTCATACCTAACATAGATAATGTCAGACACATTCCACAATTGCAAATAAATTTCATAAAATCTGTGATTCTTGAGTTTCTCCCGGCGTATTTGATAATCAAGATATCCACGGCTGTGTTGCCGGTCTATAGTGTCCAACGGCCACGATATTTCGGCGATCATACTTGTCGCCATCATCAGGTGAACTGACGGACTGAGCTCCTGCGAACGTGCCGGCACGGAGATCCGTACGCTATGGCTGCTCAGAGGGAACTGGGTTCGGTCGCGGCGGCGGCCGATTTAAATACCCTCCGCCCGCGGCGCGCACAGACCCCACACGCCAACCCCAGAAGAAGCAGGCAATGCTTAACAAGTAAATCCTGCGCCACATAGCTAATAAGTAGCCATAAGAAGGTGGACGGAGCGGCGCGCTCCCTCCGCCGTTCGCGCCCCGCGCCACGGTCGAGCAAACGTATAGTTGTGACGACCACGGCGGACAGAGCCATTACACCGACGTCATCTCAGACGCCGTCGCAATCTGCTCCACCGCGCGACCGTGGCGCGGGGCGCGGACGGCGGAGGGAGCGCGCCCAGTTCCCTCTGAGCAGCCATAGCGTACGGATCTCCGTGCCGGCACGTTCACAGGAGCTCAGTCCGTCAGTTCACCTGATGATGGCGACATGTATGATCGCCGAAATATTGTGCCCGTTGGACACTATAGACCGGCAGCACACCCGTGGATATTTTGATTTCATAAAATCTATTTACCTTCCTCAGTCTGTAACAACATTTCGTATTTCAGCAACATATAGTACGTGTAACGTAACAGCGCTACATTTACCTATTTGTTGCATGTTTTCTCATCATATTTTAATACTGATTATGTTTCGTATACATTGTCTGAGAAAGCACTGATTAACTGTTGATACTTCCGTAATGTGTGCATAATAAAAAAAGGTTCAAATGGCTCTGAGCACTATGGGACTTGACATCTGAGATCATCAGTCCCCTAGAACTTAGAACTACTTAAACCTCACTAACCTAAGGACATCAGACACATCCATGCCCGAGGCAGGATTTGAACCTGCGACCGTAACGGTCGTGCGGCTCCAGACTGAAGCGCCTAGAACCGATCGGCCACAAGGCCGGCGTGTGCATAATGATTTTCTTTATCTAAAAGTAAAATTCGCATAGTAAATGATGGTATCCCAAAGGGTTCTGTTTTAGTCACACTTCTTTTTAGTCTGAATACATGGGACCATCAAGTAACAAATTCAAGGAAATTTATTTATACTGAAGATATTTTTTTGATCGCTCAGAATCAAAGCTGAAGAAAGACTAATATTAGACTTGAAGATACTGCATCAGTGCTGCAAAAACAATTCTCTCCGACCGAATCCTCAACAGACTGTTTTATCAACTTACAACTACAAAATAAACAAGAAAACTACGAACCTATCACCGCCTTAAGAAATCGGACTCTGCGGTATCGAAACACTCCAAAATACCAAGCATGATCCGGACAGATCAATGACAATATCCACCTCGGGAATGTGGCAGCTAAAATCAATACCTAGATCAATATACTTCAGAACTGAACAGGTACAACCTGGGTGCCATTGCGAGAGTCCTCAGATTATCAGTTTTAGCTTTTTGGTACTCAGGCGCAGAATACTGCTGTTCTGCCTGGCTAAACAGTACTCACATTGAAATAATTGAGACACAGTTCGGTTCAGTGATGCGGCTCATAACGGGGTGTATCATCCAATAAATAGGCACTGGCTAACGACTCTTAGTAATTTTTCACCACGATCCATAAGAAATCGCAGTACTTGCTGAACTGTGGATAAGAATAAAGAAACAATCCAGAATTACACAGTCATTCATAAATTTCATTATCGGGACACCGGCAATTGAGATATAGAAAACCATCGTGGCACGCAGCTGTCATTCTGCAGAAGTTACTTCAACATGAAAGATGCCTAGAACAATCACCGGCAGTAGTAAACTTTCTTGATGCATCACCAGCTAATTAAAACTCCTTGGGAACGACCAGCAGGTTCTCATCTACCCCGACGACACGAGTGCATATACGTAGATTCGGATCAGAACTGATCGGGCAGATATGGAGCATTGCTGCACCAATGGGAAGGGAAGACCTCACCTCAGTGTGGCTACGAGATAGAGCAGCAAAACATCTTGCGGTGAGAGACGCATTTCGACCCATATAAACTGTTCATCTTCGTACGCTTTTGCTCGTTCGTGATACAAAGGAAACTTACATTTAATCGTTACATGGTGATAGGAAAACGCCCTGACGGTCGGTGATTTCGGACACGAAGACAAGCCGCTATGCGGAAGTAAACAAACGTGCGCTCGCTCGCAAGCAGCACAACAGACGAGAAGCGCACAAGGTGTGCTCACCTCACCACTGCGAAAGCAGACTGACCATTAGGTAATCCGAGCACGCTTCGTGATCAAACCCAAACTTCTACATGTCGGCAGCCGAGTGTCAACAACCTGCACTCGTTCATTTATAACGTACATTTACGTACAGGGAAGATATTTAAATTGAAAATCTCTTGCCCGGTGTCGGCGGATAAATACGAATTTGTTGTCATTTCATTACACAGCTCTTGATTGTTCATATTCGCAACTGCATATATTTCATGTCCGAAGCACGGCAATATAGTGTTTACACCCGACATCGGGCAAGTCACTTTCAATTACAATGTCTCCCCTGTGCGGGAATATATACACACGTCAAAAAAAGTTTTGTATCACTCAGGTTCCCAGAACTCCTGAAGATAGACGTTGGCTGTGGATATTGTATCATAGACACAGTCCGTTTGACGGTTCAGGGAAGTCAGTAAACCAGCCCAAAGATATAAAAAACCATGCATGAGCAGCGCCTATTAGACGGAAGGGGTCCGACTGCCGATCAGTTCCAGTCATTCTAACAGGAAGGAGATACACGTCTCGTGTTGTCTGTAGTTCAACCATGCCTTTTATTTTTTTATTTTTTTCACAGTAAATACCGCGATTAGATCGCGTCCGCATTGTTACTTTGTGCCAGGAAGAGCTCTCAAAAAGGGAAGTGTCCAGGCGTCTCGGAGTGAACCAAAGCGATGTTGTCCGGACATGGAGGAGATACAGAGAGACAGTAACTGACGATGACAGGACTCGCTCAGGCCGCCCAAGGGCTACTACTGCAGTGGATGACCGCTACCTACGGATTATGGCTCGGAGGAACCCTGACAGCAACGCCACCATGTTGAATAATACTTTTTGCGCAGCACAGGACGTCTTGTTACGACTCAGACTGAGGCGCAATAGGCTGCATGATGCGCAACCTCGCTCCCGACGTCCATGGCGTGGTCCATCTTTGCAACCACGACACCATGGAGCGCGGTACAGGCGGGCCCAACAACATACCGAATGGACCGCTCAGGATTGGCATCACGTTCTCTTCACCGATGAGTGTCGCACATGCCTTCAACCAGACAATCGTCGGAGACGTGTTTGAAGGCAACCCGGTCAGGCTGAACGCCTTAGACACACTGTCCAGCGAGTGCTGCAAGGTGGAGTTGCAATGTACATCACATAACATTTGACTGTTAAATCAGAGCTTTGAAGGAAAAATGGAAGTCCTCCATAGTATGTCCAAAGGAGCTTATGACGGGATTTCAATCCTTAAAATAGGGCTATGAACCCATTTTGAACTTGAGATCGTGTATATTTGTGTAGAAATGTATACCGGTATATTTGTTTTAAAAAGTTGTGTAGACTTTTTCTCTGACATCATACGATAAATAAATAAATCGAAGCAATATTGTAAATCAAATTGTTTACGTTATTAATATTTGCAAATATGTCTGTAAGTAATTGATATCTCCCTAAGGGAATGATATACCAAATTTCTGAACGTAGTCTTCAGCCACAAAAGAATGGACGTACTACATCTCTTAGTTTGATGCCTTTTCCTGGTGTTGAAGCGCAACACGCAAATAGACTTGCAATCAGTCAGCAGTGCAGTCGACGGCTGGTGTGCATAACGAGCACTAATTTTAGTGCAGTAAACGTTACTGCACCATGATGGATGGAGACGTTGGTTTGGTATATTTGCTGTAATAAGTCCCTTAGTTATATAATCGTTTCGGATGCAAAATTTTTTGTGGCTAAATAAATGCTGAAGTTGCCCGCATCACAAGTCCAGCAAGCGCTATGGTTAAGAAATGATGTATGGCGAATCGTAGCTACACCACTGAGACGTGAAGATACTATAATGCATTAAATGCTCACTGCTTACACGTTTTTGCCTTAGTCCAAACTCAAGAACGTTTTTTTTTACTTCATTAGAAATGTAACAGGATATTGAATTTTATTACTGAAAGTTGTCGCTATTTGTTTATGAGCAATACACGAGCATGTTTAGTAATAATATCGTGTTACTATTACTTTTAAAAATATCATTTCTTTCGTTCTATATTATTTTCTAAAATTATATTGTTAATTGGAGAGTAATCATGTACAGTTCAGATATTTGTGCAGTAACGTTTATGTTACATAACAGCCATATTATCCCAGTGGCTTCACGATGTAGTAAAGATGGTTAGATAATTTCGTATTGCAAATGGTTGTTACTGTTACTACTAGAGTAACAGAAAAAGTCGCAGTTTAGAGAGAAGTAAAAGTTTTAAATGGTTGAAATGGCTCTGAGCACTATGGGACTAACCGCTCCGGTCGCAGGTTCGAATCCTGCCTCGGGCATGGATATGTGTGCTGTCCTTAGGTTAGTTAGGTTTAAGTAGTTCTAAGTTTTAGGGGACTGATGACCTCAGATGTTAAGTCCCATAGTGCTCAGAGCTATTTGAACCTTTTGAACTATGGGACCTATCAGCTGAGGTCATCAGTCCCCTAGAACTTAGAACTACTTAAACCTAACTAACCTAAGGACATCACACACATCCATGCCCGAGGCAGGATTCGAACCTGCGACCATAGCGGTCGCTCGGTTCCAGACTGAAGCGCCTAGAACCGCTCGACCACACCGGCCGGCTTAAAAGTTTTACTTCTTCTTCTTCTTGTAAATTAGTCTTGCATCGTCGTAGGGTCTGCATGGTTATTTACGGATTTGGCATGGTCCATTTAAGGCGTCGCCAGATGGCCTTTCTATCCCCACCATGTTACCCCCGTAACTTCCTGTGTGTAGTGTTATTCATGAGCGAAAGGTTTTCTAAATGTTTGCGAATCGTGTAACTGAGGCGGGACTAGGGTACCAGCGCTGTGTTCACCTAGCAATATTTGGGAACCCGCCCGAAACCAACATCCAGTATGGCCGGCACACCCACCCTCGTCGCTAATCTGCGGCTGCTATGCGGGGCCGGCGCACCTCCCCGTCCCGGAAGCGGCGCTTTAACTCTCCCATATACCCGGGCGTGTCGCAAGTAGAAGGTTTATTTATGGCTTGAATGGTCGCTTTGCTAAAGTTCGTGGTTAATTCACTACTAAGGTTTCGAAAGAGTAACATAAAACTATCAAATTTACTATAGCTCACATTTCTCTTTGAATAATGTAGTCATATTGGTTGTAACTATGACTAAAAAAAACTGGGCGTGACTGATTCATTTTTTTCACTAAAGTCAAGTAGCAAATCTTCATGATAGATTATGTTAATGAATTTGAGTAAAGGACTGGGGACAGAATTCTTTAGCAAATAGAAAAGGCACAAAGTAAGATTGTATTGATTTTCGTCCCAGTATTGAATACAAGCAGTGTGGTCACTGTGGTTTAGTGTATGAAATAGTATAATTTGAATAATGACTAACAAGGAAAACTCCCCATCGCAACCCCCTCAGATTTAGTGGTAAGGTGGCCCAGTGGATATCCCGTCAAAAACTGAATATAGATCAAGCATGAAAATAGAAAGAAGAAGCAAAATAGAAACAGTGATCGGTCCAGGCTCAAGATATGCGTCACGAGCGACGGAAAAGAACTACGCCGCCGTAGTGGTGTGATCACGCCAGTGCACAGCGAAGTGGGTTCCCCGTGTTAAAATCTCTCGCGTGCCCCATTATTTTTCTGTTTCACAAAATTATGAACTTCCCGTCCGGTAATTGACGTGTCTGTTGTCCTTCTGTAGTCTTGGCAGTTGCCATACTCTACATTGGTTATAGAATAAGAGTCATGCGGTAAGAATATAATATCGTCGCAAGTAAAGCCCGCATCTCGTGGTCGTGCGGTAGCGTTCTCGCTTCCCACGCCCGGGTTCCCGGGTTCGATTCCCGGCGGGGTCAGGGATTTTCTCTGCCTAGTGATGGCTGGGTGTTGTGTGCTGTCCTTAGGTTAGTTAGGTTTAAGTAGTTCTAAGTTCTAGGGGACTTATGACCACAGCAGTTGAGTCCCATAGTGCCCAGAGCCATTTGAACCATCGTCGCAAGTAAATGTGATGAATAGTGAGGGCAGGCGAAATCCAGTATGGACCTCTCACGGAAACGAAAACAACAAAGTAAACGGGTGTGAACTACGTGTCAACATAGGAATTCAAGAGACAAAACATCCAAAAATGGAACGCAACCGTCAAAACTGTGTACTTGTATAGAAGAAATAGGTATTTACGTCCGGAGGTCCATTCCTTACACTTTGCTGTTGCAAACGGACGTTACATCATGACACAGACATATATTTGAACACAGCGAACAGACACGTCAATGACCAGACGGACAGTTCATAATTTTGTGAAAAAAAAGGGTGAGACATGTGGGGGGTTTGAACAGAGATCTCTCCACTCGCCGTCCAACACCGTGACCACAGAACCTTGATGTCGAGGCTATTGGAGTTCGCTCGATATTGAACATCGTAAACTAGGACCGTTTACTGTTTCTATTTTTCTTCTTTTTTCACAGTTCAGTACACCTTCTTCCTGTTTCCATGCTTGATCTGTGTTCAGTGTTTGACAGGCTATCCACTGAGCCATCTTACCGCTAAATCTGACGGGTGTGCGATGGGGAGTTTCCCCTGTAAGGTAAGCAGTGCGTTGTTTATTCTTAAAAATGATTCAAATGGCTCTGAGCACTATGGGACTTAACATCTGTGGTCATCAGTCCCCTAGAAGTTAGAACTACTTAAACCTAACTAACCTAAGGACATCACACACATCCATGCCGGAGGCAGGATTCGAACCTGCGACTGTAGCGGTCACGCGGTTCCAGACCGAAGCGCCTAGAACCGCACGGCCACACCGGCCGGCGTATTCTTAAATACAACACAATTTTTTTACAGAGCTAACACGTGGTGTGGGGTTACGTGAGTGAAGCTAGATCACGCTGGTGCAAAGACTGGACGCAACACTCGGCAGTTATGGTTTCGGTCTACAACCAATACAGTTAATAAATGTAAAGCTGAAACTAAATTAACGTAAAGTAAAATGGGTCGCATCACATATTCTCCCCTTAACAGAGCACTCTGGTTGCTTTGGACTGCTGTAGATAATGTGGAGCTCGTATCAGTCAGTCATGTCACATTCCACCGCTGACGTAAGTCAGATGATGACCTTGTGCTAAGCTGTTGTATGGAAACAACGCACTAAGATGGGTCGACTTGGAGAGGTAAAGGAATGGGAGAAAAAAAGTTATTGGTTTTGGACGTGAAAACCACACCATGAATGAAGTTGCCCGATTTGTTGGTATATCAACATGGACCCTCCAATGTGTTTACAACAAATGGTATGCTACTCACAGCCATGTAACAAGGCGTAAGAACAGTGGTCGTAAAAAAATCGTAATCGTCAGGGATAGGAGACAGCTACTGCAGCTAAAAGTGAATGCAGATTCATCTCAACCAATATCCGAGCGAACTTCTCGAAAAGAATATCAATGGATATTTGGAGTTGGTTACTTCGCAAAAGGCCTTTGTTCATAGTGAGACGTAAAGCTTCTGTTCTTCATTACGCCGAACGACACAGAAACTGACAGCAATCATGTAGTGTGGTCCGAAGAGTCATGATTTTGCTGCTTTTCAAATTATGCAATGCGTCGAGTGCGTCGGCGGCCCACTGAGGCGTTTAACCTGCACTATGTGGAGGGTGTGGTTCACGCCAGTGGTGGTTCAGTGATGTTTTGGAGGAATTTTTTGTATCTTGATTTTGAGCCCACTCATTGACGTTACCGTGAACACAAACTAGGGAGTTTATTACAAGATTGATGATGACCAGCTGTTGCCATGTTTCTACTCCTTCACGATGAGTATGCTATGGACACTGTCGTCATCCAAGACGACAACAGCCTTGTACACAGGGATCCAAATATACGTCCACAGGGCAGAATGCATGCGTTCGTGGTTTGACCAATACTCACGCAGTCTCTTGCACCTCGACTGGCTCCCTAAATTATCCGATCTTAAGCCCATGGAAAATGTCTGGGACTATTTGTAACAGGGGTTGAAACGTAGCAATCAAATTCGCCGAAATTTGGTAATTCTACCGAGTCTTATCATCAATCAGTGGTTTTATCTGCATTTGACATACCTGAAGAAAATTGTGGACTCTCTTCCTCGCCGAATTCAAGCATTTGTTAAGGCCCGAGGCTCTATTACACAGTATAAACTTGATTTCAGCTCGGGGTAACTAATTTCTTGTACTGAATATATAATGTTCTCGGGTTTCCAACTACGTCAATTGCTTAAAACTACAAGAGCTTTCGGCCAAGCACTCCTTGGCCATTGTCAAGTGGTATGACTGTCAGTGGGCTGTTGGTGCGTCCTTATATACGCTAGCTGCCGGCTGTGACGTCACTGGTTCCCGTGTCATTGCCATATATGGGCATGTTTTGAGTCTGCGTTGGATGTGCCCTTTTCAACCGCGCGATCGCTGGATCCCACACAGCGCTGAGCTGCAAGCCAACGTCTCCATTCAGGGTGCTTGCAGTAATTTTTATTTCAATAGCTTCCGTTATTAAACCGTCCCAGAAGCCGTTAGTGCGAGTCACGACAGAGGTATCGTCAAATTTTATGCGGTGGCCGTTTTCTGACGCATACTCAGTTAACGCAGATTTCTCTGGATAGCGTAGGCGGTAATACCTCTCATGTTCTTTCCTGCGTTGTTTCTACAGTGCGCACTGTTTGTCCGATGTACTTCTGGCCACACTCACAAGGTATTTCGTAGACTCCAGGTGTTCTGACACCTACTGCGTCTTCAACTGGTCTCAGTAATTAACTAGGGAAGATTAGTATAAATGTACACATCTCCTCCAGTCCGTCTCTGGTTGGCTGCCATTTATGGTTGTAGCTTCGCAATGGTCCATTTCCGATCTATGACTATTTGCAAAATTTTCTCAGTTCAACGATACGTACTCTATTCCGACTGCATTATCAGTTTGTTTTTACCTACTCTCTAGAAACTGAGGGATTTCGTCTTCCGGATCTAGAAATTTCTCGTTAGTTTCAGTGGGGAGGCTATCTTGCTATGAGGGAACATTTTAGAGATATCACTTATATTTTTGTCACTTATAAACAGTTGATCTTATTTTCCTGTGTCCAGTGACATCGACTACAAGGGCTCTTAAGAAGCAGTACTCATGTTCACGGTAGGGTCTTATCCGCTCTTCTTTGGCCAAGGAGTGCAGGAAGAACCGTCGCCAATAGAACACATATAACGGGTATCAACGTTCGGCCTGAGACGACAGTCTAAAAATTTCCTCGAATCTTTTACTTGGAGTTTAGAGAAGTTTCCTTCTGTCTAAGGTAAGGCTCATGTAACAATACACTGAAGCGTCAAAGAAACTGGTATAGGCATGCGTATTCAAATACAGAGATAGGTAAACAGGCAGAATACGGCTCTGCGGTCGCCAACGCCTATATTAGACAACAAGTGCCTGGTGCAGTTGTTAGATCGGTTACTGCTGCTACAATGGCAGGTTCTCAAGATTTAAGTGATTTATTATAGTCGGCGCACGAGGTAGCGATGAAATGGGGATTTTCTCGTACTACCATTTCAAGTGTGTACCGCGAATATCAGAAATCCGGTGAAACATCAAATCTCCGACATCGCTGCGGCCGGAAAAATATCCCGCAAGAACGGAACCAACGACGACTGAACAGAATCGTTCAACGTGACAGAAGTGCAAGCCTTCCGCAGATTGCTGCATATTTCACTGCCGGGCCATTAACAACCATTCGACGAAACATCATGGATACGGGCTTTCGGAGCCGAAGGCCCACTCGTGTACCCATGATGGCTGCACGACACAAAGATTTACGCCTAGCCTGGACCCGTCAACACCGACATTGGACTGTTCATGACTGGAACTATGTTGCCTGGTTGGACGATTCTCGTTTCAAATTGTATCGAGCGGATGGAAGTGTACGGGTATGGAGGCAGCTCATGAATCCATGGACACAGCATGTCAGCAGTGGACTGTTCAAGTTGGTGGAGGCTCTGTAATGGTGTGGGGCGTGTGCAGTTGGAGTGATATGGGACCGCTTATACATCTAGATACGACACATACGTAAACATCCTGTCTGATCAACTGCATCATATCCATGTCCATAGTGCATTCCGACGGACTCGGGCAATTCCAACAGGACAATGTGACATCCCACACGTCCAGAATTGCTACAGAGTGGCTCCAGGTACACTCTTCCGAGTTTAAACTCTCCCGTTGGCCACCAAACTCTCCAGACATGAACATTATTGAGTATATCTGGGATGCCTTGCACGTGTTATTCAGAAGAGATGTCCACCCCCTCGTAATCTTACGGATTTATGGACAGCCCTGCAGGATTCTTAGTGTCAGTTCCTCCAGCACTACTTCAGACATTAGTCAAGGCCATACCACGTCGTGTTGCGACATTTCTGCGTGCTCGCGGAGGCCCTACGCGATATTAGGCAGGTGTACCAGTTTCTTTGGCTCTTCAGTGTGTGTTACACATGATAACCCCCGTACCTTCCCCTAAATGAATATTTGCAGCTGTTATACCATCCCATTCTAGAGCGGAGAATTCATTGTGTAGTGCACAGCTGCACGATTGCTTAAGATACGTTTGCTCTCTCATACATACATTCCTTCTATAGAAAAACTTTTCGCATCCTGATATCCATTATTTGCATTCGTGTTAAAAATAGCCCCATTTGTGTAGGCCCTGTGCGTGACTCGAATTGTTGTTCTAATGAGTCTTGTCTGTAGAGGAGCGATTAGAGAAGAAACTTATGTTTTTGAGGAAACTGCGAGAGCGATAGTTTTGATGTTTATCGTGACTGTGGTACTTCCCCGCCATTGATTCCTACTGAAAATGTGAAATCTGGAAAAATAAATCATTATAAATGGACTAAAGATTTCATAAATTGTATAATGACCGGTAACAATAAAAATATATGCGCTTATGCACGTTACATCTCAACTGCGAATAGTTTCGGATTGGTAGCATCTACTACGAGGGGGAGTCCAATGAAAACCGAACACCATTCACAACATATCCATGGAATGTTTCCATTCAGAAGTAAACACCATACGCGGTAAGACATTCATCTCACTGGGAGACTACACGATCAATTCCTGATTCGTAGCCGGCCGTTGTGACCGAGCGGTTCTAGGCGCTTCAGTCCGGAACCGCGTGACCGCTATGGTAGCAGGTTCGATTTCAAAATGGCTCTGAGCACTATGGGACTTAACTTCTAAGGTCATCAGTCTCCTAGAACTTAGAACTACTTAAACCTAAGTAACCTAAGGACATCACACACATCCATGCCCGAGGCAGAATTCGAACCTGCGACGGTAGCGGTCGCACGGTTCCAGACTGTAGCGCCTAGAACCGCACGGCCACCCCGGCCGGCCGCAGGTTCGAATCCTGCCTCGGGCATGGATGTGTGTGATGTCCTTAGGTTGGTTCGGTTTAAGTAGCTCTAAGTTCTAGGGGACTGATGACCTCAGATGTTAAGTCCCATAGTGCTCAGAGCCATTTGAACCATTTTGAACCCGATTCGTAGAAGGATCTGGGATGTACGGAGGATGCTGCAGTGTTCCTCAAACAAATCGCTGAAGCGTAGTCTTCGTCCGGTTGACAATGTGGGGGGGGGGGGGGGGGGGGGGGCGCTATCGCGCAACGGGATGATTCGTCCGACAGAATTCTTTTGACATTATGGCACGTCGCAGTTTCTGCAAGGCGCCTTCGTAGCGCTGTTTGTTGATTGTAGTTCCATGATCGAGGAACTTGACGAGTAGAGAGCCCGCGAAGTCGAAGAAGAGGGTCACCATGACCTTATCGGAACTTGTGTGAAGAGCTTTGGATTTCTTTAGCGGGGAAGATGTGGGATGTTTCCGCTATTGGCACTGTCGTTTGCTCTCTGACTATCGGTATACGGTCGCACGGAATTATCCTGTTGCATGATAACGACCGTCCTCACACTGTCAATCGGACGAAGGCTGCGGTTGAGCGATTTGGTTGGGAAACACTGAAAGATCTTCTGTATAGTCTGTATCTTTCACCGTGTGATTTTTACAACTTTGGTGACCTGAAGAAAGACATGCGTGGACGTCGGTTTCAGTTAAACGAGGAATTGCAAGAGTGGGTGCGATTGTGGATCCGTTAGTGGCCGTCCGCCTTCAGGAGAACAGGAATTGTTCGTCTCGTCTCGCAGTGGGATAAATGACTTAGCGCGTGTGGTGATTACTTTTGGATGGAACCATTCCATGGTCCTGTTGTGGCGGCTATTCGAGTTTCATTTGACTGCCCATTATATTATCTTAGGCAAATGTATGGGTACCGAAGGAAGATGAAGGATTAACGTCCAGTCAACAACGTGTCTTGGAGAGTGAACAGAAGCTTGTATTCGTCAATGATGGGGAACGAAATCGGTTGTGGTGCTTTTAAAGGAACCAGTCCGGCATTCACCTTAACTGTTTGAGGGAAAGCATAGAAAACCTGAGTCTGGGGGTCTAGAATGGGATTTGATCTCCGCTCCCCCGCGTTATAAGTCCAATATGCTAATATGTTCTGTTAGTTAGCGGGGTGGATAGGGTATCCCGCCACCTGGTTGAGCGCCTAGAGATAATGTAGCGATACTCAAAATATTAGCATGAGTGAATTATCAA
Source organism: Schistocerca cancellata (assembly GCF_023864275.1). Lineage (NCBI taxonomy): Eukaryota > Metazoa > Arthropoda > Insecta > Orthoptera > Acrididae > Schistocerca > Schistocerca cancellata. Next base: position 720,877,381 of record NC_064629.1, read on the forward strand.
CGCGAGTAATACTGTAACGACATGCACGTACCCAGGTCTGGCAGTGATCTTGTTCTCGTCCTACAGTAAACGTAAGCGTTCAACTGTCTTCTTTATGTTTCTGCCACAGAATCTGGAAAAGAAATAAAACAAAGCATTAGTTTATATGTCACAATGAAATTGAACGAAATTTTATGTTAAGTGTTAGATGACATGTTTCATGCTTATTTACAGACTGCTGTCACTCCTACTGACCTTCTCCGAGCTCTTGTAAAAAGAGTGCCCTTTATGACGTGACAACAAATGACATCATCTATTGATTCTAGGACAGTACATATCACTTATTTCACTATTTCTGTACTCCTAACTTTCTGTCGAATACACAATAAACTTTCTGGATGGTGGAAGAAGCGCAAGCATTATGTTTTGCATTAAAGTCCGATTTCTCTGGATTGAAGTAACGACCAATCGTGTCATCTCTTATAGTTGGGTTGAACAACTTTAACTGCTACGCGGATGAAATGATACGTGTGACTGGAATATGTGATACAGTGAGTGTTTGTCATACAGTGGAGATGATCATGTGACCGTGAAAATCAAAGTTAATAAAAAATGAATTTGGAATGACTGCAGATTCAACATAGTCCATCATTTTAGTATCGTAATTTGACATCAGAGATAGCGAGAATGCGTAGGCAGCATAGCTATAACTGGCATCGTAGTTTTGCTTAAAATAAGCTCAAGTTTTCAGTTCCACGATCCTAAAATGGTTCAAATGGCTCTGAGCACTATGGGACTCAACTTCTGAGGTCATTAGTCCCCTAGAACTTAGAACTAGTTAAACCTAACTAACCTAACATCCATGCCCGAGGCAGGATTCGAACCTGCGACCGTAGCGGTCTTGCGGTTCCAGACTGCAGCGCCTTTAACCGCACGGCCACTTCGGCCGGCTCCACGATCCTAGGGCAGGGGATATTCAAGTAGATAACTCCAGCTACTTAGCTCCGACTGTTTCGGGGTTACCAAGGGAGGGAAAAGCTTTAGAAAAACAGCATGTGACGAGATAATTTTTTTGAAGCCGGATCCATCAGAATACAATTGTGTAGAAGAAAGTAGAACCTTCTGTGTGGCTTCAAACCGGATCACTGAAACAATGGAAGTAGTACGTGTCATACACAAACACGGCACTATTTTTGACTTGAGGTATTACTACGGATCCGACTCACCAAGGAATGCATCATTATATTGTATATTCCCATTTTTAAGTACAGACCCATCTATTCAATCAACTATATTTGGGTTTCCCCTCCCCAAACCTCCACCCCCTGTCAGACTACTATTTCACACTCCCTGTTCCTGCTTTCGAATTCCGCTAGTCTCTTGCTCACCCACTGATGGTGTAAGAACAACGGAGCAACCCTAAACCCATTGTCGGTGCAATACTATGCCTTTCGTCTAACGTACCTCCCGACACAGTCGACAAGAGTAATTCAAAATGCACAGAATGAATAAGCTCCAAAGCGCTGACGAAATTCCAGTAAGTATTTAAAATGTGTCGGTGCGTAAGGAACCCTTTTCATAGCTTATATTTACCTCTAATCTCTCGCTCAACGAAAGAACACAGTAGACGCTATTTATAAGACGCACAAAAGAATAGATGCTTTAAATTCCACACGTAGGACTCCGGTTATGTCTTTGGCGGCATACCAGAAAATATTTCAAACTTCAACATAATTTACCTTAGGTGCTGAGTCGTAAGTAGCGTTGCCACGGCAGGGTTACAAGATATGAGAGGGGGAATGTTTTATAGTTTGTCCTCCAGTATTAACAGCTCGCGGTGTGCACGAGTCGTACCGATCAGCTGTTATATTATAAATTTCAGACGGAAGTAAGACGGATTCGTGTATGCGCATGACAGAGACAATCATCTTCAAATGTAATTATCTGTGGCATGAAATATGAAGTTGAATTAAAGTTGTTGTAATGCAACGGAATGAGTAGAAGAAAAATGACATTAAAATATTTAGTAAACATTTGTGATCGTGTCTCATATTGCATAATATATTTAAAAATAAGTGCAATTACTGTTATTAATCGAGTAATCATGCGCTGATACAGACGACGCAATAACACTTCGTCAGGTAATTACAGTGTCACAACTACGGGTCGTTGAGGATAGCAGCAATCTGATACAGAGAACAATCGACTCGAAGTATTCCGAATGTTGCCGGCTTTTAACGACCAGTATGGTTGCCGATAGCCTACTTATCACGTCCTTAACTGTGGCTTGTCTATTTGGGCTCATAACATAGTAATTAATGTAGGTTACTAACAGCCTCACAACAATTAATAATCACATCGGTACATACGCGGTCTGAGATGCCGCCACACAATGTCAGTATTGCCTCTTGAGCAAAAAAGTTTAACGACTGTTGGGTTAGAGGGTGGTGCATGTTTGTTGCCGTTAGCAGTAGATTATCTTATAAAATTGATATAGATATTGCCTTTGAGTATGAGTAGGGGTTATATTTGACAACCTGAATAAATTCATAACTGATGCCTTTTACCGACCCCCGGCTTAGTTGTTAAATTGCTGAAACGTCGAAGAAAAATTTAATCTTCGTTTCGAACAGCTACGTGGCTCATTTATTTATAGATGGTGGTGACTTCAATCTAACCTCGATATGTTGGTGAAAATGCAGATGTAATGGGTATAAGTGCACATATTTCTATTGGTGACGGGGCGGTGTACTGAACAGCATTACATCAGTATTTACTGTGTTTGCAAACTAATAACAATTAGTCCCTCCAAGAGCAAACCATTAATGCTTATTTACCCCTGGGCACCAGGTCAGATGTTGAAGTGTGAACGGCTGGGCGCAAAACGGGTAGTCTATACTGACAGGCGTATTCCACTTCGTGGTGCAGTTACGGTTATTCAGAAAACATCAGGTGGTAAAGTTTGTGATGTATTTGTGGGAAAACTGTTTGATGCAGAGAAAAAACAATCAACATACTGATGTGTGCACATATTAAGGTACCACACAAAATATATTTGCACTTATACCTGTTACACACTGTATATATTTAAAGTTACTGGTAAGCCGGCCGTTGTGGCCGAGCGGTTCTGGGCGCTTCAGTCCGGAACCGCGCTGCTGCTACGGTCGTGGGTTCGAATCCTGCCTCGGGCATGGATGTGTGTGATGTCCTTAGGCTAATTAGGATTAAGTACTTCTAAGTCTAGGGGACTAATGACCTCAGATGTTAAGTTCAAAATGGTTCAAATGGCTCTGAGCACTATGGGACTTAACTGCTGAGGTCATCAGTCCCCCAGAACTTAGAACTACTGAAACCTAACTAACCTAAGGACATCACACACATGCATGCCCGAGGCAGGATTCGAACCTGCGACCGTAGCAGCAGCGCGGTTCCGGACTGAAGCGCCTAGAACCGCTCGGCCACCCCGGCCGGCAGATGTTAAGTCCCATAGTGCTTAGAGCCATTTGAACCAAAGTCACTGGTAGACATAAAACATTGTCAGAAATAGTGCAAAACGCTTTCCTCGAAAATTATGTTGGGAAATTATTTCAGGAACCTACTTGAAGTCAAAATGTATGTGATAAAATACTAAACCTCAGGGCAACAACTAACCGCTAAGAAATGCGGGGCGTTATGATGGATACAGGGATTAGTGACAAGGTTGTTGTATCGAGACTGGATACTGTAACATCCTTAACCCACCAAAAATAAAGGTATTTAAAAACAGCAGATAAAAATTTGCATCATGCCTTCCTAAGACAAAGTCTCCATTCATTCAAAAATAACTGTGTAAGTGTAAATCAGGTGTGGCATCAATTCAAAGATATCATGTTGATGGTAATTTAGAGTTTCATACCAGGTAAGTTAACAAGATACGGAACAGATCCCCCTTTGTGCACAAAACAGGTCAGGACATTGTTGTAGAAGCAAGGAAAAAAAGCATGTCAGTGGCTGTGCCATCCGGACGATACGGGACATGGTCATACATAGTAGAGCGCCGGGGTGCCTAGCACTCAGCTGCAACTGAATTACGGCTAGCCCCAGCAGAGGGCGCAAAAGGCACCATTTATTTGATGCTTCCACCTTACGTCACACAAATACAGGGTGTTTCAAAATGACCGGTATATTTGAAATGGCAATAAAAACTAAACGAGCAGCGATAGAAATACACCGTTTGTTGCAATATGCTTGGGACAACAGTACATTTTCAGGCGGACAAACTTTCGAAATTACAGTAGTTACAATTTTCAACAACAGATGGCGCTGCAAGTGATGTGAAAGATATAGAAGACAACGCAGTCTGTGGGTGCGCCATTCTGTACGTCGTCTTTCTGCTGTAAGCGTGTGCTGTTCACAACGTGCAAGTGTGCTGTAGACAACATGGTTTATTCCTTAGAACAGAGGATTTTTCTGGTGTTGGAATTCCACCACCTAGAACACAGTGTTGTTGCAACAAGACGAAGTTTTCAACGGAGGTTTAATGTAACCAAAGGACCGAAAAGCGACACAATAAAGGATCTGTTTGAAAAATTTCAATGGACTGGGAACGTGACGGATGAACGTGCTGGAAAGGTAGGGCGACCGCGTACGGCAACCACAGAGGGCAACGCGCAGCTAGTGCAGCAGGTGATCCAACAGCGGCCTCGGGTTTCCGTTCGCCGTGTTGCAGCTGCGGTCCAAATGACGCCAACGTCCACGTATCGTCTCATGCGCCAGAGTTTACACCTCTATCCATACAAAATTCAAACGCGGCAACCCCTCAGCGCCGCTACCATTGCTGCACGAGAGACATTCGCTAACGATATAGAGAACAGGATTGATGACGGCGATATGCATGTGGGCAGCATTTGGTTTACTGATGAAGCTTATTTTTACCTGGACGGCTTCGTCAATAAACAGAACTGGCGCATATGGGGAACCGAAAAGCCCCATGTTGCAGTCCCATCGTCCCTGCATCCTCAAAAAGTACTGGTCTGGGCCGCCATTTCTTCCAAAGGAATCATTGGCCCATTTTTCAGATCCGAAACGATTACTGCATCACGCTATCTGGACATTCTTCGTGAATTTGTGGCGGTACAAACTGCCTTAGACAACACTGCGAACACCTCGTGGTTTATGCAAGATGGTGCCCGGCCACATCGCACGGCCGACGTCTTTAATTTCCTGAATGAATATTTCGATGATCGTGTGATTGCTTTGGGCTATCCGAAACATACAGGAGGCGGCGTGGATTGGCCTCCCTATTCGCCAGACATGAACCCCTGTGACTTCTTTCTGTGGGGACACTTGAAAGACCAGGTGTACCGCCAGAATCCAGAAACAATTGAACAGCTGAAGCAGTACATCTCATCTGCATGTGAAGCCATTCCGCCAGACACGTTGTCAAAGGTTTCGGGTAATTTCATTCAGAGACTACGCCATATTATTGCTACGCATGGTGGATATGTGAAAAATATCGTACTATAGAGTTTCCCAGACCGCAGCGCCATCTGTTGTTGAAAATTGTAACTACTGTAATTTCGAAAGTTTGTCTGCCTGAAAATGTACTGTTGTCCCAAGCATATTGCAACAAACGGTGTATTTCTATCGCTGCTCGTTTAGTTTTTATTGCCGTTTCAAATATACCGGTCATTTTTGAAACACCCTGTACACTACTGGCCATTAAAATTGCTACACCAAGAAGAAATGCAGATGATAAACGGGTATTCATTGGACAAATATATTATACTAGAACTGACATGTGATTATATTTTCACGCAATTTGGGTGCATAGATCCTGAGAAATCAGTACCCAGAACAATCACCTCTGGCTGTAATAACGGCCTTGGTACGCCTGGGCATTGAGTCAAACAGCAGCTTCAACACGATACCACAGTTCATCAAGAGTATAAAATGTTCTGGCCAGGGCAGCAGTGGAACATTTTCTGTATCCAGAAAGGCCTGTACAGGACCTGCAACATGCGGTCGCGCATTATCCTGCTGAAATGTAGGGTTTCGCAGGGATCGAATGAAGGGTAGAGCCACGGGTCGTAACACATCTGAAATGTAACGTCCACTGTTCAAAGTGCCGTCAATGCGAACAAGAGGTGACCGAGACGTGTAACCAATGGCACCCCAGTCGGGAGCGTGCCTTGGCTTGGATTGTCTGGAGATGGGGGGTCCAGGAGAGGCGACGGTCGAGGGTGACGCCAAGGTACTTAAGGGTGGGGATGAGGGTGATAGGACGGCCATAGATGGTGAGATAGAAATGAAGGAGGCGGAAGGAAGGGATGGTTTTGCCTACAATGATCGCATGGGTTTTGAAGGGATTGATCTTGAGCAACCACTGGTTGCACCAAGCGGTGAACCGGTCAAGATGGGATTGGAGAAGGTGTTGGAACGCTGCAGGATGGGGGCGAGGGCAAGGAAGGCGGTGTCATCGGCAAACTGGAGAAGGTGGACGGGGGGTGACGGCGGCGGCATGTCCGCCGTATACAAAAGGTACAGAAGGGGGGAGAGGACGGAGCCTTGGGGCACACCGGCGGACGGAAAAAAGGTGTAGGAATCCGTGTTATGGATGGTGACGTACGAAGGACGGTGGGAGAGAAAGGAGCCGATCAGACGGACGTAGTTAATGGGAAGGGCGAAGGTTTGGAGCTTGAAGAGGACACATTCGCAACTTATTGTCCCGCACCATATTCATAGTGCCCCTGCGAATCATACTCATTACTCGAGGCTTTACTGGCGATCCCCGTAAGAGATCGAACACTGTTTGTGCATCCGCGCAGAAGATGGTGTAATGTCCGGTGAAGTTTAACTGTATGTATATGAAGATGGTATCTGTTATTTCGGACGTATCTGAAAGAACAGATACCATCTTCGTATAGAAAATGCATTAACCACTCACAGACGGCAGGTGGCGCCACTAGCAGTGGACGATATATAAAGCGTATCGGGAGAATGCGGAAGAACAGTACAGTCGTTGTCGCAATGCGGAAACAGAGTGATTTATCAAACTTTGAAAGGGACATTTCCGAAGCGGCTAAGTGTGTAAACTGTTTCTGCGTGTGGACCTCCGCAGCAGCTGCTTAGGTCATGCACTCCTGCTGACTACTGTTCATTGGCGACGAAGGCTGGAATCTGCAAGACAGTACCGCAACTGGACGTCCAGTGAGCTGCGACACGTAGCCTTTTCGGATGGATCACGTTTCATGCCGTCCTTGGGCAATCTAGTCATTTTGGAAGGCACAGTGGATCAACTAAAGTATGAATATATCCTTGGTGACCACACCCATCCCTACATGCAGCCGGCCGCGGTGGCCGAGCGGTTCTAGACGCGAAGTACGGAATCGCGTGGCTGCTACCGTCGCAGGTTCGAATCCTGCCGCGGGCATGGATGTGTGTGATGTCCTTAGGTTAGTTAGGTTTACGTAGTTCTAAGTCTAGCGGACTGATGACCTCAGATGTTAAGTCCCATAGTGCTTAGAGCCATTTGAACCATTCTGGACCTACATGCAGTTTGTTTTTCCTTGGCACGATGCATCTATCAGCAGGACAATGTAACGTGTCATACAGCTCGTTGTGTACGTGCGTCGTTCGAAGAGCACCAGGATGAGTTTACCGTAATGCCCTGGCCACCAGACTCCCCGGATTTAAACCCAATCGAGAATCTGTGCCTCCACCACGACAGGGCTGTTCGTGCCATGGAACCTTAGCCGACAAACCTAGTGCAACTGCCCGCGGGACATTCCAGAACCTCACTGATTCCATTCCTGCACATCTCGCAGCAGTCCCGCTGCAAAAGGTGGTTGTTTAGGCTTTTGTCAGGTGGAAACATTAATATGGCTTGGTGGTGTAAAAGGGATACGTTAAATTTGGTTCCACAACGAGTCACACATATTAAAAGTTGTAGATTCAACTAAATGCTTAGGGATTACAATCATGAAAAACTTAAAATGGAACCATCACATAGAAAATCGACAATTTACTTGAGTGCTTAACTGCATTCATTATCAGGCTGTGCATGGTGATACGTTGACGTGAAGAGACTCATCCTACACGTGTGAGTCGATACACAGCGTTTCTGGGCTGTGGTTGCTGTGTGTGTGACAACGTGAGCGAGCAATGACTTTGCTTGATGCTTATCACTTATGTCCGTGAACAAAGTCTTGAGTGATCTCCCTACTGACGTTGAAGCGCTCCGCTTTAGGGCTATTAGTATAGTGTCACCCAGTAAGAATATCACCCTCCTTTACTATTTTGCAAAATTTTCTCTGTGTGAATCCTTACGCGTGATTTGCGAGCAACGAGTTTTCATATCACCCATCAAAAAATGGTTCAAATGGCTCTGAGGACTATGGGACTTAACATCTGAGGTCATTAGTCCCCTAGAACTTAGAACTACTTAAACCTAACTAACCTAAGGACATCACACACATCCATTCCCGAGGCAGGATTCGAACCTGCGACCGTAGCAGTCCCGCGGTTCCGGACTGAGCGCCTAGAACCGCATGGCCACCGCGGCCGGCTATCACCCATCGAATTATTTGTTAGCAACTTTCACTGCTGTTGCACAATGTCAACCTTTCACATGCTAAAAGAAATATTAATGTTCAGTTGTGTGGTATCTGTCTCAGAATATGGAAACTCCATGTTCTATGAAATAATAAGCCTTATAAATCTTATAAGATCCTCACACCAACACCTCCACTGTTCAGATATCACTGACCCTACAGGCAATCAACATGGTGTCCATTGGGAATACAATGCTGCGTATGAGGACTTGCAGCAGATGGCATTGTCAGTGAGTCCCAACACACTGTTTGTGTCTTGGGGTGACTTGGTGTCGCCTGATACAGACAAAACTAAAACGCATTAAACGTTTTTCACTGCTCCATAGATCAGGGGTGAAATTATTTGCTACACTCCCAATGATGTTGAGCCATATTTGTTGTGATCTGTGGCTTATGTGCAGCAGTATGGACGAGAAAATCGGTTCTGACCGACTCTGTCATTAATCTGTATACTTGAACTGCGACAGAGGTTCATCAGGGCCGGCTGCTGGTGGCCGAGCGGTTCTAGGCGCTTCAGTCTGGAACCGTGCGATCGCTACGGTCGCAGGTTCGAATCCTGCCTCGGGCATGGTTGTGTGTGATGTCCTTAGGTTAGTTAGAACTTAAGTAGTTCTAAGTTCTAGGGGACTGATGACCTGAGATGTTAAGTCCCATAGTGCTCAGAGCCATTTGAACCATTTCCTCATCAGGTCGTGTGACTAGGGCCTCGCGCCGGGGAGACCGTTCGCCGGGTGCAAGTCTTTCGATTTGACGCCACTTCGGCTACTTGCACGTCGATGGGGATGGAATGATGATGATTAGGACAACAGAACACCCAGTCACTGAGCGGAGCAAATCTCCGACCCAGTCGGGAATCGAACCCGGGTCCTTTGGATTGACATTCTGTCGCGCTGACCACTCAGCTACCGTGGGCGGACGACAGAGGTCCCAATAGCTAACAATGGTGTCTGGCGTCGGATTTGTACAAATTGTTTAGATTTCATGGTGGTACATAGCAGGCTTACAGAGAGATGATTAAGTGCAGGGGGTTCCATAGTATTTTTATTCTAAAATAACATCTCTCTACAGTGAATTAGGCCACGGGTACACTGAGACCATCAGTCATCCTTCTGAACAGAGCTGAGCTTAAGTTTTTGCTATAAGATGCAAGTTGTTTATGTTGTAAAAAATAAAGTCATTAATTTTTCATCATTATGTCTTTATTAAAAGTATTCATTTTAGTATCCTAGGCCATCTGTATAATTTAAAACACGCGGTATTTACCCTCGACGGATAATATAACATCACGTGGTACATGCGTGATTTCGGGTGTAATCAAGCGACATTCATTGTAAAATTTCCGTTGCACGTGTTACGAATGCAATTAAACTACGTGGTCTCGACACAGACTACGAGAAACTGTTGGTTATACTCACCAACTGCAAAAGTATCACTTGAGTTTGTACGTTAGATGGAACTTTTGCAGCACTTATCAACATCCAGAAAATTGCAGGATACTGTTCAGCAGTGAGCCAGAAGCTATTCAGTTCGTGAAGAGCTATGTAACACTTGACCGGAAAAACAAGCAGATAGTAACGTAAGTGACGGCTCTTTCAGAGATACACACACCGACGGAAGCAAAATACCTCATGAGCGATTGTCGTCTGTTACCTCATCTCATCACTGCTGAATAAGATACAACTACAGCGGCGCTTGTTAGACACTTTCAAGGGAGTTGCTAACATGATACGAGTCTTACAAAGAGGGCGAACATCTGACATTTCGAGGGCGCTACGAGATACAGCGCTGGTTCATTAAAGGTGGCTCGCACATGTACACAACATGGAGTAGAAATAAGAGTCTGAACTGTAGCGAATCTGGCTTGCGTGGATCACCTGAAGACGTCTTTACAACTGTTGTCGTACGCTTGGCGTTTCGATCGTCGACGAGCCCATAAAACGCCACTTTGCGACGAGTTATGTAAAACATGTGTCCCTTCGGCGTAGCAGACGAGTTGTAGAACACAGGCTTCATATTTCTGGCGCAATACACAATAAGTATCCGCAAGTGAAGGCCATGTCTTGGGATTGTAAATATGCTCGCGACCGCCATAATTTTCGTGGAGGAAAAGAGAGGGGGTACGAACTTCCAGTGTGCAAGCAAACGATGTTGTGTTGAGCCGCCAGTGTGGCATAATAGTGACAAGAAATGATTGAGATGTAACACGTGATATTGGTCAATTTCAAATGGCTATATTTTAGCCAACATAAATACAAATCTGATTTCTATCTCGAAGATAGAAATATGTAGTTTCGATCTTGGCATTTGAATGCGTAAGCCACGTGCTATGTTCTCAAGGAGAGAAGTTCTCATCTTGCCTCAAAGATGGGGTTGGTATCAACGAAATTCCTTTCTTCTTGTATTCGTGTACGTAGCGCAATAATGTAAGTCAAGCGCCAAATTGATATGCGGAACTGTTTGGTTTTAATGGATTTTGAAAGTGATCGATCAGCTTGCATGTTTCGCTCTAACTGAAAAACTATAAGACCATGCAAATGTAGTTTTGATTTGATTTTGTTTTGCACGGCTTTTTGCCAACGGAATTCATTCGAAGCTGGTGAAGGTTTGTAAGGAGCAGTCTCCGACGTATTTTAAAACTGACAGATCACTGGATGAGTAGGAACGTGCTGTACTTCCATTACAGATGGCCTACGTAAAAGTCGTCGTGAACCTGTAACCGCCATGACAACATTGAGAATGTGCACAATACGACGCTGAACGATCAACGACTGAAAGTGTATGAAATAACTAAAGTCAGAGGAATATCAGAGGAATGAGAGCAGTACATGGAGAAGTAACTGTGAGAAGGATTTATGCAGATGGATGCCGCATTCGTTGAATGCTGACGAATAGAAAATGCGAAAAGAATTTATCAGCACTATTTTGATATTTCAAAAAAGGATACAGGTGCTCTTACTCACTAATTTGTTACTGTGAATAAGAAATGGGTCCACAACTTCGCACCACATACGCAGCAGCACTCAAAGCAGAGGAAGCCGGTGCCCATGAACAAAAAAGGCGAAGTCGATTTCATCTGCTGAACAGCTTCCTACTGTGTACGTAGCAAACGCTAAAATGATTAATAATCAACACAACGCTAGGAGAAAAGAAATGAGAAGAGCTATGGATGTCGAAAGAAATTGAATCGTCTTACTTGATTTCAGTACACGTGCTCTCAAATGTTCTTTGTAACCGCCGAAACAAACGCGTTTGAAGACCCACTGGTTTCAATGTATGCCATCATATTAACCAGCCTGGACACGCTGTGATCGCCATCAATTTTCACATGCAAAGAAATTAGTTTCTTGAAAACGTTTACATTATAATAAGATTAGTCGTAGGTGGCTACTTTTCAGAATTTTCAGAATTATACGTTTGAAACTTCCTGGCAGATTAAAACTGTGTGCCCGACCGAGACTCGAACTCGGGACCTTTGCCTTTCGCGGGCAAGTGCTCTACCAACTGAGCTACCGAAGCACGACTCACGTCCGGTACTCACAGCTTTACTTCTGCCAGTACCTCGTCTCCTACCTTCCAAACTTTACAGAAGCTCTCCTGCGAAACTTGCAGAACTAGCACTCCTGAAAGAAAGGATATTGTGGAGACATGGCTTAGCCAAAGCCTGGGGGATGTTTCCAGAATGAGATTTTCACTCTGCAGCGGAGTGTGCGCTGATATGAAACTTCCTGGCAGACTAAAACTGTGTGCCCGACCGAGACTCGAACTCGGGACCTTTGCCTTTCGCGGGCAAGTGCTCTACCAACTGAGCTACCGAAGCACGACTCACGTCCGGTACTCACAGCTTTACTTCTGCCAGTACCTCGTCTCCTACCTTCCAAACTTTACAGAAGCTCTCCTGCGAAACTTGCAGAACTAGCACTCCTGAAAGAAAGGATATTGTGGAGACATGGCTTAGCCACAGCCTGGGGGATGTTTCCAGAATGAGATTTTCACTCTGCAGCGGAGTGTGCGCTGATATGAAACTTCCTGGCAGACTAAAACTGTGTGCCCGACCGAGACTCGAACTCGGGACCTTTGCCTTTCGCGGGCAAGTGCTCTACCAACTGAGCTACTGAAGCACGACTCACGTCCGGTACTCACAGCCTCACTTCTGCCAGTACCTCGTCTCCTACCTTCCAAACTTTACAGAAGCTCTCCTGCGAAACTTGCAGAACTAGCACTCCTGAAAGAAAGGATATTGTGGAGACATGGCTTAGCCACAGCCTGGGGGATGTTTCCAGAATGAGATTTTCACTCTGCAGCGGAGTGTGCGCTGATATGAAACTTCCTGGCAGACTAAAACTGTGTGCCCGACCGAGACTCGAACTCGGGACCTTTGCCTTTCGCGGGCAAGTGCTCTACCAACTGAGCTACCGAAGCACGACTCACGTCCGGTACTCACAGCCTCACTTCTGCCAGTACCTCGTCTCCTACCTTCCAAACTTTACAGAAGCTCTCCTGCGAAACTTGCAGAACTAGCACTCCTGAAAGAAAGGATATTGTGGAGACATGGCTTAGCCACAGCCTGGGGGATGTTTCCAGAATGAGATTTTCACTCTGCAGCGGAGTGTGCGCTGATATGAAACTTCCTGGCAGACTAAAACTGTGTGCCCGACCGAGACTCGAACTCGGGACCTTTGCCTTTCGCGGGCAAGTGCTCTACCAACTGAGCTACCGAAGCACGACTCACGTCCGGTACTCACAGCCTCACTTCTGCCAGTACCTCGTCTCCTACCTTCCAAACTTTACAGAAGCTCTCCTGCGAAACTTGCAGAACTAGCACTCCTGAAAGAAAGGATATTGTGGAGACATGGCTTAGCCACAGCCTGGGGGATGTTTCCAGAATGAGATTTTCACTCTGCAGCGGAGTGTGCGCTGATATGAAACTTCCTGGCAGACTAAAACTGTGTGCCCGACCGAGACTCGAACTCGGGACCTTTGCCTTTCGCGGGCAAGTGCTCTACCAACTGAGCTACCGAAGCACGACTCACGTCCGGCACTCACAGCCTCACTTCTGCCAGTACCTCGTCTCCTACCTTCCAAACTTTACAGAAGCTCTCCTGTGAAACTTGCAGAACTAGCACTCCTGAAAGAAAGGATATTGTGGAGACATGGCTTAGCCACAGCCTGGGGGATGTTTCCAGAATGAGATTTTCACTCTGCAGCGGAGTGTGCGCTGATATGAAACTTCCTGGCAGACTAAAACTGTGTGCCCGACCGAGACTCGAACTCGGGACCTTTGCCTTTCGCGGGCAAGTGCTCTACCAACTGAGCTACCGAAGCACGACTCACGTCCGGCACTCACAGCCTCACTTCTGCCAGTACCTCGTCTCCTACCTTCCAAACTTTACAGAAGCTCTCCTGTGAAACTTGCAGAACTAGCACTCCTGAAAGAAAGGATATTGTGGAGACATGGCTTAGCCACAGCCTGGGGGATGTTTCCAGAATGAGATTTTCACTCTGCAGCGGAGTGTGCGCTGATATGAAAGGTCCCGAGTTCGAGTCTCGGTCGGGCACACAGTTTTAGTCTGCCAGGAAGAATTAAAGAACCCTTTGGAGAAAAGAAAAGTTACTGTATATGATGGGTCTAGATGGCAAGCCAATACTATGCAAAGAAGGGAAACCTGAAAGGTCCATACAAGAGCAACAAGTTTGAGGACAATATTATAGAAAGAGAAGAAGAAATACATGAAGGTGGGACTGGAAATGGGATACTGCGAAAAGAATTATACAGAGAGCAGAAAGATATAAGAGGAAACAAGAGCCCTGGAATAGGTAACATTCCCTCAGAATTATTAAGATTCTTGGGAGAGCCAGCCACGGAAGAATCATCCCTCCTGGTGTACAATGTATATGAAACAGTCGAAATACCCTCAGATTTTAGGAAGAATGTAATAATTCCAATTCCAGAAAAAAATGGCTCTGAGCACTATGAGACTCAACTTAAACCTAACTAACCTAAGGACTTCACACACATCCATGCCCGAGACAGGATTCGAACCTGCGACCGTAGCGGTCACGCGGTTCCAAACTGAAGCGCCTAGAACCGGACGGCCACACCGGCCGGCTCCAATTCCAGAGACGGTTTATTTACACAAGCCTGCAAAGACTGGTACAAGCCGACGTTGGGGAAGATCAGTTTGGCTTCCACAGAATTGTAGGAACACGCGAGGCAGTACTGACCCTAGGACTTACCCTTTGAGACAGATTGAAGAAAGGCAAACACGTTTACAGCATTTGAAAATTTAGTGAAAGCTCTTAACAATCATGAATGGACTACACTATTTGAAATTCTGAAGGTAGCAGGGTTATAATACAGGGAGTGGAAAGTTACTTTCAACTTGTATAGAAACCAGACTGCAATTATAAGAATCGAAGGTAGATATGAAAGGGAAGCCAGAGTTGAGAATGGAATGAGACAGGGTTGTCGCGTATCCCCTATGTTATTCAGTCTGTACATTGAGCAAACAGTAAAGGAAGCCATGGAAAAATTGAGAAATGGAAATTAAGTCCACGGAGAAGAAATAAAAGCTTTAAGGTTTGCTGATGACATTGTAAAATCTGTCACACACAGCAAAGGATTTGGAAGAATAGTTGAACGTAATGGAAAGCATATTGAAAAGAGATTATAAGATGAACATCAACAAAGGTAAAACAATGGTAATGGAGTATAATCGAACTAAATGAGGAGATACTAACGGAATCAGATTAGGCCGAGGTGGAAAGGGCATAAATGCAGACTGCCATCAGCAATAAAAGCGTTTCTGAAAAAGAGGTATTTGTTAATAATATCATTTTGACTGTTAAAGACTTTTTCTAACGGTATTAAGGTATTTGTCTAGAATGTAGCCTTGCACAGAAGTGAAACGCGGACGATAAGCAGTTCAGACAAGAAGAGAACAGAAGCTTCTCAAATGTGATGTTACACAAGAAGGCTGAAATTAGATGCGTAGATCGAGGTACTAATGATGAGGTACTGAATTGATTTAGGGAGATAAGATATTTATGGCACAATGTGATTAAAAGAAGGGATCAGTTTATTATTATTGTCAGTTTGATATTGGGGGGAAGTGTGGTGGGAATTGTGAAAGGAGACCAAGGACTGAATACAGTGAGTAAGTTCAAATAGATGTAGGCTGTGGTAATTATGTTACCTACGAGAGGCCACTACCGTTCTCGAGATTGGTTACTGGGCCGATGTACAGAGTTATAAAGGACGTTCCAAAACTATTCGTTCAAATTAATACAGAAGGTAGAGAACATCTAAACAAATATATTTCGGTAAGGAACATAAGCTCTGAAGTCAACGTGTAATGTTAGGGAACATTTTGTTAGTGGTGCTGACGTAAGCTTTTGTGTCGGTTTCGCTGAGTGGCAATGTGTGCCGACATTCAAAACTGCTCTGTGTACGGATGGTTGGCTCTGAGATCTGTTTGTAACTCTCCGATTCATTCGCAAGCACCACCGCCTTGTGGTAACAACGAAGACTTCATTGTCAACACACCGATTCACTCGCAATCATCACCGCCTTGTGAGAACAACAGTGGACATGGAACAGTTTACATATGCTGAAATGGCTGACAGGCATCTCGTATACGGAAATGGACAAGCTGCAGTAAGAAATTATCGACAGTGCTTTCTCAACGGACGGTTTCCACAACATCAAACAGTCGGGCGTCTGCATCGTCTGCTACGTGAAAGGCACTTTCCTTACTGGTATACGTGATACTGGTCCCGAAATAGAAGACGACATTCTGCGACATGTTGACGATACACCATCTACAAATACACGACGTATTGGACACATCCTTGGGGTCAGACATCGCTTTGTGTTGAATGTGTTACATGACCAGCAGCTTCATTCTTTCCATCTTCAACGTGTGCCAGCACTAGCACCTGCAGTCTGGATCCGCACGACGGCTACGGTCGCAGGTTCGAATCCTGCCTCGGGCATGGATGTGTGTGATGTCCTTAGGTTAGTTAGGTTTAAGTAGTTCTAAGTTCTAGGCGACTGATGACCTCAGAAGTTAAGTCCCATAGTGCTCAGAGCCATTTTTTTGAACTAGCACCTGAAGATTTTCCCCCAGCGCGTGCAGTTCGCACAATGGTTTTTACAACAGACTGCCCTGCACCTCTTATTTCTGGCCGAGGTAATGTACATCGAGAAGTTTGTTAATGTGTGGGCCGGAATTCTCGGTAATACGTTGATTGGACCATGCGTTCCTTCATTCCGCGTCAACAGACGGACATATCGCATCTTCGGCGGACATGGTTTGCTATAACTGCGGAGGATGTACCTCTGAATGTTAGACAAAGGATGTACTTCCAGCACTATGGGATGCCAGTCAAATTCAGCATTGCTGAGAGGAATCATCTGAGAGCCACCTTCGGGAATTGATGGGTTCGCTGATGTGGTCAGACCACGCGGGTCATCTGACCTCTCGGTCTTGATTTCTTCCTCTGGGGTCATATGAAGCAGCTGCTGTATGAAGCAGTTGTGGAAACAGAAGAAGGCCTCGTTGCTTGAATTGCTGCTGCTGCTGGTACTACTGAGAACATGCGAGCAATCTTCGAACAGACACGACAGCCAATGGTCTGACGATGTAGTGCATGCATATAGACCAATGGTCGCGCATTCGAGCAGTTACTGCGAATGCCACTGTTGTAATTAGCATACTAAACTACCTTACATGTAAATCGTAGCTAACATCAGACCATATCTACCATAACTAAATATATTTGTTTTGAGGTTCTCTATCTCCTATGTTAATCTGAACAAATAGTTTTTTAACACGTTGTAGATCTATAATTCCTGTTCAATTATTATTACCTTTTTGGAGAATGGAAATCTCCTCTGTACTAATGGACATTACATCCCAACACATAGACCTCATCAGACTAAACTGGATAAGTTCATAAGTTCACCCATGAGATTCAGAGGACGTTAAATAATCGCGCAGTGGTTGATGCTGCATTCCTGGGTTTCCTGAAGCTAATCGATACAGGTCTACAGTGTCGCTTAGTGAACGAAATAGGAGCTAAAGAAATAATGGACCAGCTTTGTGACTGGATTTTGGACTAGAATTCAACACGCAATTCTTAACTGGGTGAAATGCTTTTCTAAGTAACCAACATTTTTAGTTACCAATTTCTGAAAACCTGAATGGAGATGTCCCGCTTCTCCCTAAAGAGAGTTCAGTGCTTCAACCGCTGAGCCATGTCGGTCGGAAACTCGCAGAGGAGGAACAGAGATTACTTTCTCAACAAGAGGAAATCCAGCCATATTGGGGTATTAATGTCCTGAAAACTGCCAGGTGGATGTTAAGCTCGCGCATATCCTTGGCTAGAATGGAACCATGGCCTAGGAATTTGTCTTATTACATATGAGCCTAACACTGATCGTGTCAGGTGCTGCATATACATACATACTTTTTAAGTCGCTGTACAGTGCATGGCGGAGGGTACATCGTACTAGTGTTAGCGATTTTCATTCTTGTTGCATTCACGTGTTGACAGAGGGAAAGGTGACTGTCTACATACCTCTGTCAAGCCCTAATCTCTCTAAACTTAATCTTATGACTTCAAAGCGAGATATACGTTGGCGGCAGCATAATGATTGCCCATTATTCTTCGAATACAGGTTTTCTAAATTTACCCGAGAGGGTTTCGCAAGAACTACGTCGTTTTTCTTCCAAGGATTCCCATTTAAGTTACCTGGGTATTTCTGCTACAATTTCGTATGATCTATACCCACCTGTTACGACCCTAGCAACACTTTTCTGAATTCGTTCGTCATTTTCTGTCATGACTCCTTCATAAGGAGGACTTAAGTCCTTTATAAGGACTGCGAACACTGGAACATTGCCCTAGGATTGGGCACATAGTGTCTCGAATGCGATTTAATTTGCAGATGCATTGCATTTCCCGCACAATTTGACCAACAAATCTGATCTTCTATTCGTCTTCCCTAATACTGATTTCATTGAGTAGTCGCATTTCACGATGTAACATGTTCAATATGTTCACCACTAATTTTATAATCAGATACTACCAGTAGGAATTCAACAGGGGTAGGAGAAAACGCATGACGTCACCATGCCTCGTCCTTCTCTTCCTCCACCCTCCTCTCCTTAGCCACGCCCATTTCTTAGGAATAGGCCAGTCAGATAGTTTCTAAGCCTACACACACATATTTAGATCTCCCAATCACAGCTCAATAATTGTCCAATAAAATTTTCAACTCCTTCCTGAGATATGCTCCTTTCTTGGAAATAGGCCAGTCAGGAGTTTCTAAGACAATACATGCATATTTGGCTCTCCCATTCGCAGCCCAATATTTTACCCGCCATTAGAACGAAACAGCCAATCATTTAGTACCACAGAGCCACCGTCTTCTCAGTATGTGCAGAACCTACACAGGTTTGTTACCAGTATACATACACACACACACACACACACACACACACACACACACACACAATCATGCACATACACGCGCGCACGGCCGAAGACGAAACACAGTTTTAACTTGCAGCACGTTCGCACATCGGAACATTCGCGGACGGATAACGAAGTTAGGCCGGCCGACGTGGGACACAGTCTCCGCTGAGACTTCTTCCTGAAGACACGTGTCCTATTGCGAAAGTTCAGTCAGAACCCTACGGGACCGCTGCCCGCGGGAAACTAAAAGAGCAGGCCGTTAAAGATGGAAGGAGTTTCGCCTCTTCCTTCGGTTTCCTTCCGCAACTTCTCTAAGTGATTGAATTAACCCGCCATGTCGACATTACTACGCATTAGACGTGGGCGAGATTAAGTGCAGCGGCCACAATCGTCTGAAGGCAGCTGAATGTTCCAAATGTATCCTCCTCTATTGCCTAAAAACTCAATAAATTTTACAAATAATTATTTTCCCGGAATCAGTCCCATTACAATACTTTCCTGAGTGAAATTATTCTGTTGATAGGGTGGTATCCATATCTGCTGCTTCGTGCCAGCGTCTCCACACGTCATCGTTGGAGTATGGTCCGAAGATAATTCACATCACATCGAAACCGGCCACAACTTATATAAAGTGTTGTTATGCGATTAGGACTGTTCTATATCATATTTTACCACAGTTCTTTGTGAATGCTGCTATGCACAGTATGTTTACAAAGATTAGGCTATCAATGGTAAGTATAGATCATAAGAAAGACACCGAGACATTTATCTCTATGTATTATGGAATGTTCCATTGTCTTAATACATGTAAAACCAATATTACAATCACATTTTCAAAGTACAGATCACAATTTCAATTTCATTATACATCTGCAACATGTTTATTACAGTTTCAGTTTCGTACTACATCAACAACCTATAGGTTACAATTACAGTACTTCACATTTACAACCAGTAGGGTACTGGTAAGTCAGCTGTCACACACACAATTGCCTTATCGAAAATGATGACACATTAACAGTACTCACTCTATTGTCTAGCAGGAAATACAAAGCATATTTTGCTGAAAGCGCTAATTTATATTGCTTTATAGTCAAAATTGAATTCACTTTGTACAGTTGATTTATAAACACTATTTAATACATGTTCCAGTAATCATCAATGCTTAGCTAATTTGCTTACGAGCGTTTCACAACTTTCGCTCTACGCGTTACACGTTGTGCCTCAGCCGGCCGGAGTGGCCGAGCGGTTCTAGGCGTTACAGTCTGGAACCGCGCGACCGCTACGATCGCAGGTCCGAATCACTTCTCGGGTATGGATGTGCGTGATGTCCTTAGGTTAGTTAGGTTTAAGTAGTTCTAAGTTCTAGGGGACTGATGACCTCAGCAGTTAAGTCCCATAGTGCTCAGAGCCATTTGAACCATTTTTGAACGTTGTGCCTCAGTCTTGAGTGCGTACATTTTTGCTCACAGTCCTATGAATACTGTAATAATCTCCCTCATAATTCATCTTTCATTCAACTCGCTTTCCTTTTATTGACACATGGGTTGTTAATGATGTTATACTCTCGGTAAGCCGAAGAGTCGAGGCACGTATTCACAGGACATTTAATAACATCATAAATATTTGAGGCAGTTACGTGATGTACACTCCTGGAAATTGAAATAAGAACACCGTGAATTCATTGTCCCAGGAAGGGGAAACTTTATTGACACATTCCTGGGGTCAGATACATCACATGATCACACTGACAGAACCACAGGCACATAGACACAGGCAACAGAGCATGCACAATGTCGGCACTAGTACAGTGTATATCCACCTTTCGCAGCAATGCAGGCTGCTATTCTCCCATGGAGACGATCGTAGAGATGCTGGATGTAGTCCTGTGGAACGGCTTGCCATGCCATTTCCACCTGGCGCCTCAGTTGGACCAGCGTTCGTGCTGGACGTGCAGACCGCGTGAGACGACGCTTCATCCAGTCCCAAACATGCTCAATGGGGGACAGATCCGGAGATCTTGCTGGCCAGGGTAGTTGACTTACACCTTCTAGAGCACGTTGGGTGGCACGGGATACATGCGGACGTGCATTGTCCTGTTGGAACAGCAAGTTCCCTTGCCGGTCTAGGAATGGTAGAACGATGGGTTCGATGACGGTTTGGATGTACCGTGCACTATTCAGTGTCCCCTCGACGATCACCAGTGGTGTACGGCCAGTGTAGGAGATCGCTCCCCACACCATGATGCCGGGTGTTGGCCCTGTGTGCCTCGGTCGTATGCAGTCCTGATTGTGGCGCTCATCTGCACGGCGCCAAACACGCATACGACCATCATTGACACCAAGGCAGAAGCGACTCTCATCGCTGAAGACGACACGTCTCCATTCGTCCCTCCATTCACGCCTGTCGCGACACCACTGGAGGCGGGCTGCACGATGTTGGGGCGTGAGCGGAAGACGGCCTAACGGTGTGCGGGACCGTAGCCCAGCTTCATGGAGACGGTTGCGAATGGTCCTCGCCGATACCCCAGGAGCAACAGTGTCCCTAATTTGCTGGGAAGTGGCGGTGCGGTCCCCTACGGCACTGCGTAGGATCCTACGGTCTTGGCGTGCATCCGTGCGTCGCTGCGGTCCGGTCCCAGGTCGACGGGCACGTGCACCTTCCGCCGACCACTGGCGACAACATCGATGTACTGTGGAGACCTCACGCCCCACGTGTTGAGCAATTCGGCGGTACGTCCACCCGGCCTCCCGCATGCCCACTATACGCCCTCGCTCAAAGTCCGTCAACTGCACATACGGTTCACGTCCACGCTGTCGCGGCATGCTACCAGTGTTGAAAGACTGCGATGGAGCTCCGTATGCCACGGCAAACTGGCAGACACTGACGGCGGCGGTGCACAAATGCTGCGCAGCTAGCGCCATTCGACGGCCAACACCGCGGTTCCTGGTGTGTCCGCTGTGCCGTGCGTGTGATCATTGCTTGTACAGCCCTCTCGCAGTGTCCGGAGCAAGTATGGTGGGTCTGACACACCGGTGTCAATGTGTTCTTTTTTCCATTTCCAGGAGTGTATTAAGCTATCCATGTCTGTGTAAGACATTGTATCATTTCTTTCCTCAGATGACTTCAAAATATAAGCATAATGGAAATCTGCAAGCAGAGTCTTAGAAATATCTAAAATAGTCATTCTTATAGCTATAGGTTTATCAAAAATGTTAAATTTACTCGATACAACAGCAATCAAATTTTCCTTAAATATTGCACTGCGCTTCAAATTCGATATTGAAATCAGAGCAGCAGCCCCACATCTCTATTACCAGTTTATGACTGCTTTGCATCACTCATTTTTCGCACATTCTGCATAGTTTTGTCAAAAATATTGGTATTAATTAGTTTAAAAAATACTTTTCGAATTTTTTTTTTGCATTCATACGTTTCTCAGCGTTACTGTCGATATGTGGTTTCTTCCATGTATCTTCACTGAATAACAATACCAGGTGTATTTTTCTTAGAATAAAATTATTGTTCAGACACTACTTTCAATCTTTGTGATGAATCACAAATAATGTGGAAATCAGCTTCTTTCGGCTCCTGGCTTGTTGATGCTTGGTGGTTGTACCGTTTTCTCTGAACGTGATGGCAGGTCAGCAAGAAGTTCATGGATATTTTCTGCATACTGAAGATCTACTTGTAAAATGTAATCTATGTCTGAATCGCCTGTTAAGCTCATTACATCAAATCCGTCCACAGACAGCCATGCAAACAGCCATTGCATCATTACCCAGCTGTAGAGGCTATTGACATCAAGGTATATATTATAAGATTCATCGTTATTTTCATTATAATCAACCATGAACCAGTTATTGGCAGTTGCATGTGGACGTGAACAGTGAACAGTACCACCTGTGACGCTACGCTCGACAAATTGTAATTGTTCTCTGTCCATAATAAGTTGCAATTGTACATTAGTTGTTTTCAGGAAAGGATCATATGCTCAGCCAGGTGAAGTCACATAATGGGCTGGATCCAGTATGCGTATTTTAAGACAGAATCTGCAGATATTTTCAATCACATCAGCCAAAAGCAAGACATCGGTTTTCAAATATAAGTTGATGTAAACTCCTAATGCCTCGCATTCTAATAAAGTCCACACTTTGCACGCTATGTGGTATTCCAATTCATTAATTGTCGTATTAGCAGTCACCAAGCTTTTGAACGCTTCAGTTCGCGGCAGTTGTTTATCCAACAAAATAGGTTCGTCTGTTACATATCCGTTTGGAAACATGTGTTTCTTGTTGATCTAATGAAACTGTCACTGTTCTGGAAATACTGTCTTGTTATTTTGAGTTCATCAGCTTCAAATATGAGACACATTTTCCTGGAGAATACGCTAGAAACTTGAACGAAACTATAAACTGAAATTTTGCGTCACAATTATGTCACACTGTGATAGATTTAGTGAATGTTTTATACGTTTCCATGTTTGTTGCAACCATATAAACATGGTCTGGATTTATTTTCATCGCTTTGTTGATGTCAGTTTCTTCCACTTGTTCGCATAGGTCCATAATTATAAAATGAGCATTGATATTTATCAGATTATGAAACACAAGACGCACCAGAAAACTAGGTATATGATTTTAATTATAGCTATCATGTACAGCTCCTCGAAATATGATTATAAAATGACAATGATCTCTGTTTTTCACATCAGTTTGTTTGAACTGTTCTTTATAAATTTGGCAAATTTCTCCTGTTCGAAACGTTTCTTCCTGTTTGACGATAATAACCATCTGCTTATTTCGCAACAAGTAATTTGGTATGCATTCTGCAATCCAAAACAGCTGTTTGCTAAGCCATTCCATAGTCAGCACCTTGGTTCAGCTGAAACTAAGAATGTCCATCACTAATTACAGTGCACGTAGAAAGTAACACTATATGGCTTGTGCACATCAATATCGACAGTAACACTCGGCTGCAGCAAGCATTCAATATCTGTGTGATAACTTTAATTCCTTGCCATACTAGTCAAATTTCATGTATTGATTCTCTCTTCTGTGCATGATAGTGTTGATTACTTTGGATTTTGCTCAGTTCACTGAATGCGCAGCTAACTTCTCTCTAGACTGAAAATAGAGCAAACATCACTCACATTGTTCAATATAATGAGTACAAGGAGTAATCCTACTATTTGTTAACTTCAAAAGTCTTTTTATTTAGCATAAATGGTAAGTTTTCGACCGGCAGCAGTACCAGATTCACGTGTCTCACACATTTATTTATGTTTCGAGGCTTGTGATGGAACCACTTTAAAATCATGTCCTCCATACTCTTCTGCCCCTACTATAACCACGCACTAATGCTTGGAGTACTGAATACCATACATATTATTAACATACAGTTTTTGTTCTCTTTCTCAAATAATTCCACATTTTTAAGTTCAGTAGGAAATGAAACGTTTGCAAAGTTTCATTCACCTGAATGTAGATGGTAACTAGATTCACAACTCACATGCTAATTTTCTAAGTACAAATCATCTCTAGTTGACCATTGATGTAATAATGATCAATCTTTGAATCAACGTTTATCTCTTCATATTCGTTTGCAATCACTTTTGGTAATTTTCTGTGCAGTCTCGCATAAAATTCTTTATTTATATTCATGTTAACGCAAAATTTCATAATGTCTGTTAATGACAAACCAGAACCATAAACCTGGAAAGTTTCCAGTCTTTTCATAATCAGTCTGCAACATTCGCTCATTACCGTTCACTGATGTCATCAGATAGCAACAGAAGTGGATTATTGGTGTTCATTTACATTTGCCTAATCTCACATGACTTCCTAAGTAGGAATTTTCAGACAAGTGACACATTTATCTTGAGTGACCGATTGAGCTCGTGCACACTGTTGGTGAAATCTGGACGACAAACGGCAAGAAAGAGTTTGAGGTCCTTAAACCCACTGTGATCGGCTGTTACGCTGGTACATACTCGACTTTCAAAACTGGAATCCACACAAATCCACCAAGATTATCATCACTGATTTTAATACCCTTTGCAGATGATTCACCCATTATTTATAATTATACTAGCAGAAAAACCCGGCATTGCCCATGTGTTTATTTATAGCTGTGTGTCCACACTCTTTTCACGCAGTGTCTGGCCTTGTGCTTAATGTTTATGACCTCATATCTCCTGAACTCTCTGTCGTGCAATAATATAATATTGTCGATACATTCAGCGTTATAGGTGGATACTGTCTGCCAAATTTATTGCGAATATAGTAAGTAGCAAAGAGGTAATAAATGTTACGTCGTGCATGATGGGGTAGTTTTTCAAGTATCTCATTGTCTTGACGTTATATCTCCTGAACCATGTGTCGTACAATGATATACTTTTGCACTTACATTCAGCGGTATATGCGTTTACGGTCTGTAAAATGTGTAGCGAACTCAATTAGTACTAAAGAAGTAATAAATTATAACGTCATTCATCATGCGGTACTTTTACTGCAGGAACAGCGAAAAAGTAGTAAGCCACAAACACTTTTCATTTTGTCATTTTTCAGGGGTTGTCAGAGAGAAGATATTTCATAAAAGTATGAAATTATGTTGCAAGTCGCTAAGTGCTTTCATTCAAAAATACTGGATGAATAAAGTTTTGGGATTCACCCGTTGGAGGTTACACTTCTTTTTTACCTCCACCTCCATACCTTTGATAGGTAGGAGTTCTTACCCCAACAGCGATTGTCGCCTAACAGTAAGGTATTGTGTACCAAGTTTGGTTGAGATCGATTCAGAGGATTAGGAGAAGATGTGGAAAACACACATGCACACACACACCACACACACACACACACACACACACACTCAAACACACACACACACACACACACACACACTCACGCATATTATACGTATGTACATCCGCTTTTATAATATGCGTGGATACTACTACTTAGGTTACTGAACTACCTGCAGAAGCATCTCTTCTTGACCAAAAGCCTGAAAATGAAAAAAAAAATGGTTCAAATGGCTCTGAGCACTATGGGACTTAACTTATGAGGTCATCAGACCCCTAGCACTTAGAACTACTTAAACCTAACCAACCTAAGGTCATCACACACATCCATGCCCGTGGCAGGATTCGAACCTGCGACCGTAGTGGTCGTGCGGTTCCAGACTGTAGGGCCTAGAACCGCTCGGCCACCCCGACCGGCCTGAAAATGGAGTTTCCACAATATTCCAGAATTTCGTGGTTATGTTTTGTATCTGCAAGAAGAAGCGCATGATTATCTTAATGTATATGAACACTCTAGCACAAAAAATAACACTATTGGATGCAACATTCCTTGTACTGTCATTATGAAGCTGAAGAGAGTTCTGCAAGCGTGTACTAAAAATTTCTTGATGACATACACATAAAGGACAGAGATAAGATCAACCACTTGCTAATACTTGCCGCCTCCCTCTTAATACCTGTTTTTCCACTTAGTCAGTAAGTTGAGACATGTTGGAATCTGCTCGTGCACATTCGATAAATCGCTACCACACGCTACATATTTTGCCAAGTCGACTTAAATGCGTGTGCGAAGTATTCAACTTGTCAGTTCCCAAGTCGAAACTTGCTGATGTCTGCACATGCGCATTCGAGAAATCATTGACACGTTCTCAAAGTGTGTCATATTTTTCTGAGTCGATTTAAAACAATGTAAGAAGCATTCACCACATTACCTGTGAGTCGCGTGACTTTATGCAACAGACGGAAATTCGTAACGAAATTACGATTCTGTTGATATTTCCATAATTTTTAGATTTTATCGAAATGATCTGTATTGGTAACAAGTGACTTTTTTAAAATTGAATTGACTGACTTTATATTTTCTGGACTTTGTGAAAGTGCAGATCTAACTTTATGTTGAGAAGGCGAGCTGGCTTTACAAGTGAACGAGTTATGCAATAACCCCCCCCCCCCCACCCCTCCACCAACCAGTATCTTCTCTGTATGCTATTACAGGAGAGTCAGAGTCAAACAAACAACAGAAAAGCCATTTTCAGATATTAAAAGCGATGCAAGAACTACATTTAACGCTCGGTCGTTTACTAAAATGATTAACATAAAGTTCTGCACGGAAATTCCGCTAGAATATGAGGAAGAGTTGGCAACATACACTCAAGAGTATGTGAAATGTCTTTGACATAATGAAAAAGGCAGCACCATGTTGATCTAAGTGTTTATAAAGTAATCATTTCGTATTTGGTGATTCTCGTAGCTACACTTGCCTATTACGAAAATATACAGTTTAAATGATAAACCACACTAAAGATCACGCAAAAACACATCATTCATAGTATGCTTTTGATTATGAAAAGGATATGCAATCTACAAATCTTTTAGAGACCCGTGCCACCATAGTTCCGATAGTTAAATATCGGAGCCTTCCTCAATATGACAACCACGGGCCTCGCCTTTTCAAACATAAAGCTACATCTGCACTTTCACAAAGGGCAGAAAATATAAAGTCAGTCAACTCAATTATATTGCTCTAGTGTAGAACATGACGCATTATCTTCTTCGTCTCTTAAAATGCTGCTTGGTCAGGTGACTAAAAGTCCTTTTTGGACCATCAGGCCGACCGCGGTGGTCAAGCGGTTCTAGGTGCTCAGTCCGGAACCGCGCGACTGCTATGGTCGCAGGTACGAATCCTGCCTCGGGCATGGATGTGTGTGATGTCCTTAGGTCAGTTAGGTTTAAGTAGTTCTAAGTTCTAGGGGACTGATGACCACATATGTTTAGTTCCATAGTGCTTCGAGCCATTTGAACCATTTTTTTGGACCATCAGCGGAACGTAAGATCAAGTAGGTCTAAGATAGAAAACAGTAAAAAGCTGTATTAGTCAGTCGAATTTACTGCAGGAACGGTTGAAAAACACGATTGAAACACTAATCCCTTGCTTACTTTATACCCGCAACGCAGTCGCGCTACGTTGCATATAAGCTACAGTAATGCCCTCAAACGGAAACTTTTTGATCGCCCCTTGCAGAAAATCAGAAGGACCCAAAAAGTAGTTAGAAAACAAAATAAAGAAGAGCTACTCGATCTGAGAACAAAAAAAATTAAAAATAAGAAAAACAGCCCTGGAAAATGGAAAATGTAGAATGAAGCACAGAGAGATACGTGACAGATGACGACATGGTAATGACCTGTCTCATATCAAGGACATCTGGGAGGCTTTGACACCCGTTTAGTCAAATCATGAGTAAAATTAACAGAAGATACGGGACTTTAAATAAGATATCAACTGCAAGATTACACAATCGCCACAACGAACACAAAGAGAATAAAATGCGACCTGAAAATACAGGTATACAGTATGTGCCTTAATTGTCGCTAACAAAATGTGCTTTATTCTTATACACGATGTGATTCTTAACACCAACAGACAATATCAACCTGGCATAGCAAAAATTGCTCTGAGCACTATGGGACTTAACTGCTGAGGTCATCAGTCCCCTAGAACTTAGAACTACTTAAACCTAACTAACCTAAGGACATCACAAACATCCATGCTCGAGGCAGGATTCGAACGGCACATCAATATTAATGAAGTGATTTCCTATGAAACGAAGGCGATGCTACAAAACGGAAGAGGCTTCGCAATCCTGATACACAGCCTTCTAATAGTCAAAATCTACTCGCTTTCAGGTACAAATTACAATTTTTTAGAGAGAAAATATGAAGTCTGATAGTAAAAACGTGTCAATATAGAATTTTTGGCGGAGATTTATTCACCTTCTTAGTAAAGATGATCAGTTCCCAAATTTAAATTTTAGAGAGCAGTTCAAAATCTAAATTGACGTGTGTGACGCACCGATTTTCGAACTGGAATGCAGCGAACAGACTACATCGATTTTATGTACACAGAGCCTTTTTATCACACATATACGATGCAGAAATATGGCCCAGAATTTTTAGTGCCACTCTGTCTACCGTGTTCGGGGGAAATTTGTTGCTCAGAAAACGTACCGAGTAAGAGGGATATGGCAAACGTGTCACCTTACTGTGTACCGGTGGACCCGCTGCTTACGAAACCATACGAGATATCAAAATCGAATAATTTGGTGGGTAGAGGACGCGAAACTCCAATTGAAGATAACGTTAATGCAATACGAAAAGGAGGACGAGATCGTATATAAAGGAAAAACTGAATATTATAGTGTAGAAAGTGAGAGGAAGACAACGGACGACACAGAAAATTGGAAGAACAGCCCTACGTCATCTCATAACAGAAGGAAGAGAGAAACGAAAGCTAATTACGCACTTAAGAGACGAACATTGACACACTAGTGGACATAAAGGGGCATTTGAGAAACAATTTTGCAGATCTACACGCGAAGTGTTCGCCTCAGTAGCTGAGTGGTTAGCGTAGATGGCTGCCATGCTGAGGACCCGGATTTGATTCCTGGTAAGGTGAAGAAGTTTTTCTTGGTGCGAGAACTGATACGGAGTGCAATCAGCCTCGTGATGCCAATTGAGGAGCTACTTGACTGAGACGTAGCGGCTTCGCGGTCTGGTAAGTCGGCTAAACGGCCGGTGGAGCGGTGTGCTGACCACATACCCTTCGATCCCGCATCAACCTGATACCGAATGGCAGAAGGTGAAACAGCGGCCGGCCGACATCATTTGGGCCTTCAGGGCCTGGACGAGGAGCTCGTTATACGTGAAGTCGCAGGCAACCTCTGATAGGGAAGTTACATTTTTGACCTCAATAAGTAGCAAGTTCAATCAGAAAGTAACGACAACTTTTGGAAAGTATACCTAACGGATAGATTTTGTACTCAGTGAAACAGTCACCGAGAAATAAGTCGAAAGGTATCGACGGTCTCCCTTTCGAATGTTGTCTCTATTTTCCGAACTTTCTTGGTGAGGACCTCACAAATTTGTTTGACAAGTCTATAACTGCCCTGCAGACGTTATAGTTTTGATACCAGAGGTAAGGGAGCGAGAACCTTGCAAAACTATAGGCCTGTAATTTTACTAAATGTAAATTTCGAAATTATGTCAATTTTACTGAATGCGAATTTCGAAATTCTGTCTAGACTAGACTTTTCGAAAACGTTATAAGACCATACCAGACCAGCTTCTTAAGTAGGAAGGTGGTATCTATTATTCTAGCTCAATACAGAGGAATTATTCACCTAACGTGGTCCAGCCATACTTAATTGCCCCTTGCGTACACTTTCTTCGACAAGGCTTATGATACAATTCCAAATAAAAATGGAGCATAAAATGGGTTTTAAAGAACACTTTATAAAAACAGCTGCCAAAACAAGTGGCAGACCACATTAAAAAATAAAAAATAATGGACAAATGTCAGATTTGATGAAAATAAAACGTTCAGTCAGACTACGAAGCCCACAATCGATCACTTTTTATGCAATAAGTGTAGAACCGCTCTAACATGATTGGCAAAAATCGCTTCACGATCCTTTATAAGTTCAGTTACATTTACTTCGTAAATGGTTGAATGGCTTTCACGTAAGCAAACGGATTGAACGACATCTCGTGTTTACTGTGGTGCGGTTCCCAGAGCCGGCTCGCTGTATTCTGAAGTTGCTGTTTCTGTGAATTAATCCCTTAAGCGCGGATGCAAGGGTACCTCAGCCTTCAAGTTCCCACTTGCGTTCCCATGAAATGTGAGGAATTCAGCAGCATCTCAATAGTATTTCTTCTCGTCAAATCCTATGTACTGCCTCTCCATCTAGACACTATCTTTGCTACATCAACCAATAGTACAAGGGGTGGACTGAAATATGGAAACACCGATAACATGACACTTTACCGTGCCTAACACGGAGTAAGAAAACCGTTGGCTATCAAAACAGATACCAGTCGTCTCGGTATGAATAAATACAGGTCCTGTGTCGTTTTCAAATGGTTCAAATGGCTCTGAGCACTATGGGACTTAACATCTGAGATCATCAGTGCCCTCGAACTTAGAACTACTTAAACCTAACTAACCTAAGGACATCACACACATCTATGCCCGAGGCAGGATTCGAACTTACGACCGTAGCGGTAGCGCGGTTCCAGACTGAAACGCCTAGAACGGCTCGGCTACAGAGGCCGGCGTGTCGTTTTCAAGAGAATCTTATATCTTTCTTCTTGCAAAATAGCGACAAGTTCAGGAAATGACGATGAAAAAGGTGGGTAGCGACCACGCACCACCCTTCTCTCCAAACTAGACCACAAAGTCTCGATAATATTGAGATCTGGTCACTGTGGTAGCCAGAGGAGGTGCGGCAGTGCTCACAAAACCAGTCGTGGACGATGCCAGCTGTCTGCAATTAGGCCCTCTTGTCATGGGACACAGCATGCCCATGGGGAGAAAACGTTGTACCATCGGATGGACCTCAGCAGCAAAAAGATCATGTATACCTTGGCAGTAATGCGACCTTGCCGAGTAACCTTGGGGACCATGGAATACCGCGATATGACTTAGTCTACTATTGGGATGTAAACTCGGCCAGGAGTTGGAAACAGTATGAAACAAGAAACCAAATGATATTCTTCCATTGCTCCAAAATCCAGGTTTTATGGGTTCAGGACCACGTTTTCCTGGTAGGTGCATTTGCATAACTTATGACTGGTTTCGGAACTCCAGCTCATTCTGAAATTCACATAGTATTGAGCCCCGTTCGTGTTGTTTTGGTGCTGACGGGATTCATGAGTGAGACATTCAATTCTGCAGTGACTTTTGCAGCTGTCGTCGCTTTAGTTTTCGTCACAATCCTCTTCAATGACCTCTCACGATCACTCAACATACTTTTGTTCGCGTTATGACTTAGCGAACGATGTTTTCTGTATTCCCAGCATGTGGTATACATATCGGATACAGTGCCTCTTGAAACACTAAAAATTTGTTTACGGAAGCACCCTCAAAAAGATTACGAACAATTTGCTCATGGCCGATGGCTGTGTGCACATAGCTCCGAGCATAGTGCACTCATAACGACGCAGAACACTTTTCTGACTACGAATAACGCTTGCAACTCATTAAGGTGGCAGACCAGATGCCATTCGTGGTCAAATACAACAGAGCAACCTGCAGGTTTGCCTAGCATCTGCATTTATGTTCAAACATGCATTTCTCGTGGTCTCTCCATATTTTTGTCCAGCTTCTGTATATGACTGCTCAAACTCGGTACCAACATAGTAAACTGTTTTTGAGTATTTATATGCCACGTCATAGAAATTTCTGCAGCGTTCTCCTCTGTTTTCATGGTCTGAGTAAAGTAGTCCCCACCTGATGTTATTAAGCAAGAATACACTACTACGAACTTCTCTTCCTAAGTTTAATGATGGAAATTGAGGTTCAGATATGTCCTTTACGTAAAGTGTAAACGTCTTGATGTTAGGAATTATTATTCTGAGATTACAGATATATTTTACTGATACGAAAAATTACCTCCGATATGGATTTTAATATCTTTCTTTCTGACTCTTAATAAATTGAAATTTTTTAAATTACTTCGTCAAGTTCAAGCCAACATTAATTCCAGCTTCTACTAGTGTGGTTTTAAGTGTAGATAAATTTTCAACAACCAAAAATAAATTAACTGAAAATCGGACTTCGAAAAAAACTTTGAAATGCAGGCTCGTCAGAATGTGTAGCGCAAGAAAAGAAAGAAAACTAATTTTAAGCTCCTCTTGGAATTGAATTAAAGTACTACACGAGCTTCGACCCATATAAAGCATTGGTCGCCTTTACGTCAATGGTAAGGAGAGGAAAAGGTTTCTGTTTCACAGCAAGGACAGATTTTTAAAATCCGACTCTGATAATTATTATTTAACGGTAATTCAACTTACATGAATAGGTAGCAAGCCTCTGTACATGGAATGACATACAGAGCCGCGAGCGCTAGACAAGAGCTAAGCAACAAGATCAAAAAAGCCGGACAATAAAAGGAAGGCAACATGGCGTCTTTCCTTTATATATTAGTTCATGGAATATTTGTATGTCACCGAGAAATCTTAAGTTCCAATACACCACTTGTGATAAATATTCTTTGTTAGGCGCATATCATTGTAATTACTTGTACCGCTAATTAGAGGCGTCATATCAGCCAATTTCTCATTCGTCACATTGGCTACACTCTTCGTGTCGCGCCTCAAAATAGAGTACACAGAACATTAGAATTATCATAATTCGCTTCCTGGCTGTCGTCCTGTGCTCACTATGCAGCTTGAAGATTTAATGTTTGGTAATTATGATATCGACTTCCATTTATGAGCCCTACTGCCTACAATTTCTCTTGTGATTAGGTGACCCTTATATGACAAATGTAATAAGCATTACACTAAGGTGATGGTGTTACCGTTGTGCGCAGAGGCCAAATTATTAATGGAATGTCGCGTAACATGCAACGATGTATATTGTGGTGACGAGTGGGTAGCGCTCTTAGTCGGAGCTAAAACCGTTACTAATGCAGATTAGTTTCAGGGCTCCTTAGAAATTTGCGCAGATGATATTAGCTTGTCATCAACGACAATACGCGTTTAGGAATGAGTAAGGAAATAGAAACGAAATTTTGTGAAGCAGCAGGCACCAGGTATAATTATCAGAAACTGCAAATTCTAGAAGTTGGTAATACAAACAATTTCTTTGATCAACACTAACTTCAAAAGGCTAAAATTAAAGTACAATTAGGGATATTCACTGTGGTCAAGCCACAAGAGATGGCAAAATTTACCTATGGAGCAATAAGAGGAGACTTAACAAACTACAGAAAGTTGAACTCATAAACACATATGCAGCTGGCAACATAAATTGCATGCCTGCAATATTATCACTTTCGACTTTGGCTGCCAGAAGGATGCAAGCAATGTGTTGTCGATTAGTGTGGAGGGGCAACATCTTTAAAACTTCTTTTTTCACAACGACAATGCCAGTGCAAACAGTGGCACCCAGTGCAATGCATGGCTATGTTAGTTAACAATACATACAGCTCCATACAAGAGAAATATACTAGCTCAATAATAAAATGCGTATTTTTTAGATACTAATCATATCACTGTGTCCTTCAATTTAGGAGACATAAATTTAGAACTGCATTATCTACGTGTATAATTTCTGGAACTAAGCTATCTACAGCAAGTAACACAATTTTCAATTACCAAAGAGGTACTTTAAATGATGAATTGCAAACCATTGGAGTAAGACATTTAAAAGAAGTGTAGTCACCGTGTGGTGGACCGGACCAGGTTGTGGAAAAATATAATCAAGCCAATTTTACAGTCTTGCGGTAGAATCACATGGTACGAAATGGGCAACGATACCCTACTCAGCTGCGATTCTGGGTGGCATAGATTCGACAAGTCTTTGGTAGGCTTGTGGAGATATGTTGCACTACATATCTACGTACATGTCACACAATTCCAGTAACGTACGGGCCGGTGATTTGTGGTCTTGGAGATGGCGTCCGATAGCGTCCCAGATCAGGCGAATCTGGTGGCCAAGAAATCAACACCATTTCACTATCATGCTCTATCATGACTTTGTGACACGGGCAGTTATCCTGCTGAAAAGTGCCATTGCCATCGAGGAAAACATCAAATATCAAGGGGTGCAGGTCGTCTAAAATAATATTCACAGCTATCAGCTGTCAGCTTATATTACTACCACAAGACCCATGGAAGCCCAGGTAAATGTTCGCCATAGCATACTACAGGTCCAACAGACTCCAAGAAGGGAGTTAAAGAAATAGCATCAAATTTCCGTCCAATTTCACTTTTGCCAGCATTCTCAAAAATTTTAGAAAAAGTAATGTACAATCGGCTTTATAACCATTTTATCTCAAATAACATACTGTCAAAGTCACAGTTCGGATTTCTAAAGGTTTCTGATATTGAGAAGGCTATCTTCACTTACAGTGAAAATGTGCTTAGTGGCCGGCCGGGGTGGCCGAGCGGTTCTAGGCGCTACAGTCTGGAACTGCACGACCGCTGCGGTCGCAGGTTCGAATCCTGCCTCTGGCATGGATGTGTGTGATGTCCTTAGGTTAGTTAGGTTTAAGTAGTTCTAAGTTCTAGGGGACTGATGACCTCAGCAGTTAAGTCCCATAGTGCTCAGAGCCATTTGAACCATTTTGTGCTTAATTAATTAGATAAAAAATTGCAGGCAATTGGTATATTTTGTGATCTGTCAAAGGCATTTGACTGCGTAAACAACAATATCCTTTTAAGTAAATTAGAATATTATAGTGTAACAGGAAATGCTGCAAAATGGTTCAAATCTTACATCTCTGGCAGGAAACAAAGGGTGTTATTAGGAAAGAGACATGTATCAAGCTATCAGGCATCATCCAACTGGGAACTAATTACATGTGGGGTCCAGTAGGTTCCATTTTAGGGCCCTTACTTTTTATTGTGTATATCAATGATCTTTCATCAGTAACATAACCAGATGCCAAGTTCGTTTTGTTTGCCGATGATACAAACATTGCAATAAATAGCAAATCAAGTGTAGTCTTAGAAAGATCAGCTAATAAAATATTCGTGGACATTAATCACTGGTTCCAGGACAATTCCTTGTCACTAAACTTTGAAAAAACACACTACATGGAGTTCAGAACTTGTAAAGGGTATCCCACGAGTATATGCCTAACATATGATGACAAGCAGATAGTAGAAGTGGACAGTGTAAAATTATTGGGATTACAGCTTGATAATAAATTCAACTGGGAAAAGCACACCACAGAACTGCTGAAGCGTCTTAACAAATCTCTATTTGCAATGCGAATTGTTTCAGACATAGGGGATATAAAAATGAAAAAGCTGGCATACTATGCTTACTTTAATTCCATAATGTCATATGGGATTATTTTTTGCGGTAATTCATCAAGCCAAGCTAAAGTTTTCCGGGCACAAAAACGTTCAGTAAGAGTTATATGTGGTGTGAACTCAAGAACATCCTACAGAAGCCTGTTTAGGGAACTAGGGATACTAACTATTGCTTCACAATATATTTATTCTTTAATGAAATTTGTCATTAAAAATATATCAAATTTTCATTCCAACAGCTCAATTCATGGAATCAATACTAGAAATGAGAATAATCTTCACAAGGATTTAAAGTCATTTAGTCTTGTACAAAAAGGTGCGCATTATTCAGGAACACACATTTTCAATAACTTGACAGCAGCCATAAAAAGCTTAACAACCAATGAAATTCAGTTTAAGAGAAGCCTAAAGGATTTATTGGTGGCCAACTCCTTCTACTCCATTGATGAATTTCTCAGCAGAACCAACTGATTTGTGTGTGTGTGTGTGTGTGTGTGTGTGCGTGTATATATAAGTACAATATAACTTCTGCACAATTTCAGTGCAGTAATGTGTTCATTGTAAATAAGTCTGTGTGTGTGTGTGTTGTGTGTGTGTGTGTGTGTGTGTGTAAGTACAATCTAACTTCTGCACCATTTCAGTGCAGTAATATGTTCATTGTAAATAACTATTATAATAGTTGTATTACACGTTTATTACCTTATAAATAAATAAAAACATTTTATTTTAAATTCAGTGGATTAGTATTTGTAAAATGATTCTTTCATATAATGTTCACTAAAAAATGGCGATCATTCCACTTGGGACCTGTGGAGTGGTACATTAGCTTATTTGTTTGAATTGTAAATATTTGTCATGTATTGTTGTTTTTCTGACATGTTCTACATCCTGGAGGACCTCCTCACTACGGATCAATTGGAATGAAAGTAAATCTAATCTAATCTAATCTAATCTGAGTCCTTGCCGTGGTGAATGTTTCGAAGAGCCGCTCGCCTAGATGATGTCGTATCCGAACACGACTATCGACCTAGTATAACAACAAACGTCATTCATTCGACTAGGTGATACCTGTCCGTTAATTTACAGTCCAGTCTCGATTATGTCGTGTCCACTGGAATAGCAACTGACGGTATCATTTGGTCAAAATGGGAAGACACAGGATTCGTTTGCTGCGGAGCCCATTGTTCAACAATGTGCGCTAACCATATACTCCAAAACACTTCGGCCTGCACCTGCATTGTACTCCGTCATCTGCTCAGCCACAGACCGTCGCCTAGCCTGCTATACAGAGTGTGCAAGTCTCTGATCTCTACATTACATCTTGTCATCCAGTCGTTGTTTCACCTTCCCTGAACCTCTTTCCATAGCTGTTCATAACAAGAGAACGCGAACAACCGACCAGCTTAACCGTTTTCGAAGTGCTCG
Organism: Schistocerca cancellata; assembly: GCF_023864275.1. NCBI lineage: Eukaryota > Metazoa > Arthropoda > Insecta > Orthoptera > Acrididae > Schistocerca > Schistocerca cancellata. Next base: position 720,914,698 of record NC_064629.1, read on the forward strand.
TTCCCAGGCGCCGGGCCATAACAATCAGTCCATTGTCATAGTCTCTTATAGCTCTGGATTTTCCGTTTTGTGGCCCATATCGTCTGATTCCCCACTCATCTTTGCTCCACATACTCGTATATTCGTTCCTTACTGCGACATGTGGTCGTAACACCCCAAGGCGGCTTTCAGTCTCCTGGTGGGCAGTGTTCGTAATGTTTTGGTTCATCAGTGTACCTCAAATTAACCAAATTTAACACTCTTACTCCTAAAGTGTCAGCGAGTAAACTCGATTGGGAAGGAATTATCCGAATGGGATGGAAATCGGTAGATGTGACGTACATGTACAGACAAACAAATGATTACAGTTTCAGGAAAAAATGGATGGTTTATTCAAGAGAAAGAGGTTCACAAATTGAACTAATCAGTAACGCGTTGATCCACCTCTGGCACTTATGCACGAAGTTATTTCATCTACATATACATCTACGTGGATACCCTGCAAATTACATTTAGGTGCCTGACAGAGGGTTCATCGATCCACCTTCACTATTCTCTATTATTCCAATCTCGTATAGCAGGCGGAAAGAACGAACACCTATATCTTTCCGTACGAGCTCTGATTTCCCTTATTTTATCGTGGTGATTGTTCCTCTCTATGAAGGTCGGTGTCAACAAAATATTTTCCAATTCGGAGGAGAAAGTTGGTGATTGGAATTTCGTGAGAAGATTCCGTCGCAACGAAAAACGCCTTTCTTTTAATGATGTCCAGCCCAAATCCTGTATCATTTCTGTGACACTCTCTCCCATATTTCGTGATAATACAAAATGTGCTGCCCTTCTTTGAACTTTTTCGATGTACTCCGTCAGTCCTATCTGGTAAGGATGCCATACCGCGCAGCACTATTCTAAAAGAGGACGGACAAGCGTAGTGTAGGCAGTCTCCTTAGTAGGTCTGTTACATTTTCTAAGTGTCCTGCCAATAAAGCGCAGTGTTTGGTTAGCTATCCCCACAACATTTTCTCTGTGTTCCTTCCAATTTAAGTCGTTCGTAATTGCAATATCTAGGTATTTAGTCGAATTTACGGCTTTTAGATTAGACTGATTTATCGTGTAACCGAAGTTTAACGAATTCCTTTTAGCACTCATGTGGATGACCTCACACTTTTCGTTATTTAGGGTCAACTGCCATTTTTCGCACCATTCAGATATCTTTCCTAAATCGTTTTGCAATTTGTTTTGATCTTCTGATGACTTTATTAGTCGATAAACGACAGCATCATCTGCAAACAACCTTAGACGGCTGCTCAGGTTGTCTCCCAAATCGTTTATATAGATAAGGAACAGCAAAGGGCCTACAACACTACCTTGGGGAACGCAAAAAATCACTTCTGTTTTACTCGATGACTTTCCATCAATTACTACGAACTGTGACCTCTCTCACAGGAAGTCACAAATCACGTCACATAACTGCGACGATATTTCATAAGCACGCAATTTCACTACAAGCCGATTGTGTGGTGCAATGTCAAAAGCCTTCCGGAAATCCAGAAATACGGAATCGATCTGAAACTCCTTGTCAATAGCACTGAATAAAGAAATAGTACCGCGCGGGATTAGCCGAACGGTCTCAGGCGCTACAGTCACGGACTGAGCAGCTGGTCCCGGCGGAGGTTCGAGTCTTCCCTCGGGCATGGGTGTGTGTGTTTGTCCTTAGCATAGTTAAGGTTAAGTAGCGTGTAAGTTTAGGGACTGATGACCTTAGCAGTTAAGTACCATAAGATTTCACACACATTCGAACATTTTTAAAGAACTAGTTATGTTTCACAGGAATGATGTTTTCAAAACCCCTGTTGACTGTGTGTCAATAGACAGTTTTCTTCGAGGTAATTCATAATGTTTGAACACAATATATGTTCCAAAATCCTGCTGCATATCAACGTTAAAGAGATGGGCCTGTAATTTAGTGGATTACTCCTACTATCTTTCTTGAGTATTGGTGTGACCTGTGCAACTTTCCAGTCTTTGGCTTGTCAATGATTGGTACATCTACATCTACATCTACATCCATACTCCGCAAGCCACCTGACGGTGTGTGGCGGAGGGTACCTTGAGTACCTCTATCGGTTCTCCCTTCTATTCCAGTCTCGTATTGTTCGTGGAAAGAAGGATTGTCGATATGTTTCTGTGTGGGCTCTAATCTCTCTGATTTTATCCTCATGGTCTCTTCGCGAGATATACATAGGAGGGAGCAATATACTGCTTGACTCGTCGGTGAAGGTATGTTCTCGAAACTTTAACAAAAGCCCGTACCGAGCTACTGAGCGTCTCTCCTGAAGAGTTTTCCACTGGAGTTTATCTATCATCTCCGTAACGCTTTCGCGATTACTAAATGATCCTGTAACGAAGTGCGCTGCTCTCCGTTGGATCTTCTCTATCTCTTCTATCAACCCTATCTGGTACGGATCCCACACTGCTGAGCAGTATTCGAGCAGCGGGCGAACAAGCGTACTGTAACCTTCTTCCTTTGTTTTCGGATTGCATTTTCTTAGGATTCTTCCAATGAATCTCAGTCTGGCATCTGCTTTACCGACAATCAACTTTATATGATCATTCCATTTTAAATCACTCCTAATTAATTTGATAGTTAATTTATGTAATTCGTGTATGTTCTCAAGTTTAAGGCAGATATAACAGGCAGTTAGAACGACTGCTTACAGCAAAATAAATACTAGGAGTATTATATAAAAATTGCTGGTGGAATAAGGTATACCAGAAACGACTGGCAGATAAGGCAGGTTGAGGAAGGATATACCCTGCGTGAGAATAGAAAGGCTTTGCGTTTTGTTTGAAGGCCTAAGGAAGACGTAAAATAAAATTTATTAAAAATCTATAAGAGCAGTACTCTCAGATGGCAGATGATTTGTCACGAAGTTTTAATCTTCCTGAATGTTTCAAATACCGCTCACACCAGATACATCTATCACTTTCTTTTAAAAAGTGTGTAGGTTTAGCATTAACGACCTGCTCCTATAGCGTAACACTCAGGGCGCTTTGCTAAATCCTGAGAAGGTGGACTGAATGAGATAAAGCCAAGGAAACAAAAAATTGGTTGTTTAACATACTGTTGTTTTGGTTTGATGCACATACACCTAATTACCGTCTTCTTAAATTCAATGTTAAGTACATGTTTCATAATTCAAGAACTAGTGCATAAGGCCACTAGTATTACGTCACATAGTGCTATGTGTAGTAACTAATTGTACTTGTTTATTCTAAAGTTAAAGATGCTAGAGACAATATTGTTTACGATTATCGCAGTTTCATTACTAGGAGCGCTGCCTTGATCAAATAAATTTTTGCTTCTGATTTCCAGACCTCCCACGTTTTTTTATGTAGTTGGTCCAGAAGACTTGGTGAAGTATCCGCCAGTTATTGTTTTAAATATTTCAAAGTAATCAATAAGAAAAATGCCTTCTGAATCCCTGTGTACCCTGTCCATGTTCTTCCTCGTAGAAAAAAGTATCCCACAGAATTTAAGCCAGCTTGTTACTGAAGATGAATATAGTATTTTCGTACTATATCAGTACGTAACAAAACTGATCACCAGATAGGTTTCCAGAATATAACACGGGATACAGCGCTTACACACAACTTTTCTTAAAATGTAAACTACGGAAGTTTCTCTGTGGCACGCAACGCGGGTAGCAGCGGAGACAGAGGTGCCAAGGCGCATCGCGCTGGGAAGAGCGCGATAACCCCGCGACCCATGAGTGCTGCGTGTTTGTTTTGCTCCTACTGTTTGTGTACGCATTAGCTCGCAGTTCGTTATCTGTTCGTGCTTCCGTGCGAAATACTACAGATGGACGCCACCTTCCGTAAATAGCTACGCGGACCGTAACGCACGTAGCTGGAGTCGAGCTCGAAAGGAAGGAAGCTAGATTAGGGTCTAACGTCCCGTTGAAGAGAGATCGTTGGAGACGGATGCCAGCTCGGAAAAGTAGATATCGCTGCATGCAGCCCTGCGTGTCCCGAGTCACAGGATTAGCGAGAAAGCACACGGGTTCGTAGTCGACTTTCCTCTCTCTCCAGCTCCAGTACCGACCAGCCTAAGTGGCTTTCTCAAACTCGAGCTCGCACCGCCCACTTAATCGGACTCGCTTACGTTATAATATACGAGTTATGCCATATAAAGTGTATAGAGTCAATTTTGGTTAGACAATTCATTAGTCATTATCAAACTTTAGGTAATGACAAAAGCCAATGGCCTACTTTGCGGTCAATGTTATTAAATTTAACAGGGTTCAACACACATCAAACAACTTTTGCATCACCCCGGTTTCCAGAACTCCAGGAGATAGACGTTGACTGTGGATGTTGTATCCAGGCACAGTCCCTTTGACTGTTCAGAGATATCACGAAACCTGTCCATAGATGTAAACAACCATGCATGAGCAGCGCCTATTATACGGAGGGGGTCATTCCACTAGGAACGAGGTATATGGCTCGTGTTGTCTGTAGATCAACCATGCCTAGACTGTCAGTACTGTGGTTCGATCGCGTCCGCTTTGTTGCTTTGTGCCAGGAAGGGCTCTCAACAAGGGAAGTGTCCAGGCGTCTCGGAGTGAACCAAAGCGATGTTGTTCGGACATGGAGGAGATACAGAGAGGCAGGAACTGTCGATGACATGCCTCGCTCAGGCCGTCAAAGGGATACTACTGCAGTGGATGACCGCTACCTACGGATTATGGCTCGAAGAAACCCTGACAGCAACGCCACCATGTTGAATAATGCTTTTCGTGCAGCCACAGGACGTCTTGTTACTACTCAAACTGTGCGCAGTAGGCTGCATGATGCGTAACTTCATTCCTGACGTCCATGGCGAGGTCCATCTTTGCAACCACGACACCATGTAGCAAGGTACAGATGGGCCCAGCAACATGCCGAATGGACCGCTCAGGATTGGCATCACGTTCTCGTCACCGACGAGTGTCGCATATGCTTTCGACCAGACAATCGTCGGAGACGTGTTCGGAGGCAATCCGATCAGGCTCAACGCCTTAGACATACCGTAACGGCTGTACGATACGTGAATGCCATCCTCGACCGATAGCGCAACTAAATCGGCAGCATATTGGCGAGGCGTTCGGCTTCAGGGACGACAATTCGCGCCCCCATCGTGCACATCTTGTGAATGACTTCCTTCAGGATAACGACATCGCTCGACTAGAGTGGCCAGCATTTTCTCCAGACGTGAACCCTATCGAACATACCTGGTATAGATTGAAAAGGGCTGTTTATTGACGACGCCGAATTGCCGTTGAGGAGTGGGACCTCAGCAGTTTGGTCCCATAGGAACTTACCACAAATTTCCAAATTTTCCTGATGGATATCGTGCCAAATTCTGTCCAATTGGCATATGAGATCGTCAAAATCCCGAGGTTGTTGGAGGGCCCTGGCCATCATGCGCAAAACGTTCTCAATAAGGGAGAGATCCAGCGACTTTCCTGGCTAAGGCAGGGTTTGGCAAGCACAAAAAAAAAAAAAAAAAAAAAAAAAAAAAAAAAAAAAAAAAAAAAAAAAAAAAAAAGATGGCGTAGAAGCTGTCACCGTGTGCGGGTGGGCAATATCTTACAGAATTATAAACCCAGCATGGCTTGCCATGAAGGGAAACAAAACGTGGCGTAGAATGCGTCGACGTACCATTCATGGCAAGCCATCCTGGGCTTACATTTCAGCAAGATAATGTCCTTCTGCATACGGCGGTAGTTCCTCCTGCTTGTCTTCGTGGTTGCCAAACCCTACCTAGGCCAGTCTAGCAACTACTTGCATAAGGGCCGGAGGTGGATCAACGCCTTATTGGCTTGCTAAATTTCTGAAGCTCTTCTTGTTGAAAAAAAATCTTTCACTTTTCTGATATTGTAATCATTTGTTTGTCTATACATGTACGTCACATCTGTCATTTCCGTCCCATTCAGATAATTCCTCCTGGTGCGTAATTTTTTTTTTGCCTTATAATGTATTTTATGAATATAGTGTACTAAGCAAAATTGATTAGACATAAAATTTGTTTCACATTCATGTAAATATTTTTTCGTTTCAGCATAACACGAAATTACCGACCTTAAAATGCTTTCTACATATGTCACATCAGAATACGCCAAAAGAAAAGATAAAATGTCGAAAATATCACGGAAGTGTACACTAGCGTGCCTATATAAGTTTTTACCAACGAGCATGAAGTAAGATAACGGGAGTTACGAGGACAATTCGGAAAGTAAAGAACGATAGGTCGCGAAATGGAAACCACAGTGGAAATCAAAACTGATTTATTTGCTACAACTTCCAGCTACTTATCTCCATAGTCAGCGACCCGACTTAGACGTTTGTCGTAGCGTTGTACCAACTTTCCAATACCCTCGTTATAGATGGTAGCCGCCTGAGCTTTCCGAAAATTTTCTACGCTGGCTTAAGGCTCGTTATCTGTGCCAAAATTTGTCTTCATAGCCCAGCGGTTTATGTGCGCAGAGATGAAACTCAGAGCGAGACAATTACGGGCTATATTGTGGGTAATCAAACATTTCCAATTGAAAACGATGCAGGAGCATCTTCATTGCTCCTGCAGAATGCAGCTGAGAGTTGTCTTGCAGAAGAAAACGCACAACAGTTATGTAATGTTGGTTGCATAGCTTCAGGCGAAATTTCTCACCAGGCCCTCGTACTTGGCGGGAGACACTATTGTTCTAGGTATCCTTATGTGCTCTCAGTGTGCTCAGAACTAAAAAGAATAATGTAACGCGATCGACAGGCATACTAGAGACACTGCCCAACACACGTGTGCAAAACTTCATCGGATTTTCACTGTGGTTTCTATTTCGCGACCGATCGTTCCTTACTTTCCGAATAACACTCGTATTTTCGTTATACAGATAACGTTGTCATTTTTATTTTGTTAACTGACTGCGACGACACCTATTGGCAGACAGCGCTCTTCTTCGGCCTGTAGTCTCTTGGAACGTCATTGTTGGCAGATATTGTTGACCTAGCTACACTCTACTAATCATAACTATCACAAAATTATCCATCCATGTCACCAAATTACCTACCAATGTCTCTGGTACTGGTTCATCATTCAAAATTCCACTTGTAACATAAAAATGTTTATACTGTATTTCTATTTGTAGTTGATCCTGTTAATCTGACGAAATGCTTCCAGAAAATGAAAAAAAAATTGTAAATTTAAATCTATCACGAATATACACCCATTACCTTGCCATAATATCCATAAGTATCGAAAAATCGAACAAACCAAGAATTTTTATGGAGAATTACATATTTTAAATGTGTTTGAGGACAGGAAACGAGGAAAGAAATACTTTAACATTATTCAAAATTAACGAGGAAAGTAAAGACAGTGGCCATTGGTTGTCAGTTAAGTTTTATTAGTAAGTAGAAATGACTATGGAATATTATAATGTGTGTAGACATTGTAATATTAAGACAGTTGATTTGAATAACAAGAAAAATGAAGTGTGTAGAGATAATCTGAAGAAGGAAAACACGCTGAATTCCACGTTTGAAATAAATGGGAATTATGAAAATGGTGGAATTTACAAAACGTTAAGGAAATCGATTAATGATTTACTTGTAAAAGGTGACCAAAAAAAGTTAACATTAATTATGACAAGAATGGACGTGTGTATCTGACAGAACTGTATATATTCAACTAGCAAGAAAGTCATGCATATTATTTCAATGAGATGCCGTGCATTTTACAGAATTGTGCTAAAACTGCATCGATATGTCGTAATTATGATTATTCATAAGTTTGCCGTAATTTAAGATCTGATTTACAAAATGTGGGTATATACTACATTTATTTCAATTGTACTCGGATACTTCTTGGTGCTGACTGCATTCATGAAAGTACAATATAATGGCTGGCTACCAGTTGAGGAAAAGAATAAGTAGTTGTGATTCCGATGTCGACTTAGAGAGGGTTGAAAAAGAATCATCGTTCCAAAGATACTGCTGTACAGGTGAAATAATTAATCATAATATACAGAACACACGAGCAGTCCTTGAAAGATATTTTCATTTATTTACGACAAATGTTGAAGCACAGACTCGAGCTCTGAAAACCAGCTGTATTCTTGTGTGCACTTGTTAATACCAACATTTGGTAAGGAATGTATCATTCATCTTCATTATAAGAATGAGGACTATCTTTCTTCAAATGATATAGATGCATGGAGCATTGAAAACAATGAGGAAAAAGTTGCGAAGAAATCTGGTGAATTTTAAGAACGAGATTTGGGGCTAGCTCTAATGCAAATTGTGGAACTTCGTATAAACCTAAATAAGAACGCAGGGTTTCATGTGGGAGACAATGCTGATTTACCTAATGTAATTAAAGAGAAAAAGCGGTAGTAAATGTAGATTCTAAGGATAAGGAATGATTCAAATGGGCAGTCTATGTACATTGTATTCAATGAAACAGAAGCAGCAATATCGCGAAACGATAAACCGCAGTCTCAGTAGGCCACGGTGCTGCCGCTGTCGAATTTCTACATGTGCTGGTATACGCTTCTGTTGTTTACGTGAGATAAGCCTGCTGCATAGCTTTACCTTATATTCAAGTTGTAGATGGCGTTCCACCTACCTATTCTGTATACTAATCAATTACATATCCAAGTATGTAGCGGACCTCATGTCAATTTGACGTTCCCTGCATGCCGTCAGCACTGTGTTGCAATTTCAACGACCAACAGTGTAAAATTATCGTACTATAAACATTTCCTTGCCGAATCATTCAATCTGGTTTACTTATTTTCATCTGTCTTAAAGGAAAGAAGAAAGAATAAGGTATCACAGTGTCATTAGAACATCAGAAACGAAGCACATGCACGGAATGGACAAGAATTGGAAAGAAAACCAACCGTATAATTTTTCAGAGGAACCTTTCGAGTATTTGCCTTAATCGATAGACAGAAACCACGGAAACTTAAATCCTGGTGGCAGAACGTGTATTGGAACCCTGTACCTACTGAATGGTCGTACGCAAGTGATGGAAATACGGATATTTTGTGGGATAGTTTGAGACGTATTTTACAATGTGATATACAATGAAGAGCCAAAGAAGCTGGTATAGGCACGCGAATGCAAATACAAAGATATGTAAACAGTTAAGTGAGTTTGAACACGGTGTTACAGTCGGCACATGAGCGATGGGACACAGCATCTCCGAGGTAGCGAGGAAGTGGGAATTTTCCCGTACGACCATTTCACGAGTGTACAATGAATATCAGGAATCCGGTAAAACATCTAATTTCCGAAATCGCTGAGGCCCGAAAACGATCCTGCAAGAACGGGACCAACGACGACTGTAGAGAATCGTTCAACGTGATAGAAGTGCAACCCTTCCGCAAATTGTTGCAGATTTCAATGCCGGACCATCAACAAGTGTCAGCGTGCGAAACATTCAACGAAACATCATCGATATGAGCTTTCGGAACCGAAGGCCCACTCGTTTACCCTCTATGACTGCACGACACAAAGCTTTACACCTCACCTGGGACCGCCAACACCGACATCGGACTGACTGTTGATAACTGGAGACATGTTGCCTGGTCGGACGAGTCTCGTTGCAAATTGTATCGAGCGGATGCACGTGCGCGTGTATGGAGACTACCTCATGAATCCATGGACCCTGCATATCAGCAGGGGACTGTTCAAGCTGGTGGCGGTTCTGTAATGATTTGGGGCATATGCGGTTGGAGTGAAAGGAACGTAAGCATCCTGTCTGATCACCTGCATCCATTCATGCCCATTGTGCATTCCGATGGACTTGGGCAATTCTAGCAGGAGACTGCGACACCCCACACGTCCAGAATTGCTAAAGAGTGGCTCCAGGAACACCCTTCTGAGTTTAAACACTTCCGCTGGCTACCAAACTCCCCAGACATGAACATTATTGAGCATATCTGGGATGACTCGCTTTGAGTTGTTCAAAAGTGTTCCCCACCCCCTCGTACTCTTACGGATTTATGGACAGCCCTGCAGCATTCATGGTGGAAGTTGCCTCTAGCACTACTTTAGACGTTTGGTCGAGTCAATGCCACGTCGTGTTGCGGCAGTTCTGCGTGGTCGCGGGGCTCCTACACGATATTAGGCAGGTGTACAAGTTTCTTTGACTCTTCAGTGTAGAATTATAATAGATATTTTATGTGTTTGTGAGATCCTACCTACTACACTGTTTCAGCCTGGATTTATTGTTTCTTCATGCATTTGTGAAACTACTGCCGACATTTTCATCGCGGATGTATTCACCATATGTGTTTATTTTCAAAATTTTATCTTTTATTTTGCACTGAGAAAGCAAAGTAAGCCATATGATTTTAAACTTTTTGTAAGACAGAATTAGATAAATTGCCAAGCAACCTTATTCCACTTGTTTGGGGAGAGCAGGTATTCAAACAAGTTTGGTTCATGCCAAGGTAGAACATTCCGTAGCGACAGACGTGAGACTGGTTTGAAAAAAACTAAACATAATCAAGAGCTTGAGGGATATGCAGACGGAAGCCGCCTTTTATCTCCTTTATTTCCTGATTAAATCTAACTATTGTTTAAATATGTATCATACTGAATAATGAAATTTGTTCGATGTGTTCCTTAAGGGCTCGATAAAATGATAACACCGTAATGTGTCACTATATGACAGTTTTATGATAGCTAATTCACCTTAAACAGAATACGTGCTGTCGTTTACAGATTGCGGATGTTCGTTAATCATCGGTATTTACAAAATATCGATGTCGGGAGTTTAAACATCGAAATTTCAGTATCAAACTGATATCTTTGAAACATCGTAAATGCTGTTAAAGTTAAAAATCGACGTTCAATTTTGCCAAAAAGAAAAAGGCTAGTTTTTGTCAGTGACAATCATTTTTTCTTTAGTTGAACGAATCCTTTTTCTCAAAATCCCTCGTAACAACATCGATGCAGTGGTTAAAAGGAGTAGAAACAGTATTTAGAAAAAAACGTCATATATCTTGTTTTCCTCACATGTTCTATTTGCTAACGAAAAATTTGTTGTAAAGACTAACGAAGGACTTGAGTTCATTACTACTGAGATTAGGATTGTAGCACGGTTTAAGCGAAGTGCAGTAGCAAGTGATCAGCTAAGAAAAGTATCGTCTCAAACTGATTGAAGAAGTATCCAAGAGATGACTTCAACGCTCTATATGAGTGATAGATTCTTGTAGACTGGTGTGCAAAATCTAAGGACGAAAGTAACTTTAGAAACTTGGACCATACACAGAAACAACTGTTACAGTGTAGTACAGAAGGTAGCTGAAAGAAATACACAGTACGACTAACAGAAATGACAATTTTATTGAAAGACAGTTATTACATTGAAGTCACCGCGGTTTGTGATGGCCCCTGGACATTAAAAAAGGCGCGTCGTGGTTCTTAACAGGGTGTGTGATCACCAAGGACGGCAGTACATGCTTGCTACGTGTTCCCATGCTCGTCACGAGTTTGGTGAGGAGTCCTTGTGGTAGGGCTACCTACAGGGTGAGCACAAAGTCTTGCTCTGATTATAACAATTTATTACAGAATAAACGTTTGACATAATAATTTGCATTTGATGCCGTTACACAGATTAGTGTGACTAGTTTCTTTAAGACCACTTACGTTAGTAAACCTTGATAGCTTGGAGAATGTCGAGGCGGTATTCCAGCTCCCGCCAGGTGTTTCGTAACATGTGTTCTGTCACAGCACCCACAGCAGTTTGTATCCTAGCCTTCAGTTCGTCGACGTCAGCAACTGGGGTGACGAAGACTCTGTCCTGATATAGCCCCAGAAAAAAAAGTCGAGGGGCGTAATGTCTGGAGAGCGGGGTGGCCAGGGTGTTGGACGGTTCCTTCCAATCCACCGATCCGGAAACGTTTCATCCAGGAAATCACGCACTATCAAAGCTCAGTGGGGGAGTGCTCCATCTTGCTGGAAAAGTATCCACGGTCGATATTTTTCTAACTGTGGGGCAATGAACTGTTGCAAAACGTCGAAGTAAATGTTAGCGGTAATGGATTTTTCCGGGAAGAAAAACAGTCCAAAAACCTAGTTATGAATGAGGCCGCACCAAACATTCACTTTTTCGCTGTCTTGCTGTAACTGTACAGTAGCATGTGGAGACTCTGAACCCCATATACGGACATTATACCTATTTATCATTCCACTGACATGAAAGGTGGATTCATCGGTAAAGCATATGCGATTTAAGTAATCGTTAGCGCCATCGATCCTGTTGAGAATCTCAGTTGCAAATTCAGCACGTGTCAGCAAATCATTCGGTTGCAAGGCCTGCACGATTTGCAAAAATGGTTCAAATGGCTCTGAGCACTATGCGACTTAACTTATGAGGTCATCAGTCGCCTAGAACTTAGAACTAATTAAACTTAACTAACCTAAGGACATCACACACATCCATGCCCGAGGCAGGATTCGAACCTGCGACCGTAGCGGTCGCTCGGCTCCAGACTGTAGCGCCTAGAACCGCACGGCCACTCCGGCCGGCGCACGATTTGCACTTTGTAAGCATGCAACCTAGGCCTTTCATGAAGAATCTTCACCACACTTACTTGCGGTATTTGAAGTTCACGTGATGCTTGACGAATTGATTTAGACGGACTCCGCGGAAACGATTGCCGACTATTTTTCCTTTATTGTGTTTAATGCCCCATTTGGGGCGGGCTGGCGGCAGCATATGCAATGCTCTTCAGCCGAAAGACAGTAATTATACAAAGAAGACATTTAAAGTAACAGAATGGAGAAAATTGGGCGTACATAGATATAAAAAAAATGGGGAACAGTATGGAAGAGAACAGACAAAAAGGAGGGCAACTGTAAAATGGAGATAAAAACAGTAAAAAAGTAGTGCACAAAAAAAAAAAACCACACACTGGGACAGTTAAAGAACGCAAAGCGAAATATGACCGGAGCAGAAGAGTACTGACGGATGGCGTCGCACATAACAGTCACTCACAGTAATACTATGTACAAGACCAGCACACAATTAAAATCACACTCTTGACGCACGGGAGAACAGCACTAAACACGAAAAGATTGCCGAACACGATCGACAGTTGCACCACTCACACGAGGGCTGCCACTTCGAGGACGATCTTCAACCCTGCCTGTTTCGTTAAACTTTGCATACCATCGCTTTACTGATTTAACGTCAGAAGGGCTGCGTCCATAAGAAGCCCGAAATTTACGCTGAACGCTGATGGGCGATTTCGTTTTGTGAAACCAAAGCACACATTGTGCTTTCTCCCACTTCGACGCCGTCGCCAGCAACTAACGTGACCTAACAGACCGCGTCGGTGTTGTGGAGCACTAGTGCCATCTGTTGGTCACAACAACTAGTAACACTAACCTATGTAACGGCATCAAATGTAAATTATTATTTCAAACGGTTATTCTGGTATAAATTTTTATAATTAGGGGAGGACTTTGTGCTCACCCTGTATTTCTCCGCCAGCTCGGTTAACAACTGTTGAATGGTCTTTGGTGCGTGTGGACGTGCTGCAATACATCTTCCCAACGTATCCCACAAATACTCGATGGCATTTAAGTCGGCGGACGGGGCAGGCCAGTCCATTCGACGAATATGCTCTCGTTACAGCAGCTCCACCACCCGCACTGTTCGATGCTGTCACGCATCGTCATCCACAAAAATGAAGCCAAGGCCGAGTGTACCCGTGCAAAAGCGCACGTGGTGCAGGATTACAGCGTCACAATAATGTTGACAGGTGAGTGTACCGTGTTCAAAGGTTTGGAGCTCAGTACGCCCACGCAAGGTTATACGTCTCCGCACGGTAACACCTCGACCACCGAAACGACCATCTTCAACAATATTCGTGGCTGGATTACGTTTTCTCACCTCTCTCCTTATAAGACTGCTGGAGAGAATATGAAGAGTGACATCCTAAAAATCAAAATTGCTTATTATCCAAGTGGTCACTAAAATAACTTTGTGTTCTGTCTTACGGCAGGTCTTGTCATGGGGGAAACCTCGTCAGAGATGTCCACCGCATGAGCGTCTAGGGAAGTGATTCCGGTGGTGGTTTCCCGTTGCCTTCCACCGATAGAGATGAAATGATAAGGAGGAAAACACAACACCCAATCTCTGAGCGAAGAAAATCCGCGACTCAGCCGGGAATCGAACCCGGGCCCCTCGGCGTGACAGTTCGCCGGGCTGACCACTTTTTTTAATCTCATTTTGTTCTGTATTGTTCGTTGTCTTGTCTTTGATCGGGGAGAACGTCCGACGACATCAGTTCTGGTTTCTCGTTGATCCATTTACTCAGTTTATTTGTTAGAGATGGTAGTTAACCGTCTGACCGAACACGCTGAGCTACCGTGCCGGCTAACCACTCAGCTATCGGGGCGGACCCAAGTGGTCAAATTAGCACATTAGCCATATCAATGTTGCTCGATCCTACATTCAAGAACATACATCTTGATGATGCTTTAGTATATTTGCAGCCAATCAAGGATATGCTTGGGCGCTGCTGAAATGACTCTCAGTGAGGATGGGTAACGACGTGGTATATTACAGGCAAACAGAGAAACCTAATTTTATTTATGGAGTGAACACTGTAAAATTGCATAATAAAAGAATAGTTTGCAAATTGGAATAGAAGTGGATTTAAAATCACCGTTCAGTTATTATCTTTAGGGTCGTCTTCTAGTCTGATTTGATCCATTATAAATGTTATCTCTGTGGACTACCTGTAAGAAGATCTTTGTAACTGTTTTGTTTATATAAGATATTTTCGATGTGTAAAGTGTTCAACAAAGTTGTGTGTGATGTTTAGTGTGTGTGACTCTCTGCACAAATTGACCATTAGAAAACTGTAAGCACAAAAAATTCTTCTGAATTTCGCCACAAACTTCACAAAAAGAATTGATACCCAACTAAAAAATCGCGTGTTTCTTATGTATTACAGTAAAAGTCAACGAAATGAAGCAGACTCACACACACTGACAACATCAAAGGAAATGGCATAATACACAAAAAACGCACTTGAAAATGGGAATTATTTCTCGAAACGCGTCGTGCGAAAAGTAAAATAAAGAAAAATCGTGACTGATAGCAGAAGATTTATTTATTTATAAACAAACCTGTCGTCTTCTAGATTTGAAACAAGATTAATTAGATGTACAGAATCGCACTATCGGCTCTACATACTCAAAGCTACAAAAATGGCACTGAAGTATTTAAGCAGTATAGTCACATCATCAGCTTTTGTAAAATTGTTCTCAAAAGCAGGGTATGGTATCTTTCCAGTAACGGAATAGGCTGAGGAGAAACACCTCTCAAACGTGCTATTTTTGGAGTCTGCAGGCAAAAAAATTGTAGGATATGTAATTCCATCTATTTTTGTATCAGCTGATTAATAAATACGATATATGAATTCACATGGTGCTCATTACGCCATTCTACACTATTTAACATCACCATCAAAAACACCTACGCCGTGGCCGAGCGGTTAAAGGCGCTACAGTCTGGAACCGCACGACCGCTACGGTCGCAGGTTCGAATCCTGCCTCGGGCATGGTTGTGTGTGATGTCCTTAGGTTAGTTAGGTTTAAGTAGTTCTAAGTTCTAGGGGACTTATGACCACAGCAGTTGAGTCCCATAGTGCTCAGAGCCATTTGAACCATTTGAACACCTACGCCGGCTGCGACGGCCGAGCGGTTCTAGGCGCTTCAGTCCGGAACCACGCGGCTGCTACGGTCGCAGGTTTGAATCCTGCCTCGGGCATGGATGTGTGTGATATCCTTAGGTTAGTTAGGTTTAAGTAGCTCTAAGTTTAGGGGACTGATGACCTCAGCTGTTAAGTCTTATGGTGCTTAGAGCCATTTGAACCAAAAGACACCCACAATTTCGGGTCGATTGTTTTAGACCATCGATGTGATGAAAACGAAATCAGCATCGACAACTTGCCATCATCACACGTCCCTAATACACATAAAACTTCAACGTGAAATTGAAATTCATTGACTTATAATTTCAACAGATCTTGGATTACAATGACTTTAATTGTAAGCATTTTACCAGGAGCTTTGTGTAAATAATGTATATAAAAAAGCTTGATAGACGATATAGAACTTAGAATATTTAAGAAAAGTCTATTTTTAAACCTACACGTCAGCGTATTTCCGGTTTCTGAACCAGAACTGTTTCCCTCTGTGTGATCGGGACAAACGAGCTGGAATTGTACGACACTCGGTAAATAAGCAGAGTGACCCAGCAACAGGACGGTCAGAAGGAAGCGCGTGTTTAGGTCTGCGTTTCGTTTGGGAGCTCCGGCTTGATAGTGGTTGCAGTAACGTGGAGCAGAGCTCTTAGTACAAAGAGCGGGAGCCACGTGGTACGCCTGGCGCGCTAAACAGCACGCCGATCGCACGCTGTTTATTTACAAGTCGGCCCTCTCTCTGCGACTCTATTGCCCAGACTGTTGCGTACTAGCTTCTTTTCCTTAAATCCTTTTGTCCGGATACTTAGCCAAAATATTTTTTTAGTCTCAGCTTCAAGTATTCATGTTGTTATAAGATTGTTGAGTATGAAATATCGTCTCATAACAAGGGAGTAAGACAGATAAAAAGTAAGAGTTGTTCGAGTTTAATATCTTGTCAACAGCGAGATCATTGGAAACAATTTGGGTAACCTACAGTTGGTATGACTTCGTGCAACCGTGACGTCATTTCGACGTCATATGCAGTTATCGAAAATGGAGAGACTACTGTGATCGTTCGGTTCACAATACGTGAGGAGAACTTATGCTATCTCTATACCGCAGGGTGCATTAATCTCTAGGTTACGTTGTGTAAGGAGGCTGTTTAGGTTTTTATGTTGGTAACACCACGTAGCTCTCTGTATGAAAATCACTGACTGTTCTATGTGCAGTCTGTGGCTGGTTTGCATTGTTGGAATATTTGCTATTGTAGTGTTGGGCAGTTGGATGTGAACAGCGCGTAGCGTTGCGCAGTTGGAGGTGAACCGCCAGCAGTGGTGGATGTGGAGAGAGAGATGGCGGAGTTTTGAGAGCGGATGTCTGGACGTGTGTCCACCAGAAAGAGTAAATTTGTAAGACTGGATGTCATGAACTGATTTTATATATATATATATATATATATATATATATATATATATATATATATAATGACATTTGAACACTAAGGTAAATACATTGTTTGTTCTCTATCAAAATCTTTCATTTGCTAAGTATTCCTATCAGTAGTTAGTGCCTTCAGTAGTTAGATTCTTTTATTTAGCTGGCAGTATTGGCGCTCGCTGTATTGCAGTAGTTCGAGTAACCAAGATTCTTGTGAGGTAAGTGATTCATGACAGGTATAGGTTATTGTTAGTCAGGGCCATTCTTTTGTAGGGATTATTAAAAATCAGATTGCGTTGCGCTAAAAATATTGTGTGTCAGTTTAGTGATGATCAGAATAAGTAAAGAGAGAAATGTCTGAGTACGTTCAGTTTTGCTCACCTGTTCGAAAATTAAATAACGTAAGAGGTTTATCACCATAGTCATTCATGTATTTCTCTTAGGGGGTGTTTCAGTTGTTTCTAGATGTGTCTAGTTGTGCACTCGTGTGGAGTGGACAGGGGTTAAGGGAGAGATTAAAATCAAGACACAAAGGAATTAAAGACATTAGCTGCAAGTGGGCATTGATTTATACGAGGGTTGGAACTTAAATAGTGACAACTATTTATTCACAACCGATACAAAAGAGTTACATGTTTGCACCTGTTATTGTCCTTCAAAGTAGTCACCGGCGTTGTGTATAACCAGTTGCCAGCGATGTGGAAGCGTAGCATATCGTTAGCAGAGCCTGTTCTGTTGATGGTGCGAAATGAGCGATCTAAAGTTATGGTGATACTCGCGTACGACTGTGATGGTGTTATCCTAGCGCATTAGCGTTCCTCCACAGCAGATCATCAATGCACAGTATTACTGTTCGTTTTTGGAGCATCAACTGCGACCAGCTTTGCGAAAAAATCGGCGACACTTTCTGCGCAACCCACCCATCATTTTGCACGACAACGCGCGGACGCATACAGCGCAAGCTGTGGCTGCTCTGTTCGGTCGATGGGACGGGGAAGTACTGTACCATCCACCATACTCCCCGGACTTAAGTCCTTGTAACTTTGATTTGATTCCGAAGACGAAGGAATCACTTCGTGGCATTCGCTCGACAACTGCTCCAGAGATTCGACAGGCAGTAGGGCGCTCCATTCCCACCATCAACAGAACAGTCTTTTCTAACGGTATACTACACCTTCCACATCGCTGGCAACTGGTTCTACATAACACTGGTGACTTCTTCGAAGGACAGTAACAGGTGCGAACATGTAATTCTTTTGTCTCGATTGTGAATAAATAGTTGCCACTATTCAAGTTCCAACCGTCGTATCAATGGGGGGAGTTGAAAATTTGTGGCAGACCGGTATTCGAATGTGGGTGTTTTGCTTACTAGGCAGATGCGATAACCAATATGCCATCCGAACAAAGAGGTTAGCCCACTCGCACGGACTAACCTAGCACGCCTCACATTCTCAACTTGCTCCACACACTCCTGACGCAGTGCCCAGCTCATTAGCCTCAGTACTCGCGACATCTCGCCGATTCCCGTAAGAGTTCGAGCTTGATGTACATCTGCACTGAAGGGGTCATTGGCCTATATCGCCTTAATCCTTTCAGACCCATGGCTATAATAGTATACATTAAGTTTTACTGTCTCTTACTGCAGTAGAAATATTTTTTCACCAGTGGAAACCTTATGCACACATTTATGAATGTTCAATCTTTTTATAACGTACAAGTGCTGCGACCTCTTGGGCTTCACTATAAAAATTTCAACAAGCCAATGTAGCAGTGCACAGCAGCTTGTGACCGTCAGGGTACACGGAAGTGGCTACTTTGTTATATTCCACTGTATAAATGAATACTATTATTGTTATTTTGCGTGGTAATTATTGAATGATCAGTTTATTTATTACGATGGTGAATATTTCAAAATTAGTTATTTTCGTCCATAAAAAGAAGCCAAGTGTACGAAGTACTTTTAAAAACAGACACAAATTTTTCCATAAACCTTGAATGTGAAATCATTAAAAAATCATCTAAAAGTACTACAACATAAAGAAAAATTTTCCTTCCTCCAGAAAAAATTCAGGTTTAAAAGGGTTAATTATACATTATTTTCAACTTGCCCCATTGATATAAATCAATGGCCATTGGCACCTAATGTCTTTAATTCCTTTGCGTCTTGATTAATAGTGGCCGCAGGATCACCACATATATAGAGATTAAAATGTCTGTAAGAATTAAATCCGAAACGTACTACTGATAAAGATGCACTGCAGTAACAGTTTTTCCTAATAGGCCTTAATCGAGCCCGAAGGTGAGACGACTTGCTGATTTACAAGCAAGAAAACAAGCTAAAGATAGCCAGCATTGATCCAACACTGTATATATTCAACAGTGTTCATTAAAGTATCCCAAAACAGAAGTTTATTTCTACAAACTCTGAAACCTAGCTTCGGAGTTGTTCTGCAATTAGAAACGCGGGTACCAATTCTATCAGACGAATTAAAGCAGTAGCTCATTTATTTTACGTCCTACGAATAAATGCTGTTTCACAACACCAATACATTGAGGACCTCTCGAAAACGCGTCTGTATTGGTAAAATAACTTGTACTAAAATGGCAAAAAATGCAATATTGTTGGTTCAATTGAAGAAGAGCACCCCACATCGAGACCTAACGTAATTCGATAGCGGTTCCTGTGGTCTTCGATGACTGCCTGTAACGCCAAAATGACGTCACGTTTGCTCGAAGTTTTGTAAACTGTAGATTATCCGAAATCTAGCTTAGCCGAAAGAGGCTGGTGGAAGGATTGCACTGATGCCTTATTCAGGGGAGTCTCCTCGCATCCTTCTCAATTGATTTAAGAGCTGGTGGGCTGGGTGTGCTATTGAAGCCCACCCTTACGTAATGCGAATCCGCTGCCACTTCTCTTGGAGATAAATGTGGACGTAAGAGATGGCTTTGTCACATTTTTTTTCCTTAGCTTACTTTGCCGTAAGGGCGTTGATCGCACAAACAGTCGTCATGTAGCTACGTATGTCGGTACCACATCGGTATAAATTTCTTTAATAGTCTTATTACACGAAATATATGTTGGGGGATGCGTGATATTTTTTGACTCATTTTGAGATGTAATCTCACGGAATTTTAGGAGTAAGGCTATCAGAGAGGCACATCGCCTCTATTATAACACCTCCCACAACTAGTTACAGAGCGTTTACTGACACTTTCGTGCTGACTAAACAAACATGTGATGAAATGTACAATTTTTCTTTCAGTATTTTCTATCTCCTTCATGAACAGAACTTGGTAAGAGTCCCAGGCAGACGAACAATTGTCAAGAACTGGTCAAACGAGAGACTTCTAAGCGACCCCTTTCATGCGTATATGACACAGTTACACGTTAAAAGAAAAGTACATGATTTGAAAAAGAAATTGGCATCATGGCCATTTTTCTTCGCAACACCGTGTAATCAATTGTAGATCACAATAATACACTATCTGATCAAAAGTCTTCCGACACCGACTATTATTATTATTATTTATTAATATAGAGTGTGTCCACTCTTCCCCCTTATGACGAGCTAAACTCTGCTGAGGATAATTTCTGTGGTGTCACCGCCAGACACCACACTTGCTAGGTGGTAGCCTTTAAATCGGCCGCGGTCCGTTAGTATACGTCGGACCCGCGTGTCGCCACTATCAGTGATTGCAGACCGAGCGCCGCCACACGGCAGGTCTAGTCTAGAGAGACTCCCTAGCACTCGCCCCAGTTGTACAGCCGACTTTGCTTGCGATGGTTCACTGTCTACATACGCTCTCATTTGTAGAGACGACAGTTTAGCATAGCCTTCAGCTACGTCATTTGCTACGACCTAGCAAGGCGCCATATTCAGTTACTATAATTACTTCAAGAATCTATTCTGAACAGATAATATTATGAATAATGTACCGTCAAGAGCGACGTTCATCATTAATGGATTAAAGTTAAGTATCAAACTAATTATGTCCGCTTTCTGAATTCTCATTCCTTGTCAGGTTCCAGACCTCACGTCAGTATAGTTCTTCCCTCCTCATGCCAGCCTGCGTGAGCTAAAACGCGTGCACTTCGGCCTCCACTCGTAACACGGTGTTGGATCTTCTGCTAACACAAAAATTTCAATGACGTGTCTGAATGTCTGTGGAGGAATGACAGTCCATTCTTTCTCAAGAACCGAAATAAAAGAAGATAGCGATGTTGGACACTGGAGTCTGGACGGCCGTCGAGGTTCTAATTCATTCCAACGGTGTTCCCTTGGCTTCAGGTCGAAGCTCCGGGCAGGCCAGACCATTTCAGGAATGTTGTTGTCCAAAAGCCAATGCCCCACATGCTGCTTTATGGCAGGGTGCAATGTCATGTTGATGCAAACAGTCATCGTCTCCGAACTGTTACTCTACTGTACACAGTGCACAACGCTGTAAAATGTGTTCGACTGCTTCAGCATTTAGCGTTTTCTTAAGCTCAATAAGGACACCACGCCCTAAGCACGAGGAACACACCATAGTTCCCGGGTTCGATTCCCGGCGGGGTCAGGGATTTTCTCTGCCTCGTGATGGCTGGGTGTTGTGTGCTGTCCTTAGGTTAGTTAGGTTTAAGTAGTTCTACGTTCTAGGGGACTTATGACCACAGCAGTTGAGTCCCATAGTGCTCAGAGCCAACACACCATACCTAACACCACCTTCTCCCTACTTGTCTGTTGGCACTACGCGGGACGGCAGGTAACGTTTTCCAGGCATTCGTGAGACCCAAACCCATCCACTGGGTCCTCACAGAGTATGGTTTCAATCATCACTCCAAATCACTCGTTTCCAGTCATCCACTGTCAAACAGCGTCGCTCTTTACGCCACCTCAAGCGTCGCTTAGTACTGACTAGAGAAATGTGTGGCTTATGAGGAGTTGTTTGACGATTACACTCAGATCTTTTTAACTCCCTCTGCACACTCATTGTGCTAGCTGAGCTGCTTGTAGCACTTTGGAACTCACGAGTGATTCCGCCCGCTGATTTTATGCTCTACAACGGCCCTCCACACTTCAAATGGTTTAAATGGCTCTAAGCACTGTAAGACTTAACATCAGAGGTCATCAGTACCCTAGACTTAGAACTACGTAAACCTAACTAACCTAAGGACATCACACACATCCATGCCAGAGGCAGGATTCGAACCTGCGACCGTAGCTGCCGCGTGGTTCCGGACTGAAGCGCCTAGAACCGCTCGGCCACAACGGCCGGCCCCTCCACACTGCTCGACGGTTCCTGTCCTTCATTACATGAGCACTGCCTGGTTTTGGTTTCGCTGTGGTCGTTCCTTCATGTTTCTACTTCATGGTCGTATCACTTAACAGTCGTCTGGGCAGCTTTAGAAGGGTTTTAATGTCCCTAATGTGTTTGTTACTCAGACGTCACCCAGTGACTAGTCCTCTTTGGAGTCTTTGAGCTCTCGTGAGTGAACTACTCTGCTGTTACTGCTTCTCTTCTGACAAAACTATGCTCCTCACCTACTTTTGTATTGGCGGGTCTGCCTCTCGTAACATCTAGTGGTCAAGTCCACATTACATAGAGATGTCCGAGTACTTTTTATCAGATGGTGTACAAGATTACACACATAGTAAAGGCTGTGTGGATAGAAGGAAGTACGGATGATGGGGCGAGTGACGGTAAAACAATTCAGACAGATGGGTAACTGCGTCTGGGAGGGAGACGATCAGATGATGTGATGATGTTGGGCTGGGAAGAGGCATGTGTAAATGAGATCTGCCACAGGAAGGATTGGTCAGGAGGCTGGGAGAGGTGTTGGAGTCATGATCTGAGGAAAGGCTATGGGGGATAGGGCTATAGTTCATAGGATGGACGGATGTGAGGATGGACTTCTTGGTCATGAAGAAGGGGCCTATTGAAGTTTCTTGGGGTGGGATACAGAAGGGTGCGGAAGTGGAGGAAAAGTGTGATGGACTACGGGTGCCAACAGCCCGGGATTGGAGAGGGCTGGGAAAACAATGAGATTTCGCTATTCGAGTCTATAGGATGTATAGGATTTGCAGAGGAATTGGGCGAGTGGGGGGAATCCTATCAATTGGTATACGATCGTGCAGGAGAGGGAAGACGATTATGAAAGGCGAGGAAGAGATCAACCGGTTCTAGGACATCTAGAGAGTGGTAAACGTTTGGAGGTAAAAGGAGCCAGCCTACATTTGCAAAGGTAAGAATAGCTCCTATAAGACCTTTGTAGGTATAGTGAGTGGATGGTGGAAGGATATAATCCCGGTTAACCACCTGTAAGTAGTTGTAATAATTTTAGTCTACTGTGAGCATCTTGTTTGATGTTATGTTGGTGAGAGTCGAAGTTCAGTTCAGAATATTTTGGTTTATTTTGAAGATGGGTGAGATAGTTTTGAATCTCGAGAGTCTGAGACATGGGACAGGAAGTACATACTATGCTTATTACCTACGTCTTCATAGAATTGTATTTGACATAGGATTCCGAGATTGCCCTATTTATTATTGCTCTGTAAGCATTTTGCGCATGCGCCATGATACGAGTAACAAAACCATTCATACTATCCAGTAACAGGGGCAACATCAGCGATGGTGGAAGTGAAAAATTCATGTGCCCGATTGGTTGCCGCTCGCCGTGGCTTTCGGCGTTTTGTGTCTTCTACGTTGAAAACTGGTAGTTGCAATGACTGGTAGTTCCCAACTGAATCGGTGAGTTGGAAAAGGGGTCTATCCCAGAAAATGAATTTTTCTGGAGACACAAAAAAACTGTTTTACTGCGCAACTGATTTAAGCATGGTGTCGTGGAGTTGTCATGTAGCAGTTGGCCCCATGGTGAAACAGTGTACACCATTAAATGATACTTTAGCCACACACTGTGGCCAGTAATTGAGTTTGTATGTACTAGAAATGACCCCTTTTGGAAGCTGGTGATATTGATGAGACAACTAGCTTTCTGCTTGCAGCGGAACGATTGCGTTACGAAATTTTAATATTCATATTCATTACAGCAACAAAAGAGTATGTTATAAGCGTACAGGTTTATTCCTAAATACCCAAAATAGAACCACAAGCAAACTAAACAAAGCAGGTAATAGTGGGAATGCTTCATCTTTTTCTTGTCCATCCTTCGCTGGCCACTGGAAGACACTGTTAGAAAATGTTTTCTATTTGTCAGTTGTGTATTGCGGAATTTTCTTTACAGCATCTAGTTTCTTCTTTTTTATTGGAACAGGTCCACTAGACGCTTGTTTATATGGACATGGCCCCGTCTCAAACTCAATACTCTCCTAATGAATACTTCTGTTGATGTGACATGACCCCCTGTTATACGAGGGGTGTCCAGAAAGTAAGTTACGATCGGTGGCGTAATGGAAACCACAATGAAAATCCTACAAAGCTTTGCACAGATGTGTTGGGCAGAGTCTCTAGTACGACCCTAGATAGCATCACGTAACTCTTCTCATTTCTGAGTTCACAGTGAGAGCGTAAAGATGTCTAGAAAATAGTGTCTCCCGCCAAGTACGAGGGCCTGGTGAAAAATTTCGCCTGAAGCTATGCAGCTAACGTTACATAACTGTCGCACGGTTTCTTCTTCAAGACAATTCTCAGCCGCATTCTGCAGGGGCAACGAAGATGCTCCTGCATCTTTTTCAGTTGTAAATGTTTTATTAACTACAATACAGCCCGTACTTGTCTCCCTCTGACCTTCATCTCTGCTCACGTGAACCGCTGTCTATGAAGACAACATTTTGGCACAGACAACGAGATGTAGGCCAGCGTAGAGAATTGGCGGAGAGCACTGGCGGCTGCCTTCTATGATGAGAGTATTGGAAAATTAGTACAACGCTACGACAAATGTCTACGTCAGAACGGCGACTATGTAGAGAAGTAGCTGGAAGGTGTAGCTAAATGTTACAGATAAAACATTTATGATTTTCATTCTGTTTTCCATTTCGAGATCAATCGGAACTTACTTTCTGGACAGCCCTCGTACCAGACGTTGCTTACAGATATAAACATCAGTTGTCTCCTGCAAACATAATTTGAAAACAATGTAGACATAACCCTTTTTCAACTAATAAAGTCAATTGATTTCCGCTGTCATAGTTAAAAAGGTTTTCCTTTATCGATCCGAGAATGTGCCCAACCTTTCATGGTTAGTGAAAAAACACTTCAACTAGATATTTACGGAGCAAGCATTGACGACGTAAGAAGGAAAGATGACTTTTTTTACGTGCATCCTCCTTATCCAATGACTGTCTTATATCTTTGAATAATAATGTCTTCTTAATGTGTCAGATGGAATGCACATTTCCGCAGATTGCTGTTGTCAGGTGGTCAGTCTCCTTAGACAGACTATCCGGATTTTGAACAATATGTGTTCTGTACACAAGTATTTTAAGTACTCCCATAGTTTGTGGCAGCTGATGACATTCTGAGGACTGAGCATACAAATCAGTGTGACTGGGCTTACAATGTCCCGAATAATCCAGAGAACCAACATGCTTGCTCCTGATTGGAACGTTCAGGAAGAACAAACAACCACTCTCTCCTGTTAACATTATGAAATGGATATTTTTATTGAAAGAGCTCAAAATGTTGTAAGAACTTCATTAACGTCGCTTGTCCACGTGGTCACACTATGAAAATATCGTCAATAAACTTTTGCAAAACGGCCTGCTGATTTCAGGTGTCTCCCTTGGAAGCCCTTCACAAAAACGTTCGCCACCAAAGGGAGAAAGAAAGCTTACCATGGGAACTTCATCACTTTGGTCCAAAAATTCCTGTGAATCATTAAATTTGTTGAGGAAAGAGAATACGGGAACTAAGTATAGTAGCATGGAGAGCTGCATCAAACCAGTCTTCTTCTTCTTCTTTTGCTACTGCCTGAGTCCCGCATTGTGCGCAGGGTCGGCTGCGTTAAGTACGGATATGGCATGGTTAATTTTTTAAGGCGTGGCTGGATGCCCTTCCTGCCGCCACCCCATACCCCCCGGGTATTAGTGTACCCCAGCTGTCTGCATCTAGTGTAAATCATGAAATACTGCGAACGTGTTGCAGATGTCTGCGAGTCGAGTAACTGAGGCGGAACGTGGGGACCAGCCCGGTATTCGCGTAGTGGGATGTGGAAAACCGCCTAAAAAGCACATCCAGGCTCGCTGGCACACCGACCCTCATCGTTAATCTGCTGGGCGGTTTCGGTTTGGGGCCGACACGCCTACTCGAGTCCAAGAAGGAGGGCATTACCGCTCTCGGCTAACCTGGTGGTTGCAGCAAACCCGTCTTTGGACTGGAAACAACGACAACACGGTCCACGGCGAACCTTGAGTTTTCACGTTGACCAGCGCATCTTCGTAATCTCATATAGTGGTCGTCCATCTCGAGTCTTACGACTAAACACTGTCCCACCCAGTCCTGTCTTTGCTAACTTCAAACATTTCCGTTTCGGCAGAGACGTCAGTGAATAAAACCTTGCAAAGGCGTTAATGATGTGTAACTTACTTGGTGCCCAGGTGACTTATTTCGTTCTGCAAGAGATCGAAATCTTAAATGAATTTTCACTCTGCAGCGTAGTGTGATCTGATGTGAAACTTTCTGGCAGGTTAAAACTGTGTGCCGGACCGAGACACGAAGCCGGGACATTTACTTACGCGGACAAGTGATCTACCGACTGAGCTACCCAAGAACGACTCAGGACCTGTCCTCACAGCTTTACTGCCGCCAGTACCTCATCTCCGACCTTCCATTCTTCACAGACGTTCTCTTGCGAAACTTGTGGAACTAGCAGTCCTAGAAGAAAGGATATCGCGGAGACATGGCTTAGTCACAGGAGACGAGGTGCTAAATGTTACTATAAAATTATATCATTCTACAACACATAGTTCAGGAGATACGACATCACAAACATTAAGGACAAGGCCAGATGCTGCGTGGTATGGCCCTGGATGCACAGCTGTAAATAAATACATGGGCAACGCCGGGTTTCTCCGCTATTTAGAATAACACAAGCACTGCAATATCATATTTATCCGCCGACATTTGGCAAGCGACTTTCAAGTAAAATGTTTTCCCTGTACTGGAATATAGTACACTACTGGCCATTAAAATTGCTTCACCAAGGAGAAATGCAGATGATAAACGGGTATTCGTTGGACAAATATAATATATTAGAACTGACATGTGATTACATTTTCACGCAATTTGGGTGCATAGATCCGAGAAATCAGTACCCAGAACAACCACTTCGGGCCGTAATAACGGACTTGATACGCCTGGGCATTGAGTCAAACACAGCTTGGATGGCGTGTACAGGTACAGCTGCCCATGCAGCTTCAACACGATACCACAGTTCATTAACAGTAGTGATTGGCGTATTGTGACGATCCAGTTCCTGGGCCACCACTGACTAGACGTTTTCAATTGGTGAGAGATCTGGAGAATGTGCTGGCCAGGGCAGCAGTCAAACATTTTCTGTATCCAGAAAGGCTCGTACAGGACCTGCAACATGAGGTCATGCATTATCCTGCTGAAATGGAGGCTTTCGCAGGGATCGAATGAAGGGTAGAGCCACGGGTCGTAACACATCTGAAATGTAGCGTGTACTGTTCAAAATGCCGTCAATGCGAACAAGAGGTGACCGAGACGTGTAACCAATGGCACCCCATACCATCACGCCGGGTGATACGCCAGTACCGGTGTGGCCGTGCGGTTCTAAGCGCGTCAGTTTGGAACCGCGTGACCGCTACGGTCGCAGGTTCGAATCCTGCCTCGGGCATGGATGTGTGTGATGTCCTTAGGTTAGTTAGGTTTAAGTAGTTCTAAGTTCTAGGGGACTGATGACCTCAGTAGTTAAGTCCCATAGTGCTCAGAGCCATTTGAACCATTTTTGATACGCCAGTATGGCGATGACGAATACACGCTTCCAATGTGCGTTCACCGCGATGTCGCCAAACACGGATGCGACCATCATGATGCTGTAAACAGAACCTGGATTCATCCGAAAAAACGACGTTTTGCCATTCGTGCACCCAGGTTCGTCGTTGAGAACACCATCGCAGGCGCTCCTGTCTTTGATGCAGCGTCAAGGGTAACCGCAGCCATGCTCTCCGAGCTGATAGTCCATGCTGTTGCAAATGTCGCCGAATTGTTCGTGCAGATGGTTGTTGTCTTGCAAACGTCCCCATCTGTTGACTCAGGGATCGAGACGTGGCTGCACATTCCGCTACAGCGATGCGGATAAGATGCCTGTCATCTCGACTGCTAGTGATACGAGGCCGTTGGGATCCAGCACGGCGTTTCGTTCCTGAACCCACCGATTCCATATTCTGCTAACAGTCATTGGATCTCGACCAACGCGAGCAGCAATGTCGTGATACGATAAACTGCAATCGCGATAGGCTACAATCCGACCTTTATCAAAGTCGAAAACCTGATGGTCCTCCTTACACGAGGCATCACAACAACGTTTCACGAGGCAACGCCGGTCAACTGTTGTTTGTGTATGAGAAATCAGTTGGAAACTTTCCTCATGTCAGCACGTTTTAGGTGTCGCCACCGGCGCCAACCTTGTGTGAATGCTCTGAAAAGCTGATCATTTGCATATCACAGCATCTTCTTCCTGTCGGTTAAATTTCGCGTCTGTAGCACGTCATCTTCGTGTTGTAGCAATTTTAATGGCCAGTAGTGTACATAATGGATGTACGAGTACAGGTTATTGACGCATGGATGACGACATACGGAATTTTGGATCTGGCTTGGACCGGAGTTCACATAGCCTAATGGTTTTGTCGGGACTGTAGCTCAGCGTGTTCGGCCAGTGGGTTAGCTGCCCTCTGTAATAAAAACAAAAACCTGAGTTAACGGGTGAACGATGAACTTGAACAAGCATCATGGGACGTCTGCCGCGAACAACTAGAACGAACATTAACGAACAAAATGAGATAAAAAATGGTAAAGCTATCGCTCGCCGTAAGCAGGAAAACCGGGTTCGAGTCCCGGGCCGGCAGAGATTTTCACTGTCGTCATTCCATTATACACCTAACGGTTGTCCATACTCGGAACTGCGAATACATTTCATGTACTCTAATGGGAATCGTTTTCGAGCGTTATGAACATTTCTCCAAATCTTATGCATTACTTTTGGAAAGCTGTTTGTATTTAGATTAAAATTTCTATGTATTGTCTTGAAATGACGAAAGTATGAGAGGTACTAAAATGTTTCAAGAGAGCAGGTGCAGATATAGGATACTTGATTTGTATTCGGATGGATGTTGATTCAAATCCAGATTTATGTTTTCGATGATTTTCCTAAATCACTGAAGGTGAACGCCGGGATGATTCCTTTGATGGGATATAGCGGATGTTCTTGCTGATCCGAGTGTATGGGCCGTCTCTAATGACCTCGCCGTCAACGGGATGCTGAAGTCCGATCTGTTTGCATGTCTGCTACTAAAGGTTATCTAATTTCGAAGTTGAAAGTCGAAACTTACGAGCCCTCTCACAGGCAGCAGCACCTCCTACTGGATATGACCACACAGTAAAACAAAATCATGTGGTGTTAAACCCTACGTAACATGCAGAACAGGTATAGGAATCTTATAAGGATGGGTGCATAAATTCTCGTGCAGTGTCTTAAAAACTAGACAAAAACACAGTGTTTCAATGGAAGAAAGCTGATTAAAATGTAGTATTTAGTCAATATATACCCAAGACGAACTGAAACTGTAGGAAGGTAGAAATCTGGCATCTGGTGATTATACAAAGAACCGAAAATTTCCAAATTCGTGACAAAGTCTTACATGTGAAAATGTAAGGTTTAAACTATCGACTTTAGGAGAAAATATTTCTCTCCCTACATTAAGAATGTGCTCTTCTGTTGCAGCTCCGTATAAAATGTTACAGAAAGAGATTATCGGAACCGTGAAACCGGGAAGTCGACATAGCCATACGAGTTATCATTTGCAGTCTAATACATATTCTATGTTATCGTAATGCGTGTCACAAGTGACCTTGTGCAAAATGTAGATGTAACAGCAGAAACACGATACAGAGTTGGAATAGCGTGCGCAGTACGTCGATTACCTTGAACGTGTGATCCTTGACGCCCACTATAGTAAATCTAAAAATAACAACAAACATTAAATAATTCGAAACGTGTTTTATCTCTCACCAGAGTGTGCCCTATGAAACTTCCATGCGGAAATCTTATTTACAACGTTGACATTCCAAAATAATATTTGAAGTAGCTGCGGAAAAAGAGTTTTCTCAATCACGCAACCAGTATGGTGATTCTGGAGGAAGCTCGACTAGCGCAAGTGGCAGCAAGGTGGGGGGATGTTGTTCTCCCGTCATCTGATGAGGAGTGCAGTGATGAAAACATGATTGCTTCAGCTGATGCATATGCAAACCGTCCGGTGACCTTAATAACGGCGCTCTCGTAACGAAAGCCATCCCAAACACATCAGCGTCCACGACAGCTGACACGAGTTATTAGATTTCCTCGATGACGTCGAGCTGCCCGAGTGCTCACTAATTGAGGTTAGCCAAGCTATCACTCAAAAAATTTTACGGCCATCAGCGATCGAGAGTAATAGCAATCTTGATTCTATTGGTCCGTTTCCTGTGTTGCATACTGGTCTATGTGATAGGGATTAAATCATAATTTTATGAGAAAATTTTCTCTCTCCGTTGGTTTTTATCCTTGTTAGTTTGTTGTTTATTTTATCACCTGATCATCATACACAAAGGTCAGAGGAAGGGACATTTGATGCTTTACTTATCCTCGTAGTAGGCTAGGGAAGCCATGCCGAAATCTAGTTTCGACTTTAAGAAATATTTCTTCGTAATTAAAATTCCTGTGGCTTCTTTTATTTATTTGATTTTGCTCTCAGTTGACAGCGTGGTCGTCAGGGACGATGTGATTGCTCTGATGGGCAGAGATAGGAGAAGTATTTGGCTGTGACTTTGTGTTACGAAACTCAGGTTCTTTATGTTCATTACATTTCTCGCCGTTTTGTCAAGCCCTTGATACTTATGTAAAGTAGGCTACCGTACACTACCATAGGTCAGCATACACTATGGCAGTTTCCCTTGTAGCTTTGGTCAACTATCCTCGTAACCGCGTTACCTGTACTATGTTGCATACCTATTGGGGTTTACCTCATTTCGATAGCCTTGTTTGCATATGCGATCGGTCTTTTACTAGGTTCTCCTGGAAATTGGCAATGGTGAACTGTTTAGAAAGTGAGTGAGGATATATGAAGGGCCATGTAACTTACAGAACGTTTTTGTTCTACGAAGTTATTCTCTTGTCTGTTACTAAAAGTAAGCAGTGTGTACAGCAAAACTTAAATTGTCAATGCTTGATTCTGGTTTTATTCGAAAATTGTTGATTTGTAACATGGAACAGAAGAAGGTTGTAGTAAAAAAAATAAAATAAAAAAGTGCAAAACAAAAACATATCAAACTTCGCTTCAGTACTTCATCGAGCTTATATCAAACATGCTTCTTTTATTCACAAGCAACTTCCGCAGTTATCAATAATATCAGGAAGCTCATGCCTTTCATCTTGATGATTAACACTCTGTTGAGTACCAAATAAATACAATTATTACATAGATTCTTTTATGTTTGTGCATGTAAACTTTTTTTGCATCAAAAGTAATTGCTTTTGTTACATAAACACGCAGAAGTTACACTGTTAACTAACTTTTATTACCTGTAAAATGCAATTTATATTTTTTAGGTATATGAACTAGTCAATTCTTCTAATTATGTGCAAAACAAGCAAACAAACAAAAAAAATCGAAGAGAAGTCGTCAGCGCCCAGTTTATCTCTCACACATTCATTTATGTTTCTTTCCCTACCAAGCCGGCCGGGGCGGCCGAGCCGTTCTAGGCGCTACAGTCTGGAACCGCGAGACCGCTACGGTCGCAGGGTCGAATCCTGCCTCGGGCATGGATGTGTGTGGTGTACTTAGGTTAGTTAGGTTTAAGTGATTCTAAGTTCTAGTGGACTGATGACCTCAGAAGTCAAGTCCCATAGTGCTCAGAGCCATTTGAACCATTTTTTCCCTACCAACACTAGTAATAAATACTACCGGTAATCTTACCATTTACAATGTCATTTATGTACTGTACCACAACTACCGACCCGTAGTTTTGGTAGCTCGTAACTCTGTATGTATGTAACAGTGATTTTTACAGGGATCATAAGCTGTTGAGACGTATATGTAAAGCATTTGTTTTAAAGCAGAGTCTCCAATGGGACAACGAGGTCATTAGAACCGGAGCACAAGAACGAATTGTCTCAAGGATGGGGAAGACACTCGGCCGTGCCCTTGCAAAAGGACAACCGCAGCATTTGCCTGGAATGGAACGAATTCGGGAAATCACGGGAAACCTAAATCTGGATGGCCGGACTCGGGTTTGAGTCGTCGTCCTCCCGAATGCGAGTCCAGTGTGCTAACCACTGCATCAACTAGTTAGGTTCTCACACAGAATACGAAGACTTTATTAACGAACAAACGAAAGATATTGCATGGAAATAATAAAGATCTATGTAAAAAAAAGCGGTTGTATTCTGATGAAAACGACTTTGTAACATATCATTGGACCCCATCTAGCCCTCCTTAATAATCGCGCGTTAGAACTCTGCTTTCTAGATTCGGGTAAGAGCTCTGGCCCCGGATCGAATCCGTCCAGTGGGTTAGCGACGAGGGGCGGTGTGCCGGCCAGCCTAGATCAGGTAATACCAGGGTGGTACCCACGTTCCACCTCATTTACACGATCCGCAAACATTTCGAAAACTCCTCATACTTTCGCACAGATAGCAGTAAACGCAAACGGATGGGCTACAAAAATTACGTCCCAGGAGGGCGAGCAAGGGGGAGGGGGAGTGGGTAGCGACAAGAAGGGCGTCCAGTCACCAAATTCCACTAACAACTAAAAATCCAGTTTTAACAAGCCAGCCCCGTGACATCTCCATCTACATGACTACTCTGGAATTTACACTTAAGTGCCAGGCAGAGGGTTCATCGAACCACTTTCCAAATATTTATCTACCGCCCCACGCTCTAGAAGCGCACAGGAAGAACGAACACATAAATCTTTCCAAGTGATCTCTGATTACTCTTATTTTATTACAATGATCGTTTCTCCCTATGTAGGTGAGTGTCTTCAAAATATTTTCGTATTCGGAGGGGAACGTTGGAGATGGTAATTTCGTGAGAAAATCCTGCCGCAACGAAAAACGCCTTTGTTTTAGTGATTGACACCTCGTCTCGCGTATCATATCCGTGACACTCTTTCCCCTATATCGTGATAATACTATACGAGCTGTCCTTCTTCGAACTTCTTCGATGTCCTCCCTCAACCCTATATGTTAAGGATCATACTGGATAAGGTGACGATACGGGATAAGACAAGAGCAAAAGAAAAAGATCTGGCCGCATCTGTTTGTTCGTTCTGTTCGCTACTGTGAAGGCCAGAGATAACTTCCAGTGTCTCGGAGTGGCGGCTTTTGGTCAGCCTGGACATTGTGGGCCAGTCTTTCGGTAATGTTTCTAAACGGATTGTGGTCAAAGGCTACGACGCTAAGTACTAAATGTCAGGAGACGTCCTCCAGCTCTCATTAGAAAAAGCTTCTGAAAAGTGCTGACAGGAGGCAGCACTCTACAGAGAAGTGCTAATAGTAGGAGCAAGGGGTGTCCACATGGAGTGCATGTATTCAGATCTTGAACCTGACTGGTAGAAACGCTTCGATATAAAATAATTTCATAAAATGCTTTGGTGCTCGAGGGAATCGGAAAGTCAATAGTTAGTTTTCGTGGGGTGTATGAAGCCAGCTTCGTGCTTTCTTGGGCGGAAATGGTGTTGAGAAGTGTAATTAAGGAGTCGATTGTAAGCAGCTGGCCGTTGTGGCCGAGCGGTTCTAGGCGCTTCAGTCTGGAACCACGCGACCGCTACGGACACAGGTTCGAATCCTGCTCTGGCATGGATGTGTTTGATGTCCTTAGGTTAGTTAGGTTTAAGTAGTTCTAAGTTCTAGGGGACTGGTGACCTCAGATGTTAAGTCCCATAGTGCTCAGAGCCATTCGATTGTAAGCCCTCAAGAGTATAGGAATACAGTAGTGTATTATAGCGATAAGAAGTGCAATAGTATCGAAGGAAATTGACGGAGATCCGAAATGTGAAATGATTTGGGTGAAGGTCACGGTTAAAGCAGGCTCAGACATGGTAATTGGATGTCTCTATAGGCCCCATGGCTCAGCAGCTGTTGTGGCTGAGCACCTGAAGGATAATTTGGAAAATATTTCGAGTAGATTTCCCCACCATGTTATAGTTCTGGGTGGAGATTTTAATTTGCCGGATATAGACTGGGAGACTCAGACGTTCAAACGGGTGGCAGGGACAAAGAATCCTTTTAAGTGCTTTATCTGAAAACTACCTTGAGCAGTTAAACAGAGAACCGACCCGTGGCGATAACATATTAGACCTTCTGGTGACAAACAGACCCGAACTATTTGAAAAAGTTAATGCAGAACAGGGAATCAGCGATCATAAAGCGGTTACGGCATCGATGATTTCAGCCGTAAATAGGAATATTAAAAAGGGTAGGAAGATTTTTCTGTTTAGAAAAAGTGACAAAAAGCAGATTTCAGAGTCCCTGACGGCTCAACACAAAAGTTTTGTCTCAAGTACAGATAGTGTTGAGGATCAGTGGACAAAGTCCAAAACCGTCGTACATAATGCGTTAGATGAGTATGTGCCAAGCAAGATCGTAAGAGATGGAAAAGAGCCACCGTGGTACAACAACCGTGTTAGAAAACTGCTGCGGAAGCAAAGGGAACTTCACAGCAAACATAAACATAGCCAAAGCCTTGCAGACAAACAAAAATTACGCGAAGCGGAATGTAGTGTGAGGAGGGCTATGCGAGAGGCGTTCAATGAATTCGAAAATAAAGTTCTATGTACTGACTTGGCAGAAAATTCTAAGAAATTTTGGTCTTATGTCAAAGCGGTAGGTGGATCAAAACAAAATGTCCAGACACTCTGTGACCGAGATGGTACTGAAACAGAGGATGACGGACTAAAGGCCGAAATACTAAATGTCTTTTTCCAAAGTTGTTTCACAGAGGAAGATTGCACTGTAGTTCCTTCTCTAGATTGTCGCACAGATGACAAAATGGTAGATATCGAAATAGACGACAGAGGGATAGAAAAACAATTAAAATCGCTCAAAAGAGGAAAGGCCTCTGGACCTGATGGGATACCTGTTCAATTTTACACAGAGTACGCGAAGGAACTTGCCCCCCTTCTTGCAGCGGTGTACCGTAGGTCTCTAGAAGAGCGTAGCGTTCCAAAGGATTGGAAAAGGGCACAGGTCATCCCCGTTTTCAAGAAGGGACGTCGAACAGATGTGCAGAACTATAGACCTATATCTCTAACGTCGATCAGTTGTAGAATTTTGGAACACGTATTGTGTTCGAGTATAATGACTTTTCTGGAGACTAGAAATCTACTCTGTAGGAATCAGCATGGGTTTCGAAAAAGACGGTCATGTGAAACCCAGCTCGCGCTATTCGTCCACGAGACTCAGAGGGCCATAGACACGTGTTCACAGGTAGATGCCGTGTTTCTTGACTTCCGCAAGGCGTTCGATACAGTTCCCCACAGTCGTTTAATGAACAAAGTAAGAGCATATGGACTATCAGACCAATTGTGTGATTGGATTGAGGAGTTCCTAGATAACAGGACGCAGCATGTCATTCTCAATGGAGAGAAGTCCTCCGAAGTAAGAGTGATTTCAGGTGTGCCGCAGGGGAGTGTTGTAGGACCGTTGCTATTCACAATATACATAAATGACCTGGTGGATGACATCGGAAGTTCACTGAGGCTTTTTGCAGATGATGCTGTGGTGTATCGAGAGGTTGTAACAATGGAAAATTGTACTGAAATGCAGGAGGATCTGCAGCAAATTGACGCATGGTGCAGGGAATGGCAATTGAATCTCAATGTAGACAAGTGTAATGTGCTGCGAATACACAGAAAGATAGATCCTTTATCATTTAGCTACAAAATAGCAGGTCAGCAACTGGAAGCAGTTAATACCATAAATTATCTGGGAGTACGCATTAGGAGTGATTTAAAATGGAATGATCATATAATGTTGATCGTCGGTAAAGCAGATGCCAGACTGAGATTCATTGGAAGAATCCTAAGGAAATGCAATCCGAAAACAAAGGAAGTAGGTTACAGTACGCTTGTTCGCCCACTGCTTGAATACTGCTCAGCTGTGTGGGATCCGTACCAGATAGGGTTGATAGAAGATATAGAGAAGATCCAACGGAGAGCAGCGCGCTTCGTTACAGGATCATTCAGTAATCGCGAAAGCGTTACGGAGATGATAGATAAACTCCAGTGGAAGACTCTGCAGGAGAGACGCTATGTAGCTCGGTACGGGCTTTTGTCAAAGTTTCGAGAACATACCTTCACCGAAGAGTCAAGCAGTATATTGCTTTCTCCTACGTATATCTCGCGAAGAGACCATGAGGATAAAATCAGCGAGATTAGAGCCCACACAGAAGCATACCGACAATCCTTCTTTCCACGAACAATTCGAGACTGGAATAGAAGGGAGAACCGATAGAGGTACTGAAGGTACCCTCCGCCACACACCGTCAGGTGGCTTGCGGAGTATGGATGTAGATGTAGATGTAGATGTAGATGTTGCGGTGATATTTGAAGTGTAGCGTGTATGAAATCAGGAGTGAATGATCTTCAGTGATAGGCAAGTCATTCGCCTGGAGGGGGTCTACAGGAATTTGAAAAGATATTTCCGTGCGTAGGCGTGGAATTCGACTTAGTCGTATTCCAGTGTTCTGTGAATGCTCCGATATGATGAGCGAGCATGTGCTCTGTAAGCAGAAAACTCATATCAGAACGTTAGCTTTATTGGCAAGGGTTTCTAGAAGCCCTTGGAGACAACGTAGCGGCTGTTTGTGGTGTTCGATTGCCAATCTAGTGATTAGACTGCAGAGTATTTTGAAAGTCTCCAGAATGAGATTTTCACTCTGCAGCGGATTGTGCGCTGATATGAAACTTCCTGGCAGATTAAAACTGTGTGTCGGACCGAGACTCGAACTCGGGACCTTTGCCTTTCGCGGGCAAGTGCTCTACCAACTGAGCTACCCAAGCACGACTTAGGAAAAATGACAATTTTAACCTTTCTTGTGGCTCAAAGTGAAGCTGGCTACTCTTATTTCAACTGTTCTAATATTGTAGCGATGCTGACGGTTAATCCAGGTCCGAAAATTTACATTTGTGAGCAAATCTGTGGAGCAATACGTCACGTAATATAGCGCGCCGCACTTCGCTAAGAATGCATAGATACTAGCCGTGGCCGCGGGTGGGGCAACACGAGACATGTAAGCGCCGCGGAAGACACGAAAGGGACATTTTAGCTCCCACAAAGAGTTGCTCAGACTGATAAATGAATGGAAGTCCTACTACATGACGAAAGGGTGGAAGTTAATGCAACAGTAGAACAAGAAATAAAGTTTACATATTCAGTGGGAAACTTCGGGCGTCATAACAGAAACCACAGATGTTTCTTTGTCTAGAAGAAAAACATATGTGTCCTTGAGACATTACTCCAGGGAAAAACCACAGTTAAATCGATTGTCAATGATAATTTGATAAAAGAAATGATTGGAAACAATGAGAATATTAAAACCACAAAACAGAAACTTCCATTGGGTATACGTCGCATGTCATGAGACAAGATCGCCTGTAATACGATTACTAACAGTAGCGTTAAAATTATTCTAGCATTCGAATTATGATTTAAATATATAAATAGCTGAAGAAATCAGAAAAATAAGTAGTTAATAATATACTCCGGCAGTAATAGCAGGTGAAATGTTCAAAGGCGTGTGGGGTATGCAGGAAGGGTAGGCACCTGGAGATGATAGTGTTTCATAAGTAGAAATAGTTAAAGGTAAGGGAAAAATACAAAATGAACTTGTTAAATTATTTACTGAATGTCTGTTAAGAAAAGTAGTTGGCTGGTTCAAATGGCTCTGAGCACTATGGAACTTAACATCTGAGGTCATCAGTCCCCTAGAACTTAGAACTAGTTAAACCTAACCAACCTAAGGACATCACAAACATCCATGTCCGAGGCAGGATTCGAACCTGCGACGTAGCTGTCTTGCGTTTCCAGACTGCAGCGCCTTTAACCGCACGGCCACTCCGGCCGGCACAGAGAGCTCTGAGGTAGAGCCCTCTCTGTTATCGGCACATACATTGTGAAATACAAATGTTGTGTGTTAACGTCTCAATAGACATTAAAAAACCGCATTATGATTAAACTGACTGTTCGTGGAACTACGAGAGGCGTAAGTCACTGCCTAACGGGCCATGGACCCTACCCTGAATATTTATGTAGGCGACGGAAAAGTTCTACAAATGTGTGCGTGTGGTGTACCTGACCATATCGTACTAGAGCGCCCCGCCTACCAAGATTTACTGAATCATATGGCAGCCATTAGTACAGACAAAGAAAAAGGGCACCTGGTGAACGAAGTGGCAAATAAGGTATCTGAGAGGTAATTTTGAAAATATTTACAAAATAAAGCCACTGCAAGATAAAACCCGATTGTACGACATAAAAACTTAACTGAAGACTCCGAGTGCAGTGAATATCACCCAGGATTCCCAGACGTCGGAATTAATTCCCACACAGAGAACGACCAGAAGAAACGCCTGTGTTTTCCGCCAATTCTCTACGCTGGTCTGTAGCTCATTGTCTGTGACAAAATGCTGTCCTCGTATCCAGCGGTTTACTTGAGTAAAGAGACGAAAAGGGAACCAAGTCCTGTCTGTATGGTGGGTGATCAAACACTTGTCATCGAAAAAAACACTGTAAGAGCGTCTCTGTTGTAGCTGCAATGTGCATCCGAGCATTGTCATGAAGAACGACAATACCAGATCACCCCTTTCCTTCTTCGTTAGTTCTGAGTTGCCCTTCGTAGATGATTTTCTATAATCGCCTGATCTACTTGCTGAACAAATCATCGACAGACACTCACTTCCTTCCCCGACCAGCTTCATCTCGAACCCTCAGAATGAAGAAATTGAATGACAGCACGCACTACGCACTTGATGCGAGACAAGTGCTCTAGGCATCTTTTAAGTGCTGACTATGCGCTCAGAACTAAAAGGTGCAACAAGGCGCGACTGACGACCATGATAGAAACACTGCACAACACATCTGCACAAACCTTCATCGGATTAGCACTGTGGTTTCAATGTCACGACCGATCGAACGCTGAAAAAAAATTGAAAAAATTGTCCTCGTATATCTATACTCGTGGACTAGTGGCTAGCGTTGCTACCTCTGGACAACGGGGTCCCGGGTTCGATTCTCGGCCGAGTTGGGGATTTTCTCTGCTCAGGGGCTGGGTATTGGTGTTGTCCTCGTATTTTCATCATCACTCGTGACAATGGCAAAATTGGACTGTGAAAAAAATTTGAACTTTCTACGGGCGTTGATGACCGTGCAGTTGAGCGCCCCACAAACCAAATATCATCATCATCGTATATCTATACTACTATATAAACAGAAGCCGCTGTTTAAAGTTGTTACCATAAATCTCGAAAAGTTCGTTACCAACTTACTTCAGGTTGGTTGGTTGGTTTGGGGAAGGAGACCAGACAGCGTGGTCATCGGTCTCATCGGATTAGGGAAGGATTGGGAAGGAAGTTGGCCGTGCCCTTTCAGAGGAACCATCCCGGCATTTGCCTGGAGCGAGTTAGGGAAATCACGGAAAACCTAAATCAGGATGGCCGGATGCGGGATAACTTACTTCAGGTTTTTGCACAATAGTCTAATAAACGTTCGACAGGACATGGGGAAAATATATATACAGGGTGGTCCATTGATCGTGACCGGGCCAAATATCTCACGAAATAAGCGTCAAACGAAAAAACTACAAAGAACGAAACTTGTCTAGCTTGAGGGGGGAAACCAGATGGCGCTGTGGTTGGCCCGCTAGATGGCGCTGTCATAGGTCAAACGGATATCAACTGCATTTTTTAAAATAGGAACCTCCATTTTTATTACATATTCCTGTAGTACGTAAAGAAATATGAATGTTTTAGTTGGACCACTTTTTTCGCTTTGTGATAGATGGCGCTGTAATAGTCGCAAACGTATGGCTCAAAATTTAGACGAACAGTTGGTAACAGGTAGGATTTTTAAATTAAAATACAGAACGTAGGTACGTTTGAACATTTTATTTCGGTTGTTCCAATGTGATACATGTACCTTTGTGAACTTATCATTTCTGAGAACGCATGTTGTTATTGTTACAACGTGATTACCTGTAAATACCACATTAATGCAATAAATGCTCAACATGATGTCCGTCAACTTCAATGCATTTGGCAATACGTGTAACGACATTCCTCTCAACAGCCAGTAGTTCGCCTTCGGTAATGTTCTCACATGTATTGACAATGCTCTGACGCATGTTGTCAGGCGTTTTCGGTGGACCACGATAGCAAATATCCTTCAACTTTCCATACAGAAAGAAATCCGGGGACGTCAGATCCGGTGAACGTGCGGGCCATAGTATGGTGCTTCGACGATCAATCCACCTGTCATGAAATATGCTATTCAATACCGCTTCAACAGCACGCGAGCTATGTGTCGGACATCCATCATGGTGAAAGTACATCGCCATTCTGTCATGCAGTGTAGTGATATCGGTAGAACATTACGTAGGAATTCAGCATACATTGCACCATTTAGATTGCCATCGATAAAATGGGGGCCAATAATCCTTCCTCCCATAAAGCCGCACCATACATTAACCCACCAAGGTCGCAGATGTTCCACTTGTTGCAGCCATCGTGGATTTTCTATTGCCCAATAGTGCATATTATGCCGGTTTACGTTACCGCTGTTGTTGAATGACGCGTGCAAAAAATCTGTCATCGTCCCGTAATTTCTGTTTTGCCCAGTGGCAGAACTGTACACGACGTTCAAAGTCGTCGCCATGCAATTCCTGGTGCATAGAAATATGGTACGGGTGCTATCGATGTTGATGTAGCATTCTCAACACCGACATTTTTGAGATTCCCGATTCTCGCGCAATTTGTCTTCTACTGATGTGCAGATTAGCCGCGACAGCATCTAAAACACCTACTTGGGCATCATTTGTTGCAGGTCGTGGTTGACGTTTCCCATGTGGCTGAACACTTCCTGTTTCCTTAAATAACGTAACTATCCGGCGAACGGTCCGGACAATTGGATGATGTCGTCCAGGATAGCGAGCAGCATACATAGCACACGCCCATTGGGCATTTTGATCACAATAGCCATACATCAACACGATATCGACCTTTTCCGCAATTGGTAAACGGTCCATTTTAACACGGGTAAAGTATCACGAAGCAAATACCGTGCACACTGGCGGAATGTTACGTGATACCACGTACTTATACGTTTGTGACTATTACAGCGCCATCTATCACAAAGCGAAAAAAGTGCTCCAACTAAAACATTCATATTTATTTACGTACGACACGAATATGTAATAAAAATGGGGGTTCTTATTTAGAAAAACGCAGTTGATATCCGTTTGACCTATGGCAGCGCCATCTAGCGGGCCAACCATAGCGCCATCTGGTTACCCCTTCAAGTTAGACGAGTTTCGTTCTTTGTAGTTTTTTTTTTTCATTTGATGCTTATTTCGTGAGATATTTGGCACGGTCACTATCAATCTAACCTAACCTAACCTAACCTAAACTAACCAAGAGAAATAGTTTTTTGAAAATGTTACCAAAAATCTCACAAAGTTATTGGCCGATTTACTTCAAAATTTCACACAATACTCAAATAAACGTTCGAACGGGCACAGGCTGCTGTAGTCACAGAT
This sequence comes from Schistocerca cancellata, assembly GCF_023864275.1. Lineage (NCBI taxonomy): Eukaryota > Metazoa > Arthropoda > Insecta > Orthoptera > Acrididae > Schistocerca > Schistocerca cancellata. The sequence continues at coordinate 720,956,831 of NC_064629.1, forward strand.
CCAGCAGCTGGAGAGGTCTCCCTCATACCCCATACACCAATGATCACAAACGATTTACCCATTCATTTTAAGTGATTTTCATTCCCAATCAGGGTTTCGTATGCGATACGAATAAACAGGGTGCAAGATCAGAAAGTTGAGGTGGAAGCAGAGGGGCGGTAAAATGGACCTAAAGAGGTGGTGAGAACTAAGAAAGTGGGGAAGAGGCGCTAACAGAAGGAGGAGGAGGAGATGGACAAAGAGAGCGGGCGGAGGAGATGGCAGAGAGTGTGGGGGAAGGAGTTTACGATGTATATCCAATTCCTACATATAAGAGGAATATGCAGAAAGTAAGTTCCGATCGGTCTTGAAATGGAAACGACTATGAAAATCCGATGAAACTTTGCACAGATGTGTTCGACAGTGTCTCTAGAATGCCTGTCGGTTGCATCACTTCGCTCTTTTCAGTTCTGGGCGCATGGTAAGCACGTAAAGATGCGTAGAAAATAGTGTCTCCCGCCACGTATTGAGTCCTGGTGAGAGATTTCGCCTGATGTTATGCAGCCCACATTACAGAACTGTCATACGGTTCCTACTTCGTGACAATTATTGGTAACAATCTGTAGGGGCAATTAAAATGCTCCTGCAGCGTTTTCGATGGGAAGTGTTTGATCACCACTCTACAGACCGCAGATGGCTCCCTCTGTGTTTTATCTCTGCTCACATTAACTACTGGCTATGAAAACAACATTTTCGCACAGACAACGAGCTATAGATGAGCGTAGAGAATTGGCGGGAAGCACAGGCGGCTACCTTCTATGGCGAAAGTATTGGAAACTTGTTACAACGCTACGACAAATGTCTAAGTCGGAGAGGCGACTATATAGAGCAATGGCTGGAAGCTGGAGCTAACTATCGCAGAAAATTTCTGATTATCATAGTGGTCTCCGTTTCGCGATCAATCGGAACTTACTTTATGGACAGCCCTCGCATTTAGCGCAACTGCGAAGCATTGCAGGGTTCGCTAGTTCTGTGTATGAAGAAAGGTAGTGTAGCGGATTTCTCATTTATGAATTACATTTGAATGCTGTTTATGACAAGATCGTGTTGTGTCTCGCGTAAGAAGGACCGACTCCTGCAGCACATGTCAGAACTTGATAGAAGTAAGATAGTGACCCATTAAGAGTGCAGTTTATTGTTCCGGAATAATGTGCCCGTGACGCTCGGGATCCCACGACTGTCGCGCGAATATACGTGGACTATTCCGAAACTAAGGTCCGATCAGTCGCGAAATGGAAGCCATTGTGAGAATCAAAAATGTTTTTATTACCTTCACTTAGTCGCCACTTCGACTTACACATTTGTCCTAGCGTTGTACCACCTTCCCGGTACCCTCGTCATAGAAGGTAGCCACCTGATCTTTTCACCAATTCTCTTTACTTGGTCTACAGCTCGTTGACTGTGCCAAAAAGTTGTCTTCAAAGCCAGTGGTCCATGTGAGCAGTGATGAGACTCAGGAGCATCCAGTTACGTGCTGTATTCTGGGTGATCAAACACTTCCCATCGAAAACTGTAAGTAGGCTGTTTATGTTTTCTTATTGGCAACGTTACGTAGCACTCTGTATGAAAATCACTGGCTGTGCTGTGTGCAGTCTGTGGCTAGTTTGAATTGTTGTCTGCCATTGTAGCGTTGGGCAGTTGACTGTTAACAGCGCGCAGCGTTGTGCAGTTGGAGGTGAGCCGCCAGCAGTGGTGGATGTGGGAAGTGAGATGGCGGAATTTTGAGAATGGATAATGGATGTCATGAACTGCTATATATATTATGACTATTAAGGTAAATACATTGTTTGTTCTCTATTAAAATCTTTCATTTGCTAACTACGCCTATCAGTAGTTAGTGCCTTCCGTAGTTTGAATCTGTTATTTAGCTGGCAGTAGTGGCGCTCGCTGTATTGCAGTAGTTCGAGTAACGAAGATTTTTGTGGGGTAAGTGATTTGTGAAAGGTATAGGTTAATGTTAGTCAAGGCCATTCTTTTGTAGGGATTATTGGAAGTCAGATTGCGTTGCGCTAAAAAATATTGTGTGTCAGTTTAAGCACAGTCTTGTATAATTTTTCAAAGGGGACGTTTCAAAACGCTACAGGAACATCTTCATTGCCTTGCCGGCCGCGGTGGTCTAGCGGTTCTAGGCGCTCAGTCCGTAACCGTGGGACTGCTACGGTCGCAGATTCGAATCCTGCCTCGGGCATGGATGTGTGTGCTGTCCTTAGGTTAGTTAGGTTTAAGTAGTTCTAAGTTCTAGGGGACTGATGACCACAGATGTTAAGTCCCATAGTGCTCAGAGCCATCTTCATTGCCCCTGCAGAGTGCGGCCGAGAATTGTCATGAAGAAGAAACCGCATGGCAGTTGTGTTATGTGGGCAGCATGACATCAGGGACAATCTCTCACTTGCCCCTCCGGGAGACACTGTTTCCTTATGTGCTCACTGTGCTCTCAGAACCGAAAAGAGCTACGTGACGCGATCAAAGGGCATTCTAGAGACACTGCCCAAGACATCTGTGTAAAGATTTATCAGATCTTTACTGTGATTTCCATTTCGCGCCCGATCGGACCTTACTTTTCGAATAGCCCTCGTACAATCTTTGGGTTCATGAACGCCAAACTTTACGGAATGTTGGATTTCAATGGCTCTATGGGACTAGTGGCTGAAAGGTCAGGTACTAGGGCTATTTGGAAAGAAAAGTCCGATCAGGCGTGAAATGGAAATCACAGTGAAAATCCGATGAAGCTTTGCACATATGTGCTGGGCAGTGGCTCTAGGACGCCCGTCGATCGCGTCACGTTGCTCTTTTCAGTTCTGAGCGCACAGTGAGCACGTAAATATGTCTGGATAAATAGTGTCTCTCACCAAATATGAGCAGCTGGAGAGAGATTTCGCCTGGTGTCATGCAGCTTACATAACACGACTGTCATGTGTTTCCTTCTTCATGACAATTCTCAGCCCCACTCTGCAGGGGCAATGAAGATCCTCCTGCAGCATTTTCGATGGAAAATGTTTGATCACCCACAATTCACCCCGTAATTGGCTCCCTTTGAGTTTTATCTCTGCTCACATGAACCGCTGGCTATGAAGACAACATTCTGGCAAAGAAAACGAGCTGTAAACCACTGTACGGAAGTGGTGTAAAGCACAGGCCGCTGCCTTCTATGACGAGGGTATTGGAAAGTTGGTACAACGCTACGACACATGTTTAAGTCGGAGCGGCGACTATGTAGAGAAGTATTTGGAAGATGTAACTAACTGTTGCAAATAAATCACGTTTTATTTTCACAGTGGTTTCCATTTCGCGACTGATCGGATCTTTCTTTCCGAATAGTCCTCATATACTGTTCGGTTGGCCGCATAGGATCGTACATCTTCGTCATGCACCCTGAGGTAGGAAATGACCTTGCTCGCAGCGAGACAAATGTACCCAGGAACAGTGCGAAAACGTCTGAGGCTAGCACCATGGCCATTTTCCCGACCTCCCTGGACGTGGCAGCAGAGAAGTGCACTAATAGTGATACGATCGATAACACCGAACACAAGAGTGGTGCCACGTCGTCTGTTCAGTCTTCCCTATTATGCATACAGCTTCACGATGGGTGGTACCGTGTGTGGAATCTCCGAGGAGAACAACCGTTACCAGATTGCATTATTACGAGGTCAGCTCCTGGGGTGAGGGTAGGGACTGCCATTGGGTGCACCACACGACCACATAGCCATTAAATTGGACAGCAGCCGTAACATTTTTGACATGTTAAGGCCGGTGTCTATGTCCTGTTTTGGAGGTCTCCATGAAGATATCTTTCAACAACATAAAAATAAGATTGCGCGGCCCCTCCCGCCGGCGGTTCGAGTCATCCCTCGGGTATGGGTGTGTGTGTGTGTTGTTCTTAGCATAACTTAGTATAAGTAGTGTGCAAGTCTTGAGACCGATGGTCTCAACAGTTTGGTCCCTTAGAATTCACACACACACACACACACACACACACACACACACACACACATTGAAGTAAGGGCGCATGTTGTGCCTGCTGTTCTCAGGAAAGAGGGAGTTCAGCTGTTACCGTAGTCAGAATGTTGTCCAGATCTCTCCCATTGGTCATGGGTTGCCGAGAGACCAGCAGACCACCACTCGACAACCACTACGATATATAATCTCTGATATACAGCTGAAGCAGCATGGATCGACGTTCTCATGTCTGTCATTCAAGTTCATTTCGGATTAACAGCCAGCTGGATTAGAGTACTTCATACTGTCAGAGATAGCACCTCAGTGCATTTCATTACACACTTTTTTATTGCCCAAGTCACTTACAAATGTAATCACGTATTACTCCTTCTTTGATGTATAGCTGAGTTCACAAAACTTTTTTACAGAAGGCCGGATAACTGACAAAATGATGAACGCGGGTCACATAATCATTCTGTACGGAACTTGCAAGTCAGAACGAAAACTATGGAAAAAGACGAAAAACTAAATTCAGCATTCCGTGTTAATCATGGGTGCGTAGTATAAAATTCACAAAAAACAACGCCAGCCAACACATTTACTGACTAAAAAAGTTGTCAAAAGGATAGTGACATCAGACCTAGTGCGCACATATCCGAATCTCACAAATTAAGCAGCAAAAAACGTTAGCAAGATTTGTGATACTGACGTTCAGTTTTCAAGATGTCATTAATCAAGAGAACTGTTTTTCAATATTCATGTCAATAACGTTACACGTGCTGATTACACATAATGGCCGGCCGGAGTGGCCGAGCGGTTCTAGGCCCTACAGTCTGGAACCGCTGTGTCCGCCACGGTCGCAGGTTCGAATCCTGCCTCGGGCATGGATGTGTGTGATGTCCTTAGGTTAGTTAGGTTTAAGTAGTTCTAAGTTCTAGGGGACTGATGACCTCAGATATTAAGTCTCATAGTGCTCAGAGCCATTTGAACCATTTTTCACATAACGCATTCTTGAAAATGTTTGCTCGCAGACATGAGTTCTTACAAATACTGATGCCATACCAGCGGCAACTTACTTCAGTTTCGGAAGCTCAGCATCAGGTAAGCAGCAGTAAAATTCGACAAGCTTTCCTGCTCTGTGCTCCTCTTTCAACGAGTTATTTGACTTCAAATCAGTGAACGGTAGTTCGACTGGCACATCATCAGGGTTACAGTCAAACGGATTCTGGAAGGACGACTGACACGTTCAGTTCTGTCAAGATTTGAAAATCTCTCCAAAAAGTGCTTTTTCAAGTCACGAATAATTTTTTTTCGTAAAGTTAAGGTTGACATCTTCTGGGGGGAGGGGGGGGGGATGTAGCACAGACCTCTATGAAGCAGAGAAAGCGAGAATAGTTTTCTCCTTCCTGTTTTGCTACAAACAATGGTAGCATCTCCGAAATTCTTTCTTGATTCTGTCGGGATCACAGACGAGGTTATCCTTTCCCTAAAGCTTCAAGACCAGTTCATTCATCTGGGTTTTGACGTCAACCACAAATGGCAACTTTGACGTCCAGATTGGATTTGTCAGCTATGGAACAACTTTACCTTTTACAGTGAGAAAAACATCTTTTTCGTTTCGAAACTTGTAAAAACGAAACAGGACTTTACCACAGCTGAGCCACCTTACTGCTGTGTGTTCAAGAAAAGCGTGGAACCGACGGGAATTGAGTGTATATCCTCGAATGTGGTTCGCAGCAGAAACGGCTGGTTTTAGTTCACAAGAAACAACGATGTCTCTCCCACAGGGTGCTTGCTGATGTATGATGCAGTGTATGAACAGAGCGCGCAGGATTTGCAAATCTTCCAAATGAATCCTGATCACTGAACATAGAAAATTTACGACACATAGCAGCCAGGAGGTCTAGGTACATGTTAAGATCTCCTAGTATTATAACCGTAATATTTAAGTTTAAAATGTGTCTAAGTCTCGTGTTCCATATGTTTTATCAAGCAAATTGAGGCACCGACGGCGGGCCGGATGAATTGGCGTCGCAGGCTAGCTGCTGCCCATGAGCCGTATTTTGGTGACCCCTGCTGTATAGGAAGAACACACAAAATTTTGTTTTGTTGCTATACTTCATGATGTTGGAATTGAATGGCTAGCACTGCAAACAACCAATGAATCGGATGAGAAACGATAAATATGACAACGAAGTGTTGGAGGAGCTGATATGGCACATCACCCTCTCCGAGTTGGCGGTGGGAACTTTTGATGACTTTCACAGCTCGTGCAGCGGCAGGGAACTATTGCGCACGCGTGCAAGTAATGTGATCTGTGTGTGTGAGACCGGATGTGAGTGCGCGGAACGGACTGCGGCTGGGCGTGTGAGCGCCGCCTTCTGGTCCCCACAGTTTGTTTTCGTTGCGAACGCCGCTGTCCGGCCACCTCGAAACGGTGCAGAATTTCAGCGCCAGACCTCAAACGTTGGCCGCGACACGTTTGCAGGGTTGTCACTCTGTCACAAGCTCTGCGGAGACGTGAAACACACTGATCGCTCGGACCACATGTAAGACAGACTGTGCCGCGAACTGAAGTTGAGAGGGCAGCAGTCAGCCTGAATGTCTGACATCAAAGGAGCGCTGTCCCTTTCAGATGTGGAGGTCAAGATTTCGCGAGGCTTTCTTGACGCACTCGGAGTGTAAACTATGGAAACGAAATTTGATTAGCTGCGCTGGGTACTCATTTCAGATCCGAATTTCCACGGAATTCATATTGTGTTTTTCAATTTTTCATGGCAACGGCCTTGCCGCAGTGGATACACCGGTTCCCGTGCGATCACCGAAGTTAAGCACTGTTGGGCGTGGTCGGCACTTGGATGGGTGACCATCCAGCCGCCATGTGCTGTTGCCATTTTTCGGGGTGCACTCAGCCTCGTGATGCCAATTGAGGAGCTACTCGACCGAATAGTAGCGGCTCCGGTCAAAGAAAACCATCATAACGACCGGGAGAGCGGTGTGCTGACCACACGCCCCTCCTATCCGCATCCTCAACTGAGGATGATACGGCGGTCGGATGGTCCCGATGGGCCACTTGTGGCCTGAAGACGGAGTGTATTTCAATTTTTCGCTCTTCGTTTCAATCTACAGCAAGTCCTCAGGAGACATTACGCTAATGATACGAGGGTGAGTCAAATGAAAACCTTAAATTTGTAATAACAAATCGAAATTTCACGCCGTTATACTGTAAGATGGTAAGCGCGCTACAAACGGCATGCAAAATGGCCTGTAGGTGGCAGCATAGTGCAGATGAACACATACCGTCGCAATATCAGTATAAAGATAGCCGCCCCACTTGCAACTTGCACCAGGGAAGAACAGCGTTCTGTTACTCGTTTTTTTGCGTAGTGAAGGTGTAAAACCCATCGAAATTCATCGACAAATGAAGAGTCAGTACGGTGATGCATGTTTGTCACAGCAGCAAGTCTACGAATGGAGTAGGAAGTTCGAAAATGGTGTCACTTCAGTGGAAGATCTCCTCGTCCAGGTGAGGCACAACGAGTTGTGACTCCACAGAACATTGCAGCAGTTGAATCCATAGTGAAGGAAGACCGCAGAGTGACACTGAATGATATTGCAGATTAGTCATGGGTCGGCACACCACATTGCGCATGATGTGCTCCAGTTTCACAAAGTGTCTGCAAGATGGGTGCCACGGCAGCTGACTCCTGAAATGAGAGAACGACGTGTTGATGCTTGTGAAGAACTCCTTCGGCACTTTGAAAGAGAAGGTGATGACTTCCTTGCAAGAATCATTACTGGGGACGAAACCTGGGTTCACTTCCACCAACCGGAAACGAAGAGAGCGAGCAAGGAATGGCGCCATTCCTCATCACCAAGTGATTTTTATATGTTTGGACCACTCAAAGACGCAATGGGAGGAAAGAAGTTCCGTTTTGATGAAGTAGTACGCCACGCAGTGCATGAGTGGTTGCTGGGACTACCAAAAGAATTTTTTTTCTAAAGGAATTTATGCACTTTGTAAGCGCTGGAGGACTTGCATTGAGCGTGGGAGAGATTATGTTGAAAAGTGATACAACTTTGTACCACTTCTGCATTTATATTTTTAAAAAAATATTTAAGGTATTCACTTGACTCACCCTCGTAATTGTGATTCTTCGTTTTTTCTCATACTGTCATTAAACTGCAACTGATGGCAATCTGATCTAGTCTGGAACCGTCCTTGAGGTAAGTTAATACGTGTATTAAACTAATTAAGTGAGAAAACGATAGAACACCCAACAAGAAATATATTCATGTGGACAAAACTACCACCACTCAGGCACCAAAGTACAAAAATGCGGCCGGCCGGGGTGGCCGAGCGTTTCTAGGCGCTACAGTCTGGAACCGCGCGACCGCTACAATCGCAGGTTCGAATCCTGCCTCGGGCATGGATGTGTGTGATGTCCTTAGGTTAGTTAGGTTTAGGTAGTTCTAAGTCTAGGGGACTGATGACCTCACATGTTAAGTCCCATAGTGCTCAGAGCCATTTGAACCATTTTGAACAAAAATGCGTTTTGCAAGCAAACAAAATTTCAGTTGCAATTCCGCTGACATTACAGAAGTCACTGTGTCCTTCAGCAAGGTCAGGAGCCCTCAAGTTCAATTGTGTAGGAGGAATCAGTTTTGTCCTTCACTGTTCAGTCAGTACACTGACTGAAAGTAAAATCATTTACTATTAAGATTATCTTTTCATAAGTGTTGAAGAATGGTGTAACAACGGAGACATAAAGTGTTCCATGACTGTTACTCAAACAATTACTCTTGTCTTTTAAACCATCTCCTTCATAAAAATTAATTGCCTCGTAAAATCACTTTCAAATAAAGGCATGAATTTCAATTATTATTATTTTAAATTCGAGGGCAGATCTTCCTGCACATGGTAACTGTCGTAAATTCACGCGCTGTGCAATTCGCGTATGGTTTCGCAGCTTGGTTAGCACAAATAAGTCTTAAATATTTAATAGCAGAAAACAAAATGAAATAGTCTCCATAGTTTTAGGCTCTGAGGGTCGTTACCATGAGCCAACGCCAGATAACATCCCACACAACAGAAAAATGATTGATGTTCAGGTTAAAAAAATCTCAAGAAACGCAGTTCATTATGTAAATTAGTTCCATCAAAGTTTTTTATTCCACCAGTCTTGAATATAAATCAGTACGTCAATATTAATCGTGGAGATACATCGAATGCATTAGGATAAAATGGCGATATATACCTCTAATAATGAACACGTCCCACTCTAAGTCAAAACCATAGTGTGTCTTTAATATTTTCCTTTTTTATGGTAAGAAATTGTGGAACAACAGCGATAACAACACTCGAACAGCGCTCGTTGCTACAACTTTCACAGAATAGCTACTCTGACTAACACAAACGCAATATTCTGATGAGGCGTTACAGTTTGAATATGTTGTAATTCGTATTTGCTTTCTGTATTGACTTTTGTTCTCATGAAAACTATTTTTAATCACAAAACCAACTAAAATCTGAGTAATCGATATGGAAAATTAATAATAAAAATCGCCATTGCTATCTGTCGGTTTGAACGAAGTTTCATACTATACATGTTACATATTTTCTACCAGAAACTCCCGCTTCAGTCATATATAGCAATCAAATTCTACTCAGCAACTACTCAAAAGCTTCGAAAAAGACTAGAACGGATTACAGATTGGCGTAGTATGACGCTGGAGTAGAACGTTTAAAATTTGGTGCAGCGGCTGACATTACGGGAGATTTCTAGTGTACACGAGTACTTTGGAAATAAGTATTACAGGAAGGCCGACAAGCAAGTCTGTTTCATTTTATTTCTTACAATGACTGCAGTACTAAGAATATCTGCGTTGCTTGACATATCATTCTTGCAAATGCCACTCTCCAACTATTTTTATTCATTGTACTTCAAAAGATTTATCAGTTCAACTCAAACATGTCCAGTAATATTTTCTTCAGTCGCGAATCAGCATACCATTCGTTGCTTGCAACAGTATTCGTAAGAAATCGTTGGCTGTGATTTTACTAGAGGCAGCTGATCTGCAGTACCGAACTAATATACATACTTCGCGATGTATGGATGTTGTTTTAAGTGTAAATATTCGACTTAGGTGACTAAATGGAGAATGAAGAATTTAATTACCACATTCTGTTGAACCATCTGAGGTAATGCTACGATTCCATGTAACGAATCACTATTTGCACATTTAACAGAAGCTGATTTTATCATCACGAAGCAGTGATTTACGATATTATACGAATATGTCTAACATTATACTGCCCTTAAAATACTGCGAGGAGCTCCTGTACATAATAACTAGCATATGACAAAGATGATTTTCAATTCAGATTTGAAAAACTGAGATGTATTAATACCTTTCAATAGTCGTGGATGCCTACTGTGTAAAGGAAGTCGCGCAGTAGTGCACATCTTTCTCTCAGCCGGCCGGAGTGGCCGAGTGGTTCTAGGCGCTACAGTCTGGAACCGCGTGACCGCTATGGTTGCAGATTCGAATCCTGCCTCGGGCATGGATGTGTGTGATGTCCTTAGGTTAGTTAGGTTTAAGTACTTCTAAGTTATAGGGGACTGGTGACTTCAGAAGTCCCATAGTACTCAGAGCCATTTGAACCATATTTGAACCACATCTTTCTCTTCAGAAAAATTGGAAATTTGTGGTAAGATCCTATGGGACCAAACTGCTGACATCATCAGCCCATAAGCTTACACACTACTTAATCTAACTTAAACTAAGGACAACACACACACCCATAACCGAGGGAGGTTTCGAACCTCTGACGGGGCAGCCGCGCGAACCGTGACAAGGCGCCCGAGACCACGCGGCTACCAACCGCGGCATCTCTTCCGTGATTACGGTTCAAAATAGTTCAAATGGCTCTAAGCACTATGGGACTTAACATCTGAGGTCATCAATTCCCTAGACGTAGAACTACTTAAACCTAACTAACCTAAGGACATCACACACATCCTTGCCCGAGGCAGGATTCGAACCTGCGACCATAGCAGCAGCGCGGTTCCCGACTGAAGCGCCTAGAACCGCTCGGCCACAGCTGCCGGCCGTGGTTAAGGATGAGCGATCCTAGTGCAAATATATTGCCTGACAAAAAAAGTTAAGTATTCAGAAGAGGGGGAGGAAACGAAATGACGCTTCACGGGCTGAGAGGATTTGTGATGTTCTTTCAGTGATTACAGTCAATTTGACAGAGAACTTGGCAGTATGAGCCCACTTCTCAGTAAGATGTTGCATCCCTTCTGGCCAAGTTGCATGCACTAATTGGTTGGGAAGGGTTAATAAAGCCGTTGTATCCTCTTCTGAAGCGAGTTTGCCTACTACTGTTGTCACCAGCACACGGTATCCCGATTACTGGCTCTGGGACTTCTTTGACGTTCGATCTGGTCCCACAGAGGAGAGATCTGGAGATATTATTAGCCAAGGGGATACATCATCATGCAGGAAGTTCATGGAGAAACGTGCCATGTATAGTAGCGTTGAAAACGAGCAGCACGATGTCGCATGAGAGGTGACATGAGTGCGCATGACGTCTGTGACGTACCGTTGTGCCGTCAGAGTTCCCTCAGTCACTAAAGGCGTTACCTGAAGTCATACCCGATGGCTCCTCAGACCCTGACACCAAGAGTAACGCCGCTGTGGCTCTGTGGCTCTCAAAAAAATTGGTATAATCGGACCTCTCTCGGATCGCCGCAATACTCGCCGACGATGGTCATCCAAGGTAGTGCACAACCGTGACTCATTGCTGAACACAATGCGCAGACATTCATCAGAAGTCCATGTTTCCCGATCACGGCACCACTGCAGACGCCGTATTAATGGCAGCCTACCCTAGAGACGGTAATTCCCTAGCCAGGCTGCTGCTGATCTCCGACCACTGTTACGAGATGACACACAGTGTTGCATTGAGACCATTACTTGTTCTCGGATGGCAAGCACAGATGCGAAGGGTTACGATGTGCTTTGTACACAATAAGGCGATCCTCCCTTTTGGTGGTCAGAGGTGGTTGACCGGAACCTTGATGACGAGTATAGGTGCCCTCACGTTCCCGTGCAGTCCAACAGCGAGCCGCTGTCACATCCTAGTACACCAAAAATCTGAATACTGCACAGTTCCATCAGTTGTCCTTTATAAAGAGGGAGAAAGGGATAATGTAGACAATTATAGACCTATTTCTATGCCATCAGCGTTTGCTAAAGTTATTGAAAAGCTGTGTATGCAAGGATAATTGATCATTTTATTACACATAAAATGCTATCATATGCACAGTTAGGATTTAGAAGTGGTTTAACAACTGAAAATGCTATATTCTCTTTTCTCTGTGAGGTACTGGATGGAGTGAACAAAAGGTTTCGAACGCTAGGCGTCTCTTTTGATTTAACTAAGACGTTTGATTGTGCTGATCACAAAACATTGCTCCAGAGTCCTGGTTGGTCGGTTGGTTGGTTGGTTTTGGGGAAGGAGACCAGACAGCGTGGTCATCGGTCTCATCGGATTAGGGAAGGATTGGGAAGGAAGTCGGCCGTGCCCTTTCAGAGGAACCATCCCGGCATTTGCCTGAAGTGATTTAGGGAAATCACGGAAAACCTAAATCAGGATGGCCGGACGCGGGATTGAACCGTCGTCCTCCCGAATGCGAGTCCAGTGTCTAACCACTGCGCCACCCCGCTCGGTATTGCTCCAGAAGTTGGACCATTATGGAATACGGGGAGTAGCTCCCCATTGGTTCACCTCTTACTTTAATAACAGACAGCAAAACAGACAGTTTTGAGAATGGCTACGGTGTGGGGTCTGAGTGGTGCACGGTCAAATGGGGGGAAGGGGGGGGGGGGGTGCTCCAGGCATCAGCACTGCTGCCAAATGGTTGAAATGGCTCTGAGCACTATGGGACTTAACATCTGTGGTCATCAGTCCGCTAGAACTTAGAACTACTTAAACCTAACTAACCTAAGGACATCACACACATCTATGCCCGAGGCAGGATTGGAACCTGCGACCGTAGCGGTCACGCGGTTCCAGACTGAAGCGCCTAGAACCGCACGGCCACACCGGCCGGCAGCGCTGGTGCCACTCCTGATCCTTATTTATACACTCCTGGAAATGGAAAAAAGAACACATTGACACCGGTGTGTCAGACCCACCATACTTGCTCCGGACACTGCGAGAGGGCTGTACAAGCAATGATCACACGCACGGCACAGCGGACACACCAGGAACCGCGGTGTTGGCCGTCGAATGGCGCTAGCTGCGCAGCATTTGTGCACCGCCGCCGTCAGTGTCAGCCAGTTTGCCGTGGCATACGGAGCTCCATCGCAGTCTTTAACACTGGTAGCATGCCGTGACAGCGTGGACGTGAACCGTATGTGCAGTTGACGGACTTTGAGAGAGGGCGTATAGTGGGCATGCGGGAGGCCGGGTGGACGTACCGCCGAATTGCTCAACACGTGGGGCGTGAGGTCTCCACAGTACATCGATGTTGTCGCCAGTGGTCGGCGGAAGGTGCACGTGCCCGTCGACCTGGGACCGGACCGCAGCGACGCACGGATGCACGCCAAGACCGTAGGATCCTACGCAGTGCCGTAGGGGACCGCACCGCCACTTCCCAGCACATTAGGGACACTGTTGCTCCTGGGGTATCGGCGAGGACCATTCGCAACCGTCTCCATGAAGCTGGGCTACGGTCCCACACACCGTTAGGCCGTCTTCCGCTCACGCCCCAACATCGTGCAGCCCGCTTCCAGTGGTGTCGCGACAGGCGTGAATGGAGGGACGAATGGAGACGTGTCGTCTTCAGCGATGAGAGTCGCTTCTGCCTTGGTGCCAATGATGGTCGTATGCGTGTTTGGCGCCGTGCAGGTGAGCGCCACAATCAGGACTGCATACGACCGAGGCACACAGGGCCAACACCCGGCATCATGGTGTGGGGAGCGATCTCCTACACTGGCCGTACACCACTGGTGATCGTCGAGGGGACACTGAATAGTGCACGGTACATCCAAACCGTCATCGAACCCATCGTTCTACCATTCCTAGACCGGCAAGGGAACTTGCTGTTCCAACAGGACAATGCACGTCCGCATGTATCCCGTGCCACCCAACGTGCTCTAGAAGGTGTAAGTCAACTACCCTGGCCAGCAAGATCTCCGGATCTGTCCCCCATTGAGCATGTTTGGGACTGGATGAAGCGTCGTCTCACGCGGTCTGCACGTCCAGCACGAACGCTGGTCCAACTGAGGCGCCAGGTGGAAATGGCATGGCAAGCCGTTCCACAGGACTACATCCAGCATCTCTACGATCGTCTCCATGGGAGAATAGCAGCCTGCATGGCTGCGAAAGGTGGATATACACTGTACTAGTGCCGACATTGTGCATGCTCTGTTGCCTGTGTCTATGAGCCTGTGGTTCTGTCAGTGTGATCATGTGATGTATCTGACCCCAGGAATGTGTCAATAAAGTTTCCCCTTCCTGGGACAATGAATTCACGGTGTTCTTATTTCAATTTCCAGGAGTGTATAAATGATGTGCCCTCTTATATTACAGGTATTTCTAAAATATTTCTGTTTGCTGATGACACTGGCTTGGTAGTAAAGGATGTTGTGTGCAACAGTGAACCTGTTTAAAATAGTGCACTTCATGACATAAGTTCATGGCTTGTAAAAAACAAACTTACGCTAAATCACAGTAAGACTCAGTTTTTACAATTTTTAACACATAATTTAACAAAACCAGACGTTTTAATTTCACAGGATAGGCATATGATTAGTGAAACAGAAAAGTTCAAATTCCTAGGTGCTCAGATAGAGCGCAAACTGTCGTGGAAAGCCCACGTTCAAAGACTTAATACTGTCATTTTTACTTTCCGAAAGGTATCTGAAGTAAGTGATAGTTACACACAAAAGTGGCCTACTTTGCTTATTTTCATTCGCTTATGACGTATGATTTTATATTTTGGGGTAACTCTTCCCACTCTCAAAGGATATTTTTGGCTCAGAAACGGGCGGTTCGGGCAATAAGCGGTGTACGTTCGCGAGCCTCTTATCGACCCTTGTTCATTAGTCTGGGTATTTTGAGATTGGCTTCTCAATATATACTGTTTACTGTCGTTTCTTGTTAACAATATCAGTTTATTCCCAAGAATTAGCAGCTTTCACTCAGTTAATACTAGGCAGAAATCCAATCTGCATTTGGACCGTTTTGACTTGACTCTTGTGCAGAAAGGTGTGCAGTATGCTGCTGCATCCGTTTTCAATAAACTACCACAAGAATTCAAAAATCTTAGCAGTAATCCACGCGCTTTCAAATCGAAACTGAACAGTTTCCTCATGGGTCACTCCTTCTATTCTGTCCAGGAGTTTCTTGAAAAATTAAGCTGATTCCTGTGTTATAGTGTCGATTGGGTTTGCGTAAATTTATTTTTTGTCTTTTTCGGGTTCATAAACATTTTATTTTATCTGTTATTGATTTTATATTGTAATTTTATGTGCTGACACGTCCCATGAGCTGGAGTTTTGCTCCTCAGTTTGATCCTATGGAACTAGACGTGCAAAATAAAAATAAAAGAAACATAAACTCTCAATGAGCTCCCTTCCAAACTCCTTCAGGTGGTGATAGCACACGAGTACTTAGCATCTCCGTGTCCTTCACTGTAATCACTCAACATCAGACGCTGGTCACGCTCCTTACATGCCTTTTCAGGTCTCGTAACAACACTAAATACGAGCAACACTAATGCATTCTGGTGGCCGTTGTACTCGTCACAGAGAAATGGAATCTGCTAATCATTTACATATCCGCCGATGTTGTCTACGTGTAGGAAGCTACACTAACATCCGACCACTATGTCTGAGTGCTTCACGTTTTCCGTCAGGCAGTGTGGTTTTTGTATCTAATTTACACTGAGTAAATGATGCAGTTCCATTTTAATTAATCTATACTGTTAGCCACAAATTCGATGGGGAAGAATGAGTTCAGGGATGGAGAATTTAGAATACAGAGGCCCTTGAACAGCAACCTATATGGAGTTTACAGAAAGAAGAGAACGAAACGTAGTATGGGCTATCGCATTGTCCACTAGAAGAACACGAAGAGACTCAACAGGTTAAAAATTCTTATCCAGCAGATGGATCATCAGCTACAAAATCTGCCTCATTCTGGTTAACAAGAATTAAACGCCGTTAACACTCCTTCACTTACCAGTCAAACTTACGTTAATGAAAATTGCATCACTACAGAGATTCAATCCAGTCACCATAGTGTCAAAAGACGTAGCGTCATCACTATGTACGAAGTCATGTAGGGTTTTTTTCCCGTTTACATACCAATATACTGTACGACCGTAAAACACACATGCTCAGTCGGGGAACGAAACGGTGATTGTGCCAACTAGGGAAGCAGACGCACATCTTGCAGACAATCTTGGATAATGCGGGTTGCATGTACTCTGCATTATCTTCCAGGAAAAGAATGCTGACGTTTAACTAACAGCAGTAGACTGTAATGGGTTATATTGTGTATGCATTATGAACTGTTCATTATTCCCGCTACAAACAACAAGGGTGTTCTACCATTGTGTGGTTGGGGTGTCTTCATATGTCGCTGCCTGATGTATTCCGGTCGCTTGTCTTGTTCTGGTGACGTCGTATTCTCAAATAGGCATCACTGACAACAAACAGAACATCTTATCGTAGCTAAATATATCCTACCAACTGAATATTCCGATGATCGATCGAAGGTAGGCTCCACAGTGAGAAGATATGGCAGAAAACTTGGAGATTTTGTGTTATCTCAGCGTCCTGCACGTGGTTCCTGATGGTCCAATATGACGCTAAAGGCACAAAATGGTTCTGTGCTGCTGGTACCCTGGGGATCAGTGATAGCTGCTAGTCTGATTAAAAGGTCCAGAAGTGAATCTATAAGCTGCTGCTTTCCGGAAGCAAGATGAAGAGTGTATGCATATGTTTTCCGTAGATCATCGATGTCAGTTCTAATAAACATGTATAGCGTGTTGGGACAATCATCCAATCTCGCATAGGCCCACAATTCGATATCGCTGAAATTCGGTTACTGGCTCTATTGTGTTTTTCGACACTCTGCTGGCGTACCTTCAATGTTTAATAACCCTACACGATACTCGAAACAATACACCAAATTTTCAGTCGTCCAACTGCAGTTATATATGGCTTAAGTGTTTTATCATTTAAGGTTCCTCCTCTATCCACACCACGACGTTTTGAATCATTGACTTCTGTTCTCCACTCAGATGTGGTGTTCCTCAGGAGACACTCACGAAACGTTCGTTATTCATTTACCACAGTTGTAATTCGCTAAATGTACTGTGACAGAAACGTTTTCTTCTTTCGTTACATTAACGATGTGGCAAAGAAACTACATAAGCCAAATTTTAAACTTGTGCTGTCAATGGCAGCACTATTAACCAAAACCACAATTTTTTTCTTTTTACTGTCAAACCCGGATTTCTCTTCTGATACCCTTCATCATACAAATATTAAATATCGTTTTCGGTTTCTTTACCACTTTTATTGATTAGCATCCAGGAGAATGTACGTATCAAAATAGTTGTAAAAGGCGGAATTGCAGCAAGTAGTCCAAACATCGCTTGTTCAATTATCAGTGGCGTGCCTCTGTCCGCAGCACAACGTGTGTGTTATTATTTATACGCTATGTCTCAATGAAAATATTTCCTCAAGAGAACTCCTAGTATGGTATATATCTCAGCAAATAGCTAAATAGTGTAAGGTAAATATACGGGTATTATTACTAAAACTGCTCAAAATCTAACCTCAACAGGGGTCAGCGCCCGACTCATACCGTGGCAGTTTGGAACAGAATTCGTATGTGCATTACACCCACTTCTTAACCACAGTTTATCGCAGATACCTTGATGCAAAGGACTGTTCCTATCGATCGGAAGAGAGCGAGATGTGGCTCATACATCAGAGAACTGATCCACAGGAGAATGCCAAATGGCCTCCATGACAACAAGAATTTAGAAAATAGTGCTCGTGAAAAATTCAACTGGCGCTTATCAACTTAAAATGAATTAGAGTTTGACAATATGATTAATAGGGCACATAACTGATTATTCTTTACACAAATGCCTCTATGTAGCAATGCGTGGGGCAACGACGGTAACGATCACAAAGGCGTGTTTTAAGTGAAAAAAGTGGGTGCCATCGAATGATTGGTGCGATTGCTTACAAAACACTTGCATGTCATGTATTACGCAGTTATCGGAAATGATTATCAGATTGCATTAATAGGAAACATTGAACATAAGACAGAACGAACGGTAACGGGTGGTGTGTTAGCAGAAGAGCCAACACCGTGTTGCTAGAGGAGGCCGAAATGCACGCTGTTAAGCTCACGCAGGCTGGCGTGAGGTCTGGAAAATGACAAGGTATTATAGTAGCCAAAAATAGTACATAGCTTCTGGAATACTTAACTTTAATTGATAATTGGTGAACATCGGTCTGACGTTACAGGCATCCATAGATAAATAACAAATGTGAATGGCACCTTGCTAGGTCGTAGCAAAGGACGTAGCTGAAGGCTATGCTAACTATCGTCTCGGCAAATGACAGCGTATTTGTCAGTGTAGCTTCGCTAGCAAAGTCGGCTGTACAACTGGGGCGAGTGCTAGGACGTCTCTCTAGACCTGCCGTGTGGCGGCGCTCGGTCTGCAATCACTGACAGTGGCGACACGCGGGTCCGACGTATACTAGCGGACCGCGGCCGATTTAAAGGCTACCACCTAGCAAGTGTGGTGTCTGGCGATGACACCACAACGGGACTGATAACCTCACAGGAGAATGTACCAGAAACTCTAAAAAAATAGCAGCTGTCGAAAACTCTCACCAACCTAACTCTAAAAGTTACCTATTTTCAGGGAATAATAGAAATATATGAAGATGGTATCTGTTCTTTCGGACTCACGGGGAGAGTGCAAGGGATAAACTCCTGCAGTCGCACTATCCTCCGTGCCTTCGATGGCTCAGATGGATGGAGCCGGCACGGTAGTTCAGCGTGTTCGCTGAGGGTTAGCTACTCTCTGTAACAAAAAAACTGAGTGAATGGATCAAAGAAGAACCGAAATAGGTGTCATCGGACGTCCACTTCGAACAAATTCAACGAACAATATAGAACGAAATGAGATAAAAAAAAAGATGGATAGAGCGTCTGCCATGTAAGCAGGAGATTCCGGGTTCGAGTCCCGGTCGGGTCACACATTTTCAACTGTCCCCGTTGATGTATATCAACGCCTGTCGACAGCTTAGGGTCTTGATTTAATTATCATTTCAATAAAAATATCTTATTTACCTCCCTACATACTGCTTCCACAGATACTGTGAAGATAAAGTTACAATAACAACACCTCACACGAAGAAGTATAAACAGTAATTTTTCCTACGTTTCTTCTTTGAATGCAACTGAAAGAGTTATTTGTAGGATAAAGTTACAGAGTAGATGTTGGGGGTTTTATGTCCGTGAGGAACATGTTAACTACTCACTTTCGTTTCATCAATACGACATGAATGTTTATTTCGGCTTTGTTGAGGACAAACATCTCGCTGTCCAAGACAACAAAACTGCTGTGAGGACTTAAAATTCAACCCACGGTTTTTGATTCGAAATGGAAGGAATTTTAGCTGCCAATATCAGCTCAATGAGACCAGTATGTCTGGTTGGTGATAAGCAAATTATGTTCCAATACCGGAAGTCAGAATTTAAATTTTTCCGTCGAGTCTTACAGAGAGAAGATAGTAAGAAATTGCTCACAATGTTTCTGGAGGGAGTCCCATTTGCGGTTATTCCTCATACAAAACGTTCTAGGTCATATAATTTTCTTTGTACCAGTAGAGTTTTCTTTCAGGTTCATAAGCCAGTCATATACCTAATAAGAATACTTGTTCAACTGTAAAAACATGAAAAAAAGCAGAAAACACGTCTTTTTATGATCGACCCAATGTTCGCGGCAATGATTTTGAGAAAACACAGAAACATAACCGAGAATCGAAACCGTAATTCTTTTAACCATATCGCCTTCTCGCGGGGTTTCCTGTACAGTGTGTCAATACAACTAATAGTCTGTGTAAGGTCATTTTCTTGATTTGAGCAGAACTATGGGCTGACAAGCATGTGGATCATGGCCGGATGACCTTGTTGTATTGAACACCGAAACCTGGTCACCTCTCTATGCTGACTAATGAGAGAGACGACTGGAAACAACTTTATTGATCTTACGTCGGATGGAGTGATAGATTAGTTTGTCTGTACACACGACACGGTTCCCACTGGCCAATATATAGTAGCAAACGGAAGCGCCAATACCCACGCCCATCTTTAGCGTTGATTGCAGAACCTTAGCAAGTTCTTATATAAAACACTGTAGTTACCTATACTAAATTGTGTAAGTACCGATGTGAAGAGTAACAGCCACACACGTCTAATTGCAGGAGAACGGAATGTAAGGTCTGTAGATTTGTTTGAAGGAGAATTTGCAATCAAACAGTAAAACTTACCGCTTTTGCAGTTTTCTTCACATCAGTTTTCATACAACGTTCAAGTACTTCAGATATTTGTGAAAAAGAACTCACAGAGCTCAAGAAAACAAAAAAAAATTGAACTCCATTTAATGACTTATTCATTTCGTCTCTAGGAAAGAAGTTTACCTGTCCCAAATTTGGAATTCTGGAGCAAACATGATGATTCTGTCACCACAGACTAATGGCAATACTTCGAGCGTTGATGTCTAGACATGATTTCAAAATGTTCTAATTATAAGTCATCTTTATTAGTCTAAAATTAAAATAAGAATTAAAAATGTTAATCATTTAAAATGACTTCAGTAAGAAGGCATTCTGTGCTAGTAGCCTCACTGGATTCATCACATCAAACAGTTCATCAGGCAAAAAAGGGTAATGAATTTTTAAGAGCATGGAGGGAGAAATGTCTAAAGGCCTAAAATTAGTCTTTATTTCAAATTCATGAAACATATAAATTGTGACACAGATATTCATTTTCTTTTTATTTTATAGAAACATTTCACTGAAACACACCTGATACAATGAAGAGCTGCTGAAATACAGATAGCTGTCGTGTAAGGTAGAGACACTAAACACACGCGTCCGTCTTTTCAGCAGGTTGAATAGTTTGGCATACTAAGTAAACGGAATGTTGTCAGACCTGCCACTGGCTGTGTGAGTAGCTATTGTGCAAATGATGAACAGGGCAAGATACTGTATAGAAGTTGACTTCAATTCTGGTAGAGGTGCCACATTCAAGGATCAACTGACGCAACAATGTGTGACTGTCAGGGCCACTTTCAGATATCTCGCATTCTAATAATGGCCATAGAGGAGCTTATCTCTCAAAAGTTCATTGTTGAATACGAGCAACTGTACAGAACAGAACCGTATCTTCATTTTAGGGGACACAAAGCACCACCTTTGACACAAGACGCAATGTTTAGCGTAACAAGAGGAATGGCAATGTCGAACGCCGAACAATTAGAGAGACGTCATCTGGATTGAAGATTCGAATGTAAGGTGGTGCGTGCCTCAAGGAACGTATAAGTGCTTAGGAGAGTATGGTTCAGCCCAGGGCGAATTTGGCATCCCGATATGACGGATGTTTATGCGAATTGAAATGCGAGCCCTTACAGGTAAACAACATAGAGGATCTTGACAGCTCACGTAGACCATCTTGTTTGCCCATAAAATGATAATTAAATCAAGACCCTATGCTGCCGACAGGCATTGATATACATTAATGGGGACAGTTGAAAATGTGTGCCCCGACCGGGACTCGAACCCGGGATCTCCTGCTTACATGGCAGACGCTCAATCCATCTGAGCCACCGAGATCACACAGAATAGTGCGACTGCAGGGATTTATCCCTTGCACGCTCCCCGTGAGACCCACATTCCGAACTTAATGTCCACACACCACATTCGCAGTGCCCCTGCCCATTACACTCATTACTCGCGGCAGACAATCTTAACCGCGTCCTGTAAGAGTTCGGGCAATGGGCGTGCATCCTCTCAGAAAAGAAGAAAGTCAATGGCCGGTTAGCCTTAACTATATTAAGATGGTATCTGTTCTTTCGGACATTGCAGGAGAACAGAATGTAAGGTTTGCAGATTTATTCGAAGGAGAATTTGTAATCAAACAGTAAAACTTGCCGAAAGAACAGATACCATCTTCATATTGTTGGCCTATATCCACCCAACCTGAGCGTTCTAAAATACTAATGCCGTAACTAAACTCTGTCTCATTTTATTACAATTATTCGATGGTCTCTAAGTAGACGTTGGAGTATACCTGCATTATCCCCGATATCACCTTGCAGTTGACTACGTTTTGAAAGCTACGCAAAGAGTTGGGTGTATGTTTGGCCACGATACGACCAATTTACGTCTTTTGGGAAGCCTGCTGAGCGTATGTGGATCTACATGGCTCCTCTGTTCGGCAAAAGAACTTCCTATGTGCCACGAAGAACCGCAGTCGCCAAGGCTTGGAGAAAGCTACCTACTGTTGGAGAGGAGTTTCAGAGTTTGGGTTCGATTCAGCGAGGGTTATCCGTGTAGAACACAATAGTTACAGCAGTATCTACACATTTTATGGCATTAAGATGTGTGCTTCAGTACGTATACAGAATTTTCTTATTATTCCTGAAACATGTAAAATGACATACTGTTTATGAGGGTGTGCTGAAAAGTAATGCCTCCGAATATTTATGTGAAAATCATTAGAGCTTTTTAAATAAAACAAACGTTGTTAATATTCTACGTCTTTATTCTTCATATCTACATATTTATTCCTCAAAATATCTCACCTGGGCGAAGAACACATGTGTCCCAACGAGAAGGTTTGACTTTGTTGACAGGGCTACAACCTCACCTCTGCTTGAACCGCTTCATCACACTCAAAGTGATGTCCTCGAAGATATTCTTTAAGTTCTGGAAACAGATGTTAACCGAATGGGGCCAAGTCGGGACTGTATGGAGTATGATCGATGACAGTGAACCCAAGGCTTCGGATTGTTGCAGATGTCACAGCACTCGCGTGTGGTGTGGTACTGACATGCTGAAGTACAGTGTGCTCCATGTGTATTCGAACTCTTCGAATTAGAAACTGTATCATAGCACACTGATTCTCACGCACCGACAATTACGTTACACACTGCCATGTTAAACGCTACAATTCGGTGCCCCCTAGCGGCTGAGTTCTGCAAGTATGTACACTCCTGGAAATGGAAAAAAGAACACATTGACACCGGTGTGTCAGACCCACCATACTTACTCTGGACACTGCGAGAGGGCTGTACAAGCAATGATCACACGCACGGCACAGCGGACACACCAGGAACCGCGGTGTTGGCCGTCGAATGGCGCTAGATGCGCAGCATTTGTTCACCGCCGCCGTCAGTGTCAGCCAGTTTGCCGTGGCATACGGAGCTCCATCGCAGTCTTTAACACTGGTAGCATGCCGCGACAGCGTGGACGTGAACCGTATGTGCAGTTGACGGACTTTGAGCGAGGGCGTATAGTGGGCATGCGGGAGGCCGGGTGGACGTACCGCCGAATTGCTCAACACGTGGGGCGTGAGGTCTCCACAGTACATCGATATTGTCGCCAGTGGTCGGCGGAAGGTGCACGTGCCCGTCGACCTGGGACCGGACCGCAGCGGCGCACGGATGCACGCCAAGACCGTAGGATCCTACGCAGTGCCGTAGGGGACCGCACCGCCACTTCCCAGCAAATTAGGGACACTGTTGCTCCTGGGGTATCGGCGAGGACCATTCGCAACCGTCTCCATGAAGCTGGGCTACGGTCCCGCACACCGTTAGGCAGTCTTCCGCTCACGCCCCAACATCGTGCAGCCCGCCTCCAGTGGTGTCGCGACAGGCGTGAATGGAGGGACGAATGGAGACGTGTCGTCTTCAGCGATGAGAGTCGCTTCTGCCTTGGTGCCAATGATGGTCGTATGCGTGTTTGGCGCCGTGCAGGTGAGCGCCACAATCAGGACTGCATACGACCGAGGCACACAGGGCCAACACCTGGCATCATGGTGTGGGGAGCGATCTCCTACACTGGCCGTACACCACTGGTGATCGTCGAGGGGACACTGAATAGTGCACGGTACATCGAAACCGTCATCGCACCCATCGTTCTACCATTCCTAGACCGGCAAGGGAACCTGCTGTTCCAACAGGACAATGCACGTCCGCATGTATCCCGTGCCACCCAACGTGCTCTAAAAGGTGTAAGTCAACTACCCTGGCCAGCAATATCTCCGGATCTGTCCCCATTGAGCATGTTTGGGACTGGATGAAGCGTCGTCTCACGCGGTCTGCACGTCCAGCACGAACGCTGGTCCAACTGAGGCGCCAGGTGGAAATGGCATGGCAAGCCGTTCCACAGGACTACATCCAGCATCTCTACGATCGTCTCCATGGGAGAACAGCAGCCTGCATTGCTGCGAAAGGTGGATATACACTGTACTAGTGCCGACATTGTGCATGCTCTGTTGCCTGTGTCTATGTGCCTGTGGTTCTGTCAGTGTGATCATGTGATGTATCTAACCCCAGGAATGTGTCAATAAAGTTTTCCCTTCCTGGGACAATGAATTCACGGTGTTCTTATTTCAATTTCCAGGAGTGTAGATGCGAAGAATAAAAATACAGGATGTTAATAACGTTTGTTTCATTTAAAAATTTATTTACAGTTTTCACATCAAAAATACGGAGACATTACGTTTAGCACACGCTCGTAGTTTTTTCTCACATATGAATCCTTTAATCAAAAATGTATATTTTAACTTAGATTTTGTATGATCTAACAAAGGAGAATATAAAAGGTATTATCAAAGGCCAGAAGCTAAGCTGTGCATTCTGGTCCATGTGGGTCAATCGGATCCGACCGACCTCCGTGTTATCCTCTCCCATTGGCGTCATTTAGGGGGCATGGGGTCAACACACCGCTCTCCCGATCGTTGTCGGCTTTCTTGACTTTGGAGCCGCTGCTTCTCAGTCGAAAAGATCCTCAGTTGTCCTCACAAGGCAGAGTGCATTCCGTTCCAGTCCTCCCTTTTCTAATTTGAGAGGTCTGCGTAAACAGCGTGAATAAAACTTGACAAAATAGATGCCTCAGAATTCCATCCAGCTATAAAATGGAAATAATTTACACTGAAATCCGATCAGTGGAGTGGAATTCGTAATCAATTCGTAAATGCCTCGTTGTTGGATATGCAGTAATCACCTGGAATCATAAGCGCCCAAAGATTTAAAGCACCAACATTGCTAAAATAATGCGCTGATGATTAAATTGTTTCACTCCCTAAATAAAATTTTGTATACCTTGTATGTAATTTTTTTATATAGTAATAGTGGGGAGGCTTTAGAAGATTGTATACATGGAAGAACTCTGGAGATACTAAAAGGTGTCAGATAGATTATATAATGGTAAGACAGAGATTTAGGAACCAGGTTTTAAATTGTAAGACATTTCCAGGGGCAGATGTGGACTCTAATCACAATCTATTGGTTATGACCTGTAGATTAAAACTGAAGAAACTGCAAAAAGGTGGGAATTTAAGGAGATGGGACCTGGATAAACCGAAAGAACCAGAGGTTGTACAGAGTTTCAGGGAGAGCATAAGGGAACAATTGACAGGAATGGGGGAAAGAAATACAGTAGAAGAAGAATGGGTAGCTTTGAGGGATGAAGTAGTGAAGGCAGCAGAGGATCAACTAGGTAAAAAGACGAGGGCTAGTAGAAATCCTTGGGTAACAGAAGAAATATTGAATTTAATTGATGAAAGGAGAAAATATAAAAATGCAGTAAATGAAGCAGGCAAAAAGGAATACAAACGTCTCAAAAATGAGATCGACAGGAAGTGCAAAATGGCTAAGCAGGGATGGCTAGAGGACAAATGTAAGGATGTAGAGGCTTATCTCACTAGGGGTAAGATAGATACTGCCTACAGGAAAATTAAAGAGACCTTTGGAGATAAGAGAACCACTTGTATGAACATAAAAAGCTCAGATGGAAACCCAGTTCTAAGCAAAGAAGGGAAAGCAGAAAGGTGGAAGGAGTATATAGAGGGTCTATACAAGGGCGATGCACTTGAGGACAATATTATGGAAGTGAAAGAGGATGTAGATGAAGATGAAATGGGAGATACGATACTGCGTGAAGAGTTTGACAGAGCACTGAAAGACCTGAGTCGAAACAAGGCCCCCGGAATAGACAACATTCCATTGGAACTACTGACGGCCTTGAGAGAGCCAGTCCTGACAAAACTCTACCATCTGGTGAGCAAGATGTATGAAACAGGCGAAATACCCTCAGACTTCAAGAAGAATATCATAATTCCAATCCCAAAGAAAGCAGGTGTTGACAGATGTGAAAATTACCGAACAATCAGTTTAATAAGCCACAGCTGCAAAGTACTAACACGTATTCTTTACAGACGAATGGAGAAACTAGTAGAAGCCGACCTTGGGGAAGATCAGTTTGGATTCCGTAGAAATACTGGAACACGTGAGGCAATACTGACCTTAAGACTTATCTTAGATGAAAGATTAAGGAAAGGCAAACCTACGTTTCTAGCATTTGTAGACTTAGAGAAAGCTTTTGACAATGTTGACTGGAATACTCTCTTTCAAATTCTAAAGGTGGCAGGGGTAAAATACAGGGAGCGAAAGGCTATTTACAATTTGTACAGAAACCAGATGGCAGTTCTAAGAGTCGAGGGACATGAAAGGGAAGCAGTGGTTGGGAAGGGAGTAAGACAGGGTTGTAGCCTCTCCCGGATGTTATTCAATCTCTATATTGAGCAAGCAGTAAAGGAAACAAAAGAAAAATTCGGAGTAGGTATTAAAATTCATGGAGAAGAAGTAAAAACTTTGAGGTTCGCCGATGACATTGTAATTCTGTCAGAGACAGCAAAGGACTTGGAAGAGCAGTTGAACGGAATGGATGGTGTCTTGAAGGAAGGATATAAGATGAACATCAACAAATGCAAAACGGGGATAATGGAATGTAGTCGAATTAAGTCGGGTGATGCTGAGGGTATTAGATTAGGAAATGAGACACTTAAAGTAGTAAAGGAGTTTTGCTATTTGGGGAGCAAAATAACTGATGATGGTCGAAGTAGAGAGGATATAAAATGTAGACTGGCAATGGCAAGGAAAGCGTTTTTGAAGAAGAGAAATTTGTTAACATCGAGTATAGATTTAAGTGTCAGGAAGTCATTTCTGAAAGTATTTGTATGGAGTGTAGCCATGTATGGAAGTGAAACATGGACGGTAAATAGTTTGGACATGAAGAGAATAGAAGATTTTGAAATGTGGTGCTACAGAAGAATGCTGAAGATTAGATGGGTAGATCACATAACTAATGAGGAAGTATTGAATAGGATTGGGGAGAAGAGAAGTTTGTGGCACAACTTGACCAGAAGAAGGGACCGGTTGGTAGGACATGTTCTGAGGCATCAAGGGATCACCAATTTAGTATTGGAGGGCAGCGTGGAGGGTGAAAATCGTAGGGGGAGACCAAGAGATGAATACACTAAGCAGATTCAGAAGGATGTAGGTTGCAGTGTGTACTGGGAGATGAAGAAGCTTGCACAGGATAGAGTAGCATGGAGAGCTGCAGCAAACCAGTCTCAGGCCTGAAGACCACAACAACAACAACAACATAGTATCAGAATGCTGCTGGGGTATTAAACTGAATGATCATCTCCATCACGCAGAGGTCAACACATCGATCTACCATTCTATTAGTCACTACTGACGCAGTTGTCCTGACGTCTATTTCAGCTGACAACTTCGTATCTTTCTGTGGTGAAAAATTCAGGAATAGGATTCACTCAACCTTATGTTGCCAAATAAGAAGAGTAAAGTCGCAAACTTCTGACAGCCTGCGTGCTACCAACTTAGTGTGAAAACTGGCACTGTATTCCACCTACGTCACCAAGTTATAAAAATAAATCATACAGGGTATTACACGTACAAACAAAAGGGGGCGGGTAGAGGGCAATGAACCAAGAAAATCATCCTACTAAACATAGCCCCGGAAACCAGTGGTTTCCCCGATACGAGGTATGCACAAGTACAGGCACGTCACCGTTACAATACTGTTAACGGCTAAGGCTACGTTTTGAATGATGTTCTTTATAGTGAAACGATGCGAATGTGATACATGCACGGAGGTACAACAGCACACTTCCGCGTGGCTGTTCGGGAATATATAGCACGAATCTTCGACGACAAATGTCTCGTTCGTGTCTCGCAATACCATGGTCTTCCTTGTCCCCCGACTTTAACTCGCTGGATTTTTCATGTGGGGATGCTTAAAAGTTTTGGTGCATTCCAGCCCTATTGATAGTGTCGGTGAACACCAGGAACGAGCTGCGGATGGTTGTGAATGCATTCGGAACGCCGGCCGCGGTGGTCTAGCGGTTCTAGGCGCTCAGTCCGGAACCGCGCGACTGCTACGGTCGCAGGTTCGAATCCTGCCTCGGGCATGGATGTGTGTGATGTTCTTAGGTTAGTTAGGTTCAAGTAGTTCTAAGTTCTAGGGGACTGATGACCACAGATGTTAAGTCCCATAGTGCTCAGAGCCATTTGAACCATTTTGCATTCGGAACACGCCTGGTATATTTGAATGCGATGAGGAGACTTGCCGAAGCCTGTTCTCGCATGAAAGGTGGACACGTGGAACACTTCTTGTAATGTGTCTGTCCTAAAGTGCAAATCTGCAGTTTGGATCCTCGGAGACTCTGCCATAAAGTGTTTTCATTATCTAAATGTGTTTACGCTTTCCCACTTAACAGCGGCTGCCATACAGAATAGCTTCCCACAGCTCCAGGTCTACCACATTTTTGGTAGGCAACAATATTATAATATTTAGTGAGAGTAGGCATTGGCAGAGACTGTTGAGATTAAGTTTATCTGGACAACCACAAGTCGCAGTTAGTATGTTTTATTTTTACTGCTTTTGCTCTATACTTTTACAACAGCATCATCAGATGCTCTAGAATTTCATACAACAGAGTGTGGCAATTGGAATCTTACATTGACATTAGAGGACATATTTCATTTACAATATGGTAATTTACGTTTGAAGTACAGTAGTTGGCTGATTACATTGCCGCCATCAGAGATTAAGCTGGCCTTACAACGATGGTTGCAACGTCTATGGCTATGTGTATTGAGCGAGATAAGGTCCTATATATACATAGCCATAGACACAATAGACGTTGCAACCACCGTTGTTAAGCCAGCTTAATCCTGATGGCGGCAATGTAATCGGCCAAGTACTGTATTTCTAATGTAAGCTACCACATTGTAAATGTAATATATTCTTTAATGTCAATGTAAGATTCCGTATTAAACTCCAGAGTTTCTGATGATGCTGTTACAAAATTATTGAGCGAAACCACTAAAAATAAAACATACTGATTGCGACTTGTGGCTATCCTGATAAATTTATTATTGTAATGCTAGTATTAAAATTTCTCTGTGTTTGATTTTTTGAAAATCTATTGGCAAGGGCCATCCGCCAGGCAGTCGTATAGAGTTTTTCAAAAACAATCATCGGATTTTACAAGATGATATCTCTTACGATATCTTTCTCGAGCGCCAAGTTCTCGCTGCGTTGCCTAGGTTCATGTTGTAGGTACATGCAAAGCCTTGTTTAGCGTGGCTAGCTGCACGCCAGCCACTCTACAGGATATCGTTATTTTTCAATTTTGATTCCACTAGTACAGTACAGATCTAAAAGTAAATTATTGAGACAAGAGTGCCGCAGCAAAACGGCTTAACATAATCTCATTCACAGAATGTTCGATTGTTTTTCAAATTTGAATACCCTTGAATTCGAAGATAAAAAACTTGTTGCACAGAAAATCTGTACGGCTGGTCGAAGAAAAAGTTCGAAAAGGAGTCTGTCTCGTGCATGGCTAGTCAGTAATATTATTAAAAATGTAATATTTCGACAGAACAGACGATAGTATTGCATTTATGCTCAGAACCGAGCCAAACTGTTTGTAGTTTGACACTCGAGAGAATATTCTAACAACAGTATATATTAACCTGAATTACACAACATTTTCACTAAACTATGTGATCAAAAGCATCCAGACACCTGGCTGAAAATGACTTACAAGTTCGTAGCGCCATCTATCGGTAATGTTGGAATTCAATGTGGTGTTAACCCACCCTTAGCCTTGATGACAGCTTCCACTCTCGCAGGCATAAAATGGCTCTGAGCACTATGCGACTCAACTGCTGAGGTCATCAGTCGCCTAGAACTTAGAACTAATTAAACCTAACTAACCTAAGGACACCACACAACACCCAGCCATCACGAGGCAGAGAAAATCCCTGACCCCGCCGGGAATCGAACCCGGGAACCCGGGCGTGGGAAGCGAGAACGCTACCGCACGACCACGAGATGCGGGCGACTCGCAGGCATACGTTCATTCACGTGCTGGAAGGTTTCTTAGGGAATTCTTCACGGAGTGCTGCACTGATCAGATATCGATGTCGGCCGGTGAGGCCTGGCACGAAGTCGGCGTTCCAAAACATTCCAAAGGTGTTCTGTACGATTCAGGTCTGGACTCTGTGCAGGCCAGTCCATTACAGGGATGTTATTTTCGTGTAACTACTCTACCACAGGCCGTGCACTATGAACAGGTGCTCGATCATGTTGAAAGATGCAATCGCCACCCCCGAATTGCTCTTCAACGTTGGGAAGCAAGAAGGTGCTTAAAACATCCATGTAGGCCTGTGCTGTGATAGTGCAACGCAAAACAACAAGGGGTACAAGCCCCTTACATGAAAAACACGACCACACCATAACACCGCCGCCTCTGAATTTCACTGTTGGCTCTAAACACGCTGGCAGA
Organism: Schistocerca cancellata; assembly: GCF_023864275.1. Lineage (NCBI taxonomy): Eukaryota > Metazoa > Arthropoda > Insecta > Orthoptera > Acrididae > Schistocerca > Schistocerca cancellata. The sequence goes on from NC_064629.1 coordinate 720,987,807, forward strand.
TGACGTTCACCGGGCATTCGCCATACCCACACCCTTCCTCGGATCGCCACATTGTGCACCGCGATTCGTCACTCCACGCAACGTTTTTCCACTGTCCATCATCCAATGTTTACGCTCCTTACACCAAGCGAGACGTCGTTTGGCATTTGCCGGCGTGATGTGTGGCTTATGAGCAGCCGCTCGATCATGAAATCCAAGTTTTCTCACCTCCCACCTAGCTGTCACAGTACTTGCAGTGGATCCTGATGCAGTTTGGACTTCCTGTGTGATGGTCTGGATGGATGTCTGCCTATTACACATTACGACCCTCTTCAACTGTCGGCGGTCTCTGTCAGTCAACAGACGAGGTCGGCCTGTACGCTTTTGTGCTGTACATGTCCCTTCACGTTTCCTCTTCACTATCACATCGGAAACAGTGGACGTAGGGATGTTTATGAATGTGGAAATCTCGTGTACAGACGTATGACACAAGTGACATCCAGTCATCTGACCACGTTCGAAGTCCGTGAGTTCCACGGAGCGCCCCATTCTACTCTCGATGTCTAATAACTACTGAGGTCGTTGATATGGAGTACCTGGCAGCACAATGCACCTAATATGAAAAACTGTGTTTTTGGGAGTGTCCGGATACTTTTGATCACATAGTGTATCTGTCGCTGAACTGAGAACGAATAAACACATATAGTCTGTTGAATAGTACATTATTTACTATATTTTTTAAATGCGACGAAAACAATTGCAACGTTATCTGTCTGTTGTCAGGGATAGATTGTCTTTTGTCTCCAACCAAAGTACTTTAATGCAAAATTTCATAGTCAATCTTTCTCCTACAGAGTTTAATTTTATTGAGGATCTTGATTACAAGATGTGGCCTCTTACTGAATCACTTTACTAAAATACCACAATAACTGAATTGTTCTGGTTCAGAATGTTTTATGAGGTTGTAAGAGCTGGGCTCGTAATTTTGAAGTGAGCACTGCCTGGTGCACAGGGGACGAGTGGATTTAGTGCCCGTTGGAAACGAAACCTGCGACCGACCGGACCCGGAATTGCACCGCCCGACAACGAAGAAATTTTACCACGTTATTTTAGATTACACAAAACAAACTCGTTGCACTAGTGCTACGAGAAAGTGCTAAAAAGTATTTTTATGTGAAAACTCTTAAGGCCTTTTAAATACAACTAACGTTACCAACATTCTACATGTTCATTGATCACGTTTACATGTTACTTCTCAACATATTCAACACATTTCCTAACGAGCCACAAGTTTGTCGATACCGTCACTGTAGAATGTTTGCCTTTGTTGATAGAGCCAAAGCCTCACCTTTGCTTGCACTGCTTTATCGCTGTCGAGTTAAGTGCTCGAAGGTGTTATTTAAGTTTTTGGAACAGATGAAAATGGGATGGGGCCATTTCGGGACTGTGTGGAGAATGATCGATGACAGTGAACCTAAGGCGTCGGATTGTTGCAGATGTGACAGCGCTCGTGTGTGGTTTGGCATTGTCATGCTGAAGAAGAAGGTGCTTCGAATTCTTGCTTTCAATTTTCTGAAGGTCTTTCACACACTGACATAGTTACGTTACACACCACTATGTTACACGCTACAATTTGGGGCCCTCTAGCGATAAATGTTTACAACTTGCATCAGCGAAGCGCGAGAGTCGACTGAGTAATACGCATCACATGTAATTCCTCAACCGATATTGAGAACAGAATATCCTAAAAATATCCGATTTCCTAAAAACTTATATTTTGGTTCATGACTGTATGTCACTCAGTATAACTGTAGTGGAGTGGAGATTATACACTTAAGAGCCAAAGAAAATGGTACACCTGCCTAATATCGTGTAGAGCCCCCGCGAGCACGCAACAAGATGTGACATGGTCTCGAATAATGTATAAAGTAGCGCTGGATGGAATTTACACCATCAATCCTGCAGGGCTGTCCATGAATCCGTAAGAGTACGAGAGAGTGGAGAAATCTTATGGACAGCACGTTACAAGGCATCCCAGACATGCTCACTAATGTTCGTGTCTGGGTAGTTTGGTGGCCAGCGAAGTGTTTTAACTCAGAAGAGTGTTTCTGGAGGCACTCTGTAGCAATTCTGGACGTGTGGGGTGTCGCATTGTCCGGCTGGAATTGCCCAAATCCATCGGAATGCACAACTGATTCAAATGGTTCAAATGGCTCTGAGCACTATGGGACTTAACTTCTGAGGTCATCAGTCCCCTAGAACTTAGAACTACTTAAACCTAACTAACCTAAGGACATCACACACAGCCATTCCCGAGGCAGGATTCGAACCTGCGACCGTAGCGGTCGCGTGGTTCCAGACTGTAGCGCCTAGAACCGCTCGGCCACTCCGCCCGGCGGAATGCACAACAGACATGAACGGATGCATATGATCGGACAGAATGCTAACGTACGTGTTACCTTTCAGAGTCGTATCAGGGGTCTCATATCATTCCAGCTGCACACGCCCCACACCATTACAGAGCCTCCATCAGATTGAACAATCCCCTGGTGACATGCAGGATCCATGGATTCATGATGTTGTCTCCATACCCCTACACGTCCATCCGCTCGATACAATTTGGAATGAGACTCGTCCGATCAGGCAATATGTTTCCAGCCATCAACAGTTGAATCTCGTTGTAGAGGGCTGCAGGCGAGGCGTACACCTTTGCGTCGTGCATTCATCAAGGGTACACGAGTGGGCCTTCGGCTCAGAAAGCCCATATCGATGATGTTTTGTTGAATGGTTTGCACGCTGACACTTTTTGATGGCCCAGCATTGAAATCTGTAGCAATTTGCGGAAGGGTTGCACTTCTGTCACACTGAACAATTCTCATCAGTCGCCGTCGTTCCGGTTCTTGCAGGATCTTTTTCTGGCCTCAGCGATTTCGGAGATTAGATGTTTTACCGGATTCCTGATATTCATTGTACACTCGTGAAATGGTCGTTCGGGAAAATACCCACTTCGTTGCTACCTCGGAGATGCTGTGTCCCATCGCTCGTGCGCTGATTATAACACCACGTTCAAACTCGCTTAAATCTTGATAACCTGCCACTGCAGCAGCAGTAATCGATCTAACAACTGCGCCAGACGCTTTTTGTCTTATATAGGCGTTGCCGAGCGCAGCACCGTATTCTGCCTGTTTCCATATCTCTGTATTTGAATACGAATGCCTATACCACTTTCTTTGGTGCTTCAGTGTACTATCGTCTTATAAATCATGTGTTTCGTCGCAGGACTCACAAAAACGATTATCGTACTGAAGACTGTTATATCAGGCGCGTAAGGTTTCTATCTGGTTTCACGAAAAGGGTTGTCAGATATTGCAAAGTAGCTTCCACGAAACCTTAAAATGATACGGTTTGGTCATTTCCTCCAAAAATACACATTGTGAACCTGAACTCCATCGAAAAAAATGCACAGATAGTTCAGGGATATTATTTGAGTGATCTGGTATTAGCACCCGTGCTCTCCGATGGCTCGTTCATGAGTAATTGTATTTGTTTGAGTTTGTACCTTTATTGCACTGAAAATGTCAGTATGACAGAGCAAAGGTCGACGCTGTGCGCTGTGTCTCTTTGGAAATAAAATTGTTACGTTCATACAAGGTACTTGTTGTTGACAACAATACTGTCTGCTTTATTCTTCGCTCTCGAGCTTGCGTTCCATACTGCTCGGCCGGCCGCAGTGGCCTAGCGGTTCTAGGCGCTTCAGTCCGGAACCGCGCTGCTGCTACGGTCGCATGTTCGAATCCTGCCTCGGGCATGGATGTGTGTGATGTCCTTAGGCTAGTAAGGTTTAAGTAGTTCTAAGTCTAGGGGGCTGATGACCTCAGATGTTAAGTCCCATAGTGCTCAGAGCCATTTGACCATCCATACTACTCGGTTCTGCCTGGCGCTTGTTTTTGCGGCAGTATTAATTGTATATTAAAGGTTATAAACGGCAGCATGGATAGTTTTACTAATGAAGAGTTGGCCGATATGCACCTCGTGTTTGGGTTCACTGAACGCAATGGAAGAGCGTCGCAATGACACCATGCTAAGCTGTTCCTGCATCGACGGCAACCGCGTCACAGTACAGGCATCTGCCTGAGGGTTGTTACCCTACCGTGTTTTGTTTTGAATGTTTCGATGATTGTATATTACAGGCTTTTTGAGTGTTGCGAAGACATTTCCACAGAAAGATTTAAGTGACTGGTGTAACAAAATAAATCGTAAGTACTTTACTCTCTAGCAGCCCACCGAAGCCCACTAGCCCCTCTTAAATCAAAATACTCAGTTAGTATCCACGAAGAACCTCTGATATTTTGACGGTGAAGTTTGTGTTCAGAGTATCGATCTCTGAATCTCGTGGCCTATTGCTTAGTTTCCGATAGTCGGAGCAATCAGGCGGCGCGTGACGGACCCGACTGGAGTGTGTGTACGTGAGGGCGCGGCGGCCCGGTCCCTGGTCTCGCGTTACGGCGCTCGCGCCCTGCTCTCTCCACTTCGTCACGTTCAGGACACAGCGGTCACACTGCAGCGCCGACGCACGGTTCAATTGAAAAACATTTTACCGACAGAAAAGGTCACCACACACGCTTCACTTCTACGATCTCTTCAATCACAGTGACCCAGCAAACACTACGTGTGGCGCGGTATTTTGTCGCCCCCAAAACTCCACAGTGCTGAGCTTAGATTTTACGAATTAAAAGTTTTTACTGGTGCAAAATGCGTTTTCTGGGACAAAATACGGTTAAAATACAACATTAAAAAGACCGGTGTAATAAAAGCAAAATTTTAGAACATAATCAAATTGAATGCTGTTTTGTGAGATCCACTTCGTCACGTTCAGGGCACAGCGGTCACACTACAGCGCCCACGCACGGTTCAATTGAGAAGCATTTTACGGACAGAAACGTTCACCACACACGCTTCATTTCTACGATCTCTTCAATCACAGTGACCCAGCAAACACTTCGCGTCGCGCGGTACTCTGTCGCCTCCAAAACTCAACAGTCCTGAGCACAGATTTTATGAATGAAAAGTTTTTACTGGTGCAAAATGCGTTTTCTGGGACAAAATACGGTTAAAATACAACATTAAAAAGACCGGTGTAATAAAAGCAAAATTATAGAACATAATCAAATTGAATGCTGTTTTGTGAGATCCACTTCGTCACGTTCAGGGCACAGCGGTCACACTACAGCGCCCACGCACGGTTCAATTGAGAAGCATTTTACGGACAGAAACGTTCACCACACACGCTTCATTTCTACGATCTCTTCAATCACAGTGACCCAGCAAACACTTCGCGTCGCGCGGTACTCTGTCGCCTCCAAAACTCAACAGTCCTGAGCACAGATTTTATGAATGAAAAGTTTTTACTGGTGCAAAATGCGTTTTCTGGGACAAAATACGGTTAAAATACAACATTAAAAAGACCGGTGTAATAAAAGCAAAATTTTAGAACATAATCAAATTGAATGCTGTTTTGTGAGATCCACTTCGTCACGTTCAGGGCACAGCGGTCACACTACAGCGCCCACGCACGGTTCAATTGAGAAGCATTTTACGGACAGAAACGTTCACCACACACGCTTCATTTCTACGATCTCTTCAATCACAGTGACCCAGCAAACACTTCGCGTCGCGCGGTACTCTGTCGCCTCCAAAACTCAACAGTCCTGAGCATAGATTTTATGAATGAAAAGTTTTTACTGGTGCAAAATGAGTTTTCTGTGACTATTATAGGTTAAAATACAACATGAAAAAGACTGGTGTAATAAAATCAAAATTTTAGAACATAGTCAAATTGAATTCTGTTTATGTTAGAAAATGATAGAAATACGTGCAATACTCCGAAAACTCAATATTAAACACACAAAAATTATGAAAGTGTAGGTTCTTGCCGGATGTAGGCTCAGTGCTACGTCAAAAAGAATATATCGCTCTATTTTTTTGATGGATTAAACAGTGACTTATTCGATAATACAGGGTGATCTGAAAAAGTCTGAAAAGTTTCTAAGGGGGTAGCAAGGGAGGTTGTGCTCAGAAATAACTCTCAAGGAAAAAATGCGATACGTTGCTCCATTTTCGAGTTATATAGCGTTGAACTCAGCCAATCAGGTCGCCGCGCAGGACCTAATTGGCTAACTTAATGCTAAACAACTCGGAAATGATACAACATATTGAGCTTTTTTCTTAACAAATATTTCTCAGCACATCCTTCCTCGAATCACTTTTTCATGCTTTTCAGACTATTTCTGATCACCCTGTATACTGTATTAGCATATTATAGCACGTTCTAAACACATTCTAGTCCAAATTTACTAAAAAACAATCAGAAATTACCTTCACTTCTCGAAGATAAGCGGATACTGCGATTAACAGGTGTTTCAAGCATATGCTTCCATTTGCTAGGGATACGTAGAAATGAAAACACACTGAAAGCACATGGTGTAAAACATATGCTACAATCAAGCACAGAAAGTTTCGTTTCTTCCCTGAACCACAAAAAATAAAATTTGGATGTAGCATATATGCTAATAAGGATTGAGGTTAAATCAGATATCTTATTCGTCGCGATTTTTGTGATTTTAGGAAGTCATCTAGCCTTCCCCGAAAGACCTGCCCGGGTAGCCGCCCGTGTTAACGCAACAGCTTCCGGGAATGGGATGTACCCGGCCCCGGATCGAGTCAGCCCGGCGGATAAAAGACGATAGATCGGCGTGCCGGTCAGCCTGGATGTGGTATAGAAGAACATCTTCAAATGTGTGTGAAATCTTATGGGACTTAACTGCTAAGGTCATCAGTCCCTAAGCTTACACACTACTTAACCTAACTTATCCTAAGGACAAACACACTCACCCATGCCCAATGGAGGACTCGAACCTCCGCCGGGACCAGCCACACAGTCCATGACTGCAGTGCCCTAGACCGCTCGGCTAATCCCACGCGGCAGTATAGAAGCGGTCTTCCACACCCAGATAACCTTCGATATCTTAAACCCTGAATTCAGCAATCAGCAACCTTCCCGTCGAGGGGCACGACCTTGCCGTATTCTACGGAACATAGTTAAAAGTGGAATTTCTGCCTTGTAAACAATAAATGCAGAACACAACATGATTACTTCATCTTCATTTGTTCTCCGTCTACATGAAACTTTCTGACGTAAGTACTGGTATAAGAAGGTATGCATTAGAGCTGCTGAGGAAGCTGGAAAGTAGGAGAAGGGTGAAAGCAAAGAAGTTGTGAAGCCTGCCTGCAGCGCCCAGCCCGTCGGATCCTGAATACGAGTCTGCTGTGCTACCCACGTCTCTACTGTACAAGCCCTTTCAGTGGAAAGTCCCCATCGCGGCCCACTCAGGTTTAGTGGTAAGATGGCCCAGTGCACAGCCCGTTAAAAACTAAACACAGATCAAGCATGAAAACAGGAAGAAGGTGTTCTGGACTGTGAAAAAAAAAGCAACATGGAAGCAGCGAAGGTTCCAAGAGCAAGAAATGCAATATAGGGCAGCTGGTATCAGAAATGGTGTCGTGGCTGTGGTTTTTAGCCGGCAAGGTAGCTCAGCATGTTCGGTCAGAGGGATCGCTACCCTCTGTAATAAAAAGCTGAGTGGACGGATCAACACTGAACTTGAATGGGTGTCATGGGACGTCCGCCCCAAACAAATGCAACGAACGATATCGAAATAAATGCGAATTTTAAAAAAAAATGTTTAGCATATTGGACGGCCGATCCATGTTCAAACCTCCGGCGAGACTTTTTTTTTTCTGCACAACTACTCTATCAGCAGCCGAAAGGAAGTGGCTTTCGAATGGGAACCGCATACATTTGATGACAAAGTGACAAGTCAGCCGATTCGTCCATCGGAAAAAAAACATCTCTGGTGTATAATATATGGCAATAGTGACAGTACTCGTGTCATATGATAGGAATCTCTTATCGACGCACTTAATTTCTACGACTGGTAAGTGAGAGAGGTATGCTTCCTTGCCCGATACAGTGTTGGTACGATTGTGAATGTAATCACTCCCAAGGAAATGATCAAAACATACGCTGCAACAAATGAACGCAACAGTTTCACAATCACACTGTCTCTCTGTGCTCTGTCAAAACATATGTTTTTAACGTTGAAGCTGCGTTCCGTTTTGGAAGTCTTTACTCTTGAATTCCTTTGTTGTAACATAGTTCGCACCTCTTTATTTGCTGTTTTGATTTCTGTGAGACGTCTATGTGATATCTCGCCTGCTCTCACTATTCAGCACATTTACTTGCAACAGTATCGTATTTTTACCACATGACTCATATTCTGTCACCAATGTATAGTATGACAACTGCTGAGACTACAGAAAGAGAACAAATATTTAATGACCGGAAGGACAGTTCATAATGTGGTGTAAAAAAAATGGCGCCAGGGAGACCTGAACACGGTTCGTCTATTTGATAGTTCAGCACCGTGACCACTTACCCAACGACACCATTAGTGTCTCATTCTGCTCTTCATTGCACTTTTTGTTTTTTGACTGTTCACTGTTTCTATTTTGCTTTTTTTTCACAGTTCAGTACATCTTTTACCTGTTTTTATGCTTGATCTGTGTTCTGGAATATATTTCCACTAAATCAGAGGAGGGTGCCATGGGGCGTTTCCTTCGTTAGAATACAGAAAAAGATCTAAACAGATTACATTTGCCGGCCGGAGTGGCCGAGCGGTTCTAGGCGCTTCAGTCTGCAACCGCGCGAATGCTACGGTCGCAGGTTCGAATCCAGCCTCGGGCATGGATGTGTGTGATGTCCTTAGGTTGGTTAGGTTTAAGTATTTCTTAGTTATAGGGGACTGATGACATCAGATGTTAAGTCCCATAGCGCTCAGAGCCATTTGAACCATTTTTGAATTACATAATGTACGCTTGTTTTAACTTCAGAATTCAACACTCATAATAATTATTGTTTAACTCCATTACAGATATCACTTTTGTGTCTATGCTGTTCATTTTTGTAACACAACCTACGACCAGCTTGGGTTCCAATCATCAAATTATTTTTCTTTCATATCCTCTTATAATTGTTTTTCGATACAAATTTGGAACCAAATCTTGAATGAAAAATGTTTAGATTCTAAGTCACAACTAAAGTGCACATTAAAAGCTATTATTTTATGGTTATTTTGTCATTTATGATACTTGAGGGCCTTAACGGACTCCTAGCATGCTGGCTTGCGTAATTAGAAATGTAATCTTCAAAACGGTTCAAATGGCTCTGAGCACTATGGGACTTAACATCTGAGGTCATCAGTCCCCTAGAACTTAGAACTACTTAAACTTAACTAACCTAAGGACATCAGACAACACCCAGTCATCACGAGGCCGTGTCACATAGCTCGCAGTGTACGTGCGTGGTCAGGAAAGCACCAGAATGAGTTAACCGTACTCTCATGAACACCTAACTCCTCAGATTTTTCATTCAAGATTTTGTTCCAAACTTGTATCGCAAAACAATTATAACAGGATATGAAAGAAAAATAATTTGATGATTGGAACCCAAGCTGGTCGTAGGTTGTGTTACAAAAATGAACAGCATAGAGACAGAAGTGATGACACTTTGTGCAGGACCTGACCATCATTTAGCAGGACAATGCTCAAGTACGTGCAGTGCAAGCTGTTAATGATTTGTTTGACTGATGGGGCTGGCCCCCAGGGGCTCAGCATTAATTTGCTGGGTCCCTGTCACCGTAAGCTCTGGGCATGCTTCAGCGACCACCGTGCGGCGCGGCGGTGGAACGTTGTGTGTCTCAGGGAATGGGGATCTTGGCTTGACCGCCCGGATCGCGAGGATGGAAGAAACGTCTATAAACAACCCCTCAATCTCAAGGTGTGCTGCGCGCTGATGAGATGCATGGCTGTTGAGGTGGAACAGTCGTTAGCGGGCAACCTCTGGGGAACCTGCCGCACCTCAGTTGTATAAGGCTTACCTAGGCACGCGGAGCTCTGTCTTGGTGGACTTCTAGTTCCCTAGCTGCTCGTGGGACCGAGATGGATCCTTCGAAATCCTCTGGAAAGGGTGGGCCGCTGGATGGTTCTCACACCCAGTCTCTGAAGAGGGCTCGTGCAGTCAGTCCCCCTGACTGCAGCAAATCTTTGACAAGTCAAGTCTTTAGTAACAGAATGCATTCTGGTAATCAGAACGTGTTTCTCATTCTAAAACGGACGGAGGGTAGTTTTGAGAAGGTTTCGCCCTTCTATATACAAAAGGGTTTGGAGGGCATCTGTAGCTCCTTAAAATCAGTGAAGCGTTTGCGTAACGGGACCTTGCTCGTGGAAAGTTCCACTTCCCAGCAAGCAACTAACCTCCAAGCTGCTAAATGCCTTGGGGAGTATGCCGTAGACACTAAACTGCACAGCACCTTGAATTATAGCAAAGGTGTTGTGACATGCCGGGATCTAGTCGACAATCCCGAGGAAGAACTGCAACGTGAGTGGGCTCCGGAAGGTAAATTAGATTAGTTTAGATTAGATTAGATTAATACTAGTTCCATGGATCATGAATACGATATTTCGTAATGATGTGGAACGAGTCAAATTTTCCAATACATGACATAATTAAGTTAATTTAACAACATAATTAAGTTAATATAACAACTTTTTTATTTTTTAAATTTTTTTAATAATTTTTTTGTTTGGTTTTCTCTTTTTTTCTTAATTTATATCTAAAAATTCCTCTATGGAGTAGAAGGAGTTGTCATTCAGAAATTCTTTTAATTTCTTCTTAAATACTTGTTGGATATCTGTCAGACTTTTGATACTATTTGGTAAGTGACCAAAGACTTTAGTGCCAGTATAATTCACCCCTTTCTGTGCCAAAGTTAGATTTAATCTTGAATAGTGAAGATCATCCTTTCTCCTAGTATTGTAGTTATGCACACTGCTATTACTTTTGAATTGGGTTTGGTTGTTAATAACAACTTTCATTAAAGAGTATATATACTGAGAAGCTACTGTGAATGTCCCTAGATCCTTAAATAAATGTCTGCAAGATGATCTTGGGTGGACTCCAGCTATTATTCTGAATACACGCTTTTGTGCAATAAATACTTTATTCCTCAGTGATGAATTACCCCAAAATATGATGCCATATGCAAGCAATGAGTGAAAATAGGCGTAGTAAGCTAATTTACTAAGATGTTTATCACCAAAATTAGCAATGACCCTTATTACATAAGAAGCTGAACTCAAACGTTTCAGCAGATCATCAATGTGTTTCTTCCAATTTAATCTCTCATCAATGGACACACCTAAAAATTTTGAATATTCTACCTTAGCTATCTGCTTCTGATTGAGGTCTATATTTATTAATGGCGTCATACCATTTGCTGTACGGAACTGTATGTACTGTGTCTTATCAAAATTCAGTGAGAGTCCGTTTACAAGGAACCACTTAGTAATTTTCTGAAAGACATTATTGAAAATTTCATCAGTTAATTGTTGTTCGTCAGGTGTGATTACTATACTTGTATCATCAGCAAAGAGAACTAACTTTGCCTCTTCATGAATATAGAATGGCAAGTCATTAATATATATTAAGAACAACAAAGGACCCAAGACTGACCCTTGTGGAACCCCATTCTTGATAGTTCCCCAGTTTGAGGAATGTGCTGATCTTTGCATATTATGAGAACTGCTTATTTCAACTTTCTGCACTCTTCCAGTTAGGTACGAATTAAACCATTTGTGCACTGTCCCACTCATGCCACAATACTTGAGCTTGTCTAGCAGAATTTCATGATTTACACAATCAAAAGCCTTTGAGAGATCACAAAAAATCCCAATGGGTGGTGTTCGGTTATTCAGATCATTCAAAATTTGATTGGTGAAAGCATATATGGCATTTTCTGTTGAAAAACCTTTCTCGAAAGCAAACTGACATTTTGTTAGTACTTCATTTTTACAGATATGTGAAGCTACTCTTGAATACACTACTTTCTCAAAAATTTTGGATAAAGCTGTTAGAAGGGAGATTGGACGGTAATTGTTGACATCAGATCTATCCCCTTTTTTATGCAAAGGTATAACAATAGCATATTTCAGTCTATCAGGGAAAATGCCCTGTTCAAGAGAGCTATTACACAGGTGACTGAGAATCTTACTTATCTGTTGAGAACAATCTTTTAGTATTTTGCTGGAAATGCCATCAATTCCATGTGAGTTTTTGCTTTTAAGCAAGTTTATTATTTTCCTAATTTCAGAGGGAGAAGTGGGTGAGATTTCAATTGCATCAAATTGCATAGGTATGGCCTCTTCCATTAACAGCCTAGCATCTTCTAATGAACACCTGGATCCTACTATATCCACAACATTTAGAAAATGATCATTAAAAATATTTTCAACTTCTGACTTTTTGTTCGTAAAGTTTTCATTCAATTTGGTGGTAATACTGTCTCCCTGTGCTCTTGGTTGACCTGTTTCTCTTTTAATAATATTCCAAATTGTTTTAATTTTATTATCAGAGTTGCTGATTTCAGACATGAAACACATACTTCTGGATTTTTAATAACGTTTCTTAATATAGCACAGTAGTTTTTATAATGTTTGATAGTTTCTGGGTCACTACTCTTTCTTGCTGTCAGATACATTTCCCTTTTCCGGTTACAAGATATTTTTATACCCTTAGTAAGCCATGATTTGTTACATGGTTTCTTACGAGTATGTTTAACTATTTTCTTGTGGAAGCAGTTTTCAAATGCATTTACAAAAGTGTCATGAAATAAATTATATTTTAAATTGGCATCAGGTTCACGGTACACCTCATCCCAGACTAACTGCTGGAGGCTTTCCCTGAAATTTGCAGTTGTTAAATCGTTGACTGAACGTACTACTTTGGAGGACTGTTTAGTACTGCTGAATGGAGCTATGTCATATATTGTAACCAGCCGTGCACCATGATCAGAAAGACCATTCTCAACAGGCTGAGCATTTATCTGGTTAAACTTATCTTGGTCTATAAAGAAGTTATCTATCAGTGAGCTGCTATCCTTTACCATGCGAGTAGGAAAATCAATAACGGGTGTCAAATTGAAAGAACCAAGTAATACTTCAAGGTCTTTTTTCCTATTACCCTCTTTCAGAGAATCTACATTGAAGTCCCCGCAAATAATAATTTGCTTCCCCCTGTCTGACAGATAGCACAACAAGGAGTCCAAATTTTTCAGAAATAGATGAAAATTTCCGGATGTGGACCTATTTACAGTTACAATTATAAATGTGCCTTTATTTAATTTAAGCTCACAGGCACATGCTTCTATATGCTTCTCTACACAAAACTTTTTTGTTTCTACACTTTTTGCACAATGATAACTTTTTACATATATGGCAACTCCTCCTTTCTCCATATTTTCTCTAATTACATGTGCAGAGAGCTTATATCCACTTACATTTACCTTATCCATATCAGTAACAATGTGATGCTCAGACAGGCATAGTATATCTATTTCATCCTCAGCTTCTAAATCTTCTAAACAAACCAGCAGCTCATCTATTGTATTCTTTAAACTCCCAATATTTTGATGAAATATACTTACATTATTTTTAATTATACTTTTCCTTATTCTAACATTTGCAGTACTCTGCTGTCTGAGTTTCTCATTGTGCTTAGGCCTAGTTCCTATACCAGTGGTCACATGGTGTTCAGAGAGGCAGATTATGTCAACTGGGTTGATTCATCAATGCAATTACCTAGGACTGAGATACAACTTGGTGGAGATAAAATTTCTGGTGATTGGTGAAAATTTATAATTGACAGCTGTGATTGGTGATCCAATGTGCTAGAATTGTGCTGATTAATTTCTTTCCTAAACTGAAGATTTGTTTCAATCCTGACCTCTCGTAGAACTTGACATCTTTCTGTCTTACCTATCCTAAAAAAGGTGCTGCTCCAACACCTGTAACCACTGGTATTTTACCATTTATGGCAGTGACTCCCCGCCCTTAAATTTCCTGCTATTACCCCAGCCAGTTTACCCTTCCCTTTCCTGTTGAGATGTAGGCTGTGCCTGGTATAGTCCCACCTACTGAGAGAATCAACAGGAATCACACCAATAAGACCCCCTGCACCCAAACCAAGCAGCCGTTCCAACTCCAAATTAACTCTCCCAACAGAAGAGTTCAAATGAGGCCGGTCATGGCGTCTCAGGACAGATACAAACTCAACATTGGTGTGTCTCGATGCCGACGCAATCATTACCAGGTCACACTCTATACTGTACCCAGGATCTCTGTCGATACTGTTCCCTGGCCCTCCCACAATAACCACGGTGTCTTCCCTGGTAAATCCTATACAGAGTGAACCTAAATCCTCTGTCACCTGATACAGACTAGCACTTGGTTTGAAAAAATTTGTGACCTGGTATTCTGGTCCTAATTCCTCCTGCAGAAGTTGGCCTACACCTCTGGCAAGAGAACTGCCTAACAACAAAACTTTCTTCCTTTTCGATTACTTTCCTATATTCTTTTTCAATTTCCTATTGAAAGTTTGTTGTGTCCTGTCTACACCTACCTCTGCTTGAGGCTCATCAGTTTGTAACTGAAGCAACAGGTCAAACTTATTTTTGACATTCTTTACCCTTCTCCCTCCTTAACCTGTCCAGATCTTCCCTAGCCTGATCTAGCTCAGCCTGAAGGGCACTAATTTTCCCCTCCTGTTCCACTATCTTCATATCTCTGCTGCAAATCCTACATAACCACTGATGAGCCTGATCCACTTTCCCGACACCCACGCCACTGCAGTCCCCCCAATGAAAAAAAACTACTGCATCCATCACACCAAACCCCGGAACTAACAATTCTACGGCAAGTCAGGCACTTCTCGCTCATGGAAAAAATAATACTTTAGCTAGAATAAATCAATTAAATTACCGAAAATCAAAAAAGACGTTACAAGAATTAAGCCTATTCACAAATGTATATAAGCAAGTTTCTGATTTAAAATTCCGCTGTTTTTCTGAGATCTGTATTAAAACAATGAAGGTATACGCTATTTATTATATATTTCACTCAATGGAATGAAAAAAAGGACAGTTAAACGAGATACTTTAAGTCTGATTCTCCAAAAACGTTACGCGAATTAGGCCTATAAACAAATGTATGTAAGCAAGTTTCTGATATAAAGTTACGCTGTTTTTCTGAAATCTGTATTAAAACAATTAAGTTACACGCTATTTACGGTAGTTTACTTATTTGTTACCGAGAAACTAGTCAAATTACCGTGAATCAACAAACAAACACGTATACAAAATTTAAGCCTAAACGCGACTTCGCGAAGTTACGATCTTTTCGTGTTTTCTGAAAAAATACGCAAAGGAAAGTGAAACCTTTAACGGAAAGACTAAACGATACACTAATGCACGTATTTAATTTGTTGTCGATGATAAACTAAATTATATTCCTGTCTAAATCACTTAACTTTATGGAAATAGTTTCTGGCGTCACTTACTCGGCGGCCATCTTGACAGTCTGTCTGTCTGTCTGTCCAACATATCATGAAGAGGGTTGATGGCAATCTTGTGAAATCCGACTCCTTTATTCTGACTTTCAGTAGCACGAAACTTCCAGAACATATTAAAGCTGGCTTCCTTCGCCTTAGTGTGAGGCCTTATTTCCCGCCCCCAATGCGCTGTTTTAAATGCCAGCGTTTTGGGCATACCACCTTAGGGTGTAAAGGCGAAGCGACTTGTGGCAACTGTGGTAAGGCTGCTCATGAAGGAGTTGGTTGCTCGTCTCCAGCCAGATGTATCAATTGCTCTGGAAACCACCCTGTTTGGAGTAGGGACTGCCGAATATTTTTGGAGGAACGCAAAGTCCAGGAAATAAAAACAACCCAGCGTATCCCCTATGGTGAGGCCAAGAAAATCTATAAGTCGATGCAACCTCCCAAATTTGCTACATCTTTTGCATCCCTGGTCCAAAAGCCTACTCCAAAAGCCGATGCCTCAACGCAGACAGAGGTGGTGAGTGTTGGCTCTAATACCTGCAGCTGTCTGTGCACTTGCGACGCAGCCAGTGTTTCAGAGCCGGTAGGCCCTACTCGAACGGCAGACAAGGGTACAGTGGCGAACTTGGGCCAGCCCCTGGCGCCTCCAACAGCTGAGGCGGTTCCGAGGCCCAGTACGACCATTACCACTTCCACGTCGGCTCCCCCAAAGCCCACCAAACCGCAGAAAGCTCCCGTACAGCAGCCACAGCGGGTCAAATCCCGTGGTAAACCGTCTGACCATGCGGGTGTTGCTTTATGTGAGGCTTCATCTGACTCTTCCCCAGAGTTGATGGAATACGACGTATGTGTGGGGCAATCATCTCGCCCCACGCCTACCCCTCCACCTGCTGCTGTCTTCCCGCCCCATCGGAGAGACAGGATAAAGGTGCTACCCCCATCATGGATGGCTCCTATACTTCAGTGGTACTTGCAAGGGTTCAGGACGCATGTGGAGGAACTTCGTCTACTCTCTCAGGGTAGACCACTGTGTCTATGTCTCCAGGAGACTTATTTCCATCCCTCATACTGCCCTGAGTTACGAGGCTATACACTCCACAAAAAGGACGACCTGCGTGGAGAGAGAGCTAGAGGAGGCGTAGGTATTTTCGTCAGGACGGACTACCACTCCTCGCCTCTCTCGCTTACGACGACTTTACAGGCCGTCGCTGTGTCCGTGCACGTGTGTCATCCATTGACTGTCTGTTCACTTTACTTGACCCCACATGACGCACTTGATGAAGTGACCCTCACCGATCTTCTTACACAGCTCCCCCAGCCATACATTATTTGTGGTGAAGTTAATGCCCACAATGTGCTTTGGGGCTCTGCAATTACCTGCCCCAGGGGTAGAGCAATTGAGAGGCTTCTCCTGTCATCCTGTGCCTACTTGCTCAATGGTGGACAGAGTACTCATTTCTGCACAGCGACTGGGTCGTTCTCTGCCATTGATCTCTCGCTTTGCTCTCCGGCTCTTGCCGCCAGTGCTCACTGGGAAGTGGTTGCTGACTTGTACAGCAGTGATCATTTCCCAATCTGGATTCACCTGCCAGATGGCTTGGGCCCCGAAAGGAGACCACCCCGATGGGTGCTCAGTGGAGCCGACTGGACACTTTATAGCCAGTTGGCCCAGTTCGAACACTGTGCGAATGTTTAATAATAATAACAATAAGATATAATTTAAAAATATTGTCAGTCAGTGAGAAGATAGAAGAGAATAAACTGAAATAGAAGGATAATCTTGATAAGATGATAGAAAATAGATTGCAGTCGGCCGATAATTCTTTATTTTTTGGGAAAGGCAGAACTATGATGACCTCATAGGACGTGGATAGGTAACAGAGACTAGAAAGGATAGTATAACACCTAATGGTTGGAAGGAGATGATGATAATGATGATGATGATGATGATGATGACGATTATGGAAAGGATTTCTCTGCTTCGCCTGTCACTACATCCGCTTCTGAAGATGTTTCTCAATTAAGAACAATTTACTGGGTTTCGTTGACTATGAGATTTGCAATTTCATTCCGCATAGCTGATCCGGTATTCCGCAAACAATTTTGTGGCGGCTCTGAGCAGTATGCGACTTAACTTCTGAGGTCATCAGTCGCCTAGAACTTAGAACTAATTAAACCTAACTAACCTAAAGACATCACACACATCCATGCCCGAGACAGGATTCGAACCTGCGACCGTAGCGGTCGCTCGGTTCCACACTGTAGCGCCTAGAATCGCACGGCCACTCCGGCCGGCAAACAATTTTGTTTCGTAGTTTAAGAAGAAGAACTGTGTCGAAAGCTTTCCTCAGATCAAAATATACGACGTCAATTCAATATCTGCTAGTTACAGTTTTCTAGATTTCGTAAACGAAAAGAGCGAGCTCGGTTTAGGACGATCGGTGTTTGCAGAAGCCGCATTCCTTCATGCAGAGGAGTTATTAGGTCTTAAAGTGTAGAATGACCTGTGGTTGTTTCTAGTTACACAGGCACTCGGTTGTTTCAGCTTGTAGGATAGACTGTTGTGAAGAGCGGCCACTTGTTCAGCATATTCGATATACGGGTATGCAAGCACTTTCTATGAACTTTCCTCTATGGCATGCTTACCCAAGCTGTTCCATGTGAAGTGAATAAGGGTTCCACGAAAAATTATTAATAACAAAGCGGTTTTGTCCGTTATTTTGACCGCACAAAAGATTTTTTAAAAATTTATTATGATTTCTGTGTTATTTGTTAGGATTTAAAATTGATATTATCACGGAATAAAACAAATTTTTCTCAGTTTTTAAAATTTTACTAACCTTCAGAATTAACAAAATGTTCCATCAAGGATAAGGATTCTCAAAGTGTTCTGTCAGAGGAAAAGTTTGAGAACCCCTACTCTATGGAGTGTAGTTAGCTGTTTCCTCAACTACATTCTCATGTATTTCGCTACCCATCACTTTTGCATCTGTTAAGATGTTCGTAAACATGAATTGTGATATTCTTTGACAAAGAAAGCGCACCAGACAAAAAAATTACTCATTCCTAGGAGATATCACACTAATGCAATGTAACAACACCTATAGCTATAATGGCCTCAGTTCGTCGAAGTTTCTTTAAATATGCCATGCACAGCTGAAGTCACTCAGTGAATTAGTCAGTTTCTATTCAATTCCTTTTGACATAGGAGTCCTTAAGGATAAACATCTTTAGTCTAGAATGAAATATATCTATTTTATTTGCTGGTTTACGTCTTCTTTTCTATATTTTTCATTATCCAAATGTTTGTCAGAACATCGTATTCTCCACATTTACACGCAGTGAATAACGCATGAACATCTCACATATTGTCATGCTTGCTTAGCTACTTAATGAACAGTTCACTGTTTTACCAGTAACTTTGTTTAAATGTTGATTGCAATTGCTATTTAGAAAACTGCGCTAATTTGAAAGTGGTTAATCGCATGTGTTAGCGGACACCACAATTAAAAAGAGAATAGAAAGATGCTTCCGTCGAGAAGGCATAAATAACTGTTTAAACAATATTTAAGGACAATCTGTTGTCATTTATCGTGAGCACACTTGCTAAAGAATGGTGGGTTATTTATTTATGAACCAGGTATTACTTATATTTAATGTAAGTGATCTAAGTGTAACCGAATGATTATGACATTTCTTTATTTAAATATTGTTGTAAGATATAAGTATTGTTCAGAAAGTGGTCAAAGTTGAGTAAAATGAAGTCTGTAGAGCTTAAGAACGATAGTTGGACAGTGGCGGAACACTACGGGAGTCAAGTAGACTGGGACATTTCGAGTGAAGAGCTCAAGGAAGCGATTCCGGACACTTTGACGCGAGTTCCGGAAGGAAGCTAACCTGCCTGTGGTAACGAATGGTATTCGATCATGGAGATCGTAGATTCTAGGCTGTGAACGGCCGCTACCATTCATTAGCTTCAGAAGGGAATTTGTATTTCGAGAGGTCTGAATGTGCTCCATAGGAGGACTCCAACTTTTTTCCGCTTGAATTACGGAACTGAGGATAGATAGATACAGTATGAGTTACTATTCTTTCTACCGCGTGTGTTAGTTTGTAAATCATCATGTTGGACTCTGAACTGTTTTGAGTTGGTGAATATTTCGTGTGTTATGATCACGAAATGGACTTAGTTTTCGGGTATCTTTGATGACTATTTAGTTTGGGGATTTTCCTACCATTATCGTATCTCTCTCAACGTAACTTTACTGCATTTGATAAGTTTATTTTCTGTATGCGTTTTAATTGAATATCGTAGGACCACTTACCGTTCATTTGGGATGTCCTTTCTCTAATAAACATTATTCAACACAATTCTCTGTCGTGTCATCTACATCAATTACAGGCTTGAGAACAGAACCCTTGTTATTAAATTAATAAATTATCTTTTATTTTATATTTTGCGCGCTTTATTAACTTGTATTTCTGGCCAATGCTTAGACTATTTGACTGCAGGGTCACAGGTACAGGTTATTATTTGCAGCGAATTAGCTGCGTTGCGTGAAAGCAGACGTACGCGGCTCGACCCTGTAACATCGAGCAATTATTTTTAAACAGAGCCGTGCACAGCAGAACTACCTAAGATACAAGCAATATCAGGCAAAGTCGCTACCTCATTGCTCATGTCAGATGCTGTTAAGAAGGGCAACTACTCAGCAGTGATCGCTAGGAACCGTCGCACACGGCAGCACCTTTACGGTCCACGAGTTGGTGGAAGGTGGATGCTTGGATCAATCTAACTCATATAACATGAATAATGTATGGGAGGTGAGTTTTAAAAACAATCACAGCTCTAGGCTCGATGAGGGCAGAAATCAGACAGAAATCCGTGCAGTACCACCAATAATTTGGCGTTAGTGGGATTTGAACTTAGGTACCATTCATCCTCCTAGCTACAAAAAACCTGATTCGATTAGTGAAATTAGAAAGGTCCTCTAAGTATCCTTACGCCACCATTCGCCTGTTATGAATAAGAAGCTACATCTATCGAAAAATACACTGCCTGACAAAAAAAAGTGAAGCCCTCAAAAGACATGGAATGTCAATGTAACTTCGTGCACATACACACAATTGGTGTACATGTAAATTATTAGAGCTGCAATTCTCTGTGATGGGTAGAACGGACACCAGAGTGAAATATTCCAAAGGGTTTACAATTTTTCTTAACAAATGAATTTCTGCTAGTTTCCGTTACATTTTTAATTTCGATTATTATTTCATAAATGAATCCGGAAATAAACATATTGAACAGTACAGGATTGCGTAATTAATAATAGAAATTTTACGTGTGCCAATAATTCGTAATTTCAAATGTTTCTAAAAAATAATTTTAATTGTACAGTCAGAACTAGTACTTATCGATTATAACATCGAAAATAAAATGTTTTATAAAGTAATTCGCTTTCATAAATTTTAGTTTGAAACACAACGATCTGTGTATAAAGTTATATGAATGTTTTCAGAAAAGCAATTGAGATAATACTGACGTGTACAAAATTCGAAAAATAATGCTGGTATCGACAACTATTGTCGAGGAAAAGTAATGCTAGTGGAGGATGTCCCGTTACAAAACGTTCAAATGTGTGTGATTTCCTAAGGGACCAAACTGCTGAGGTCATCGGTCCGTAGACTTTCACACACTACTTAAACTAACTTATTCTGGGAACAACATACACATCAATGCCCGAGGGAGGACTCGAACCTCCGGCGGGAGAGGCCGCCCAATCCGTGATATGGCGCCTCAAACCGCACGGCCACTCCACGTGGCTGCCGTTATAATATGCAAGACCAGCTCGTACATCAACTACGACCCAGTGCCAGTATCCATGATATCAGGGACCAGTTACAACAACTATGGACCAGCTTGCTCCAGAAGGGGCTAAACTACACCACTGGCCATTAAAATTGCTACACCATGAAGAAATGCAGATGATAAACGGGTA
The DNA here is from genome assembly GCF_023864275.1 of Schistocerca cancellata. NCBI lineage: Eukaryota > Metazoa > Arthropoda > Insecta > Orthoptera > Acrididae > Schistocerca > Schistocerca cancellata. Next base: position 721,009,290 of record NC_064629.1, read on the forward strand.
TTCATTGGACAAATATATTATACTACAACTGACATGTGATTATATTCTCACGCAATTTGGGTGCATAGATCCTGAGAAATCAGTACCCAGAACAACCACATCTGGCAGTAATAACGGCCTTCATACGCCTGGGGCCGGCCGAAGTGGCCGTGCGGTTCTAGGCGCTACAGTCTGGAGCCGAGCGACCGCTACGGTCGCAGGTTCGAATCCTGCCTTGGGCATGGATGTGTGTGATGTCCTTAGGTTAGTTAGGTTTAATTAATTGTAAGTTCTAGGCGACTGATGACCTCAGAAGTTAAGTCGCATAGTGCTCAGAGCCATTTGAACCATACGCCTGGGCACTGAATCAAACAGAGCTTGGATGAGGTACACAAGTACAGCTGCCCATGCAGCTTCAACACGATACCACAGTTCATCAAGAGCAGTGACTGGCGTATTGTGACGAGCCAGTTGCTCGGCCACCATTGACCAGACATTTTCAGTTGGTGAGAGATCTGCAAAATGTGCTCGCCAGGGCAGTAGTCGAACGTTTTCTGTATCCAGAAAGGCCCATACAGGACCTGCAACATGCGGTCGTACGTTATTCTACTGACGTGTAGGATTCCGCAGGGATCGAATGAAGGATAGAGCCACGGGTCGTAACACATCTGAAATGAAACGTCCACTGTTCAAAGTGCCGTCAATGCGAACAGGAGGTGACCGAGACGTGTAACCAATGACACCCCATACCATCACGCCGGGTGATACGCCAGTATGGCGATGACGAATACACGCTTCCAATGTGCGTTCACCGCGATGTCGCCAAACACGGATTCATCCGGAAAAATTACGTTTTGCCATTCGTGCACCGAGGTTCGTCATTGAGTACACAATCGCAGGCGCTCCTGTCCGTGGTGCAGCGTCAAGGGTAACCGCAGCCATGGTCTGCGAGCTGATAGTCCATGCTGCTGCAAACGTCGTCGAACTGTTCGTGCAGATGGTTGTTGTCTTGCAAACGTCCCCATCTATTGACTCAGGGATCGAGACTTGGCTGCAAGATCCGTTACAGCCATGCGGATAAGATGCCTGTCATCTCGACTGCTAGTGATACGAGGCCGTTGGGATCCAGCATGGCGTTCCGTATTACGTTCCTGAACCCACCGATTTCATATTCTGCTAACAGTCATTGGATCTCGACCAACGCGAGCAGCAATGTCGCGATATGATAAACCGTAATCGCGATAGGCTACAATCCGATCTTTATCAAAGTCGGAAACGTGATGGTACGCATTTTTCTTCCTTACACGAGGCATCACAAGAAGGTTTCACCAGGCAACGCCGGACAAGTCCTGTTTGTGTATGAGAAATCGGTTGGAAACTTTTGTCATGTCAGCACGTTGTAGGTGTCGCCACCGGCGCCAACCTTGTGTGAATGCTCTTGAAAAGCTAATCATTTGCATATCGCAGCTTCTTCTTCCTAATGGTTAAATTTCGCGTCTGTAGCACGTCATCTTCGTGGTGTAGCAATTTTAATGGCCAGTAGTGTATATAAAAAGTGCATGCATCCAGGCCAGACTAGTGCAACGTCATAGTGGTAAGTGGGCCCACACTGCCAACTTCTTTGTATATTTAAATGGATTTAGTAATCACTGAAATAACATCACATGCCGCCTCATCCCGTGACGTTTCACCGTATGTCCTCCTACACTTCTGGGTGCCTGTCCTTTTTTTTTTGTCATGCAATGGAGATCAGTAGCACAATAAGCTTGTCAGGGGAGCGATGGTAGGTGATTCTGCTAAAAATTCGCTCTAGCGTACTTTTCTTCGTCTGACGTGACCCACACATAGTAAAAAGCAGTATTAGATTTATATTACCTTCTGTTCCTAAAGCAGGCTCGGGACGCCAAGTGCGTGGTGCGATGAGGAATGAGAAGGTGGGGGGAGGGGACGTGGCCTGTGCATTATTTGTTTGCCTGTTGGGCTTGTGTATTTTGGAGCGCGCGCCTTTCCTCAATGAGGAGCGAAAGCAGAGAAGCCAGCACGGAAGCACCGGGAGGGACAGCGGCCACAAATACTTTGGCTGGCCAGTTATCGGGCTGGCAGCTGCTCCATTACGCTTATCTGCCTACCCTGCCAGCCGCGGCCAGCTATTGCCTATTGCTGCAGCGCACAGCGAGACGCTAGCCAGGTTCGTGACACACACTCAAGACTGTCACAGATTATGCAAGGTGTTTCAAAATGCACTTAAAAACTTCGGGGACACAAAAATAAGAAAACAGTTAATATAAACACATGTCCTAAAATTCTTCGTTTTCGAGTTGTTAACGAACGTTGACGTTCAGCGGCTTTCCAGGTACAACACAACTTCACTTATGTATGTACTCGTTTGACTTATTGTATCCTAGATGAATTTTTGTTGCCAGGGATAATTGTTTACATTTGTTATTTGTTTGGCCGGCCGCTGTGGCCGAGTGGTTATAGGCGCTTCATTCTGGAACCACGCTGCTGCTACGGTCGCAGGCTCGAATCCTGCCTCGGGCATGGATGTGTGTGATGTCCTTATGTTAGTTAGGTTTAAGTAGTTCTAAGTGTAGGGGACTGATGACCTCAGAAGTTAAGTCACATAGTGCTCAGAGCCATTTGAACCATTTGTTTGTTTTCAGTGTGTCCATTGTGTACATGTACTGCAGGTAGTGCGTTATCTGACAGTGCTCCTTTAAAAAATGACACAATATTCATTTCGTGAGCAGACAGAAATGATTTTTGTGTGCGGGTGCGCGAATGGTAATGGACTCGGGGCTGCGTGGCTGTATCTGCCTGCGTTTCCAGACACAAAGACAGCGGAGTCACCCAACCATTGGTGCTGTGTGTCGTCGCGTTGCCGAGACAGGATCCGTAGAACCACAGACTATTGATCGAGGAAGACTACATGTTGCTCGTAAGCCTGACCAAGAAGACGAAAAAGAGCTAGTGCGCTAGACATGTGACCCTGGCATGTAGTAAATCGCCAAGATCAGCATGAAGGATACTTCACGAACAATACACGTATCCCTATTATCTGCAACGTGTGCAGTGTCTTACGCCTGCCGATCTCCCACCTGGGAGAACTTTTGCCTGTGGTTTGTTGCAGAAACCGTCAATCCGTTGTTTGTGTCTTCAGTTCTTTTTGCACACGAGGCAACGTTTGGAAGAGATGGAATAACAAAATTTCCACGACCAACACATATGGGCAGATCGCAATACAGGCTAGACATCAGCATCAGTTTAAGATAAATGTTTGGGCTAAAATTGCAGGTGAGTGTCTGATAGGGCCATGCGCGCTTTCAGCACGTCTTACAGATGCGGTCTACAGGGACTTTATTCAGAACACTCTCCAAGCCCTACTAGAAGATGTCCCCCTGAAAATAAGAAGGAACATGTGGTTTATGTTGATGGTGCTCCAGCACATTTCAGTGTCAGAGTTCAAGATGCAGTGGCTAGTATCTACCATGACATATGGATAAGTAGAGGAGGACGAGATACACGGCCTGCTCGCTCCCCAGGCCTCAGTCCTTTGGATTATTATCCCTGGGCAGCTTAAACAATTGCTGTATGTAACAAACCACCCGGATGCAGAAAGTATTCATCGAAGTGTCTTGGAAGCCTGCGAAACGATTTGAAACCGTCAGGCAGGATTTGATAGGGTGCAACAGTCCATGATCCGAGGAGTGTATGTAGTGAAATAGTAAAAGAAATGACCATAAATGTGCCTATGATTCTATGATTGCCTACACTGTAAACACTATGGATTCGTCGAAGAACAAATTGAGATGACTGAAAACTTCGTAACCGAAATGCACTTAAAAAGATGGCCAATGCAAGGCATCACGTAACCGAAAAACACATAAAGGGAATGGCATTATCTGAACTTCTGACCATTTGAATATTGACAACGCACATGCCCAAACTCACGAATTCTCATCTTCCTCTGTTATTGTCTTTAATGTAATTTCATCGTTTCAGTAACGTGGTCGTTCCTTTCAAAAAATGAGCAGTTCCATATGTTGTTCTTGTGGTGATGGTGGTGTCATTTTATACGAGGGTTGACTGAAAAGATGGCCGAGCGGTTCTAGGCGCTTCAGTCTGGAACCGCGCTACCGCTACGGTCGCAGGTTCGAATCCTGCCTCGGGCATGGATGTATGTGATGTCCTTAGGTTAGTTAGGTTTAAGTAGTTCTAAGTTCTAGGGGACTGATGATCTCAGATGTTAAGTCCCATAGTGCTCAGAGCCATTTGAACCATTTTTTGACTAAAAGAGTTGGACGTCCTGTGAAAGCAGACACCGAATTTCACAAGCAAAATGTAGTCAGATTGATTCAGGACGATCGTTGTATCACTCAAAGAGAAATTGCAAACACAATCGGCATTTAACAAGAACGTGTGGGTCACATTATTGCTTTGCTTGGCTATTGGAAGATCTATGCACGATGAGTATCCCGGACGCTTTCTCCTGAAATGAAAGCGCACAGACATGAAATTCGCCAGGAACTCCTCTCGCGTTACGAGAATGAAGGTGACGCCTTTCTCCGTTCAATTGTGACAGGAGGCGAAACGTGGGAACACCATTACAACCCGGAGATGAAACGTCAGTCTATGGAATATCGACACAAAGACTCGCCCCAGAAAAAGAAATTCAAGACGCAGTCCTCAGCTGGAAAAGTCATGGCCACAGTGTTCTGGGACGCAGATGGTGTTATCCATGTTTATTTCCTTGATCTTGGAACAACAATATATTCAGAGCGTCACATCCCAATGCTGCGAACTTTGAAAACGACGGCTAACGAGGGTCCGAAAGGAAAAGGTGTGGTGTCACCGCCAGACACCACACTTGCTAGGTGATAGCCTTTAAATCGGCCGCGGTCCGTTAGTATTCGTCGGACCCGCGTGTCGCCACTATCAGTGATTGCAGACCGAGCGCCGCCAAACGGCAGGTTTACAGAGACTCCCTAGCACTCGCCCCAGTTGTACAGCCGACTTTGCTAGCGATGGTTCACTGTTTACAGACGCTCTCATTTGCAGAGACGACAGTTTAGCATAGCCTTCAGCTACGTCATTTGCTACGACCTAGCAAGGCGCCGTTACCAGTTACTATTGATGCTGTAAAACATGTACCGTCAAGAGCGATGTTCACCATTTATGGATTAAAGTTAAGTATTCCACAGTTGCGTCCTTGTTTGCTAGTCTAATTTCCTTGACCTGTTCCAGACCTCACGCCAGCCTGCATGAGCTAAAACGCGTGCCTTTCGGCTTTCTCTCATACAGGGTTGGCTCTCTTGCCAATCCACAACAAAAGGGAAATGTTTTCCTGCAGCATGACAATGCCAAACCACACACTTCACGTGCCACCACAGCAGAACTTCAGAGACTGAATCTCACCACCGTGGATCTAATATCATTGCCTGCTTTTCAACGTTTCCTGAACCTGTTTCTTTTGCATAGGTCAGTAGTTTGCTGATGCCATATCTCTTTCACTTGATTAACTATTTTTTTCGTGCTTACTCTGTTTTGATATTTTCGGTTTTTATGCAGAAGCTTTAATCCTGTTTTTCGGCATGATGAGCAGCCAGAAGTCTCAGGTCCTCCAATACATCCTATATTGTCTGGGTATCATACCGGCATCAGGATATTTGCAGTAAGTTAAAATATCCTCTTCCAGTCATCTACCTGTAACGAGTTGCTGAGGGTATAATTTTGTCGACTGGTTATGTCGATACTGCGCCACTTTGTTGTAGAGCGCAAGACAGCCGACCATTTTGTGTTCAATCGATTCGCATTTTCCTGCACCTCATACCACCACTTTTAGCACGTACTTCTTACGGTTCAGTGTCCTAGCTGTTAAATCCTCAGTACAAATGAAGAGTCTGAGAGTTTGCTGTGTATTAATCGTTGGGACTGACTTGGATTACGTAAGGTCTTGCTGCTTTTGGCACTATGTTTCTCTTTTTTCTGAGCCCAAAATTGCTTCATGCTTTTTGAATTTCATTCCCTCCTCCAGTGGGCATCGCGTTTTGTTTTAGCTTGGTCGTCAAGATGTATTACATTTGGCTCTCATTTTTCAGATTACTCCGCCAGTCCAAAAAGTTTCGAGACAAGATTTAAAAAATGGAAAAACGTTAAAATAGTGGTTTTAATGCTTCAGATGTTATACATAGTCTCCATGCACTTGCGAGCAACGCGCATACAACCATGTGAAACTGTCAGAAAGGCTCTTACTTGGGATCATGTTCAAGTTACACATCACATTGGCTTGGATGTGACGTTGTCTTGTAACAATTAGACTTTTTTGAGATGTGCAACACACGTAGGGAAGCCTCGGCAGCTGCCTAGACGATTCTCATGCAAACAGAGAGATTTAGACTAAACAATAATTATGTTTCCAATAACAGATTCGTACTACACACATAATCGTGATTTCAGAGATAGTAATCACAGGCATATCGTTTACTTATTGAAGAGCCACTAAGCATAAATCTGCCAATTTATGCATTAAAATCAATTTTACCCATCCGTCGGAGACCACTGTTGGCTTGCCTTAGTAGAGAACTATCGAATATGGGGGTGGAGTGATTTTCGTGTTCACCGATCAATCAATTTATAAAAGCCGCAATATGGCGGAAATCGGTAGAAGTTCGTGGCTGGTAACAGCTGCAGACACACTGCTGCATAGGAATTTAGTTTCTCTGGCATCCACTGACCTGGTGCCAGGACAGGTTACTCAACTTAAACACCAGGAGGTCAAGCCGCCGTCCGATGGGAAGCAGCAGAAAGGGTATTCGCTGCCACCCCCCAGTAAAGATGGCTGTAGGAACATTTATCACTCAGAGGAGGCACACTGCGATGCTGCGTCCGAGTTCACAAAACCACCGAAAGACACTCGCACAACCTCATTCCGTCGCAGTTCTTAGCCAGTATACCATCGTTACTAGTAGTGGTGCGTGAGTTGGCGCCATATTTGTTTTGACTTTTATCACCTTGGAAGCAGTCTGCTCCGCTAGCAGTGCTGACGTGGTAAACTTTGTTGTGCTGCTCCTGTACTTCTATTCGCATCCGTAACACCTCATGGCTAGCCACACTGCTTGGCGGTATTCACTTCTGAGAGATCATCTAAGGTCTCTAAATACCACTCTCTATGGACTGTGTGTATTATTTGTTTTTTATAATTTTTCCACATATTATTCTTATCCTACAGCATGATGGCTGCATGTCAAGCAATCGAGATTTGTGGCCTTGCGCGGCACCTCTCACGGGAGGCGAGCCTGCAAAGCTCTGCATTGGCACGTTTATCTTTTCTGCAGGCCAGTGCAGGGCATTGATTGGGGGAGAAAATGATGTGACGCCACCGTACGCCACAGCGGTATGGGCAGAACACTGGCTCCCACAACAGAGCGGCGCCAGATATTTTTTACATCATGCACGGCAGCAAGACGCATTTCCAGGTGAAAACGATGAAATTCGATTTGACTGGTTGTGTGACTGATGTCAAAAGACTGGGTCGTTTTTGCTAACTCTCTGTTGCATAGACAATGGAGGGAGTGTATGCGTTGACGTAAGACGATTCCATGGGTGCTGAAATAGCATGAAGTCACTCTGATTTGCTGAAGGTGTTTCTGCCACGATCCTGATGCAGAGGCACGACCGAGGAGGAAGACGGACATCGAGCGCCGAGACAGAAGACGGGCGTGGAGCGCCGAGGACGGCAGATACAGATACGGGCGCAGCTCGCCGAGCCTGGCGGAACGGGATGGGGGCGGCGAGAGAGGGTAGCGACGGTCACTATAAGGACACATAAATAGCAAGTGTTCGTTGCATGGCCATTTCTATCAGATGGCTGTGTCTTTTGGTAAGAATATTTGCTGCTTAGGGACAGACGAGCGTTAGTTCACTGATTGTGGAGAGCTTATATCCACCAGATTTGAGATTCCGTTATTCAAAATTTCTATCCATAGGAAGTAAGGTGATTCATTTCAGTTCCTGTCACATCTGTTGCCAGCAATAGTTTTTTATGCTTGTTGCGTGCAGAATTCATTCTCACCCGTTGTACTTTTGACTGCTTGTTTGTGTTGTCCGTCTTGATCTTTGGGGGTAATTAAGACTTCCGTTGCCCGACAGCTAATGTCTGATTTCAGTAGTATCAAACCTTTGATTCATTATTTTGTATGGGTTTATTATTTTTTTCATTAGTTATCGCTACTGGGAGGGGCCATCTCTAGTTAGCGTAATTCTTGCGTGTAGTTCTCAATAGGTTTCTGAAGGGTGTTTTCCTGTGGCAAAGATAAATTATGGTACAGGAAGTCGTAATAGGTGCTCACAGCTTACCATTACAACACCGCACTCTGTAAAACGAGAAGCCGTTGGCAAGATTGTGCCTTGTTGTGTATGTAAAAGAAAAGATAACGTTTTTGAACCGGCTTGTCCACTTACATTTTCTCTTCCCACCAGAGGTTTTTGTAGCTGGTAGTGGGCAACAGCTTCCAATCTTGGCGTCGAGAACCACTAACAGCATTTTCACGGGTTTGTGCCAGAGTCACTGTAATTATATTTTCTAGTCCTCATAACTAGTAAATTTTTCTAGTTGGTTCTCGTTGATTCTGCTATCAATGTCAGTTTTCCACACTTTATTTCTCTCCAAAATTGTGTTGTCTGGTGTATTTTTTTCCAGCATTCGATTTTTCTGAAGTTGGAAGTCTCACAGTAACTTGGCATGTTTGTTTTCGACAGCTGTTTATGGCTTGGGGTCCCACAAGTTCTTAGCAAATTGCAGTTTGTAATTTTGGCATAAAATTCAGTAGATCATTTGTGCCACAGCATTGCGCCTCTGTAACCAATCTGTGCGATCCTTTTTGCAACAGCTCAATATGTGGTCGATCGTTTCCTCAGATTCTTTGCAGTCTTCGGGTCTTCTGCTGATCTCTTGATTCTTGCTTTGACAGTGTTAGCTTCATCGTTTGCTGCATTTCGTCTGTCAGCAATGGCCATTTCTATAACTCATCTGCCCGCATCTCGTGGTCGTGCGGTAGCGTTCTCGCTTCCCACGCCCGGGTTCGATTCCCGGCGGGGTCAGGGATTTTCTCTGCCTCGTGATGGCTGGGTGTTGTGTGCTGTCCTTAGGTTAGTTAGGTTTAAGTAGTTCTAAGTTCTAGGGGACTGATGACCATAGATGTTAAGTCCCATAGTGCTCAGAGCCATTTGAACCATTTTTTATACCTCATCTGCCGGGCGGGGTAGCCGCGCGGTCTATGCCGTCTTGTCACGGTCCGCGCGGCTCCCCCCGTCGGAGGTTCGAGTCCTCGCCGGGCATGGGTGTGTGTGTTGTCCATAGCGTAAGTTAGTTTAAGTTAGTTTAAGTTAGATTAAGTATTGTGTAAGCTTAGGAACCTAAGCAGTTTGGTCCCAGAAGATCTTACCACAAATTTAGAAACAATCCTTATCTATAACGGGCAGTCAAATAAAATCGGAACACTTGCCACAACACGACCATGGAACGACAGCATTCTAAAGTATTCACCACATGCTTTAAGACATTTATCCCAGTGGGAAAAGAGAGGATTATTCCTGTTTCGTAGAACGCTGTCAGCCACTGAAGGATCCGCAACTGCAGGTACTCTTCCACTACCTCGTCAGACTGAAACTGACGTCCACGTATGTCTTTCTTCAGGTCATCAAAGATGTGAAAATCACACGTTAGACGATCCGGGCCGTACGGAGGACGTTACAGTGTTTCCCAACCAAATCGCCGAAGCGCAGCCTTCGACCAATTGGCAGTCCGGGAGCTGCTATCGTGCAACAGGATGCTTCCTCTGCTCGTCGAGTTCCTCGAGCGTGGAACCACAATCGATGCGCAGCATTATAGAGACACTTTGCAGAAACTGCGACGCGTCATAAAGTACAAACGCCCAGGAACGCGATCCGACGCCCCCGCACTAGCAATCGGACAACGGCTACACTTGGTTGAGAAATACTGAAACATCCTCCGTACAACCCAGATCATTCACCATGTGATTTTCACATCTTCCGCGACTTGAAGAAAGATATGCGTGGTCAGTTTCAGTCGGACGAGGCAGGGCAAGAGTGGGTGCGCTTGTGGATCCGTCAGCGGCCCTACACGTTCTACGGAACAGGAATTGGTCGTCTCGTTTCCAAGTGGAATAAGTGTCTTAATGCGTGTGGTGATTACTTTAGAATGGAATCATTCCATGGTTACGTTTTGGTGAGTGTTCAGTTTTGATCTGATGGCTCCTCATATTTTGCTTTCGATTTTCTCTAAAAACTACCCATGCAATTCATTATTGTATGTGCTGTCAGTCCGGCACTGGAGAGCACCATGTTCTTATTTTGCTGTACAGGCTTTCTGTTGTTGAATTAGATCGGTGCCGATTTTTAGCTATCTTTCACATCGGCTGCCAGCGCACGCTTCTCTTCTTTGACAGCCTGCCTCACTTGCAAGATTCCTCCACTGCATGTTTTTCAGGGTTCAAATGGTTCAAATGGCTCTGAGCACTATGGGACTTAACTGCTGTGGTCATCAGTCCCCTAGAACTCAGAACTACTTAAACCTAACTAACCTAAGGACATCACACACATCCGTTTTTCAGGGGAAGTACAGCTTGTCGACGTCACTGCGAGCGTGAAGTGCACAGTGAATTGTCGTGATATTTCTTGTTTTCCTGTTCAGATTATCTAGCTTCTTCCTATAAGCTGGTTGCAGGCTATGTTCCAAAACTGAACAGCTTAGAAAATGAAGTGACGACACTTACTCTAGGACCTGCCCATCATTTTGCAGGACAGTTCCCGGGCGCATATGGCGCAAATTGTGACTGATCTGTCCTATCGATGAGGCAGGGAAGTGCTGTATGACCCACCACGCTCTCCGAACTTGAGCTTCTGTGACTTCAACTTGATCTCTAAACTTAAGGAAGCACTTTAAAGCATTCGATTCAGAACTATTACAGAGATTTCTCCGGCAACAGGCCGCTCCATTCGATCTGTCAACAAAACTGGCGCAGCTAAGTGTATCCTACGGTTTCCATACCGCTGGGAACGGGTTATACACAGTGATGTAACTACTTTGAAGGACTGTAAAACTTTGAAACTTGTATCTATTTTGCAGAAGTTGTAAATAAATAGTTTCCACTATTAAAGTTCCAACCCACGCATCTACTTCTCAAAAGATAGTCGGCTATCTTTGTTAATGATTGATGCCAACGCTAACTTGTATCCGTCGCCACCAAGTTAAAAGTAGTTGCTGTTGAGGTGCATGTGCCTAACAGGAATACTACATATTGCCTATGTTTACCAACACATGATGCCCTAGACTATAGGCTGTCTGGTCTAACACAGCTCTCCCACCTGTTGCTCGTCTGTGTGGTCTTCGGTGCACGTTAATTTCTATATGGCTCTGCAACCAGCTGCCTCAGGAGTCAAACTGCACTGTGTCTCTTGTTATCAGAAGACGTGCGCCGTTTTCAACTCCGAACAGAGTGCACACTTCATCACTGCTACGGTATAGTGCACCTCTATTGTTTCCTAACCGTGCCACAAACTCCTTATTAGAAAGTGGCTTAAGACATGTACTCCAGTAACTACCACACTATACGGATACTTATGCCAGAGACAGTGGAGCTCGAAAGAAAGTCACTAAAATTGATACTCATCAAGGGATACTATTTGGTATACAGCCTACTTGTGTATAAAACATTTTTGGACTTCTTGCCGCGTCAGTTCAGGGTAAAACCTCGTGCTTTGGACGATTACCTCCATCGTCTTCGTCAGGAGCAACTGACTGTCAAAACTGCTGCTGTGGCTGTCACATACATAAAGTCCAAATCCTTCCCTGTTGTCAGGTATCCGAGTGTCGTTGCTTAAAGCTAAAAGAAAATTACTAAAATAAGAATAATAATGCCAATTTCTCTCCTTATTGATTTGATAGCATAACAAAGTAATTATTAAAGATATCTCAGTTAGTTAACTGTTGTGTTCTATAATCGTAATCAGAGGCACAGTACATTCTTGTAATCTAAACAGGAGCAAGAGTAAAGTAAATTTAAATAACATATTACTGTCAAAACAAAATTTTAACTAAAACTACGAGTCTTTGCCCATTTCATTTTATGGTAATCGTCAAGTGCATTTGTGTTGGCTCGGTTCACACTCCAGCGTTGCAAATGTGTTAAATGTCAAGGGTTATTTACTATTTGAGTAGGCAGAATGAAATTTTTACTCTGAGCGAAGTGGCAGATTAAGAGTGTGTGCCGGACCGAGACTCGAACTCGGGACCTTTGCCTTTCGAGGGCAAGTGCTCTATTAACCGAGCTACCCAAACGCGACTGACGGCCCGTCCTCACAGATGTACTTCCACCGGACGTTTGGAACGTAGGAGACGAGGTAACAGTCTGGCTTTAGCGGCCTCCCGGAGTGGAAGTGCCGTACTTCCGCCTGTGGAGCATGTGAGCTCGTGTTTGTTTACATTGCGACTTAGCCTGCGTGTGGGCTCCCTCACTGAAATCATGGCAAATAAGTTCAGGAAATTGACATTACGTTTCAACTTTTACCCGGAATTTGTACAACCGAAAGCTTTAGACGTGGAACGATTCATCCGCGAGGAGGTGAGTATCCACCTCTCGATTCTCAGCAACACTGTTTACGTTAAAATGATCAATGACGATGAGTGCAACCGCTTTTTGGTTCAAATGGTTCAAATGGCTCTAAGCACTATGGGACTTAACATCTGAGGTCATCAGTCCCTTAGACTTAGAACTACTTAAACCTAACTATTCTAAGGACATCACACACATCCATGCCCGAGGTAGGATTCGAACCTGCGACCGTAGCAGACCGCGTTTTGAACGCGACCAAACAGGGACTCCTTTCCATCACGCTGACGGTAACGTCGGCGTGGTCGAAGTCGAACATGCGAGATTAAGCGTTAGAACTATTCGCGTGTTCGAATTGCCATTCGAGGCACCTGCTGAGGATGTCATAGCGGCTTTGCGGCCATCGGCGCTGTTCGTGATCATAAGGCAAAACGCTGGGCCCACTTCCGCGCATATCCTGTTCTTAAGGGGGTGCGTCAGATCACAGTTGATCTATGCAGCCATGTTCGCTCTTATCTGACCATCACCGGATGTCGGGCCGTAATCATGTACGACGGACAGCCGCGTACTTGTTCTGGGTGCGGATTAGAGGGACGCATCAGATCTGAATGTCTGCAGCGACGTATGACGCAGCTACCAACTGGAGGAGTGGTTCTTCCCTCGTCGTCTGCGTACTTACGATAACATATGCGACGACGCTTAAGTCGCCGCCGGCCGCCGGGCGGCTGTCGGGATCACGTGAACAGATGATGGATAGTGTTCCGTTTCTTCCTGAACCGGTTGCGAACGAGTTGACCGACGATGTGACTTCAGCCATGTCCTCAGTTCCGGTGACTGCTCCGGCTGCGCCTGTGACCGGCGCCGATGTCGAACGCAACTCCTTGGTCGGCTCTCTGGTTGTTCCGACGCCGGCCTTTCTGCCTGACACGGAAGGATGATTGCATGAACAACGATCCCCTAAACGACTAAAAAGGAGGTACCGTACAACGTCGGAATGAGACTCTTCGCCCTGTCCAAATGATACACACCAAGAGGAAGAAATCAACGTTTCAGCACCTGAGACAGTCGACGATGGCGTCGTCGGTGAGTCTGTGGAACAGTGGCTCTCGGTGGCTCTCGCATCGACGGAAGGGAATGTTCCTTCTCCTGAAGCCCCTACCGAAGAAGGAACGATACCAGCCGATCTGGCAGTGTCGGCAGCATTTGAACATATGGATACCAAGGCGACGGAGTCACTGAGGGCGTGGAGCGAGGAGTTTGAAGAAACAGCAGATTCCGTACAGGAGTCTCCACCGTTAGGTGAGGCGATCTGCTGATGTCAACTTCTGCGACCTGCGACCTGCGCACAGCTCCACGCATACCGTATCGCGACACAATGTCAACGGTGTCCGCGCGCCGGTCAAGAACAGTCTTCTGAAAGAAATGGTAGGGGTTTTGGAACGAATGGCTCTGAGCACTATGGGACAACATCTGATGTCATCAGTCCCCTATACTTAGGACTAATTAAACCTATCTAACCTAAGGGCATCACACATCCATGCCCGAGGCAGGATTCGAACCTGCGACCGTAGCAGCAGCGCGGTTCCGGACTGAAGCGCCTAGAACCGCTCGGCCACAGCGTCCGGCAGCTTTGGAACTAGACATTATACTGTTACAGGAAGTGTATTTAGCAGCGCTGACCTGGATAGCAGGATACGACTTCTATGCATCTCATGGAGGTCTCCTTGGTCTGGAGTGGCGGTGTATGTACGTGAAGGCATCCTGATTGACGACTTCATGTATCTCCCAACTTGCCAGGGGTATGGCTTTTACGATTCACTCCACGCATCTCAATGCCTATGCGCTTTCTGGTACTGCACATCGACGTGAAAGAGCACGATTTTATGCCAAGGAAATTGTCCCACTATTCTTAGGTCGACATGAACATCTTCTATTTGGAGGGTTTAACTGCGTACTCGGCCGGAAAAAATTCAAATGGCTCTGAGCACTATGGCACTTAATATCGGAGGTCATCAGTCCCCTAGAACTTAGAACTACTTAAACCTAACTAACCTAAGGACATCACACACATCCATGCCCGAGGCAGGATTCGAACCTGCGACCGTAGCAGTCGCGCGGTTCCGGACTGAAGCGCCTAGAACCGCTCGGCCACCGCGGCTGGCTTCGGCCGGAAAGGTCAATACCCGAATTTTACACCGTGCCAGGAGCTGTGTCTTGTTCTTTGTGATCTAGCCCTCCAGGGTACCTGGGAGGAACAGCACGCAGAAGACCAGGCATCACATTTCACACAAGCCATTCGGCTAGTCAGTTAGACCGCATTTATGTCTCCCGTAGGCTGGTTGATGCAGTGCTCGATGTAGAGCGCGGCTTTTCGTGTTCTCTGACCATTGCGCTTAGATGTTCCGGAGGTTTGGAGGAGTCGAGCACGATGGAAACTCAACACTCAGCATCTGCAGGATCCTGACTGTCGCCAACGTCTCTCACTGAGGCGTGGTCGATATGCGAACGGCGACTCCTATCCTACGCATTCACCTTGGACTGGTGGCTGAAATATTCCAAACCGAAGCTCCGGCGCACACTCATCTCTTACAACAGGGAGGTGGCCGCTTGGCACAGGTACACTACAGACTTCTACTTCAGCGCCCTCTGCGACCTTCATGGCCAGCCACCTTCTCCGGAAGTAAGAACTGAACGTAGCTTGATTAAGGCGTAGCTACTGGCGATTACTCGCCAGAAGTTACAGGGGCAGTGGTGCGTGACCTCAGACCTGATGTGAAGTGGCGGGAGAAACTCTCCATGCATCATTCTGTACACGATCGCAGATACCGCAGACAAAACTTAGTCATTGAACTCGTATATCATCATGAGCAGCGGGTGAGTCAGAGAGTTTACACCACGTAGAAGTGATTGGCACAGAGTACAGCATAGCGTAATGTAAATAATGCTTTTGACATTTCACACTCTTAGTCTTAAACAGCATGAAAAACACCTTAAATTCTGTAGTTATGAATCGTAGCTTCCGATCTAATAATACCATGTTCTTTAACCAAGGAAGACATAAAAATTGCTTGTAGATGCAAATCAGGACACTTTATAAAGAATCTAAAATATGTTTACTGATATTTTTGTTCACTGCTAGGCTTATGGTTCGACATATAAATTTTATATATATCTTTATTCTATAATTCGAACTCATCCACATTAAACAGTCTCTACCAACTGTCACAATCACTTTGCTGTTTCCTTTGTTGTCTTCTTGCATATGGAAGTCATGGTTTGGTTTTAGATATCACACATCTCCAGCGTCTTAAAAATTCCAACAAAATCTTCCGTTATATACAGGTCCGTAAGGTCATAGTCGTCTACAGGAAGATGGTGCAGTATGCTAGATAGCTCATCCATTAATACTGCCGTCTGAACATCAGCCAGTTGCACTTTATATAGTACAACCACAGTATTTTTATATGGTTTCCGATGTTTGACTGCCAGTTTTTTCCTAATAAGCCTCTTGCTGGCACATTGTTGTTTCTGAGTACAAGAAATGGTAATTTCGTTTGACGTTGTGTGTCGCAGAGATTAGTTTGGAGATTTTATCATGTAGATAATAATTAAATGCACCGCACCTTTTTGTCTTTAACGTTACAGACCATTCCTTCTCGGGTTGTTTTTGGCATTCTATTTGATCACAGTTTTTAACCACAATAATGTAATAAAATGGTTCTATAATTGGTTTAAGCACATTTAAATTCTTCTTGCTAATTGGCTTGTCATTTTTACGTAATTTGTTACCAATGCCAGTAACAAGATTGTCCATGTTCGCCAATAAACATAAACCACAGCGTTCATCAATTGCTCTTGTCTTCTTCCCTAACAGCTAAGGCATGTTTCGCACCTGGAGAGAACCATGTTGACACTTTCCTCTACCGTAGATCACTTATCAGTTGTTGCTGTCAAAGGTTGTCATATACTCTACAGATCCGGTTACACTTATGATCACATAATCATGACGTCTTTTCTGATTGTCTCCTAAATTTATGCTGCTGGTTGTTGCCCTTTGGGGTCACACCTAGTTCCGCATCGCATAATGTAGTGGGGCGGGGTCTGTGTATTAAATGCCGACAATCAGTATTTACAATATGCGAAGCTGTACTTTACCCTTGTCGCTTCCGTGTCATGTAAACTATCAGATTCTGTATAAAGTAGTTCCTATGTTGTTTTTAACAGTGTTTTGCAACTTGCCTACTGGGGGAATGAGAATACACGGAAGGTGATTAGCATACATGTAAACGTTCCACCATCAACACGTAGAAAATGTTATAAATTGTTCCGTCTGCCTATAGTTTTAAATATTTACGTATGCACTATATGGAAATTGTTAACACAGACTCCTACAAAGACAACATAAGTATTATACGGGGGGTCCCTTGGGCATGGGTGTGTGTGTTTGTCCTTAGGATAATTTAGGTTAAGTAGTGTGTAAGCTTAGGGACTGATGACCTTAGCAGTTAAGTCCCATAAGATTTCACACACATTTGTTATACGAGGAGACTACAAAATGTAGTATACACGTCATTATGACAGTTCAAGTGACTTTTATTCAATGATGCAAAGTGACATAGATATATGACATTGTTTTTCAACGTAGCCACCAACTCTTTGCAAAGAATGGTCAGAATCTTCAACGATAGAAATCTGCTTCTTGGTCATGGAGCTACTCGAGAACCGCTTCGTAAATGTCCTCATCATTCGAAAATCTGTGACTGTTGCAAACCAGGTCCTTGATTACCTGATTTTTGTTTGTGGTCGAAATCGACTGCCTTTCTTCCCGATAAGTATCAGCTACGTCTGTGTAGTCTGGGTCATATTTTCAGCACCATTTCACTGCGACTGAACGCGACATTGCATTTAGTCCATATACTACCAGAATGTAATGGTGAATCTGTGTGAAATTTAGACGTTTTCCCACAAGAATCGTACTGTCCTCCACACACTATGTGATCTAAAGTATCCGGATACCTGGCTGAAAATGACTTATAAGTTCGTGGCAACCTCCATCGGTATTGTAGGAGTTTAATGTGGTGTTGGCCGAGCCTTAGTCTCGATGACAACTTCCCCTCTCGCAGGCATACGTTCAGTCAGATGCTGGAAGGATTCTTGGGGAATGGCAGGCCATTTTTCACGGAGTGCTGCACTGAGGAGAGGTATCGATGTTGGTCGGTGAGGCCTGGCACGAAGTCGACGTTAAAAAGCATCCCAAAGGTGTTCTTTAGGATTCAGGTCAGGATTCTGTGAGGCCAGTCCATTATAGGGATGTTATTGTCGTGTAACCACTCCGCCACAGGCCGTGCAATATGAACAGGTGCTAAAGATACAATCACCATCCCCGAAATGTTCTTCAACAGTGGGAAGCAAGAAGGTGCTTAAAACATCAATGTAGGCCCGTGTAGTAACAGTACCACGCGAAACAACGAGGGGTGCAAGTCCCCTGCATGAAAAACACGACCACACCACAACACCACAGCCTCCGAATTTTACTGTTGGCACTACACACTCTGGCAAATGACGTTCACCGGGCATTCGCCATACACACACCCTGTCATCGAATTGCCATATTGTGTACCGTGATTCGTCACTCCACACAACGTTTTTCCACTCTTCAATCGTCCAATGTTTACGCTCCTTTCACCAAATGAGGCGTGGTTTGACATTTACTGACGTGATGTGTGGCTTATGAGCAACCGCTCGACTATGAAATCAAAGTTTTCTCACCTCCCGCCTAACTGTCATAGTACTTGCAGTGGATCCTGATGCAGTTTGGAATTCCTGTGTGATGGTCTGGATAGATGTCTGCCTACTACACATTACGACTCTCTTCAACTGTCGGCGGTCTCTATCAGTCAACAGACGAGGTCGACCTATACGCTTTTGTGCTGTACGTGTCCCTTCACGTTTCCACTTCACTATCACATCGGAAACAGTGGACCTAGGGATGTTCAGGAGTGTGGAAATCTCGCACACAGACATGTGACACAAGTGACACGCAATCACCTGACCACGTTCGAAGTCCGTGAGTTTCGCGGAGCGCCCCATTCTGTTCTCTCACGATGTCTAATGACTACTGAGGTGGCTGCTATGGAGTACCTGTCAGTAAGTGGCAGCACAATGCACCTAATATGAAAAACGTATGTTTTTGGGGGGTCCGGATACTTTGGATCACATAGTGTACTTCGACATTGGAGTGCATTTCCAGCTTTTATCCCATTTCACTCCCATTCTGTGACGCTTCTGTTATCTGTACTGCAGCAAAGCTGTGTCTACATGAAGCCAAGAACATGTAGTCTCGTCTAACAATGCGCCACTTTTGCTTCATATAGTTCCTAGCATAGGAGAATATACGTAACTGACTTCTTTTATGACCCCTCATATATAAATGTTGCATTACAGCCGTACAAACATATTTTTTTTCAATACAGGACAGACTTGAGGCACTACTTATTACATAAATTATTCCTCTACATGCAGTTAATGTATTAAGTGCATACAAAAGCAAGCTGCAAACGGAAGAGGTTGAAGCAAAAAAATGCAGAATGGAGTATTTGGCGAAAACAGTTGCCATGAAGGAAGAATGTAAACCGCTATTGTAAATAGAAGAAGTAATTTCAGGTGTGCAAACAGGGCCAACATATTACTTTAACATACTACTTAAAACGAAATATACGGGGAAAAACTGGATATGACGGTGGAGTGGAACATATCGGCATTTACTGCAAATACCAATGGAAAGTGGCTGTGCATTCGAATATTCACAGAGAACAATAGATATAAGGATGTGTACAGCATTTAATGATATACGAAATACCTGTTAATAAATCGCCATTCCAGTTTCGTCTACTTAAAAAGAATAGTTGCATTGGATTTAAATGTGGTGGTCTTGACATTGTGCATCTAGCAACAGAGAAGCCACTTCCAGAGTTTAAAACCGACAGAATAACTACAGTTTTGCTAACTAAAGTGGTAAACGAAAGTTCTATTCGGAAATACCGCTGGAGTATAAGGGAAAGTTCCCATCTTACACCCAAGAGAATAGGGAATTTCGCCGCGCGGGATTAGCTGAGCGGTTTGGGCGCTGCAGTCATGGGCTGTGCGGCTGGTCCCGGCGGAGGTTCGAGTCCTCCCTTGGGCATGGGTGTGTGTGTTTGTCCTTAGGATAATTTAGGTTAAGTAGTGTGTAAGCTTAGGGACTGATGACCTTAGCAGTTAAGTCCCTTAACATTTCACACACATTTGAACTATAAGGAATTTCGTAATAGTATTACTATGCTAAAGGCCAAATTAAAATTCCCAAATGCTCTTGCCTAGAAGAACTGCAAGAAGCAACGGAACTAATTTTTAAAGGGATATGACACATTGATTACAGAAAAAAATACCTATGTTTGGGAATTTGAGAACGTATCTACTTTATATTTAAGGTATTAATAGTTGGAAAATGAATTAGCTGTTTCGGATGTAGATTTAAATTATAAGTTAAATATTATACGTAAACTCCATCCGGAAGTCCTGGCAGACACTTTGGTAGCAACTGACCACCGTGTCATCCTCCGACAATTGGGTCATTGGTTAGGGTATGGAGGGGTGTGGGATAAGCATAACGCTCTCTCGGCCGTTGTCAATTTTCTTAAGCTGGAGACGCTACTACTTAAGTAGCTCCTCAAATGACATCATGAGGTTGAGTGTACAACGTTCCATTCCTTTCACCAAGGACAAATCCCTGGTAATTCTGGGAACTGAACCCGGGTCTTCCACAATTTAAAAATAGAGCTGAATATAATTAAAACTACACGACACAAAAGTAAAGA
Organism: Schistocerca cancellata; assembly: GCF_023864275.1. Classification (NCBI taxonomy): domain Eukaryota; kingdom Metazoa; phylum Arthropoda; class Insecta; order Orthoptera; family Acrididae; genus Schistocerca; species Schistocerca cancellata. Next base: position 721,029,754 of record NC_064629.1, read on the forward strand.
AACAGTTGTTCACTGTGTGTAATGCACATTCAAAAATTTATAACCATTTTGTACAAGAATATTTACTTTCCTGTTTGTTACCCAACAAAAAATCCTGAAAATGTCTCCTATTTATGATAATCTAAATGTGACTTTTGGATGGTGATGTTGAAAAGTAGTTGAAAATGGGTACCTCCTTCCTTACCTATAAGAAATGTAGCCGAAACTAGGTGACTGTATACGAGGGTTGTCCAGAAAATAAGTTCCGATCGGTTGCGAAATGGAAACCACAGTGAAAACCGGAAACGTTTTATTTGCAACAGTTAGGTACACCTTCCACCTACTTCTCTACATAGTCGCCGCTCCAACTTCGAGTGTTGTCGTAGTGTTGCATCAACTTTCCAACATCCTCGTCATAGAAAGCAGCTGCCTGTGCTTTCGGCCAGTGATCTGCACTGGTCTGCAGCTCGTTCTCTGTGGAAAAATTTTGTCTTCATAGCCAGCGGTTCTTGTGAACAGAGATGAGACTCAGGGGGAGCCAACTACGGATTGTACAGTGGGTGATCAAACACTTCTCATCGGAAACGCTGCAGGAGCGTCTTCACTGCCCCTACAGTGTGCGGCCGAGAATTTGCATGAAGAAGGAACTGCTGGACAGTTGCGTTATGTGGGCTGCATGACACAGGCGAAATTTCTAACCAGGCCCTCCTACTTGGCAGGAGACGCTATTCCCTACTCATCTTTACGTCCTCACTGTTCACTCAAAACTGAAAAGAGCGACGCGACACAATCGTCGGGTATACTGCCCAATACATTTGCGCAAAGCTTTACTGGATTTTGCCATTTCGCGACCGATCGGAACTTGCTTTCTGGACAACCCTCGTATATAACAATGTCTGTTTCTGCAAAGTAGCTGTAGGAGGGTAGTTGAAAGCGTCAAATACCTTATTTCTTACCTACCTGAGACGTGTAAATGACATTTTAGCCCTTAATTTGAGGGTCCGTTGGGCATTGCACTAAGCCGGTACAAAGATCGAACCACAAAAAAAAAATGGTTCAAATGGTTCTGAGCACTATGGGACTTAACTTCTAAGGTCATCAGTCCCCTAGAACTTAGAACTACTTAAACCTAAGTAACCTAAGGACATCACACACATCCATGCCCGAGGCAGGATTCGAACCTGCGACCGTAGCGGCCGCGCGGTTCCAGACTGTAGCGCCTTTAATCGCTTGGCCACCACGGCCGGCCGATCGAACCACATTCGAGTTTTTGTGCCAATTGTATCTTAACCTCTTAAGTTGGGTTACATACCGATTGGCTGTTACATTTTTATGGCCGTAAAATACAGGGCTGTGACTGAGATTGCAAAATCGGGGCGCGTAACGTCACGGGTACAGTACTAACAACGGGACGCCACTAAGCTTACAAACGGAAGGCCATACGCCCTATAATACTTTTACTTTCGTCTCGTAATACTCTAATACAAAAAAAGTCGCACCACGAAGGATTTATCCGAATGGAACGAAAATTGGCAGATGTGATGTATATGTACAGACACATAACAGATGATAGTTTCAGAAAAGTTGGATGATTTATTCAAGAGAAATAGCTTCACCTATTGAGCAAGTCAGTAACTCGTTGGTTCACCTCTGGCCCTACAGACACGCGTCTTCGGCGAGCAATCTCATCGACTAGAATAGAATTGTCTTCAGTGATGAGTCCCGCTTCTAACTGAGCCCCGATGAACAGCGAAGGTATGTCTGGAGACGCCCTGGACAGCAATGGGATGCCAACCTGACTGTCGCCTGCCATACGGTCCGACAACCAGGACTGATGGTGCAAAGTGCTCGGTGCATGGTGCTTGATATGAACCATGACTAGTGACAAAGAGTGTCATTCTCATGGATGGTTGTATATGGTCCATCTTATGTATCTCCACTACTCTTCCTCCTGTACCTGCCTTGGTCCCTGTCTCCAGCCAGCCCTTTAGATACGTGCCCAAAATTCCAGTTCACTGCCTATTCTTTGATCAATGCTTGCCACCACTTATTCTGCGACTCATGAAGAGGCCCTTCCATCATTCCATTCTTCTGAATTGCGTGGTAAGTTGAATATAGTCCAAATGCTCCCGCTACAGTGCTTCTGGGAACTCCCCTAAACCTGAGACAAACACTCTGTTGCATTTTGTGCAACATTGTATATACCTTGTCTATATTCTTCCTATACTCTCCGTAGAAACTTTTGTCGTGTACTTTCCAACACTACACCACAGAACACATAACGTTGCTTTTCGTTGTTACCCCGGATGCTACTGCGATGCCCGTGTAAAAACTGGTATTAAAATAGTTGTAATTTTCCTACTTTGGCGAGCTGTCTACACAACAAACAAGATTTGAAGATGTCAACAAATGTACAGTTTTTCGCAATAAGTGCGCGAATCTTTGCGGCTTCTAATCTGCTTATCTGCTTAGCTTTAGCCGTTTGCTGTCACGCAACGTTGCAGCAGTACCAACGTTTTGCCGGGAAACACGACTGCTTTACGACGACGTAAATAACTGGGTCGACAGCCGAGAATCTGAAATAGTATCAGCCGACTCACAAGACGAGTAACATCAGTAGGTCGGTGGCAACGCCTCATAGGCTAGTAAGAGGAATTGGCACTTGGATGATTTGAATCAGGAAATGGTATTACCAAATATGTGCAAGTATTTATTCGCATGCTGTAACTGTTCTAGGAAGTATAAACTTCGGTTAAAGACTGTTCTTACGAAAGCGAATACTGAAGTTTAGTATATTGCTTGTTAAGCAGTCTTAACTGGCGCGAAATAAGAGCAATAACATTGCCTATTGTCCTATATCCCCACCTAAATATCAGAAGAGTTGTTACTGTGGACTGTTATTTTAAGCCTTGAACTTCGTTAAATGAGAAGTACCGTCTCTTCCTCCATCAACGCCAATGTTGAGTACTAATTTTTGTACCTTCCTACCTACCTACATCGATTCTCTCCTACCTACCAAATAAAGAAGGAAAGAGGGGTTTTTAATGTCTCGTTGCAAGCGAAGTAATTAGGGGCTAAGTAGTGGAATGGTTCAAATGGCTCTAGGCACTATGCGACTTAACATATGAGGTCATCAGTTCCCTAGACTTAGAAATACTTAAACCTAACTAACCTAAGGACGTCACACACATCCATGCCCGACGCAGGATTCGACCTTAGCAGCAGCGCGGTTCCGAGTTGTGGAATCAAGGCTAAATCTATTATTTCGTTCAATAGCAACTTTTCAATGTAGTTGCTGTTATTAGGCAGTTTATAAATCACCGAGCTGAAAATGCAATATTGGATTAACCCTTTCGGTAACGAATTATTTTTTTCTTGAAAAAAAAAATCATGACTTTGCTGTCCAGTTCATCGAATTAAATTATGAATTTTCAGATGTATAAAATATTCCGAGGTGTCCTCCAAGGTGGGATACAACGCGTCCCCAAATGAGGACATTGTGTTCAAGTGAGTGCAGTATAAGTCGAAAAGTCAAAGTATTTTATTTTGTTGTTATTTCACCAAAATACATAAATTACGCAAAGCTTACTTAATGATTACATATATAAACTATTCTTTTACACTTGTGAAGAATGATAATGAACGAAACATTTTTTTTCTATCCAGATATAAGTGAATGTTACATTTTACACAATAAAATTTGTTTTTGCCTTTGCAACCCGGTTTCTCGCACCTGTCAAATGAATTTTTGTCGCTGACCACTAGGAGATGCCAAATGTTGTCCAAACGAATATCAGCTTTTGGACGAACGTCTGTATTTCCTCGTTTTGAAGTACTTAGAGATGGCATTGGCCTCTCACTAGAGTGGCGCCCCCTTTTCCTGGCAGCTGGCTTATCTATTTTTGTCAGTACTTTCGCCACACTCGCCCTAAAGTGAAGCAAATCAAGGGCCTTATTTTTGGGATAGCTAATTCTCATGGTAAGGGAATCTCCAGAACCTATAATAAAAAATATTATTACAAAAAGAAAAACTCATAAAAAACGTACATCTTAGTAGCCCAGATGAAAATGCTGCTAAATTCATTTGATGTCTCTTTTGAGGTGGACACACGGCCGTATAGATTTTTTCAGCGCCTACATGATGGAATATGTTTCAGGATGCAAAACCGGCTATAAACATTTCGTTCCGAAAGACACCTTTAGTTTTCACCTTTCTACGCACAAATAATTTTTTTTACCTAGACTCAGAAGATATTAACCTGCTGATCGAAGGTACAAAGATTGCTGGGAAGCGTCCATGTGACTGTGCACATTCAGTTTTGTTTTGTGATACCACAGATTGACAGGAGATGTAGACATCGTTCTCAAATATACTCTCTGCTTGTGACAATATGAGGACAACAGTCACAAATGGTGAAAATTAACGAATTTTAATACGCTAAGCATTTATTTAGTATGTCGTTATATTAGGACGCCATGACCGAAAGGGTTAAACTGTCAGTTAAGAGCAGTTGAAGTGCGATGAAGTCAAGACCGTACAGCAAAGGGGATCAACAAATAAAGAAATTCGGTCCAGTTTCAAAGTTGTTCTTTGCCTGAAAAATTTGAGAAGCAACTGTGAATAAGTGACTACTTAAATATCAGGTACAAATAATCTATCATCAAATGTACATTATAAATCCTTAGCCGGCCGGTGTGGCGCTTCAGTCTGGAACTGCGTGACCGCTACGGTCGCAGGTTCAAATCCTACCTCGGGCATGGATGTGTGTGATGTCCTTAGGTTAGGTAGGTTTAATTAGTTCTAAGTTCTAGACGACTGATGACCTCAGAAGTTAAGTCGCATAGTGCTCAGAGCCATTTGAACCATTTTTATAAATTCTTAATAGTTCCGATATTGAGAAGGCTGTTTACACATACAGTGAATTATGCACGTTCACAAAATGATAAATATCAAAACACATAAATTAACCTATCAGCCGTCATCCGACGGGAAAGTAATTAGATGTAAAGCCACCTAAAGTTCAGTCTTACCCACGGACATTGCTTTGTACATTACTAGCTTTTCATTAAAAATATTTTAAATATGCAAATATATATTGTTTTGTTACCAGCTGATAAAATATTTCGGTTGATGGCAAGTCAGTTTTATTAGAGGTTGATAATATTGTTTTTGTCATTGCTAAATAGTTTGTAACACAATCATTGCCACTTAATTTTGAAAAGACTTACCAGATACACTGCAGAACCTGTAGTGGAATCACACCCAGCGAATGCATAACATACGAAGAAACATTTTCAGACACACACACACACACACACACACACACACACACACATATATATATATATATATATATATATATATATATATATATATATATATATATATATTACAGCTTTCTTACTTTCATTCCATAATGTCAAAAGCTACCTGATTTTGAGGTAACTTCTAGAGCCATGCTAAACTTTCACGCACCAAAAGCATATAATACAAATTATTTGGGCGTTTGGAAAATCCTGTTCAAAGAGTAGGTTATAGATATGACTGGAGTAAACATGATACGCCACAAAATCACAAAAGATAGGAAACGAAGAACTACACATGATTTATGACTTCAATTGAATACGATGTGGCATTCCCATGTGCTACAGAGCCCCTGAACTGCATAGCACGGAATCAGACAAACCTGGAAGTGTTCCCGAAGAAATATCCCTGCATGCTGTCCACATGCGAGTCCATATAGCATGCACGGTGCTTCAAGGGCGGACCGTGGGGAACATTTCGCCGACCAACCGTGTCACACGAATGTTTGATGACAGACGTCACACGCGCAGACTAGGAAAGTAATGGTACTCCACAGTCTTCAAAGGAGGCTTGCGCATTGTTCAGCACTTGTGACTGGACGTCGCCCTGCAGAAATGCGGCGTGAAGAGTACCCAGAAACCGACCGCATATAGGTGTTGCTCCTCAGACTGTCCTCAGACATAGCAGTCGAGGTTTTAACTGGTACCAACGGCACCCCAAACCATCAACTTGTTTGTCCGATACACCACAATACAATGGAGGGTGTCAGCTTGCAGTCACCCCGGTAATGACTATAACACATGTTGTCATCACTGTCGGATAGGCTGAACAATCGAAGCCATCGAAATGACATGCTGTCCAGCAGTCTAGCTTTCAGCGGACGGTGTCTTTCCGTCAACGCTGGTACGATGAGTCCAGTGGCAACGTTCCAGCGTCGAGTCAGTCCTGTGAGCGAATTTGTAGCGCGTACTGCTGCTGTGCGGACACGATAACGCTCATCCCTGCTGAGGGTCATATGACATGGTCCAGCATCCGTTCTTTGCCGTATGCGACCCTCTTCTACCCACTTGTTCAACACATGTATCACTGCCGTAGATGAACGCTCTGTACGAACGGAAATGTCACTAAAGGTCTATGACAAACCACTTTCCCGTAGACCGATCATTCTGACCGTTCCAAACTCACTCATATGCTGATATTGCACCCTCTGGTGTCGGCGAGAAATATTGTTTCTTCCTTTCATGTTTTCACTTTATTGGATGGACCGAGCTACGTGGCATAGTGGCAACGCACTGGAGTCACACTTGAGTCGGCAGTGGTCCAAATCCCCGTTGATCCATCCAGATGTAGGTTTCCGGTGGATTCCTTAAGCTGCATCAGGAAAACGCCGGAATGGTTCCTATGACAAGGACACAGCCTATTTCCTTGCTCATCTTCTCCAATCCTTCACAAAGTACTGCGTTCTTAATGACATCATTTAACGTACATTCTAAGTTATTATCCACTTCTCCAAATTAATTACTCTGTCTACCGAAATAACTGTAGGGAACTCTCATGGTGAAGGACGAACGCTATAATTTAAGCAAAACTTCGCATATAGATCCCAATTTATTAATATATTGCACGTCAGCTCAGCAGTAATAATTGGAAAACAATGAGATGATGTGCTTTTCACGGCAAGAGCGCACAGGAACAAATACACGTGAGTGAGTGTAAAGCCTGCTGAGAGATGTAGACTGACAACAGGTTACGGTCTGCTTGGAGTCCATGCGCTATGTAACTCGTAACATCACGTCTCACAACACATGGAGAATATGGTTACTTCAGTCTTCGAAATGTTATGAAATGAACAATTTTTCTATGCTGATCTAAACATTGGACGGAAACGAGTTAAACTCACGGCCTTGCCACTGAGAGTTTATTTTCCGTCCGTGCTCTAAACCATTCCAATCGAACCTTCAAGAAATTGTTTGCTGTGAAACCACCGGTTTTAATTATTGTATTGCCGAAGACACGTTGAGGGCTACAAGAAACATTAATCAAACTGAACGCATTCCGCAAGAAATAAGTTGTTAAAAGAATAGACGTTCTCACCACCTTAACGTCTATAGTGCTCAAAACGAATAAAAAGAGTTTACAAACATGGTTCGTTCATTGTTTAGTACATAACCAAATCCCCAAATGCCGGGCATTTTGCTAGGAAGGGTTCATGTTAAAGGAAAAATTCAGGCTACATGTTCTTTACATATCACGACAAATATATTATGTTAAACTATCACAGTGCGTCGCACCACATATAGTGACCACTCCCATGCTTAATTGTACGGATTTCTGTATACAGTGAGCCAGGTCTTTACTGCGGCATTACAAATATTCCAAAATGAAAGTGAAAAGTAATCATGTGAAAGGGAACGGTTTGTAATGGAACTGGTCAGTGACAAACTTTTTCTCTAATAGACTTCGCGATACATTCAAATATGCTACCGGATTCACTGAAATTCGTTACAGATAATGAATTTTGTCTTTTTAATTGTGAGTAAGCAAACAGGAAAGGGTTATTCTATTTATGTTTGATTATAAAAACTCTTAACGAGAAATTATTTCAAACTGAAAATGAAAACACTAGAAAGGTGTGGTAAATATATTTTGTGAAATTTTTAAAAGTCGCTCGAAATTATTATTGTTGTTATTATTGTTATTGTTATTATTATTATTTGTGTGGTTTATTTTAGATGGTAGTTCGAAAATATTCCTAAAGTAAATAATGAATTGTGCTAATTCACATAATGCGTAGATTGATTTCTTGTAATATCTTTGTGCTGCGAGATTTGCATCTCTGGTCGTCTTCGTCTAACTTCTGGCGCGTATTAACAGAGTTGTGATCGAGAAGCTCTAACCTATCTTACCAGTTCTGTTCCATTCTATGTTGGAAGTTGTTGTCTGCCAAAGTTTGGGAATACGGATACTTAATTGGAAAAGTTTGTAATTCCTTGTTTGAGTGATGGTATTCTAACTGAAGCAATAAATGACGAAAACGAAAAAAATCTCCACCATGTCTCATTGCGAAATTTAATGCGTGACTTGGAAAAAACATGGATCTCTCCTTGTCAAGTAGGAATCTATTAAACAGATGCTGAGTCAATGAAAAGAAACTTCGAGGAGACTGCATAGAAGACACAAGATAAGTAACTTATTACTTTTCCAATAGCGATTTTTCACAACATTATAATAATTCGTCTCGCTTTTGTGTTCTGTCATATGCAGATTACACCAATGCTCGCCATCATTTTAATGACTCAAAAAACAAGGGAATGAGTTCGGAGGCTGTAATTTAATTCCTTGGTTTCAAAGTAACTGTTTTCTTCTACCGCGATTGACAATCCGTATCTTGAACTTTAGACATGTAAATTTCAGCGATTAGCTATCTACTATGTGTTTGCATAAGCACGATACAGTTATGAGTTACGTAATCACGGCGTCCTTTGTTGCTGCAGCCACTTTGTCGATGCCTCGGATAAGCAAACCACGTTAAGGCGACGGCGGCTCAGTCTGTCCATTAGCAGCGACTCGCTTGTTGTACACATCCTCTGCCGGTCTAACGGCGACATCGGCTGCAAATAACGGGCGCAGTCTAAAATTCGGAGAGGTTATCTTAGGACAGGCACTGACTCGAGACACAGCACTAGACTCTGGCAAGCATACCACCATGAGCCGAGACAATGTCTCCCACGCCCAGCAGCGTGGAATGCCAACTCCCCGGGATGCAGAAGTAAAGAATGCACCACAAGGAGGACGCAGATGATGTATACACAAAAAATAAAGAGAGAATATAGACACCCAAAGCTACAGTAATTATCATAGATTGTTTGTTTTGGGGGGTCACACATGCTTGTTATACAAGGCCAATAACAAATGTTGTAGGAACCATCACTATTCTTTGGAATAGTGTTCGAAAAGCAAGAAAAAACGCAATATTACTTTCCAGATGAGCACCTGATACGCGTTTAGTGCATCACTCTGTTGTCCTCTTAGTATAACGTGAACTCATCCCACGCTGAATTAAGTACTTTATTGTTGAAGTATGGCTGAAACTCGCCAACTGAATCTTTTTCTAGAGCGAAGACTCACGGAGCGCTAAGAAGATTGAAGCGTTGGTAGCGCTTAATCTCGCACAGAGAATAACTGGCGGCCGAGGGGATAGTATATGATCTTGGGGGTTAATTTTCTGCAGGTAGAAATGTACTAATAAATCACAGGAGACGCGTTCCTACCAAGGCCGAGCCATTCGTATCAACGCCACAGACCGTGGGCAGCCGGTATACTTGGTGTCAATGGTTAAAGGCGAGTTCTCCAGCGCGCTGAAATGAGGGCCCATCAGCTAAGGGATTCAGTCCTAAAAGTATCGCTGAGTGTTAGCGTTGGGTTGACAACCTAATTTATAAAAATTAATTTTTACGAAATCCGATAACAAACAGCCAGCATGATCTGTTAACAACGAGCTGGTGGACGTCTTAAGTACTTGAGATTAGCTTTAAGGGAATTACTTGATCAGCGGAATGGGCACCTATTGAATAATAACAACACACAAGTGGTGATGGTTCAAATGGCTCTAAGCACTATGGGAATTAACATCTGACGTCATCAGTCCCCTAGGCTTAGAACTACATGAACCTAACTAACCTAAAGACATCACACACATCCATGCCCGAGGCAGGATTCGAACCTGCTACCGTAGCAGCAGCGCGGTTCCGGACTGAAGCGTCTAAAACCGCTCGGTCACAGCGGCCGGCCACAAGAGGTGAGAGATTTAGATGTAGGAGTGGTAGAGGAGAAGAATCATGTGATATTTTATAGCTGCCAAAATTTTATTAAGATCTTCCAGACGAAATCATACAGACTGTGCAGACTCACGAATAAATGGAGATTCTTAACTTATTGTCTCATATGTGCTCATGCGACAACTGGAACGATGAAGAGGATACTTTTATTATTGCGACGATATTATCCAGGGGATAAAACGTGGACCATACATAGAAACTGCTACAATACAGTACAGAAAGTAAGTGAAAGAAATACGCAATGATACTGAGCTGGTGCGTTTTCTGGCGCCAGTTTCCATCGATCGTCATTTTGGTCTTTGAGTCGACTTCGATGCTTATTTGTCTTCTGCTCAGCTTTGGCGGCGCGGATTTAAAGGCAGCGCGTGCGCTCTGCTGGGGAGGTGTGTCGGGATCGGCGGTGAGCGAGAGTCACGTGGGACAGTGTACGTAGGCAGGACGGCAAGAGGACGAGTCGGACAACGAAGGAGCGGCCAGCGGCTACGGCGTGTTGAGTCGTGAGGGCAGATCCACCGCCCATGGTGATTCGGTTTTCCTAGAGGTCGGAAGGATAAGCTCCTTAGAGTCTGTTATAAGCTACGCCGGCCAATTGAATTGGAGTCGCCGAGTTGCTTCGGTGGTTGGCGTGCGGCTTAAATGAATATGCCAGTGTACTAAAAATCCTTTGGAATTGTTTTAGTTGTTTATCACCTACCTCGGTGTCGTGACTAACTATCTGGATGGCAGTTGAGGAAGTGTGGCTACGCCCAACCAACCGGCATGAAGTGTGGTTAAAGACGTAGCTAGAAGTGCAACGAGTAGTGAGTAAGTCCGGATCTGGCGTTTCAAGACACGGTGAGATACATCCTCTATTCTACCTTGTAGTTCATTTGGTAGTTTGGCTTGTAAATGTGCGCCGAGATAATTCTTGTCATCTTAACTTTAGGGCATGATTTTTAGCGAACTTATTAATCGAAGTTTAAGGGCTGGCACTAGCCAAGTAACTCACGGAGGCTAATTTGTTTCTATTCAGTTGTATTGATCACCTGTTCTCGAGATAAAATTGTGTAGTTTATGTCTCAGAATATTGTCTGCCGTTGATGTGTGTTGTGTTAAAGATAATTGGCAGCGGTCGATGCGAGCGGGGCAGAGAGATATTTAAGGCCCTGTCCTCTCCTTTACATCTTGGGTTATGTTGTCACTGTTGCGTGATTCGATCTTCCCGGTGGAGAATTATAGCATCCGAAGTTCAACTGCAGTGCAAAGTTGAGTATATTTCTCTTTCATTTCCTGTCTCGTGGATCTCTCGTATTGATTTGAACCCTTGGTCTGCTCGCGTCTATCGCTAATTCACACGCAGTATCGAAGCGACCTCATTTTAGAGGTATTGTCATATGGTCATGTTCTAGTTGTAATCATTCTAAGAACATTGTTGATTAATCAACTAAGTAAATTTGACGATTGGCTTGGTCAAAATTAAAGCACCTCCTTAATTGTTTTAGTCATTTGTATGTAGTTTTATTTGGGAAAGTTGGCTAGCCAAACCTTAAAAGATCTGTGTTCTTACCACTAATCTGTTCCTGAGCTGATTGGAAGTAACGAGAGTCCTGATGGGTATTGTATGGACATTTGTACTATTTAAGTAAAGCTTTACCTGAGTATATTTACCTAGTTATATTCAAATTTCAAGTTTTTTGGGTCTTGTTCCGATTAAAGAAATTTGTTATTTGTCCAAGTGATCTGGCCTTGTTAGACAGTCTCCTGCATTACTGTGATTGTAATTTTATAATGCTTTTGTTTGTAATAAAATGTGTAACAACTACAACGGAGGGCTATCGTGATATTGGTGTGTCATTACCATTGCCCAATTTCTGAGACGAACAGAATACACTCTTTTATTAAAAGACAATAATTACACTGAAGCCACCGCGATTTATGGTCTCCTCGACATTACAAAAAGCGTCTTGGTTCTTAACTTTGGGTGTGGCCACCGCGGACGACAACGCAGGCTCTGCAACGTGCTCCTTGCTCGCCGTAAGACTGGTAAGAAGTTCTTGTGGTGGGGGGTTCGTTTCTTCCACCAGCGCGGCTGATAACTGCTGGTGCATGTGGACGCGCTCAACTACGCCTCCCACCGAATCCCACGTGTGCTCCATGGATTTCAAGTCGTGGGAACAGGCAGATCAGTCCATTCACCGAATATCTTCTCCTTCCAAGAGTTCCCCAGCTGCACTGTTAGTTGCGGTCGCACAATGTCATCCATAAAACTGAATTAAGGGTCGAATGTAGCCCTGAAAAGACGCATACGAGGAAGGAGTACAGTGTTGTAATAACATTGACAGGTGAGTGTACCTTATTCAAAGATGTGGTGGTCAGCACGCCCATGCAACATTATGCCTGCACACACCATAGCACCAGGACCACCAAAATTATCATGTCTGACAATGCTGGATGTACCATCATATAGCGAGAGGTGCGAACAAGTAATCCACCCGGGAACATTGTCGAACATGGTGGTCCAGGTGTTGGGGTGTGTGGAGGTATAACGTTGCATTGGTGTACTGACCTCCATATCACAATGAGATTTTTACTCTGCAGCCGAGTGTGCGTTGATATGAAACTTCCTGGCAGATTAAAACTGTATGGTGGACCGAGGCTGGAACTGGGAACTTTGCCTTTCGCGGGCAAGTGCTCTACCGGCTGAACTAACCAAGAACGAATCAGGCCCCGTCCTCACAGCATTCTGGAAACATCCCTCAGGCTGTGGCTAAGCCATGTCTCTGCAATATCCCTTCTTCCAGGAGTGATAGTTGTGCAAGGTTCGCAGGAGAGCTTCTGTAAAGTTTGGAAGGTAGGAGACGAGGTCCTGGCAGAAGTAAATCTGTGAGGAGTGGGCCTGAGTCGTGTTTGGGTAGCTCAGACGGTAGAGCACTTGCCCTCGAAAGGCAAAGGTCCCGAGTTCGAGTCTCGGTCCAGCACACAGTTTCTGATCTCCATATCTTTGAACACGGTACTCTCACCGGTCAACGTTATTGCAACACTGTACTCCGTCCATACGTACGTCTTTTTTTTGGAGGGGAGGGGGGCATTTGGCCGTGACTTCATTTTCATGGATGGCAATGCGTGGCCGCATTGGTCAATGCAGTTGGAGGAGCTCTTGCAACGAGGAGATATCCTCCAAATGGACTGGTCTGCCCCTTCCCCCGATTTAAAACTCATCGAGTATGTGTGCAATGCGCTAGGGAGGCGTATCGCAGCACGTCCACTATTCAGCAGCTGCCAACCGCGCTGGTGGAGAAATGGACAGTCCTACCACAAGAACTCTTTACCAACCTTGTGGCCAACATATGAGTACGTTACAGGACCTGGGCTGCTGTCCGTGGTGATCACAGATCATATTAAGAACAGTTCACCACCATTTGTAGTGTCCAGGTGACTTCAGTGGCGTTAAGGTCTTTGAATAGTAGTGTCATATCTATTTGTCTCATTGTTTCTTTCAGTTACCCTCTGTATTACACCACGTCCGCCTGCTTAGCTGGGTGGTAATGTGCTCGCCTCCCAAGCAAGAGGGCCCGGGTTCGATTCCCGGCCGCTGGCCGCTGCGGCCAAGCGATTCTAGGCGCTTCACTCCGGAACCGTGCTGCTGCTACAGTCGCAGGTTCGAATCTTGCCTCGGACATGGATGTGTGTGATGTCCTTAGGTTAGTTAGGTTTAAGTAGTTCTACGTCTAGGGGACTGATGACCTCTGATTTTAAGTCCCGTAGTTGTTAGAGCCATTTGAACCATTTTGATTCCCGGCCGGGTTGGAGATTTTTCCGCTCGGAGACTGGGTATTGTGTTGTCCTCATCATTTAATCCTCATCACCGGCGCCCAAGTCGGCCAATGTGGCCTCGAATGAAATAAGACTTGCACTTGGCGGCCGAACTTCCCCCAATTGGGGCATCCCGGCCAACGATGCCATACGCTCATTTCCATTTTTTTTGTACTATACTGTAGCCGTTCTTTCTGTGTGTGATCCAATTTTTATCGAGCTATTTTACTTTACAGCGACACATCATGCCAAAGCTATTTTTTGTCCTTATGTTTTGCACATAAGTGTATTGAATGTTTATGGCACGGTTGTGTCAAAGGAGTTTCTGTACACCATCGCATTCTGTTGCAGGAAATATTGCTCATCGAAAATAGCTGCAAATATCCCTAAATAATGATGGAGGACTAATTTCAAATTGCGATGGTCTGCACCCGTGAGAATTAAAGAAGAATTAATTATTTTTTATGCTCAGACATATGTACAATGCGTGTTGATTCGTGCGAGGGCTTAACTGACTCACTATAGTTGAAGTGTAGCGAGCTGCATTGAAAAAACTGAAGCAGCTCCCAGCGCTAAGTCCATTCGGAAATCGAAGTATCCTGAGTTGCTCACCATGCGTTAAACACCAAGTTTCTCCGAAAGTTCGTCTTGAATTTAGCTATGTGCGCCCAAACTGACAGGGGTACCTTGCAATAACGGGTCTCATACACTAGTATTCCCTCCTAATTCGCGTTTCACAAGTTATACCCTTATCCCCCACTGTGGGTCCCTACCCCCACTGTCTTGATTCACATGTATACGTACGATATACTCTAACCACGGCGGCACGCAAACATTTCAAAAGCTTGCCCGTTTCGGGAATGCTTCCAACCGTGTCCTGAAAGTCAAGGGTAAAACCTTCTTGTATGTCAGATAAATCGCTCCGTTTCTGTATTAAGACAATGACTGCACTTTTTTGCCGTCTTCCTGACACGCATTATATACCCTCCTCTGCTACTGCTGACACTTGAAGTCTGTGAGTGGTTATTGCACGTTGACGTCGAATATAGGCGATGGTCACATTAATGTGGCTGGACCGTATACTTTTCGGAGAACTCGCATACTGTCGTCGATGTGTGATGCGATTTATAATTCCAAGTGACCTTTTCTCACTCTTCGAACGCCCAATGACGGTTTTCCTGCACCCATTATTATCTCTATGCTGTGTAATGTGCGGTGAACAGAGGCACTCGATTGGAATGGTGGCATCTGTAAGCCAAAGCACGGAGGTATGGAGGTGCTTCAGGATAATACGGCTGCTTATTAGTTATTGTTGTCATACATGTTTGCTGCACTGTATTTTAATTAATCTCTATTATAATCCGCGAAGGTCGACGGTGACCCCTGTCATCAACACGTTGCCTTCGGCGGCGGTTGTTTTCGGCATACCTACACGAGTTCGGCACGGTTGTTACCGAATTTGACGTTGTTAAGGTTAGATGGTGGCCGGATGTCCTTCCTATCGCCACCTCTATACTACGTGGGACGGAATTTGTGTATCCCCACTGTCTGTGTGTAGTGTCATCCATGTGAAATTCTAAATATTTGCGAATCGGTAAATGAGGCCGGACGTGGGTAACATCCCAGCATTCACCTAGTCGGATGTGGGAAACCGCCTGACAACCACATCCAGGCTGGACTGTCCACCGGCCCGCGTCGTTAATCCGCCGGGTGGATTCGATTCGGGGCTTCCGCGTCGCCCGAATTCCGAAAGCGGCCTGCTAACACGTGCTGGGTACTGAGGGCGCACCCTCGATGTGCGAAAAAACTACATGGTCTCACCGCCTTGGGGATGGGGTGTCCTGTCTACATGACACGCCACGGAAATATGACTGATGATAAATACTGCATTTCCTGAAATAATAAAGGTATTGTACAGGCAGATCTAAGGCACTTTTGGAATTTCAAATGAGCATAGACTAGTGAGATACAAAGTAAAAGAAGGTATAAAACTAGAAAAAAAAACTCAAAGGAAAAAAATTATAAATGTTGATTACGAGTATTGATTAATGAATACGGCACTGTAGCACATCAAATTAAACTGTAACATTATAGAATACACTGAAGTGAACAATAGTACTCGGATGTGTGCCGTAGATAATGCAAGAAGATACAGTGAGAACTGAGTAAGAAAAATATCACAAAGTCATATGAGTACGAGGAAGTCAAAGCAGAGATTTACCATGCGTATCATCAAATTTTGTCAGTTAAAATGTCAAATGGCATAATAACAAGTAGAGAGAAAATAGTACAAGAATCCTAAGGTTTCTCTTAATGTTGTGTAGTTCAATACATGAATCAGAAAAAAAACTGCAAATTATTTAAACAATGTCTACTAGAGGGTGCATCCCAGTACGGCTGAATGCCAGAAGTTTAAAAAGCAAACACGACTGAACTCGTGCGTTTTGTTGTGTTGGGAAAAGGAGGCGCGATAGCGCTCGTGTATTTGACAGCTGACGGGGCGTTATTGAATGAGTGGTCATTGTAGCCACCGCTTCATTGCTCCTCGCCCACCGCAAGTGTACTGGGTTTACCAGGTGCCGAGCCAAAGCACGACATTCCCTACTGCTCTACTGCAGCCACGGGATTTCTCATACTGCGTGGTCGCTAATCAGTTAGTCTGAATACTATAGTCATATGCTGAGACTCTGCATATACAGGGTGTTTCAAAAATGACCGGTATATTTGAAACGGCAATAAAAACTAAACGAGCAGCGATAGAAATACACCGTTTGTTGCAATATGCTTGGGACAACAGTACATTTTCAGGCGGACAAACTTTCGAAATTACAGTAGTTACAATTTTCAACAACAGATGGCGCTGCAAGTGATGTGAAAGATATAGAAGACAACGCAGTCTGTGGGTGCGCACAGGATTGATGACGGCGATATGCATGTGGGCAGCTTTTGGCTTACTGACAAAGCTTATTTTTACCTGGACGGCTTCGTCAATAAACAGAACTGGCGCATATGGGGAACCGAAAAGCCCCATGTTGCAGTCCCATCGTCCCTGCATCCTCAAAAAGTACTGGTCTGGCCCGCCATTTATTCCAAAGGAATCATTGGCCCATTTTTCAGATCCGAAACGATTACTGCATCACGCTATCTGGACATTCTTCGTGAATTTGTGGCGGTACAAACTGCCTTAGACGACACTGCGAACACCTCGTGGTTTATGCAAGATGGTGCCCGGCCACATCGCACGGCCGACGTCTTTAATTTCCTGAATGAATATTTCGATGATCGTGTGATTGCTTTGGGCTATCCGAAACATACAGGAGGCGGCGTGGATTGGCCTCCCTATTCGCCGGACATGAACCCCTGTGACTTCTTTCTGTGGGGACACTTGAAAGACCAGGTGTACCGCCAGAATCCAGAAAAAATTGAACAGCTGAAGCAGTACATCTCATCTGCATGTGAAGCCATTCCGCCAGACACGTTGTCAAAGGTTTCGGGTATTTTCATTCAGAGACTACGCCATATTATTGCTACGCATGGTGGATATGTGGAAAATATCGTACTATAGAGTTTCCCAGACCGCAGCGCCATCTGTTGTTGAAAATTGTAACTACTGTAATTTCGAAAGTTTGTCTGCCTGAAAATGTACTGTTGTCCCAAGCTTATTGCAACACACGGTGTATTTCTATCGCTGCTAGTTTAGTTTTTATTGCCGTTTCAAATATACCGGTCATTTTTGAAACACCCTGTATGTAGATGTAAGATTAGATGTTATTTTGTATGTATGGAAAAAACGAGTATGAGAATTTTCGTAACGACAGTGCGAGGGCACTTTAAGGACGGCGGCCATTTTGTCCAGGGTCATTCGTTTGCCAGAGCTGGAGGAGACAGGACGTATGTATGAGCGGCGTTTGGGTCACGTTTTTATTGTGTCCAGAAATTTTATAAGTACGAGACGTGAATTTGCGATGTTCACGTGTTTTGGTACCGAATACTTATAAAATCTACCGTCAAACAGTCGTGAGGACTCAGGAAGATTTCGACGAGTTAACGATAGTGCGAACTTAAAATCATTCACTCGAGGTGGAAAGGACTGAACTCTGAAACATTTTTACGAATTTGAGAGCGATTTGGACTTGTGATTAGTACTTTTTTTAGCCAGAATTCTGGTGTGTATGAATAAAAAACAACAATGCGAGACAGCGTACGAAGTCATTTTTGCTGCAGAAAGGGTGGCCTAGTGGCAGGCACGCCGACGCCTGGAACTTCGACGCTCTGTAGCGTCCTTGGATGACGTTTCCAGACACGGGTCCTTAGCCTCGATATGTTTCTCATGACACCCTCTACGACGCGTTGAACTTTGTCGCAACATTTCCGGGACACCCAGTATACATCGCAAGTCGCTCTATAGTGCGTGTGGAAGGATACTTACTTCATTTTCAGTTTTATTCTGGTATATAATCACGAAAAGACATGCGATGTAGTTTTACAAGGGGGGGGGGGGCGCAAAAATGTGGAAACACAAAAAACAACACACTGCTATGCCTAATAATGTACAGGAAAACCGTTGGCGTTCAGAAAAGCTTCCAGTCATCTCGGAATGGACAAATACAGGTGCTGTACTGTTTTCAAGGGGGATCTTATGCCACTCTTCGAAAATAGTGGAAAGTTCAGGTAAAGATAAGAGGGATAGCGATCACGCAACCCTTCTCTCCAAAGCAGACCACAAAGGATCATTAATATCCTTGATGCGAGATGTGTGAACAGGAGACCTGTCGTATTGGAAAACAGTATCACCTCTGGGGAACAAACATTATACCCTCGGATGGTCCTAATCAGACAAAAGTGTCACTTAGTCTTTGGTAGTAACGAAACATTGCAGAGTAACCAAGGGGCCAGTGCAATAGCACGATATTGGTGTCCAAATCACCACCTAACCTTTGCCACGTTTCACTGTTGGCAGTATGCAGTCTGCAGGGGGCAGTGTTCGCCAGACGTAAACACGGTCAGACGATGAAAACAGTGTGAAAAAAGACTCATCCGATAAAAGAACTCCTTCCATTGCTCCATAGTCAATGTTTTATGGCTTCGGCACCACGCTTTGCTTTTTCGACTTTTGATCGTTCCCCGTATCATACATGCTGTTTGTTTTCTTGGATCGGATCAGTGTCGGTGGTAGGGCCCTCAACGAGAGAGAGGGCCTTCCGCTGTTGCTTCAGATAAAGCGAGTACATCGTTTGTTTGCGATTTATATTTACGAGCATCAAACAGGAGATACTTATTTTCACTTATCTCTGTGGATACTAGTTTATTTTCTTAATTTCTTGCGTGTTGTGTGCTTACCAGGCACAGTGTAGCATTCTAATAACTATGTAGCGTTCAGTTTTCTGTTTTTTTTTTTTTTTTATACAGGGTGGTCCATTGATCGTGACCGGGCCAAATATCTCACGAAATAAGCGTCAAACGAGAAAACTACAAAG
The DNA here is from genome assembly GCF_023864275.1 of Schistocerca cancellata. Lineage (NCBI taxonomy): Eukaryota > Metazoa > Arthropoda > Insecta > Orthoptera > Acrididae > Schistocerca > Schistocerca cancellata. The sequence goes on from NC_064629.1 coordinate 721,049,145, forward strand.
AACGAAACTTGTCTAGAATGAAGGGGGAAACCAGATGGCGCTATGGTTGGCCCGCTAGATGGCGCTGCCATAGGTCAAACGGATATCAAATGGTTCAAATGGCTCTGAGCATTATGGGACTTAACATCTGAGGTCATCAGTCCCCTAGAACTTAGAACTACTTAAACCTAACTAACCTAAGCACATCACACACATCCATGCCCGAGGCAGGATTCGAACCTGCGACCGTAGCAGTCGTGCGGTTCCAGACTGAAGCGCCTGGAACCGCTCGGCCACATCAGCCCGCCAAAACGGATATCAACTACGTTTTTTTTTTTAATAGGAACCCCCATTTTTTGTTACATATTCGTGTAGCTCGTAAAGAAATATGAATGTTTTAGTTGGACCACTTTTTTCGCTTTGTGATAGATGGCGCTGTAATAGTCACAAGCGTATAAGTACGTGGTATCACGTAACATTCCGCCAGTGCGGACGATATTTATAGTTGATATCCGTTTGGCCTATGCAGCGCCATCTAGCGGGCCAACCATAGCGTCATCTAGTTTCCCCCTTCAAGCTAGACGAGTTTCGTTCTTTGTAGTTTTTTCGTTTGATGCTTAGTTCGTGAGATATTTGGCCTGGTCACTATCAATGGACCACCCTGTATAGCGCCTGTCCTTGCTGTATTCGGATGTGAGCTGAGTTCGTGACCCTTCATGCACTGCCCCACTCAGTGTTGGCTTCGGTCACACCGCTTGAGGCTGTTGCCAATGAGCGTCACTGTGGGGGCCGGACGTGGGGATCAGGGGGCATCTACCACATGCCATGTATCTCCTGATCTGTCCACTACTGTGGCCATCCCGGGCACTGCCCGCACTGAAATTGATCCCTCACCCATGGTCGAGTGGGAGGTCGCCCAAGGAGAGGCAGGCAGCGAAAGACTTTTTGGGGAGGGACGGGCGATCGGAGGGCCACCCCAGTTCGTCTGACGAACAGCTTTCGGTCACTATCTGGGACAGACGGAGTCCCTGAGTCATCTAAAGTCGCTCGCCTTGTTCCAGAGGAAGCCTCTTTGCCCCAAGGTATGAACATTGGCAGAGACTAGGTTTACTGGTAATTGGGGGCGGCAACGTTAGGGGCATAATGGGGACACTTAGGAATATGGCTGCCAAGGTGGGGAAGGAATCCAGTGTGCATTCTGTGTGTATACTGGGAGGAGTCATTCCAGATGAGGAAAGGGTGCTCCCAGATGCCATGTAGAGCACAGGATGCAGCCAGCTAAAAGTAGTGGCTCATATCAGAACTAACAATGTGTGTCGCTTTGAATTGGAAGGGATTCTCTCTTGTTTTGGGCGGCTAGCTAAATAGTAAAGTCAGGCTAGCGAAATGAAGGCCGAGCTCGCCAACTGTAGCATCGTCAATAGAACCGACGCTGGCCCTCTGGTACAGAGCCAAGTGGAGGGTCTGAATCAGAGGCTCGTATGGTTCTGCGACCGTGTAGGCTGCAGATTTCTCTACTTGCGCTACGGGGTGATGGGTTTCCACCTACCGCTTAATAGGTGACGGGTCCACTACACGCAGGAAGTGGCTAGACAGGAAGCGGGGGCTGTGTGGAGGCGACTGGGCGGATTTTTAGGTTAGAGGGTCTCGGGAAACTACAGAAAGGGCGTCAGTCTGAAAGGCTGCAGGGCAAACGCAGGAAACTTGACCTAGAAACAATCGGTATTGTAGCTGTAAATTGTCATACCTGTGTTGGAAAAGAACCAAAGCTCCAAGCGCTAATACAAAGCACTGAAGCTCAAATCATTATAGGTACGGAAAGCTGGCTAAAGCCAAAAATGAGTTCAGCTGAAATTTTTACAAAGAACCTAACCGTGTTCAGAAAAGATAGATTAAATACGACTGGTGATGGAGTGTTTATTGCTGTCAGAAGTAGTTTACTTTGTAGTGAAATCGAAGTAGATAGTTCCTGTGAGTTAGTATGGGTAGTTTTTATACTTGACAACCAGAATAAATTAATAATTTGTTTATTTTACTAACTGCCCGACTCAGATGATAGAGTTGTAGAATAGTTAAAAGGAAACTTGAGTCTCATTTCAAATTGGCACCCCACTCACACAGTTATTGTTGGTGGTGACTTCAATCTACGCTCGATATATTAGCGGAAATACATGTTTAAAGTTGGAGGTCGGCATAAAACGTTTCCGAAACCGTTCTGAATTCGCTCTCTTTAAAATTATTTTGAACAAAGCCCACTCTAAGTGAAAATGATTGCGAAAATATACTTGACATCTTAGCAACAAATAATCCTGACCAAATATGGAGCATCATGACAGATACAGGGATTAGTAACCACAAGGTCGTTGTAGCGGGACTGAATACCGTAACATCCAAACCCACAAAATATAAATGTAAAATATATCTATTAAAAAAAGCAGATAAAAATTCTCTTGAGGCCTGTCTAAGAGAGAGTCTCCACTTCTTCCAATCTGAATATGTAAGCGTAGATCAGATGTGATTTAAATTCAAAGAAATAGTATCGACGGCTATTGAGAGACGTATACCAAATACATTAATAAGAAATTGTACTGATCCCCACCGTACACAAAACAGGTCAGAACACTGTTACAGAAGAAACGAAAAAGTACGCCAGATTTAAAAGAACGCAAAACCCTCAGGACTGACGAAGTTTTACAGAAGATCGAAATTTAGTGCGAACTTCAATGCGAGATGCTTTCAGTATTTTACACAAAGAAACTATCTCGAAATCTGGCAGAAAAACCAAAGAGATTCTGTCGTATGTTAAGTACTTCAGCGGAAAGACACAATCATACCTTCACTGCGCGGTGACAATGGTGATGTTACTGATGACAAACCCACTAAAACAGTGTTACTAAATACGGTTTTCCGAAATTCTTTCGCCAAAGAAGACGAAGTAAATATTCCAGAATTTGAATCAGGAACAACTAACAACATGATTAACATAGAAGTAGATATCATCGGTGTAGCAAAGCAGCCAAAATCCCTTAATAAAGACTCGACCTCCGGTTCTGATTTTATGCCAGTCATGTTCCTTTCACAGTATGCTGATATAATAGCTCTATTCTTAGCAATCATGTACAACCGATCGTTCTATGAAATATTCCTACCTAAAAACTAGAAAGTTATACAAGTCACACCAGTATCCTAGACAGAAAGTAGGAGTCATCCGCTGAATTGCAGACCCATATCGCTAACGTCGATTTGCAGTAGGATTTTGGAGCGTATACTGTGTTCGAAAATTATGAATTATCTAAAAGAAAACGATTCATTGACAAACCAACAGGGATTCAGAAAGCTGTTCCTGATCTACGCATACGACTTAGGAGACATTCCGTATGGCACGCTTGGATTTTTTGCAGATAATGCTGTCATTTACCGTCTTATAAAAGTCATCAGATGATCGAAACAAATTGAAAAACGATTTAGGAAAGATATCTGTATGGCGCTAAAAGTGGCAATTAGCTCTAAATGATGAAAAGAGTCTAGGCATCCACATGAGTACCAAAAGGAATACGATAATTTCGGTTACACGATAAATCACACCAATCTAAACGCTGTAAATTCAGTTAAATACTTCGGGATTACAGTTACGAACAACTGAAGTTGGACACATCTTACAGATAACCTTCTGGCTAAAGAAAATCAAAGACTACGATTTATTGGCAGAACACTAAGAAAATGCAACAGGTATACTAAAGAGACTGCCTACAATAGGCTTGTACGTCCTGGTCTAGAGTACTGCTGTGCAGTGTGGGATCCGTATCAGATAGGATTGACGGAGGACATCGAAAAAGTTCAAAGAAGGGCAGCTCGGCGGATAGGGGAGAGAGCGTCACGGATATGATACGTCTATTGGGGCGGCAATCATTAAAACAAAGGCGCTTTTCGTTGCGGCAGGACCTTCTCATGAAATTTCAATCTCCAGCTTCTCCTCAGAGAGAGAAAATATTTTGTTGGCGCCCACCTACAGAGGGAAGAATGATTATTATAATAAAATAAGAGAAATCAGAGTCGGTACAGAAAGGTTTAAGTGTTTGTGTTTCCCACGCGTTGGTTCACAGCGGAACGGTAGGGAAATAGCTTGAAGGTGCTTCGGTGAATCCTCTACCAGGCACTTAATTGTGAGTTGCGGAGTAATCATGTAGATGTAGATGTAGATGTAGATGTAGATGCACATGCATTTGTATCATTGATGAGTGGTTTCCGAATTCCAGCTCACACTGCAATTCCCTGCTTATGAAACACTCTTCGTGTTGTCTTGGGTTTGACAGGGTTCGCGAGTGCGAAATTCAGTTCTGTAATGAATTTTACAGCGGTCGTCGGCGTTGCGCATGTGCCATTCGTGGTCAGACACAACAGCGCATCCTGCAGGTTTGGCTAGCACCTGCCTTTATGTTCCATCATGCATTTCTCCCGGTATTTCCACCTTTTTGTCCATCCCATATCGTATGAGCTTTTCCGTAAGACTTAAACAATGACTTCGCAGACTGATTGCTCCATATTTCCTTGTGTTAACTGTGGTTTGCATTACGGAACTGTGTCCTTATTGACAATTTAAGAGTGTAACATACTGTGTCGAACACATAGTTTGCAATCGTTGAGAATACAAGAGACTCTGTTATGCTTCTTCGAAGCATTCCTCAAGTTTCCACGGAGTGACGTAGTGCAGTGGTATGACAGTACACTCATATTGTGGAGACCAGCCGTTCAAATCTACATCCGGCCATCCAGATCAAATTTTTCGCTATTTGATTTCCCTAATTAGCTAAAGGCAGCTAGGGATACTTCTTTAAAAATGACATGGCGGAATTCCATCCGCATCCTTCACCAATCAGAGCTACTTATCAGTATCTAATGATGTCATCGTCGACGAGACGCTAGAGCCTAATCTTCCTTCCTTCATTCCGAATTTTTCTTTCTTTTGTTTCTGATGAACGCCTGCTGCTCAGGATATCATAACAGTTTATATCCGCTAAGAATTCGTGGAGTTTGCTAAGAAAATCTCTTGCTGTACACCATGAGCAGCACGTAAAACTACTTGACAGGACAGTATTCGAGCATATACGAGGGTTGTCCAGAAAGTAAGTTCCGATCGGTCACGAAATGGAAACCACTGGGAAAATCCGGTAAAACTTTGCACAGATGTATTGGACAGTGTCTCTAGTATGCCCGTCGATCGTGTCTCATCTCTCTTTTCAGTTTTGAGTGAACAGTGAGCACTTAAATATGTGTGAATAGCGCCTCCCGCCAAGTATGAGGGCCTGGTTAGAGATTTCGCCTGTGTCATGCAGCCCACATAACACAAGTGTCGAGCAGTTCCTACTTCATGCCAATTCTCCGGCGCACACTGCAGGGGCAATGAAGACGCTCCTGCAGCGTTTCCGATGAGAATTGTTTGATAACCCACAATACAGTCCGTAATCTCTGCTTACAAGAACCGCTGGCTATGAAGAAAAAATTTTTCCTCAGACAACGAGCTGCAGATGAGTGCAGTTAACTGACTGAAAGCACAGGCGGATGCTTTCTATGAGGAGGATATTGGAAGGTTGATACAACACTACGGCAAAACTCAATGTTGGACCGATGACTATGTAGAGAAGTAGGTGGAAGGTGAACCTAACAGTTGCAAATAAAACGTTTCTGGTTTTCACTGTGATTTCCATTTCGCGACTGATCGGAACTTACTTTCTGGACAACCCTCGTAGTTCATCATCAGTGACATACACTGTTTGTTTCTACTGTATATGAGGTGTGCTTCAAGCGTGGATCTATATGGTACAATAGTAGTCGTGTGTAGATATTTCGTCCACCCACTTACCACACTGTGCAGGAGATACTATCGAGTAGTGTGTGTATGTGTGTGTGTGTGTGTGTGTGTGTGTGTGTGTGCGTGCGGCTGTATAGTCTCGGAAACAGAGCACGTTACTCGTTTTTTAAATAACCTCTTCTAGTTCAGTATCCAAAAAAATCTTTGTATAAAACTTAAATAACATTGGTAGTCATGTATTTGAGTTTCCAGTAGGCACGAGAAATTAGTGGTATGACTTCTGCCTCTTATTGTACGGTACAGTGCTGTACCGTATAACACTTTATTGACTTTCGCCTCAATCCAGCCCTGCAATAAAAGTTTAGTATACTTTCTTACCAACTTTTTGAAGGACGGCGTTCCATTTTTATGTACTACAGCCTTTCTCCGACATTACAAAAATTACTCTGTAAAATTAAGATTTTTCCAAATATGAAAACATGCTCCAGTTACAGCATGGTCATGTGCTTAGGAAAAAATATTGTACTGAAATTTAAAAGCATTGCAATCGAAAAATCTCGTCAATTCTGTATTTAATCACCTCTCACGTTATTATACCACTAAACACTAGTAACCAGTAAGTGAAATTAAATCCAACAGAAGTATTATAAAAAATCAGTTACAAGTTAAATATAACCTGAAATCCAATCTGTTGGAAACTAACTAAAATCTCCATTCTCAATAGAGGTAAAATTGCTAAGACATTATCGGAACTCAGTTAATTTGCAAATACACTAACGGAAAAAAATCGCAAGAGAAGGAGGTGTGACATAAAATAATTTTGGTAGGTGTGTTTATAGATCTGTAGCATTAGGTCTAATAAAAATTCGCCGGCCGATGTGGCCGAGCGGTTCTAGGTGCTTCAGTCTGGAACCGCGTGATCGCTACGGTCGCAGGTTCGAATCCTGCCTCGGGCATGGATGTGTGTGATGTCCTTAGGTTAGTTAGGTTTAAGTAGTTCTAAATTCTAGGGGACTGATGACGTCAGATGTTAAGTCCCATAGTGCTCAAAGCCATTTGAACGATTTGATTTTTTTTTAAATTTCGCGTCAGTCGTATGAGAGTAGCGCTAGTAGCGCCAGTATGAGGATGCGTTAGTTAACTTTGAGATTGGACGGGATGATGTTAGCCAAGAATGCCTTTAAGGCGACAAAGACCCCTTTTTCAGCACCTCGTTGAGTTCGAACGAGTTCGTGTAATAGGGCTACGAGAAGCTGGATGTTCCTTCTGAAATATTGTAGAAAGAGTTGACAGGAATGTAACCACTTTACATGACTGCTGGCAGCTGTGGTCACGAGAATGTAGGGTCCAAGAAGTGCGGGCCCGGACGGACACGTGGCACTACCGAGAGGGAAGACCATCGTTTTCGGTGTATGGTTCTGGCACATCATATTGCATCTGCAGCAGCAATATGAGCAGCAGTTGGAACCACAGTGACACAACGCACTGTTACAAATCGGTTACTTCAATGAAGCTCCGAGCTAGAAGTCCTGTAACGTGCATTCCATTGATGTCAAACCAGCGCCATTTGCGACTTTAGTGGTGTCAAGCATCAGCTCAGTGGAGAGTGAAGGTCTGTTGCGTTTTCTGGTGAAACCTGGTTCTCCGTCGGTGCCAGTGATGGGAATGTGTTATTTAGAAGGTGGCCAGCTGAGGACCTGCAACCAACCTGCGTGCATACTAGAAAAACTGAACCCACACACGTGGAGCTCTGGTCTGGGGTGCGATTTAGTATGACAGCGGGAGAACTCTAGTGGTTATCCCACGCACCCTGACTGCAAATTTGTACATCTTTGTGGTGATTCGACCTGTTGAGCTTCATGAACAGCATTCCAGGGGGCGCCTTCCAGCAGGATAACGCTTGCCTACATACCGCTGTTGTAACCCAACATGCTCTACAGTGTCAACATGATGCCTTGGCCTGCTCGGTCACCAGATTTGACTCCAGTCGAGCACATATGGGGCGCCATCGGACGACAATTCCAGCGCCTTCCACTAACAGCATTAACCGTCCTTGTATTGCAACAGTTGCGGAATTGAATCCAACAAACTGACATCCGGCACCTGTACAACAAAATACACGTATGGTTTCTTGCTTGTCTTGAACATTCTGGTGGTTACCTCGGTTATTAATGCACCAGCATTTTACATTTGCAATCGCTTGTCTCGCCCTTACGTTAACCTGTGATCTTGCAATCTAAATAACTTAACTATGTTACCTAGACAAATGTATTCCAGAAATTTTTTTATTCTACGTTAGTTATTTTTTGTGTTGTGATTTTTTCCGTCAGTGCGTCACACGCTTCATGGTAAAAGACCTTTCTCAAGATACAAGATGCCGCACGATCGACGAATCGTGGCCTAACTGGCGACACGTTATATTATTAGTTGTAAAAGCATGTAGGATTTTACTTGGCATAAAAAACCAGTAATTGAAGAATTAATATATTCCTAGCCTTAAATGTGTAGAACTCGAAATATTTTCTAATACTGCACAAAACACAAGCTGGTGTCTAACAATATTAAAACCGTAGAAAGTATCGGCGATTGCCTATGGCGGTATCTGGGGTGCCTTCCTGCCTGTGATTCTAAAATCTGTCGCTAGACTGAAGTACCGGCAAAAAATCGTAATGTTTTCTCGGGTATACTATCCTTTAGGTACAACACGCTCCCTTCCTGATGGTATAAAACGAGATACGAATTTTATGTTCAGCATTTGTCATAACATTTATTAGCAGTAAATCATTACAAATTTTAGTGATAACTATGCGAAATGTCAACCGTTTTGCTATAATGAAAAATATATTTTTATTTCACTAAGAGAACGCTAACCATAAGTTTACGATGCTGATCATGAGCAACTATCTGGGCTGGCAGCTGTTCCACGTCCCGACCGTTCCACCAAGTGCTTCCTACGGTCTGAAGAGCTTCCTTCTTACAGCATTTTGTTAGTTTCCAGTCCTCCTTCCAGGTCCAGCTGCAGTGAACCGACAAACGATTTCTAAGATAACGAAATTTAGCAGCTGAAGTTTTCATATTTTCTTTAATCAGCAACTCATCAACAAGACATATAGACAGGAATTACCATCTCAAATCTGTATATTTAATAAAAAATAAAATGAAATATAACAAAAAACTTATAAAATATGTTCAGCATGTAGCCGTATTTGTAAATTACCCTACTGGCCATTAAAATTGCTACACCAAGAAGAAATGCAGATATAAATGGGTATTCATTGGACAAATATATCGTACTAGAACTGACATGTAATTACATTTTCGCCGGCCGGAGTGGCCGAGCGGCTTTAGGCGCTTCAGTCTGGAACCGCGTGACCGCTATAGTCGCAGGTTCGAATCCTGCCTCGGGCATGGATGTGTGTGATGTCTTTAGGTTAGTTAGGTTTAAGTAGTTCTAAGCTCTAGGGGACTGATGACCTCAGATGTTAAGTCCCATAGTGCACAGATCCATTTGAACCATTATATTTTCACGCAATTTGGGTGCATAGATTCTGAGAAATCAATACCCAGAACAACCACCTCTGGCCGTAATAACGGCCTTGATACGCCTGGGCATTGAATCAAACAGAGCTTGGATGGCGTGTACAGGTACAGCTGCCCATGTAGCTTCAACACGATACCACAGTTCATCAAGAGCAGACATTGGCGTATTGTGACGAGCCAGTTGCTCGGCCACCATTGACCAGACGTTTTCAATTGGTGAGAGATCTGCAAAATGTGCTCGCCAGGGCAGCAGTTGAACTTTTTTTGTATCCAGAAAGGCCCGTACAGGACCTGCAAAATGCGGTCGTGCATTATCCTGCTGAAATGTAGGGTTTCGCAGGGATCGAATGAAGGGTACAGCCACGGATCGTAACACATCTGAAATGTAAGATCCACTATTCTAAGTGCCGTCAATGCGAACAAGAGGTCACCGAGACGTGTAACCAATGGCACCCCATACCATCACGCCGGGTGATACGCCAGTATGGCGATGACGAATACACGCTTCCAATGTGCGTTCACCGCGATGCCGCCAAACACGGATGCGACCATCATGATGCTGTGAACAGAACCTGGATTCATCCGAAAAAATGACGTTTTGCCATTCGTGCACCCAGGTTCGTCGTTGAGTACACCATCGCAGACGCTCCTGTCTGTGATGCAGCGACAAGATTAACCGCAGCCATGGTCTCCGACCTGATAGTCCATGCTGCTGCAAACGTCGTCGAACTGTTCGTGCAGATGGTTATTGTCTTGCAAACGTCCCCATCTGTTGACTCAGGGATCGAGACGTGACTGCACGATCCGTTACAGCCATGAGGATAAGATGGCTGTCATCTCGACTGCTAGTGATACGAGGCCGTTGGGATCCAGCACGGCGTTCCGTATTACCCTCCTGAACCCACCGATTCCATATTCTGCTAACAGTCATTGGATCTCGACCAACGCGAGCAGCAATGTCGCGATACGATAAACCGCAATCGCGATAGGCTACAATCCGACTTTTGTCAAAGTCGGAAACGTGATGGTACGCATTTCTCCTCCTTACAAGAGGCATCACAACAACGTTTCACCAGGCAACGCCGGTCAACTGCTGTTTGTGTATGAGAACTGGGTTGGAAACTTTCCTCATGTCAGCATGTTGTAGGTGTCGTCACCGGCGCCAACCTTGTGTGAATGCTCTGAAAATCTAATCATTTGCATATCACAGCATCTTCTTCCTGTCGGTTAAACTTCGCGTCTGTAGCACGTCATCTTCGTGGTGTAGCAATTTTAATGGCCAGTAGTGTAATTTGCAAATATGAACGTAAACTGACTCCACACCATTACTATTTATCGCACAAATGATATATTAAATTAACTAACTGATCAAAAGTATGCGGACATCCTATGTAACGCGGAATTGACCACTACATGGCACGAGAGGCGGACACGATAGCGTAACAGGAGAGGGCGGGTAATTTGTTGTCAGCAGAGAAGCGTGCTGTGTTACTGATGTAATCTGCTGTTGTATTTAAAGCCTTGCGAAATAATAATAATAATAATAATAATAATAATAAAAGCAGAGAAGCAGTAGTAGGAGAATGGTCGACCGGGAGAGCTCAGTCACTTCCAACACGGACTAGGCATTGGATGTTATCTGGTCAACAGATCCATTAAGAACATTTGGACTATTCTTAAGCTTCCCAGTTCGACTGTTGGTGATGTGACTGTGAAGTGGAAACTGGAAGGCACAACCAGAGCCAAACCAAGATCAGGAAGACCTCTTGTACTAACAGACAGGGATCATCGAGCATTGCGGAGGGTGGTCGTAAAAAATCACATGAAACCAGCCGAAGGAATTACTCGGGAGTTTCCAAGTGCTACCAGCGGTTCAGCTAGCACACTGCCTGCGCGGAGGGAGTTAAATATAATGGGGTACAGTGTTCGATCAGCTCCTCTTAAGCCACGCATCCTGTAGTCATTGCTAAAAGACGCTCCACATAGTGTAAAGAGCGACCACACTAGACAGTGGATGACTGTAAACGAATGATTTGGAGGTTGAATCACGCTATAGCCTATGGGAATCCCATGGAAGGGTTTGGGTTTGTTGAATAACTGGTGAAAGTTACCTGTCATCATATGTAGTGCCAACAGTGAAGTTCGGACGAGGTGATGCTATGGTATGGGGTGTTTTTCGTGGTTAGGTTATGGTTCCCTCATTGCGCTTAAGGAAACGCTATATGTGGAAGGATATAATCATGTTTTACAGTATTGTCTACTGCGTACAGTAGGGGAATAGTTCGAAGATGATGATTGTATCAGCGTGTCAGTATACCCTGTCATAAAACAGCATCTGTGAGGGAATAGTTTGTGCAGAACAAAATTCATAAATGGACTGGCCTTCCCAGAGTTCCAACCTGAAACTGATGGAACACGTTAGTGATGAGGTAGAACGTCGACTCCGCTCCAGCGTTCAATATCTTCTTCTTTGATTTCGGCTGTCGAGGAATAATGGGCTGCCTTTTCTCCTCAGACACTCACGACACCTCAGTAAAAGTATCTCCATCAAAGTTCAAGTCGTTATAAAGGCAAAGGATGGACACACCCCATAAAAATGTCCACTAAACAGCGTAACTAGAAACAGCTTACTAGATAAATACCAATCTACATCTACATCTACATCTACATGGTTACTCTGCAATTCACACTTCAGTGCCTGGCAGAGGGTTCAGCGAACCATTTTCATACTACTTCTCTACCATTCCACTCTCGAAGGGAGCGTGGGAAAAAGGAACACCTAAATCTTTCCGATTGAGGCCTGATTTCTCTTAGTTTATTATGATGATCATTTCTCCCTACGTAGGGGGGTGTCAACAAAATATTTTCGCATTCGGAAGAGAAAGTTGGTGATTGAAATTTCGTAAATGGATCTCGCCGCAAAGAAAACCGCCTTTGTTTCAGTGACTGCCACTCCAACTCGTGTATCATATCAGTGACACTCTCACCCCTATTGCGCAATAACACGAAACGAGCTGCCCTTCTTTGCACTTTTTCAATGTCCTCCGTCAGTCCTACCTGGTAAGGATCCCGTACCGCGCAGTAATATTCCAGCAGAGAACGGACAAGTGTAATGTAGGCTGGCTCTTTAGTGGGTTTGTCGCATCTTCTAAGTGTTCTGCCAAGAAAGCCCAGTCTTTGTTTCGCCCTCCCCACAATATTATCTATGTGGTCTTTCCAATTTAAGTTGCTCGTAATTGTAATTCCTAGGCATTTAGTCGAATTGACAGCCTTTAGATTTGTGAGATTTATCGTATACCCAAAATTTATCGGATTTCTTTTAGTACCCATGTGGATGACCTAGCACTTTTCTTTGTTTAGTGACAATTGCCACTTTTAGCACCATACAAAAATTCTCTCTAGATCATTTTGTAATTGGAATTGGTCGTCTGATGAATTTACTAGACGGTAAATTACAGCGCCATCTGCAAACAGTCTAAGGGGGCTGCTCAGATTATCACCTATATCATTTACGTAAATCAGGAACAGCAGAGGGCCTATGACACTAACTTGCGGAACGCCAGATATCACTTCTGTTCTACTCGATGATTTACCCTCTATCACTACGAACTGTGACCTCTCTGAGAGGATATCACCAATCCAGTCACAGAACTGAGACGATACTCCATATGCACGCAATTTGATTAGTAGTCGCTTGTGAGGAACGGTATCAAAAGCCTTTTACTCGTACTTGCCAAACGCAGAAGCCTAAATTTATCACCAGTGGTTCCGCTCGTACCAATCAAGTTTCCGTAAATATTGCAGCACAGTATCTGTCTTAATAAAGGTATCAGATGACCTGAAGTTTGCCACAGAAGCACAAAAGGCGACTATGATGTAGTTCTTAGAATTTAGCAAAGCCTTTGGTACTGCCGACTTCGACTTTTTACTTGCCAAACTTAGAAGCCATAATTCATCGCCAGTGGTTTCGCTCATACCTGACGTCTCGCCAGCAATGTGTCGTGTCCAGCACCATTAAGTCACAATGGAAGCAGGCAGTATCAGGTGTCCCCCAGGGTTCGGTATTAGGTCTTATACTCTTTTCATCAGTTTTGTCCTGCTGCAGATACATGTATGCTGATGACCTCCAGTAGCTGGTGCAAAAACAATAAACCTGAAAACAGCTATCAAAATGGACATAAAATATAGGATTAAAGCCAAACTGTCCAAAATCCTAGTCTCAGTAGCCATAAATATCGGCAATCCCTACCATCTTTGATTCTAAATGGGACAAATATCAACTTTTCTGCCTCAGCAAAGAGTCTAGGAGTAATAATAGATGAAAATAGAAATTGGACTGAGTACGTAACTGCAATTTGCAAGAAGGCATCAGCATCTCTGAACGCCTTACAAAAATATAAAAAGCTCTTTTATCTTGATCTGAAAAAGATATTTGTACAAACAGTTATACTACCAATTATCGATTACAGCGGTGTTATCATGCAAGGCGTTCCACAGGGAAGCTCACAGCGCCTGTAACTAGTCATGAATGCATGTGTTCGCTACATCTGTGATATTCCACTCTTTGACCATATTACTCCATCGTATGCGCAGACAAGCGCGACAAGCGCACAGATTTTCATATCCTCTGTCCTCTCTACTGTCGTATCATAGTATACCGTCCCTAGTATCTCTCCTTTCTTCTTGTCTGAACAACATGACACAAACACCCGTTCCCATCAGAGCAAAATCCCTTCTGCACTTCTCCATTGTTCAGCCATTCCCTCGAAGTCGATTTCATTAGTAACAACCTGACTCTGGAATAATCTCTCGCATTACATTAGAGAACTGAATAACATCTGCAGCTTCACAAAACACTGAAGTAACAGTGACTACCATTGTCTTTGCACGCTCTCGTTACTTCTGCACATTCTTCTTTCCAGCCAGATCTTCCTCATTTCACAGTATTCTTATCTGTTGCAGTCTCCTGAAATTTCCTTTCCCCAGAACTCGCCATACCAGAAAACACCTATTCTGTACAACATTAAATTTTTTTACAGCCGCCACTATCGTTATTGCTGTTATTGTCATTATTATTATTATTATTATTATCACTATTAGCGGCGGTAGCAGCAGCAATATTACAAGTACTACTAGTATCAACTTTATTAGTTCATAGTCAGTATTACATACTCACATTGTCACTATATACACTTATATCATTTTCACTATATATGAAGGTAGTATCTGTTCCTGAAAGAACAGATACCTTTGATGACCGTGCAGCTTCTCTAGAATGAAAGGACAATTTTTTTTATTTTTATTTTTTTATTTTTTTTCCACTTCAGGCGTTGGCCCCTATCACCCATACGACCCCCAGAAACCTATCTAGCCTAAAAACAAAAACAAAGCTAGTGCCACCGCCACTTTCATCCTAAAGCTAACTAGGACGGCCGTTTGCCACCACGTCAGGTTCCGCCAACAAACAAAAATGAAATATGCCTCTGAACTTTGTGTAAAAAAATAAAATAAAAGGAAAAGGAAAGGGTATAATACTTTATTATTATTATTATTATTATTATTATTATTATTATTTGTTATTTAGTTCTTGTGTATTTATTTGGATACGAACGCAGGTCTCCTGTCCACTTTTTTAATCTTTTTTTTATTTATATAGATATCAATGTGCGAACAGTCATAGTTAATCAAGCCTGGAAAACTGAAACAGAATGAAGACGCCACCGAAGATATGAAACATAAATAACATGAAAAGAAAGCTACCACGTCGTAGTGAGGCTTCCCAGCGACTGCGCCCACTGATAAAGATTGTTCAATATATGCTCGTTTGCGGTTCGTTCTGACCTCATCTGCCACTGCCGGGAACAATCCAGCTGCACGGCGGGCTGTGAAAGGCACTCCATAGGTAGTTCGCGAAGCACTGTCGATATCTGGGATGCCCGGAAATAGCATGATGTCTTTCTTGCAAATAGAGCCAGAAGTCAAGGAAATTCTTGTGTCCGTCACGACAGAGGTAATGGACTGCATGTCCACGTATCCAGGTGACAGAGTTGGTTCGAGTCTTGGGGTAAAATGTCTCATCCGGAAACAATAACGTGCGTGCAGATATATGCTCCGGCCGAACTCGCAAGAGATAAGCCAGCATCTGCCGCACTAGGTGCCAAACCGCTTCCGCCTCTCCACAGCTGAGGCGGTGCTCGTCAGAATCTACTGTATTACAACCCACACAATTGGGAGATTCTGCCATGTGGATATTGTAGAGACGTTCTTGCGTCACCAGCTTCCCATTAACGACTACGTACCATTGGGAAACAACATCGGAATCAAGCATGGCGTCGTGGACAGTCTTCCACACCACGAGCCACCGTACGTCAGGATATTTTAGTTCGACCACATTAAGGGGGCGGCGTTGCAGCATGTCATAATAGAGGCGTCGAGTCGTGGCCATTTGTGGTGTCGTGAGCGCGACACTGCAATAACTTTGTTCTAAATAGAAACGTCCTATATAAAAGAGGGGCGCTGGGATATCCTGCAGTGGCACCGGCGCTCTTAGTGAAGCAGGTCGTAGCGCCGTCAGAAGCAGACTCGTGAGGCTCGTAGGACAACGGCGCAGCAGACATAAATGTGAGCTAACATAGAGGGCAATGGCCCTATCATGGACGCGTACTAGGCCGAGACCACCTTTTTCCTTGGGGAGGGTAAGAGATACGTATCTGATCTTCAGTAACATCCCAGCGGTGACGAAGTATCCCAGCGCTGCCATAATGCTACGAGCCAAGGGCTTCGGAATGGGTAGCGTTTGGGCGACATGCGGTATGCGGGACGCAAGGTATACATTGGCATAATACGCCCGCTGAACGATGTTGAGGGATCGCAAGCGCTGATTTGCAATTCCGGCCCTAATTTGGTTAAGAAGGCGTCGATAATTGAGCGTCGTCGCGCGTCGCATGTCGCTCATGAAATCTAAGCCCAAGCAGCGAACAGTATCACTGAAGCGTAATGGGGCAATGTGTTCCTGCGGTAGCCCAATTCCGATGCTCAAGGCGACGGACTTGTCAACGTTGATTTGGCTACCAGAAGCTGTACCGTAGGTTGCAATCCAGTCCAATGCCGCGGCCATGTCGTCAGCTCCACGTATGACGATCATCAAATCATCCGCATATGCGGTGCAACGACAGATGGAGCCGCCGAACTGTATCCCAGTGAGTCTGTCTCGGAGACCACACAACAAAGGTTCTAAGGCCAAAGCAAATAACAATGTTGATAATGGACATCCCTGTCGGACTGATCGGCGGATCGGCATGGGTGCCGTCAGTCTTCCATTGACAAGAACTCAAGAAGTTGCACCATGTAGTAGGCGTGTCAACACTGTGATAAAGGGGTCGGGGTATTCCATGCGCCGTAGAACGGCCGTGAGGAAAGCGTGGCCCACACGGTCAAAAGCCTGGCTAAAGTCGATAGACGCGAGGGCTGCCGGCAAACGTCTCACCCGTGCAAGGGAGATCAGATCTCTGTAACGACATAACGCAGTTCTGATGTTGTTGGGTCCCCCCAAGGACGTCTGATCACCGGACAAGACGTGCAATAGTGTGCCGCGAATACGTTCCGATAGCATCCTCGAAAAGATCTTGAAGTCGCTGTTCAATAACGTTAAGGGACGATAATCACGGACATGATTCCGTCCCTTCGGCTTATGGATGGGAACAATCAGACCTTCCAAGAATGGCGCAGGTAATGTTATACCCGGGGACATCAATTCCTGGCAAATTTCAATCAAACACGGTAGCAGCAGGTGTTTAAAGGTTCGATAGAACTCTAATGGTAATCCATCGATTCCCGGCGATTTATGGGGAGCATCTTTACCAATGGCGTCGAGCACTTCCTCTTCTGTCACTTCTCCCAGTAAAGTCGGTACCATGTCTGATGGAACTGTACCGTGGACATGTGATGAAACGGTGTCTACCGTTGCCATATCAGGGAGCACTGCTGAATAAAGTTGAGCGTAATGCCCATAGAAGGCTTCTGCTATATCTGCTTGTTCCACCACGTGTCGACCGTCGTCGGTTATCATGTCGGTTACCAGTGCCCTACGGCGTCTCCTGCGTTCTAGGAGCACGTGGTGCATAGATGGCCTTTCTGATTGTATCATGTCTGGAGCACGCGACCGTATAACAGCGCCTTGTAAATGATGGCGTGCTAAGGAGACGAGCTGCGCTTTCGCTCGATTGACTATGATCTGCCTGTCAGGTGAGGGCTCCATAGCAAGACATTCGCGTAGGACGGTGTAATAAAAGTTTTCCGTGCTCCTCCTCCATGCCGCTGCTTCCCGGCCGTAAGGCTTCGCACATTTAATCCACCAACTGAGGGTCGATCGGTAACGACCACGACGCTGTAAGGACCTGTTCCACGACTCTTCGACAGCACCTTTACATGCCGGCTCGTCCAGATGGGCGACGTTCAGTTTCCAGGGGGGCCTACTGCGCCACACACGTGCAGGTTGGAGGGCAATGGTGCAAATATAGGCTGTGTGGTCGGTGAATGCAGTAGGCCAGAGCTCTGCTCCTCTCGTCGCCGTCGAAAGGGTGCTTGTGACGTAAATCCTGTCCAACCGACTTGATGAATGGCTTGTATAATGCGTGTAACCAGGAGCTGGGCCATGGATGTGGCGCCACGTGTCAATCAGGTGGAGGTCACGCACTAGCATTTCCAATTCCGCACACGGGACGTGATGTGGCTGCTGATCAGACGGAGATAATGTACAGTTAAAATCTCCTCCGATCACCATATCGTCTATGCGACCCATAAATAGACGCGTAATATCTTCCGAAAAAAAGCGGGCCCGATCTCTCCGTCTCCCTGATCCTGAAGGGGCATATACATTGATGAGTCGTACACCGTTGACAGTTATTGCCATGGCTCTTGCACTCGGTATGTACAGTACGTCCGTAGCCGCTAAACCGTCCCGTAGCAGAACAGCCACACCACAATCGGTAGAAGAGGCGCGGGAGATGTGCGCGGTATATCCGTAGAAGTCAGGGAAACTAGCGACACATACTTCCTGTAAGAGGGCCACGGCGATGTCCGCCGCATCAAGCATGCGGTGTAGCATTGTCAGTTTGTGTGGTGCCCTTATTGCGTTGATATTGATTGTGGCAAGGCGAAAGGTGTGCTGCCTAGCCTCTTCACCTAGGGTAGACGCCATGGCAATCAAAGCTAACCGCAAGAGATGCCGGACCCACCAAATCCGTCACAAATTATGAGTCTTTCACGCTAGGAGTGGCATCCGCAACGCCGCCCCCTCCCTTGTCACCCGTGCCCTCGTCAGGAAGTTCCTCAACATCGTCCGACCACAGTGGGTGCAACACGACGCTGTGTAGCTGATCGGCATCTAAATCTCTCTCATGTACGTCGTCTGTGTTAGAGGTAGACTGAGCGCCATCCATCGACGCGACCTGCCGCGTTTGTGGTGCAAGAAGTAACTGGGCACTCGTAGTATGGGCAAGTGAACCGTCTACACCACTTAGATCCTCAGCAGGCGCAGCATCCATGCCGTCTGATGAGATGTCACCTTCTTGACCGGCCGTGTGTAGGAGGCAATCGTCAGAAGGGGTTCGCCGACGTCGCTTGCGTCGTCGAGGCGAACGTTGCTTTCGAACGTGGACATCCGTATCCGAATGTGGCAGGCAATCCTGCGTCGTATCACCTTCCGCTAGGAAAGCCGCGGTCGGGACAATGTTCGCGTCCACGTCCATCGCGTTCTGAATGTTATGTTGCGTCTGGAGTTCGTGAGACTGTTGCAGCTGTTGTTGCTGTGGAGGGGGCGACATATGGGTTGGCACCAAGGGTCCTTCCTCTTCCTCCCTTGGTATTTGTGGCGTCGATGGATGTGTCTGCTCGCCCGTTTCGTCCTCAACTACGGTGCGCATCGTCGTCTGTGCGTACGTCAGGGGCAGGATTGTCGTCCCCGTCGGGGAAACGGAGTCTCCCACTGGTATCTGCGTAATTCTACGTTGTAAGCAGCTCGATCTAACATGGCCTTCCTGCCCACATCCGGAACAGGTACGCGGTTGACCGTCGTACATGATGATTGCACGACAGCCACCGATGTTCAAATAGGACGGCACATGTTTCTTGAGCTCAAGTTTAATTTGGCGTACACCATTATAGACCTTATACGTCGAGAAAGTTTGCCACTTTTCTGCAACGTGGCTGATAATATTGCCATATGGTCGGAAGGCGTCCTTGACAACTTCCTCTGGGACCTCGAAGGGGAGCTCAAAAACCCTTACAGTCCTTAGGCCCATGCCTGCATGATCCACCGTCACTGCACCGATATGCCCATCAGAATGTTTGAATCTGAGAGTGTTCGAGTATTTAGAAACCACTGTCGCGCACACCTCTGCACTGGTCATTTTAACATAAACCACGCTCGCTGTTATAGAAAAATGTATTCCGACGACAGTCGCCGGATCTAAACGTAGATCGTCGCGTATGAACTGTTCTATTTCATAGGCTCGAGGACGCGCGTGATCTGGTTGGAAAGTAATTTTGATCGTATCGTGTCGCCATGTGTGTGCCATAGTCGCACTGAACTTGGAACAAATACAACTCGCGCCGCGAGAAGGTAAACACAAGCAAGCGCTCACGGTCGCGCACGGCGGGGCGCAGCGGACGTCCTCGCCCCACCGCAGCCGAAAGCACACTGCACAATTAAATCGACACCCTAGCTGCAAACAGGCGTTGATATACATCATTGGGGAAATGTTGAAAATGTGTGCCCCGACCAGGATTCGAACCTGGGATCTCCTTCTTACATAGCAGACGCTCTATCCATCTGAGCCACCGAGGGCACAGAGGATAGCGTGCCTGCAGGGATATATCCCTTGCACGCTCCCCGTGAGAACCACATTCCCAACATGTGTGCGAACGCACACGCTATGCCCCAACTCTTACGGAATTTGGTAGACTAATCTGCCACGAGTAATGAGTGTGATGGTATTAGGAGCACTACGAATGTTGTGGTGTGGACATGTTGGGAATGTGGGTCTCTCGGGGAGCCTGCAAGGGATAAGTCCCTGCAGGCGCATTATCCTCTGTGACCACGGTGACTCAGCCATGCAAGCAGGAGATCCTGGGATCGAGTCCTGGTCAGGGTACACATTTTCAACATGTCCCCAATGATGTATATCAACGTCTGTTTGCAGCTAGGGTGTCAATTTAATTATCATTTCATTATATCATTTTAATACTATTTGTCAGATTAAAATTATTATTTCTTAGATATATACGATGTGAAAAAGGTATTGTACGTGTGGAACCCTGGTCCCATATGAAATACCAACCGACGACAAACAAAATAAAAGTTATGAAACTACATATAGAGTGATAAGTGTACAGGGTGGTCAGAAAAAGTGTGAAAAGCTACTAAAGGTGTTGTGGCATAAGTTGTGTTGAGAATTATTTGTTAAGAAAAAACATCGATACGATGGCCAATTTTCAATTTAATTGGCGTTGAAGTTAGCCCATCAGGTAGTTCGAGCAGTCTGCCAGAGACGGTGTTAAGAAACATGTTCTTCATTTTTTGGTCTAATGAAACCGAACAAGCGAGCGATACAAAAATTGGACATAGAACCGTAGCAAGAATCGAAACCGTGCCAACCACTATACACTGACGGGTAAAAATCGCGACATAGATGAAAGTTGGTAGGTGTGTTTCTGCATCTGAAAGATGACGACTATTTAAATTTCGCACCAGTCGCTAGTAGCGCCATTATGAGGATGCAAATCAGATTTGCTTTATCTACACGCTGTAACGGTCGTCAGTGTTAGATATCTTTGAGATCGGACGCGGTGAGTTGATGTTAGTCAAGAATATCTTTAAGACGACAAAGACGCCATTATCAGCATCTCCCTGGGCTTAAACGAGGTCGTGTAATGGGGCTACGAGAAGCTGGATGTTACACCTGAGATATTTCGGAAAGACTTTTCAGGAATGTAGTCACTGTACATCATTGTTCCAGCGGTGATCACGAGAATGTACGGACGCAAGAAGACCGGGCTCCGGACGGCTTCGTGGCACTATCGAGAGGGAAGACCATCGTGTTCGGCGTATAGCTTTGGCGCATCGTACTGCATCTGCAGCAGAAATTTAAGCAGCAGTTGGCACCACAGTGATACAATGAACTGTTACACATTGGTTACTTCTGGGAAGCTCCGAGCCAGAAGTCCTATAGCGTGCATACCACTGAACCCAAACCACCGCCATTTGCGACTTTAGTGGTGTCAAGCGTCAGATCAGTGGAGAGTGGAGGTCTGTTGCGTTTTCTGGTGAAAGCTGGTTCTGCGTCGGTGCTGGGAATGTGTTGCCTAGAAGGTGGTCAGTGGAGGGCCTGGAACCAACCCAGCTGTGTGCTAGACACACTGGACCTACACTTGCAGTTATGATATGGGGTGCGATTTCGAATGGTAGGCGGCGCACTCTCGTGATTTCCCACGCATCCTGACTGCAAATTTGTATGCCAGTCTGGTGATTCAACCTGTTGTGTTGCCATTCATGAACAGCATTGCTGGAGGTGTTTTCCAACAGGATAACGCTCGCCCACATACCACTGTTGTAATCCACATATTCTATAGAGAGTCTATATGTTGTTTTTGCGTGCTTCTCTGCTTCCATTTGCACCCATGTGGAACATCATAGGACGACAACTCCAGCGTCATCCGCAAACAGCATTAACTGTCCCTATACTCGCCGACCAAGTGCAGCAGAAAAAAAATCATCATTATTTTTTAAAACTGCTCTCGAAAAACCTATCGCAAAAGCATTATTCAGTCACATCGTATACGTGTTCAGGTCCGTCATGAAAGAAATTAACAGTTTCACATTTCGTCAAAGAATAGAATCATTGGCTACTACAGATGCCGAGAGAGCCGGTAACCCTAGGTTTTTGCCTCTGAAAATTACGAAAAAAAATCATGATTTCTTATTTATCCCACTATCTGTATTAAGAGACAGACACAGTCGAAGTCCCACATTCCTGACATAACTGTTGTACCTAGTTTTTCAAATTACAGTTTTATGTTCTCTGGCGTGCTAAGAACCTCACTACAAGCATGACAGATTTTACAGTTGTTGATATGCGAGTGGGATTTCGTCTCGATACCTCGTCTCTTGAAAGGAAAACAAAAGTAGTTTAAATTTACTTGATAGGTCCAATTGTTATGTTAAATTGATTGTATACAAACTCAGCCAGATAACTTGGACGAGACTACTTAGATATAGAACAAAACAAAATTGAGTCCAAGAGGATGGACAGACACACTCGGTAGATACTGTCGTTTCCAACAGCACATTTATCATACTCTACTTGTCTCGCTCTAAAAATAAGCTGTGTAGTGTCAGTTAACGCGAATATCGATTCCTTGCCTAAAAGGCTGCCAGACCCGAGAGCGAACACTTCGTCTTTATGAGCTCTCTCTCGGTAAGACGTTAAACACTAAACTTCCCCTGTCACACAAGGCAGACACTGGGACAAGAGAAAGTCGTTGTAAATTAAACGTGAAGAACAGTCTGAGCCATCGACGAGTCTCTCGTCATTGGCTCACGTAATCACACATAAAAGAGATACTTCTTAAAGGTACCATGCGCAAACAGATTGGCGCTTTCTGTCTGTTCTTTAAGGTGGGATAGCAACGTCCTCCGTGAGTTTGGGAAACATGAAAATGCTTTTAAAGTAACGAAGGAAGGGCAAAGTTTATCGACCCTTCTGCCTCTTAGTCATTCGAAATGTAACGGTAGCTCAAAATGGTAAAGGATTTGGGGGGGAGGGGGATAAGTCGTGGCAAATTTTGATAAAAATCTGCTGGCAGTCACAAACTGATATGGGGAAAAGCCCGGAGTATCTCATATAAATACAATATCATTCCCAGTGAATCGTTTGAGGGTTGAGTATCTGAAGTGGACTATAATTTGAAACTTTAAAGGAAAACAAGTGGGCATGAAACGTCATATGAAAGCGCAATGAACTTAGCGGTTTAACATTTCCACTACACGCGAGACAAGAGACAAAAAGAAATTAGTTGGAAATTTGTGTAGAATGCCGTTAAAGATCTGTACCTAGGCTTCTTCACAGCAGTTCATGTTCATTTTCAGCAGAAGTTAGAGATGTGATTCTTGAATATCATTACAATTAACGAAATTGAATGCACCTTGCATCTGCTTCCAACTACCGGTGTCCTACATTCGAATGTACTGGTACAGGAAAACTAAAGAATTGAGAGAAAGAATTAACGACGCTGTAAGAAATACTAACCGGAGAAAAACAGAATAAAAGTTATGAAACTGTAAAATTTTTTGGTTGGGAAACATATGGTAACTACTGCAAAAACGCACATTTTAGAACAGTAATATCAGAATAAGCTATACCCTTTAACGGATTTCACTGTATGTATCTCCACCAACGAATAATGTACAGAATTAAATCCGGTTCTTGTTCGAATAACTGTTAACAGGTTTTAGACAATATACATGTTTATAATCTTTATCTTAATAAAGCTCATTTTCAAAGACGTTTGTGTTATCACCTAGTGCACAAGTGTGAGATATTATGCATTAATGTTATAAATAATTCAGTTTCAGGAATTTATTAAACAGTTCTAAAAACTTCCCAAGTGTGTCGAACAGGATGTTACGACGAATTCCTGCCGAAATCACACTAAACACAAAATATATTCCGATTTCAAATGTCGTCTTCTCTCAGCTTGCACATACCGTTAGTTTCATACTTCTTGCTGCCATCCTCCATGGTTTTACTTTTCATCTTCTGTCACAGGATTTCAGTGCCTGACCCTGAGGGACCACCCACTCTCTTCGATTCTTCTAAGACATCCATACTAATCCAGTCTTGTTTCAGCACCCGAGCTGATCACTTTTGGAAGTTCATCTTTTAATTGTTGTATTTATAATTGCAGTACAGCTTACTCTCATTAAACCTATATCTTTCCACTTTGATCTCTGTCGTGGAAGGTAGAAACCTCTAAGTTCTAGAGACTCTATTCCTGAATAACACGTCGAGATATTCTTCTTCATAGTCTTTTTCATTCCTGCTGGAGACCATGGGTCCCTTGTA
Source organism: Schistocerca cancellata (assembly GCF_023864275.1). NCBI lineage: Eukaryota > Metazoa > Arthropoda > Insecta > Orthoptera > Acrididae > Schistocerca > Schistocerca cancellata. The sequence goes on from NC_064629.1 coordinate 721,073,595, forward strand.
CCAAAATACTCAGAAGTTATCACTGAACATTTACTACCAAATGTACAGTTCGGCTTTAGAAGTGGTTTGACAACTGAAAATGCTATTTTCTCTTTTCTCTGAGAGGTACTGCATGGATTAAACAAAATGTTTCGAACGCTAGACATACTTTTTGATTCAACTGGGCGTTTGATCGTGTTGATCACGAAATATTGCTCCAGAAGTTGGACCATTATGAAATACAGGGAGTAGCTCACATTTGGTTCACCTCTTACTTTAACAGCCGGCCGAAGTGGCCGTGCGGTTAAAGGCGCTGCAGTCTGGAACCGCAAGACCGCTACGGTCGCAGGTTCGAATCCTGCCTCGGTCATGGATGTTTGTGATGTCCTTAGGTTAGTTAGGTTTAATTAGTTCTAAGTTCTAGGGGACTAATGACCTCAGAAGTTGAGTCCCATAGTGCTCAGAGCCATTTGAACCATTTTTTTCTTACTTTAACAACAGACAGCAAAAGGTCATTATTCAATGTGGGGTCTGAGTGGGGCACAGTCAAATGAGGGGTGCCCCCAAGGTTCAGTGTTGGGGTCACTTCTGTTCATTATTTATATATATGATATGGCCTCTAGTAGGGACCGATGATCCAGCAGTTTGGTCCCTCCCCTCCCCCCCCTCCCCCCTCCCCCCCTCCCCCCTCCCCCCAACAAACCAACCAACCACCCTCTAGTATTACAGGTACTTCTGAAATATGGTAGGAAGTCAAAGAGGCCATTTTCCACCTATAGAACTATGGGCAACGAGAGACTTTCACGAACCTGAAATTATTCTCTTGCGGTCGTAGATCAACACCATCTGTCCACAACGAACTTTGCAGTAGGTACCACCCACAGACTCGGTAATGCCACTACGTAACAATTACTAACACTGAGAGTGATTATTGGCTTGAATCATGAAACTGACAGCATTCAAATGGTTCAAATGGCTCTGAGCACTATGGGACTTAACTGCAGTGGTCATCAGACCCCTAGAACTTAGAACTACTTAAACCTAAGTAACCTAAAGGCATCACACACATCCATGCCCGAGGCAGGATTCGAACCTGCGACCGTAGCGGTCGCGCGGTTCCAGACTGTAGCGCCTAGAACCGCTCGGCCACTCCGGCCGGCACTGACAGCATTAAGAAACTTCTTAAGCTCTCTTTGGTGCTACAGCAATCCTATGATAAGCTCATCTGACAAAAAAATTAAACACTTTACGTGACGCCGACTTGGAAGGTGATTTCATGGAGAATGTAGTGTCCATGGTGCACACGAAGAATAGATAGGGAATTTTGTGGCAATAGTTCGTATGTGGCCAACACCCTGAATAAACCGGTTCCCGTCAGATCACAACAGTTAAGCAACGCTGGGCGTGGCCTGTAATTGGATAGATAACCGCCACGGATAAGTCACGCGCTGTTGGCAATTTTCACTGTCTTTACAGCAAAGGGGAGGATGCGCGGTGGCGCAAAGTTCTTGATTACCATACAGCGCGCCAATGCCCTGGATTAAGTTCCAAATCTCTCTGCAGTGTCTCATGGAGTGAGAGCATGTGACACTGTTGATGGTGATTCGTCAGTTGGATGGGGACGTTAAGCCCCGCGGCCTCTTGGTGCTGTTCGAGAGGAGTGGACGGTGTGCCGATACTGAATTTCACCCTCGTCCTTGTCTCATCATCACACAGCGCAGACGTGACACTATACTACACACAGCCCCATTGCAATCATCTATGCGCATCAGATACACTTAACACACAAATCACACACTCCACGAGGGAAAGATACCAGTGTACGTGAAGGATAGGAGAAATCTTTCCACTTAGGAGGCTGAACCTGCCCCTCGGGATCTCCCAGCCAATCACGTGATACGACTTTACTTTAGTTCTGAGGTGATAAACGTCATGGGATAGAGATATGCACATATACATAGCGGCAGTATTGCGTACACGTGGTATAAAAGGGCAATGCATTGGCGGAGCTGTTATTTGTAGTCAGGTGATTCCTGAGAAAAGGATTCCGACGTGATTACGGCCGCACGACGGGAATTAACAGATTTGGGCGCCGAATGCTAGTTGGAGATAGACTCTTAGGACATTCCATTACGGAAATCGTTATGGGAATCAGTATTCTGCGATTCGTCGTTTCAGTACTATGCCGAGAATACCAAATATCAGGCATTACTTCTCACAACGAGCAACGCAGTGGCTGACGGCTTTCACTTAACGATCGAGAGCAGTGGCGTTTGCGTAGAGTTGCTCGTGCTAACAGAGAAGCAACATTGCGTGAAACAACCGCAAAAATCTATGCGAGACTACGACAAACGCATCCGTTAGGACAGTGCAATGAAATCTGGCGTTAATAGTCTATGGCAGCAGACGACCGAAGCGAGTGTCTTTGCTAACAGCACGACATCGTCTGCACCACCTCTCCTGGGCTCGTGACCACATCGGCTGGACCCTAGACGACTAGAAAAACCGTGACCTGGTAAGATGAGTCGCGATTTAAGTTGGTAAGAGCTGATGGTGCAGACCCACGGAGCCGTGGGCCTAAGTCGTCAATAAGGCACTGTGAAAGCTGGTGGTGGCTACATGATGGTGTGGGCTGCGTTTCCATGAAATGGACTGGGTCCTCTGGTCCAGCTGAATCGATCATTGATTGGAAACGGTTACGTTCGGCTGCTTGGGAACCATTTGTTTTCAAACAATGATGGTATTATCACGGATGACAATGCGCCGTGCCACCGGGCCGCATTTAATTTGAAGAACATTCTGGACAATTCGAGCAAATGATTTGGCCACAAAGATCGGCAAAGTGAATCCCATCGAAGATTTTAATCCTGCACCGACAACACTTTCACAGTTATGGACTGCTATAGAGGCAGCATTGCTCAATATTTCTGTAGGGAACTTCCAACTACTTGTTGAGTCCATGCTACGTCGAGTTTCTGCACTACGGCAGGCAAAGGGAGGCCCGTCAAGATATTGGAAAGTATCCCTTGACTTTTATCACCTCTGTGTATCACAGAACCTCAATTTAACCCTCTCGGTCATGGCGGCCTCATATAAGGGCATACTACACTCCTGGAAATTGAAATAAGAACACCGTGAATTCATTGTCCCAGGAAGGGGAAACTTTATTGACACATTCCTGGAGTCAGATACATCACATGATCACACTGACAGAACCACAGGCACATAGACACAGGCAACAGAGCATGCACAATGTCGGCACTAGTACAGTGTATATCCACCTTTCGCAGCAATGCAGGCTGCTATTCTCCCATGGAGACGATCGTAGAGATGCTGGATGTAGTCCTGTGGAACGGCTTGCCATGCCATTTCCACCTGGCGCCTCAGTTGGACCAGCGTTCGTGCTGGACGTGCAGACCGCTTGAGACGACGCTTCATCCAGTCCCAAACATGCTCAATGGGGGACAGATCCGGAAATCTTGCTGGCCAGGGTAGTTGACTTACACCTTCTAGAGCACGTTGGGTGGCACGGGATACATGCGGACGTGCATTGTCCTGTTGGAACAGCAAGTTCCCTTGCCGGTCTAGGAATGGTAGAACGATGGGTTCGATGACGGTTTGGATGTACCGTGCACTATTCAGTGTCCCCTCGACGATCACCAGTGGTGTACGGCCAGTGTAGGAGATCGCTCCCCACACCATGATGCCGGGTGTTGGCCCTGTGTGCCTCGGTCATATGCAGTCCTGATTGTGGCGCTCACCTGCACGGCGCCAAACACGCATACGACCATCATTGGCACCAAGGCAGAAGCGACTCTCATCGCTGAAGACGACACGTCTCCATTCGTCCCTCCATTCACGCCTGTCGCGACACCACTGGAGGCGGGCTGCACGATGTTGGGGCGTGAGCGGAAGACGGCCTAACGGTGTGCGGGACCGTAGCCCAGCTTCATGGAGACGGTTGCGAATGGTCTTCGCCGATACCCCAGGAGCAACAGTGTCCCTAATTTGCTGGGAAGTGGCGGTGCGGTCCCCTACGGCACTGCGTAGGATCCTACGGTCTTGGCGTGCATCCGTGCGTCGCTGCGGTCCGGTCCCAGGTCGACGGGCACGTGCACCTTCCGCCGACCACTGGCGACAACATCGATGTACTGTGGAGACCTCACGCCCCACGTGTTGAGCAATTCGGCGGTACGTCCACCCGGCCTCCCGCATGCCCACTATACGCCCTCGCTCAAAGTCCGTCAACTGCACATACGGTTCACGTCCACGCTGTCGCGGCATGCTAGCAGTGTTAAAGACTGCGATGGAGCTCCGTATGCCACGGCAAACTGGCTGACACTGACGGCGGCGGTGCACCAATGCTGCGCAGCTAGCGCCATTCGACGGCCAACACCGCGGTTCCTGGTGTGTCCGCTGTGCCGTGCGTGTGATCATTGCTTGTACAGCCCTCTCGCAGTGTCCGGAGCAAGTATGGTGGGTCTGACACACCGGTGTCAATGTGTTCTTTTTTCCATTTCCAGGAGTGTAAATAAATGCTTAGTATATTAAAATTTGTTAAATTTTACCATTTGTGATTAATATTCTCATTGTCACAAGCAGAGAGTTTATTTGAGAACGGTGTCGACATATCCTGTCAATCTGTGGTACCACAAAACAAAACTGAATGCGCACAGTCACATGGACGCTTCCCAGTAATCTTTTTACCTTCCATCAGCCGGTTAATATCTTCTGAGTTTAGGTAAAAAAATTTATTTGCGAAGAAAGCTGCATTCTTGACGGTGAAAACTAAAGGTGTCTCTCAGAACGAAAGGTAAGTGACGTATTTATAACTTTATGCATGTCTCCAAATGACGACATTGTGATTGAAAGGTTGTAATAGCATAAAAATTTCGGACATTATTTCGCTGTCTTTTTAGTCATCTTACCATGATTTAACAATGACCTGAGTCTAAGATAAATGAAAGCCACTTACAGAAGACTAAGTTATAGAGCTCCTTAATTCATTTGAAATTGACAATCAATCCGACGATCCTAGGGATAATTCTGAACAAGAGGACAACGACGGAAGAAATGTTAGACGTTTTATACCATACGGTATACTGTAAGCTGAGTTGCCTAGACGCAAAGCCCGCTAAATGCATGATAAGTGACTCTGAGATAATCACCAAACACTTTTCCCATACAAACAGCAATGCACTGGCAGCGAGAATGTTATTGTTGCATCTAAAGCTGAATAAGAGAAATACCTATTCTAATCGTAGCAAACTGAAAGGGTTAACATATTTGTTTATCACAGTTGTACGTTTTACGCAGGACGCTGACGTGGTAGCGTAGTACTATACAATCTGCAGCTTTAATGCTACTGCAGCCGGTACTTCTCTAAATACAGGGTGAGTCATCAACAAGAAAACATATTCCGAGGACGGCATGCTGCTATGCACAAGAAGTCGAAGACAGTTTTTAATTATTTCTTCCTGGGCTTATTGTTCACGAAAGAAAAAAATCATTAAACGAGAGAATGAAGACCATCAAGTTCTGGACATGTTATTCTGCTACAGACGTACGACACCACACATTAAACTCCTCATTTGTATCAGCCACTGCTGGTAAGTTACCGGAAAAAGATTCTTCTCGTCTTAGAATACGAGCAGTCGTTCACGAATATGTGAGTTCACATTGGCAATAGTGACAGGGTGTACAGTCTCGTGTCGCTTGAAGTTCCAGCTGTGAGAGGAAAGAGCGGCCGCTTGGTCAAGCTGTACTGCGGTTAAATTGTCCAGTCTGTCCACTCTTTCCTTTAACCTTATGCAGGCGCTAGGAGCATTGTAACACATCATTTCCTAACAATCTTGATCACGTTGTGCACCGCATCTGACACTAATTGCAACGGTTAAGGTAAACCATCTCAGCCATATTATTGTACGACGATGTACTGAAAAGTAATTTTTTATGTGAAAACTCTTAAAGCTTTTTAAGTGAAACAAATTTTATTAACATTCTAGCACTTTATTCTTCATGTTTACTTATTTATTTCTCGACATACTACCCCTGGAGAAAAAAAAAACATTTCTCCCGACGGGAAACCAGCTTGTTGATGCCATCACTGTATACAGTTTCACTTTTTTGACGGAGCTACAACTTCACCAATGCTTTCACCGATTCATCACTATCAAAGTGAATTCCTCAAAGGTTTTCTTTAAGTTTTGGAATCAGATGAAAATCGGATGGGACAAAGTAGAGACTGTATGGGAGATGATCAATGAAAGTGAATCGAAGGCGTCGGCTTGTTGCAGATGTCTCGGCGCTCATGAGTGGTCTGGCATTGTCGTTCTGAAGGAGAGGATGCTCCTTGTATGGACGAACTCTTCCAATTCGAAACAAGATTACAGCACGCAATGTCTCACACACCGACGTAGTTACGTCGCACATCGCCATGTTGCACACTACAGTTCGGAGCCATCTAGCGGTAGTGAGCGACAGATATGTAGGCATGGTTCAAAAATGGCTCTGAGCACTATGGGACTTAACATCTATGGTCATCAGTCCCCTAGAACTTAGAACTACTTAAACCTAACTAACCTAAGGGCAGCACATAACACCCAGCCATCACGAGGCAGAGAAAATCCCTGACCCCGCCGGGAATCGAACCCGGGAACCCGGGCGTGGGAAGCGAGAACGCTACCGCACGACCACGAGATGCGGGCTATGTAGGCTTGAAAAATAAAGAGTAGAATGTGATCACATTTGTTTCATGCACACAATTTTAAGAATTTTCACATAAAAAATTCAGAAGCATTACTTTTCAGTACGCCCATATGCATTTATTGTGCTACGATCGGTTTCGTTCTTAGAAGATCTTCAGGTTGACTTCAGGACAACTCGACGACCCGAATCTGTTCTAACAAGGGAACCTCCCCATCGCACCCCCCTCAGATTTAGTTATAAGTTGGCACAGTGGATAGGCCTTGAATAACTGAACACAGATTAATCGAGAAAACAGGAAGAAGTTGTGTGGAACTATGAAAAAAATAAACAAAATACACAAACTGAGTAGTCCATGCGCTAATAGGCAACATCAAGGAGATTGTGAGCTGAGGAGCGCCGTGGTCCAGTGGTTAGCGTGAGCAGCTGCGAAACGAGAGGGCCTTGGTTCAAGACTTCCCTCGAGTGAAAAGTTTAATTTTTTATTTTCAGACAATTATCAAAGTTCAGGCACTCACACATAATCAACTTCGCTCTCCATAATTGCAGGACATGTTCAGATTTGCTTGGACTTATGCAGGATTTGACGGTCTACACACGGAAAAATCTTAAAACGTAAAAAACATATGTTTTGACAGAGCACAGAGAAAACAGTGCGACCGTGACACTGTTGCATTCATTTGTTGCAGTTTATGTGACAAACTCTTATGGCCGGCCGCGGTGGTCGTGCGGTTCTAGGCGCTCCAGTCCGGAGCCGCGCTACTGCTACGGTCGCAGGTTCGAATCCTGCCTCGGGCATGGATGTGTGTGATGTCCTTAGGTTAGTTAGGTTTAATTAGTTCTAAGTTCTAGGGGACTGATGACCACAGCAGTTGAGTCCCATAGTGCTCAGAGCCATTTGAACCAGCCAACTCTTATGTTTTCATCACTTTTTTTGGGAGTGATTATCACATCCACAAGATAAGGTAGAAGAATCTTTTTACCCAATCGCCAAATGTACAAGTTAGGGGGGTCGACAACATATTCCTGTCATGTGACGCACCTTCTGATCAAGTGTTTTCGGTTCCCATTGGAGAGGCACGTCCTTTCGTCTACTAATCACACGGTTTGGCGGTGCCGTCGCAAAACACAGACACTAAACTTATTACAGTGAACAGAGACGTCAATGAACGAACGGAAAGATCATAACTTTGCGAAGAAAGTAAAACTTTTCACTCGAGGGAAGACTTGAACCGAGGACCTCTCGTTCCGCAGCTGCTCATGCTAACCACGGGACCACGGCGCTCCTCAGCTCAAGGTCTCCTTGATGTTGTATGTGTTGCGCATGGACTACTCAGTTTGTATATTTTGACTTTTTTTTATAGTTCCACACAACTTCTTCCTGTTTTCTCGATTGATCTGTGTTCAGTTTTTCAAGGCCTATCCGCTGTGCCAACTTATAACTAAATCTGAGGGGGGTGCGATGGGGAGGTTCCCTTGTAAGAATGAAACCAGTCGTAGAGCAACAAATTTCAAATAATACAGCTGACGTGGTTCATTTCCTAGACGCCCATGTATTTGGCTACAAAAAAAAGGAGGTTTTTCTTCAGCTTCTAGCTGATGGATTGGTCTTTCCATAATCCTCCTAAATGGGTTATGGCCGCAGCCTACCTGGTTGGCTTACAGGGAGAGTACTTTGCCCTTGACGACCGGTGTTTCCCACATCTGTTGCAGAAAAAGTTCAAGCCCTGCAAAAGGAGGCACCGTGCAGAAGCGCTGTAACCGGGGGCAGGAAATGGCCAATGGATTGCCTACTTTCTACTCCTTACTTTAATTGGCTGGGAGGCCTATATGTTAAATACAGGGCTATTACAAATGATTGAAGCGATTTCATAAATTCACTGTAGCTCCATTCATTGACATATGGTCACGACACACTACAGATACGTAGAAAAACTCATAAAGTTTTGTTCGGCTGAAGCCGCACTTCAGGTTTCTGCCGCCAGAGCGCTCGAGAGCGCAGTGAGACAAAATGGCGACAGGAGCCGAGAAAGCGTATGTCGTGTTTGAAATGCACTCACATCAGTCAGTCATAACAGTGCAACGACACTTCAGGACGAAGTTCAACAAAGATCCACCAACTGCTAACTCCATTCGGCGATGGTATGCACAGTTTAAAACTTCTGGATGCCTCTGTAAGGGGAAATCAACGGGTCGGCCTGCAGTGAGCAAAGAAACGGTTGAACGCGTGCAGGCAAGTTTCACACGTAGCCCGCGGAAGTCGACGAATAAAGCAAGCAGGGAGCTAAACGTACCACAGCTGACTGTTTGGAAAATCTTATGGGAAAGGCTAAAGCAGAAGCCTTACCGTTTACAATCGCTACAAGCCCTGACACCCGATGACAAAATCAAACGCTTTGAATTTTCGGCGCGGTTGCAACAGCTCATGGAAGAGGATGCGTTCAGTGCGAAACTTGTTTTCAGTGATGAAGCAAGATTTTTTCTTAATGGTGAAGTGAACAGACACAATGTGCGAATCTGGGCGGTAGAGAATCCTCACGCATTCGTGCAGCAAATTCCCAATTCACCAAAAGTTAACGTGTTTTGTGCAATCTCACGGGTTAAAGTTTACGGCCCCTTTTTCTTCTGCGAAAAAAACGTTACAGGACACGTGTATCTGGACATGCTGGAAAATTGGCTCATGCCACAACTGGAGACCGACAGCGCCGACTTCATCTTTCAACAGGATGGTGCTCCACCGCACTTCCATCATGATGTTCGGCATTTCTTAAACAGGAGATTGGAAAACCGATGGATCGGTCGTGGTGGAGATCATGATCAGCAATTCATGTCATGGCCTCCACGCTCTCCCGACTTAACCCCATGCGATTTCTTTCTGTGGGGTTATGTGAAAGATTCAGTGTTTAAACCTCCTCTACCAAGAAACGTGCCAGAACTGCGAGCTCGCATCAACGATGCTTTCGAACTCATTGATGGGGACATGCTGCGCCGGCTAGATGTCTGCCGAATCACTAAAGTGGCACATATCGAACATTTGTGAATGCCTAAAAAAACTTTTTGAGTTTTTGTATGTGTGTGCAAAGCATTGTGAAAATATCTCAAATAATAAAGTTATTGTAGAGCTGTGAAATCGCTTCAATCATTTGTAATAACCCTGTAATTTGGGAGAGCGATTTGGAGATCGGACTGCAGTCCTCATGGGGTTGGAGCAGCAAGTGTCGGATCATGCAGTGCGGTGTTTGTATTTGGAAGTGGTTAACATTGCGGAGTTCTGGAGTTAGCGTCCTCCGTGATCGACAAGATTACTTCTCGGGTACAGAAAGCTAACAAAGTATGTTCTCACGTGCGGACGTTGAATTCTGCTTAAGTAATTTGCTGTTTTCCCCAACAAGTATTGTGGGACTTGCTGCGCCAGCCCTCAGGGCAGGGTGTCGAGACAACAAGTGTCTGGTTTAAGTATTCGATAAAACTGACAGATCTGTTTAAGATTAACTGATACCAATAAACTTCATTCGATTCCTGCTAATTTGAGTGGAACGCGTTTGTCTGAAATTTTCCCTATTGACGTGGAACGATACTTCTGCTTCTGTTGTGGTGGTTATCGGCGAGAGTTGCTAGTAACCTGTTAGAGGCCGTGCATTCAATTCTCTATTGAGTACATATTTCAGGCCAGAAGTCATATCTCGGAATCTTTCTTGAAAGGAATTACATAGCTACACAGCTCCTATTATTGACTTCGCATTCCTCGGACATTTAACCGTGTCTCGAAGGTCAAGGCGTCGTGTAATTTGTCATGCGCGCCACACATTGTCAAGAGTGAGTGGATTTTGGCCGCAGCCGCGAGTGTGATTTTGCGCGACGCCCCGGAAACTTGGAGGACGGGTGAAAGTAACGTTTCAAATGGTTCTGAGCACTATAGTACTTAACATCTGAGGTCATCAGTCCCCTAGAACTTAGAACTACGTAAACCTAACTAACCAAAGGACGTCAGACACATCCATGCCCGAGGTAGGATTCGAACCTGTCGACCGCTGCGGTCGCGCGGTTCGAGACTGAAGCGCCTAGAATCGCTCGGCGACATCGGCCGGCCAGCAACGTTTCACTACTCAGCATGTTCTGTTCACATTTATAGTTTTCATTAAATGCAGTTACACATTCATTTATTGACTTAGGGACATGGAAGGATATTGTGTTTTTTAGCTCCATCTGTTACAATGTGTTTGAAATGTTTTTCCGTATGCATGACTCATCAGATTTACACACGGTTTACTCACGTTAATGTGACCACCGCCTATATTCGACGTCAACGTGCAACAACGCTCACAGACGATAGGTGGCAACACCAGCAGTGGAGGGTATATAAAGCTGTCGGGGATGCGGAAAACAGTGCAGTCATTGTAGGAGTGCGAAAACGGAGCGATTTATCTGACGTCAAAAGGGCGCGGTTAAAATGGCTCTAAGCACTATGGGACTTAACATCTGAGGTCATCAGTCCCCTAGACTTAGAACTACTTAAACCTAACCTAAGGACATCACACACATCCATGCCCGAGGCAGGATTCGAACCTGCGACCGTAGCAGCAGCGCGGCTCCGGACTGAAGCGCCTAGAACCGCTCGGCCACAACGGACGGCAAAAAGCGCATGATCATTGTGTTCTGGGCCAAGAGCGGAAGCATTTCCGAAACGGCTAAGTTTGCAAACTGTTCGCGTGCCACCGTAGTTCAAGTATACCGTGTATGGCGCTATCCATTATCGGCGCCGAGGCAACTGTGGTGTACCACGGGCCATAGATGATAGTGGCAAGCGACAGTTGCGGAAATGTGTACGGGCGAATAGATGTGCAGCTGTTGAACAACTGGTCACCTAAATGAACCAAGGAATTACCAACAGTCTCTCTTCAAAGTACGTTCAGGGAACGTTGCTGCGTATGGGCCTCCACAGAAGGCGCCTGGTTCAAAAAATGGTTCAAATGGCTCTGAGCACTACGGGACTTAACGTCTGAGGTCATCAGTCCCCTAGACTTTGAAATACTTAAACCTAACTAACCTAAGGACATCGCACACATCCATGCCCGAGGAAGTATTCGAACCTGCGACCGTAGCAGCCGCGTGGTTCCGGACTGAAGCGCCTAGAACGGCTCGGCCACAGCGGCCGGCGGCGCCTGGTTCAATGACTCATGGTGACTGCTGTTTATAGGCGACGAAGGATGACATTTGCACGCAAATACCGCAGGGTGGTGACAGGTGGCCTTTTCAAATGAATCACGTTTTATGCTCCATCGGACAGATGGCCGTTGACGTGTACTTCGCAAAACGTCTTGAAGCAAAGGGTCCAGGCTGTAGGAGGGAGCGTTATGGTGTGGGGAAAGTTTTCGTGGCATTCCCTACGTGACCTTGTCTTTCTGGAAAACACAATATATCAACACAAGTATGCATCTATCCTTGAGGAACACGTACAAACCTATATGCAATTTGTTTTTCCCCTGCACGGTGACATTTACCAGCAGGACAGTGCAACGCGTCACACAGCTCGCAGTGTACGTGCGTGGTTCGAAGTGCACCAGGATGAGTTGCCGGCCGATGTGGCCGTGCGGTTCTAGGCGCTTCAGTCTGGAACCGCGTGACCGCTACGGTCGCAGGTTCGAATCCTGCCTCGGGCATGGATGTGTGTGATGTCCTTAGGTTAGTTAGGTTTAGGTAGTTCTAAGTTCTAGGCGACTGATGACCTCAGACGTTAAGTCGCATAGTGCTCGGCGCCATTTGAACCATTTGAACCAGGATGAGTTTCCCATACTCTCGTGCACAGCAAACTCTCCGGATTTAAATCGAATTGGAACAACCTCGATTGGGCTGTTCGCGTCAAGGATCCGCAACCGAGAAACAGTGCAGCTAGCCACGGCACTGGAGTCGACATGTCTCCACATCCTGTCGGTACCTTTCAGAACCTCATTGACTCTCTTCCTACACGTCTCACAGCAGTCCACGCTGCAAAAGGCGGTTATTCGGGCTTTTGACAGATTGTCCCATAATGTCGTTGGACAGTGTAATTACATTTTAGTCAACAATATCTATTTTGCCTGTATAACTACCTCTGTTGTCTAGAACACTTTCCCTCCAGTTCCAGGAAGTAACTGTTCAGTGTTCGGATTGCTTCTGTTAATTCAGATTTCTTCATTTACACTTCATGGATACAGGATACTCTTTGATCGCAGCCATATTTAATTATACACTCCTGGAAATTGAAATAAGAACACCGTGAATTCATTGTCCCAGGAAGGGGAAACTTTATTGACACATTCCTGGGGTCAGATACATCACATGATCACACTGACAGAACCACAGGCACATACACACAGGCAACAGAGCATGCACAATGTCGGCACTAGTACAGTGTATATCCACCTTTCGCAGCAATGCAGGCTGCTATTCTCCCATGGAGACGATCGTAGAGATGCTGGATGTAGTCCTGTGGAACGGCTTGCCATGCCATTTCCACCTGGCGCCTCAGTTGGACCAGCGTTCGTGCTGGACGTGCAGACCGCGTGAGACGACGCTTCATCCAGTCCCAAACATGCTCAATGGGGGACAGATCCGGAGATCTTGCTGGCCAGGGTAGTTGACTTACACCTTCTAGAGCACGTTGGGTGGCACGGGATACATGCGGACGTGCATTGTCCTGTTGGAACAGCAAGTTCCCTTGCCGGTCTAGGAATGGTAGAACGATGGGTTCGATGACGGTTTGGATGTACCGTGCACTATTCAGTGTCCCCTCGACGATCACCAGTGGTGTACGGCCAGTGTAGGAGATCGCTCCCCACACCATGATGCCGGGTGTTGGCCCTGTGTGCCTCGGTCGTATGCAGTCCTGATTGTGGCGCTCACCTGCACGGCGCCAAACACGCATACGACCATCATTGGCACCAAGGCAGAAGCGACTCTCATCGCTGAAGACGACACGTCTCCATTCGTCCCTCCATTCACGCCTGTCGCGACACCACTGGAGGCGGGTTGCACGATGTTGGGGCGTGAGCGGAAGACGGCCTAACGGTGTGCGGGACCGTAGCCCAGCTTCATGGAGACGGTTGCGAATGGTCCTCGCCGATACCCCAGGAGCAACAGTGTCCCTAATTTGCTGGGAATTGGCGGTGCGGTCCCCTACGGCACTGCGTAGGATCCTACGGTCTTGGCGTGCATCCGTGCGTCGCTGCGGTCCGGTCCCAGGTCGACGGGCACGTGCACCTTCCGCCGACCACTGGCGACAACATCGATGTACTGTGGAGACCTCACGCTCCACGTGTTGAGCAATTCGGCGGTACGTCCACCCGGCCTCCCGCATGCCCACTATACGCCCTCGCTCAAAGTCCGTCAACTGCACATACGGTTCACGTCCACGCTGTCGCGGCATGCTACCAGTGTTAAAGACTGCGATGGAGCTCCGTATGCCACGGCAAACTGGCTGACACTGACGGCGGCGGTGCACAAATGCTGCGCAGCTAGCGCCATTCGACGGCCAACACCGCGGTTCCTGGTGTGTCCGCTGTGCCGTGCGTGTGATCATTGCTTGTACAGCCCTCTCGCAGTGTCCGGAGCAAGTATGGTGGGTCTGACACACCGGTGTCAATGTGTTCTTTTTTCCATTTCCAGGAGTGTATATTAATAATATAAGTGTCGACCAGATGTGGTTTAAATTCAAAAAAATGGTATCGGCAGCAGCTGAGAGATTTATAACAAATAAATTAACAAACGACGGAGCTGATCCTCCTTGGTACACAAAACGGGTTAGAACACTGTTGCAGAAACAACGAAACAAACATGCCAAATTGAAACAGACGCAAAATCCTCAAGATTGGTGATCTCTTACAGAAGCTCGAAATTTAGCGCGGACTTCAATGCGAGATGCCTATAACAGTTTCCACAACGAAACTTTGTCCCGAAACCTGACAGAAAATCCAAAGAGATTCTTGTCGTATGTGAAATACGTTAGCAGCAAGAAACAATCAATGCCTTCTCTGCACGATAGCAATGGAGATACTATCGAAGACAGTGCTGCAAAAGCAGAGTTACTAAACACAGCCTTCCGAAATGCCTTCACAAAAGAAGACGAAGTAAATATTCCAGAATTCGAATCGAGAACAGCTGCCAACATGAGTAACGTAGAAGTAAATATCATCGGAGTAGTGAAGCAACATAAATCAGTTAATGAAAGCAAGTCTTCTGGTCCAGACTGTATACCAGTTAGGTTCCTTTCGGAGTATGCTGATGCATTAGCTCCATACTCAACAATCATATACAACTGTTCGCTCGACGAAGGATCCGTAGACAAAGACTGTAAAGTTACACAGGTCACACCAATATTCAAGAAAGGTAGTAGGAGTAATCCACTAAATTACAGGCCCATATCGTTAACGTCAATATGCAGCAGGATTTTAGAACATATATTGTGTTCGAACATTATGAATTACCTCGAAGAAAACGGTCTATTGACTCACAGTCAATATGGGTTTAGAAAACATCGTTCCTGCGAAACACAACTAGCTCTTTATTCACATGAAGTATTGTGTGCTACTGACAAGGGATTTCAGATAGATTCCGTATTTCTGGATTTCTGGAAGGCTTTTGACACTGTACCACACAAGCGGCTCGTAGTGAAATTGCGTGCTTATGGAATATCCTCTCAGTTATGTGACTGGATTTGTGATTTCCTGTCAGAGAGGTCACAGCTCGTTCTAATTGACGGAAAGTCATAGAGTAAAACAGAAGTGATTTCAGGCGTTCCCCAAGGTAGTGTTATAGGCCCTTTGCTGTTCCTTACCTATATAAACGATTTGGGAGACAATCTGAGCAGCCGTCTTAGGTTGTTTGCAGATGACGCTGTCGTTTATCGACTAATAAAGTCATCAGAAGACCAAAACAAACTGCAAAACGATTTGGAAGATATATCGGAGTGGTGTTAAAAGTGGCAGTTGACCTTAAATAACGAAAAGTGTGAGGTCATCCATATGAGTGCTAAAAGTAACGCGTTAAACTTCGGTTACATGATAAATCAGTCTAATCTAAAAGCCGTAAATTCAACTAAATACATAGGTATTCCAATTACAGACAACTGAAATTGGAAGGAACACATAGAAAAAGTTGTTGGGAAGGCTAACCAAAGACTGCGTTTTATTGGCAGGACACTTAGAAAAGGAGACTGCCAACACTGCGCTTGTCCGTCCCCTTTCAGAATACTCTTACGCGGTGTGGGATCCTTACCAGATAGGATTGACAGAGTACATCGAAAATGTTCAAAGAAAGGCAGCACGTTTTGTATTATCGCGAAATATGGAAGAGAGTGTCACAGAAATGATACAGGATTTTGGCTGGACATAATTAGAAGAAAGGCGTTTTTCGTTGCGACGGAATCTTCTCACGAAATTCCAATCACCAACTTTCTCTTCCGAATGCGAAAATATTTTGTTGACACCGATCTACATAGGGAGGAACGATCACCAAGATAAAATAGGGAAATCAGAGCTCGTACGGAAAGATATAGGTGTTCTTTCTTTCCGCGCGCTATAAGAGATTGGAATAATAGAGAACTGTGAAGGTGGTTCGACGAACCCTTTGCCAGGCACTTAAATGTGACTTGCAGAGTATCCATGTAGATGTAGAGGTAGACCATCTTCTAAAAAAGGACGTATTTAACTTATTATATTTATACCAAACGCTTTCGATAAAAGGCTTCAAAGAGCACTGCATACTGAAACGAGATGTGGCACATCCTAAGGGTGGTGCAATTTTAGTCTGATGAACCAAAAAATAATGACCACTGTCCACTGCGAGACTAAAAGCCCCCTGGTGACGTTAAGGACACCTGACGCGGCAAGGAAAATATAGAAGCGAAGCACAGACGAATGAGGAATCATACTAGTGACATACGGGTCGCACGTAGGGACATACACTGACGCAAGCGACTGTCAAAGCACACATTGTTATGGCCGGCGCCTGCGAATGAACATGTCGAAAACGGCGAAGTTGGTCGGCTATTCGTGTGCTACAGTTGTGAGCATCTATGCTCTATCTCAAATGGGTATTCCCCGGAGGCTGGCGACGTTCCTTTAGAGGAATAATATTGAGCAAATTCAGAGAGCCGGTATTTGAAGCTGACTGCCGAATGATCCTAATATCACCACCATACATGTCGCGTAAGAACCACGAATGATGATGATGATGATCGTATGGCATTGCTGCCCGGGAGGCCCCATGCGGGGAGTCTTGCCACGGTATTGCAAGTCCACTTTAGTTGACGCCACATCAGCGACTTGCGAGTCAATGATGATGAAGGACACACAACACCCAGTCTCCTGCCGGGAATCGAACCCGGGCCCCCTGCGTGGTAGGCGGTAACGCTATCGCTACGCTACGGAGGCGGACAGAACCACGAAGATGACACGAGAACTTAGGGCTCATACGGAGGCATATAGATAGTCGTTTTTTCCTCGCTCTATCTGCGACTAGAAAAGGGAAAGAAACGGCTTGTACTGGTACAGGGTAACCTTCGCCACGCACCGTACGGTGGGTTGCGAAGTATATATGCAGATGTAGATGTAGAAGTGGCTGACGTACGGTGAAACCACTAATAGGTGGCACGGTTTTGGACGTCCATACTTCGTCACAGGAACTGTCTTTGCTGTATTTTCTGTAACTCTGATACTTATGGCCATGATCACATTTGATTTGGCGGCCATGTGTGTACACTTTTTGAAGCTTCGAATGTAATCTTAAACAACAAAAACTTACGGCATTGTCAAAACACAAATTGTTAAAGTGTGACTCTCGACGAATTCCTGACGGTTAGAAAACATCCAGAACTAACAGAACGAAAGCTAAAATCAAGAAATAATACCTGGTGATCAAAAAGTCAGTATAAATTTGAAAACTGAATAAATCACGGAATAATGTAGATAGAGAGGTACAAATTGACACACATGCTTGGAATGACATGGGGTTTTATTAGAACCAAGAAACTACAATAGTTCATAAATTTGTCCGACAGATGACGCTTCATCTGATCAGAATAGAATAATTACCATAACAAAGTAAGACAAAGCAAAGATGATGTTCTTTACAGGAAATGCTCAATATGTCCACCATCATTCCTCAACAATAGCTGTAGTCGAGGAACAATGTTGTGAACAGCACTGTAAAGCATGTCCGGAGTTATGGTGAGGCATTGGCGTCGGACGTTGTCTTTTAGCATCCCTAGAGATGTCGGTCCATCACGATACACTTGCGACTTCAGGTAACCCCAAAGCCAATAATCGCACGGACTGAGGTCTCGGGACCTGGGAGGCCAAGCGTGACGAAAGTGGCGGCTGAGCGCACGATCATCAACAAAAGACGCGCACAAGAGATCTTTCACGCGTCTAGCAATATGGGGTGGAGCGCCATCCTGCATAAACATCGCACGTTCCAGCAGGTGTTTATCAGACAGGCTGGGGATGATGCGATTCTGTAACATATCGGCGTACCTCTCACCCGTCACGGTAGCTGTTACAAGACCAGAATCGCGCATTTCCTCGAAGAAAAAAGGCCCGATAACGGTAGATGTGGTAAATCCAACCCATGCCGTGACTTTCTCGTCGTGCACTGGAGTTTCCACGACAGTTCTAGGATTTTCGGTAGCCCAAATTCTGTAGTTGTGGGCGTTGACAGACCCTCGGAGCGTGAAATGAGCTTCGTCGGTCCACAACACGTTACTCAACTAATCGTCATCTTCCGCCATCTTTTGAAACGCCCACACTGCAAATGCCCTCCGCTTCACTCAACCGCCAGGTAACAGTTCATGATGCCGATAGATTTTGTACGGATAGCATCGGAGGGTACGCCTCAGTGCCAACCAAACAGTAGTTTATGGAATGCCGGTGCGACGTGCGACTGCACGAGGGCTGACATCCCCGTGCATAGACGAACCCGCTACAGTCTCCATTTCTTCCTGAACTGTCTCAGCAGCATTACACCTTGTGCTCGGTCGGCCACTACGGGGTCTATCGTCTAAACAACCCGTGGCTTCGAAATTCGAAATCATTCTCGTCACAGCTGCATTTGTCAACGGACCTTTACCCCTTCTAATCCCCTTCCTATGGCGATAGGATCGTAACGCTGAACTAGCACATTCTCCATTCTGATAATACAGCTTCACTAAAAGCGCCTTTTCAGGTAACATCAACATGCTGCAACTGCTGGCGCATCTGACTCTCTCTCTCATTACAACTCCTTTTGTACACGATTGCATGCGCAGCCACTGACGTTTTGCTGTCCAGCGCCATTTGTCGGACATTTTGTGAACTTTGTTTTTATTTTGGTTCTAATAAAACCCTATGCCATTCCAAGCGTGTATGTCAATTTTACCTCTCTATCTACATTATCCATGGTTTATTAAGTTTTCAAATTTATACTGACTTTTTTATCACCCGGTATGTTAAGAAAACTGGCTGATGTTAGGTATCTAATGCAAACGCTCTGTGAACTACTACAACAAATACTTTTATATCCTGTAACTGAGTTCTCTCTTTGGAGTAGAAGTAACCAGGTGAATAAAATATACAATTAAACGACGCAAAGAGGATCGTGACACGAACTCAACCTCTTTCAGCTACTGCCAGTTTTCCAGATTTCATGTTTTCATTCCTAGCTACACATATGATGATATAATGCATATACACTGGTGAACTAAAACATTATGACCACCTGCTTAATAGCTTGTTTGTCAATCTTTGGAACGAAATACATCACTGATTCTACGTATCATGGATCCGACAGTTTGTTGGTAGGATTGTGGGGGTATGTGGCATTAGATGTTAACACATAGGTCTTCTAATTCGCGTAATTGATGGGCCGCTGATTTGCGTAAGGATTTACATAAGGCGAATTTGGTCGACGAGACATCAACATGAGTTCACTATAATGCTCCTCGAACCACTGCAGCACGCTTCTAGCTCCGAGGCACAGAAAACTATGCTGTTGAAAGATGACATCGCCGTCGGGGAAGACATCAAGATGGAGAACTGCAGGTGGTTCGCAGCTGTGAGCGTATCTTAGATTACTTCCACAGGTCCATGCCAGCGCAAGAGAATGTCTCTCATAGCATAATACTGCTCCCAGCAGCTGCACGTTTCTAGCCGCCGCTCACATCGATGACGGTGTTTGTGGAGACGACCGTCGAACAAGTGTAGCAAACATGATTCATCCGAAGAGGCGACACGTTTCCTTGATCGAGGGTCGAATCCCAATGGTCCCGTGCCTACTGCAATCGTAATTGACAATGTCGTTGGGTCAACATGTGAACGCCTAGAGCTGTTCTGTTGCAGAGTTCCGTGCTCTGAAACTCTTGAGCAGCAGCAGGGATGCCACAGATCACCATCTATCCTACTTCACAGCGCAGAGAAGCCTCCGAACCCCACGTATTGTGAAGAATCGTGGACGTCCTACCATTTAGCGCCTGTGTGGAGCGGACAGGAAGTAGGGCGCTATTCTTGGGAGGAAATGGGAGACATGCACTGTGCTTACTAGGCGGCAGATGGAAATGCTCCCTCTGTTCAACGTTTGTACATTCGCCAGTTTCCGAAACGTCAAGTGCCACATCCACACACTACCCTTCTACCTCTTTCCGTAAATGCTCACGACAGTAGCACGTGAACATTTGACTAGCTTCGCCGTTTTCGAGATGCTCGTCCACAGGCTCTGCGAATTAATAATATGTCCTTTGTCGAAGTCGCTTAGCTCAATGAGTTTCCCAATTTGCAGCCCACATCTTCACTAGGGTGATACCCCATCCGTGACGGTTCCGCTTACATACTTTTGTCACCGCGTCACGTGCCCACAACGCCACCAGGCGGTATCCAACGTCGTAGTGGACAGTGGTCATAATGTTTCGGCTTATCTGTGTACACACATACACACACACACACACACACACACACACACACACACACATACATACACACACACACAAAAACACAAACAAAATGGTTGAAATGGCTCTGAGCACTATGAGACTTAACTTCTGAGGTCATCAGTCCCCTAGAACTTAGAACTATTTAAACCTACCTAACCTAAGGACATCAAACACATCCATGGTCGAGGCAGGATTCGAACCTGCGACCGTTGCGGTCGCGCGGTTCCAGTCTGTAGCGTCTGAAACCGCTCGGCCTCTCCGGCCGGCAAAACACAAGCACAAACACACAACATTATATACAGGGTGTATCTGAAATCAATGTAGAAAAAGAGAGGATTGGTAGAGAGGGTCATAACAACCATATTTCACGGAACAACCCATGTCCGCATCCGTTAGCGTACGGCGCTAGGCGTGGTTGAACAGTGTTGCGTGCTGCCAAGAGTGTAGGCACACAACGTGCCATGCTAGCCGTCATGGTCCAGGCCTGCTGGGAAACGATTTCAGTGTATTTTGACACCGAGATATAAAGAGACTTCGGGTTGAAGTTATATGACCTTTGTTTGCAAACGGTGTAGTTGACATAGTTGCGGATATTCCAGGCGGGACAACACTACGGGTTTTCCGCCTCTTATTGGGTCTTGAGCGCGTTACTTTTGGCTGTACAAATGCCTGTTTGATAGGTGTTGCATAGAGGACAGCTGCTGTGAACATTGCAGAGTCTGGTTCGCCCTGCGTAAGTTTGTCATCAAACGTGTGTTTGTTACTGTGTGGAGCGGAGAGGAAATAGATCGCTATCCTTGGGAGGATTGTGCTTACAGGGCGGTGGATGGAAATGCTCACCCTACACGTTTGTACGTTCGGCGATTTCCGAATCGTCGAGTGCCAGATCCACGCACGTTTACTGCCATCCACAGAACCCTACGAGAGACAGGTTAGCTTGAATTGCCTTTCCCACTGGCTCTTTCTCGTACTGGGATACGTGCATTTAAGGCCTACTTCGAAACCTGGAGTATTTATTTTGTGTCACAGATGTGAAAGGCTGACGGATGCGGTCATCAACGCACAGTGCGTACACCAGTGATTGAAGAGGAGGCGTTAGCACTGCTGCAAAGCACACCCTCAACGAGCTCTCGGCGTGTTGTTTAGGAAATTTGGCGGGTGTGGCATGAAGATGATCTGCATCCCTATCGCCTTCAGATGGTTTACGCCCTTAACCCAGACGATCATCCACGTTGAATTGAATTCTGCCAGTGGTTTTCGCAACGGTGTGCCACTCAACCGGACTTTCCGAATCGTGTACCTTTAAATGTAAAGCATCCTATAGACGAGAGGGATGTTCAACAGTCACAATCAACAGGTGTGGTCACAGAAAAATCCGCATACCGCCTTTGTTCATGGACACCAAGATCGCTTCTCTGTCAAGATTAGGGCCGGCTTGGTAAGCGATAATCTGATCGGTCCATAAATGTTCCCCCGGAGACTGAACGCAAACAGATTCTTAATATTTTTACGAGAAACTCTGCCAGAATTGTTGGAATATGTTCCACTCAACGTGCGATAGTGAATGTGGTACAATCACGATGGGGCGCCCGCGCACTTCGTACATACAGTGCGAAAGCATTAGGATGAAACCACTGGTGAGAACTGGATAGCGTGCGGTGGGCCGGTGACATGGCCTGCAGGCTCTCTTGTCTTGACGCCCACTGAGTTTTTCTTCTGGGGCCACCTGAAACCTGTTGTCTATGAAACACCCATTGAGACTGGTGAAGAGCTGATTATGGCAGCTTCGGAAGTAATTCCCACTTTGCCAGGAGTGTTTGAAAGAGTGCGACGGTCAGTTCAGCGTTGTTGTATGGCGTGCATTCAAGCAGGATGGCGTAATTTCAGGCAATTTTTGTAACCTTTTTCAAATGAAGATTATAAAACTTCACCCTGACTTCTCATTTGGTTTGATGCCACAAATACATTGAAGCTCCGAAGAAACTGGTATAGGCATGCGTATTCAAATACAGAGACATGTAAACAGGCGGAATACTGCGCTGCGGTCGGCAATGCCCACATAAGACAAGTGTCTGGTGCAAATGTTAGATCAGTTACTGCTGCTATAATGGCAGGTTATCAAGATTTAATTGAGTTCGAACGTGGTGCGAGAGCGATGGAACACAACATCTCCGAGGTAGCGATGAAGTGGGGTTTTTCCCGTACCACCATTTCACGAGTGTACCGTTAATATCACGATCCCGGTAAAACATCAAACCTCCGACACTGTTGCGGCTGGAGAAAGATCCCGCACGAACGGGAACAAAGACGACTGAAGAGAATCGTTCAACGTGACAGAAGTGCAACCCTTCCGTAAATTGCTGCAGATTTCAATGCTAGGCCATCAACAAATGTCAGCGTGCGAACCACTCAAAGAAACATTATCGATATGGGCTTTGGGTGCCGAAGGCCCATTCGTATGCCCTCGATGACGGCACGACACAAAGCTTTACGCCTCGTCTGGGCCCGTCAACACTGACATTGGACTGTTGATGACTGGAAGCATGTTGCCTGGTCGGACGAGTCTCGTTTCAAACTGTGTCGAGCGGATGGACGTGTGCGGATATGGAGACAACCTCATGAATCCATGGACCCTGTATGTCAGCAGGGGACTGTGTAAGCTAGTGGACGCTCTGTAATGGTGTGGGGCGTGTGCAGTTGGAGTGATATTGGACCCCTGATACGTCTAGATACGGCTCTGACAGGTGACACGTACATAAGCATCGTGTCTGATCACCTGCATTCATTAATGTCCATAGTGCATTCTGAAGGACTTGGGCAATTCCAACAGGACAATGCGACACTCCACACGTCCAGAATTGCTACAGAGTGGCTCCAGGAACACTCTTCTGAGTTTAAACACTTCCGCTGGCCACCAAACTCCGCAGACATGAACATTATTGAGCATATCTGGGATGCCTTGCAATGTGCTGTCCAGCAGATATTTCCCGCCCCTCGTACTCTTACGGATTCATGGACAGCCCTGCAGAATTCATAGTGTCATTTCCCTCGAGCACTACTTCAGACATTAGTCGAGTCCATGCCACGTCGTGTTGCGGTACTTCTGCTGCTCGCTGGGGCCCTGTTAGGCAAGTGTACCAGTTTGTTTGTCTCTTCAGTGTATATTGAAAACGTGGCCCTGCAGACCTGCTGCCATGACGGCTTGGATGGGATGTTGTGTGCGTATCATTTGGCGGCGCGCGACGCTGTTCAACGACGCCTAGCAACGTACGCTAGGGGATGCGGACATGGGTTGCTATGTGAAATGTGCTCGTCATGATCCACTCTACCAGCTCTCTCGTTTTCTACGTTCGTTTCTGATACACCCTATGTATGGTTGACGCTTACTACAGTACATAGCGATCCACAACGAATAAGCAGCACAGAGGGATTATCAACAACAATATCCTAAACGCCGTACCCCGCGTCATTTGGCGTTTAAAGCTGTTCATAATCGTCTGTGTGAGACCAGGTCGTTTAGAAGGTTACCTGGACAGGGATGAAGTCGCACAGTACGAACTCTGCAGTTTGAGGAATCTGTCTTGCAGCATGTGGATCAAGATCTTTCCATCAGCACTCGTGCAATAGCGTGTAACATGGGGATTAATTGGACGAATGTAAGAAACGTGGTTCATGAACAGTTGTTACATCCATTTTACTTACATCATGCTCACAATCAGGAACCAGATGATTATCCACTCAGAGCACAGTTTTCGCAGTGGTACCTGGAAGAGTGTCAAATGCATCCTGCATTTCCATGTTTACAAGTATGGTAACGTTCGGGCGTGATGGAGTGTTCGTCATCCACAGTTCGCAAGTTTTGAGTGAGGTTAATCCACATGTCACAATTACCCGCACTCATTAAGCGCTGTTATGGATCAATGTCTGTACAAGTGTTGTTGGTGACTGTTTAATTGGACCATATATCCCACCTAGACCATTAAATGGCAGTCTTTATTACAGAGCATAGCCAGAATTGCTGGATGACGTGGCGCTCGCTGCAAGACAGCAAATGTAGTTCCAGCATGAAGGCCGCTATAACACTTCAGTAATCATGTGCGTCGAGTCTTGAACCGATAGTTTCCAGAAAAATGTATTGGCAGAAGTGGTTCGGTACCATGAATTATCTGATTCTCTGATTTTAACCCTTCTGGAATTTTTGTGTGGTTTGAGATGCGGAACCTTCGTTACAAGACCTCTGTTGAATCAGAAGAGGATCTGGTTGCCCAAATAGTAGCAGCAGCAGCAGAAGCAACAGGAGTAATTATCGACACTTCTGCATTCTTTGATACCTGTCAGTGTATCCTTTGTTTACAAGTCAATGGAGGCACTTTTGAACCTCTTCTGTAACTGAAGTAGTTGTGATAATGTTGTTGTCTTTTGGTAGTATTAATTTTTGTCCACTGTAAGTAAGATTTGATGTGCTCATAGAATGGTACCTCACTGGAACACACATTAGAAAAAGTGTTGTTGGTGTCCCATGCAACCCTCAGAGTTTGTTGTTTTAATCAATTTTCATCGAGAGAAGGCTTCTTCTACCGGTTGAAGAAATCGTCACTGGAAATTATTACATAAGAGAAAAACATTTATTTTGGTGTCCCGTGCAACCATCCAGAGTTTGACGGGTTAAATAATTTTCACACTATGTAGACTGAACTGACAAACGTCATGGGTTAGCCATGTACACATCTACAGATTGTGGTAGTAGCACATAAACAAGGTATGAAAGAGCAGTACCTATGCGGAGTTGTCATTTGTACTTATTTGCTTCATGTGAAAAGGTTTACAACGTGATTTTGACCGCATGACGGAAATTAAGAAACTTTGAACGCGTAATGGTAGTTGGAGCTAGATACATAGGACATTCCATTTCTCAATATTCCGAGATCCGCGGCGTCAAGAGTGGGCCGAGAATACAAAATTTCAGGGATTATCTCTCATCACAGTCAACGTAGTGGCCGACAGCCTTCACTTAACGACCGAGAGCGGCGGCGTTTGTGTGTAGTAGTCAGTGCTAACAGACAAGTAACACTGGGTGAAATAACCGTCTATGACAGCAGACGACCGAAGCGATTGCCTTTGCTAATAGAATGACATCGCCTGCAGCGCCTCTCTTGGGCTCGTGACCATATCGGTTGGACACGATTTGGGAGTCACGATTTGGGCTGGTAAGAGATCATGGGAGGGTTCGAGTGTGGCGCAAACCACACAAAGCCATGGACCCAAGTTGTCAACAAGGCACTGTGCAAGATGGTGGTGGCTCCATAATGGTGTGGGCTTTGTTTACGTGAAATGAACTGGATCCTCTGGTCCAACTGAAAAGATCGTTGTTTGGAAATGGCTATGTCCAGCTACTTAGAGACCATTTGCAACCATTGATGTACTTTATGTTCCCAAACAACTATGGAATTTTTTATGGATGACAATGTGCCACGTTACTGGGCTACAATTGTTCGCGATTGGTCTGAAGAAGATTCTGGACAAGTCGAGCGAATGATTCGGTCATCCAGATCCCCCGACATGAATCCCATCGAACATTTATGAGAAATGATAAAGAGGTTGGTTCGTGCACTAAATCCTGCACCTGAAACACTTTCGCAATTACGGACAGCTATAGAGGCAGCATGACTCAATATTTCTGCAGGGAACTTCCAATGACTTGTTGAGTCACGTCACGCCGGGCGAAAGGATGTCCGACACGATATTAGGAGTATCCCATGACTTTTGTCACCTCAATGTATATAGGGTGAGGCGTAAGACAGGCCACCTCGAATATGTCCAGAATGAATTAATAAATCGAGGTGCGATTTTCTCCAAGCTATAGCGGACTATATGGCGAATTTCCTGATTTTCGCAATTATTTTGTATCTTTTATAGCCTCCGAAATACGACACCGAAACTTTTTTCACTAATTGAACTATATATTTATTTTTGTGGCATTCGGAAGAATTCTAAAGGAACTACCAAGACGTAACATGTAATGGGACTTGATAAAATAGTATCAACATAAAGGCGGCGCAAACCACAGTCCCGCCATCAATAGAAGAGATTCCACAAACGTCTGCACTATTATGCCAAATGTAAACACGTAACTAAGGTACGGTTCGTGTGTTTATTATCAGGGCTATCATGTCAAGAGCTCGGAATGTTAGCCTTGAGCATTGCTACATGCTATGAAGTGATTCTAAACAAACAATTCAGCACGTTAATGCAGCTGGAGTTAACAGTAGCACAGGCCCGTATTATAAGGCGTCGGGAGTCGTCGGTGTTTCCTAATAGACCTCTTTTTTTAATTTTAGCCACAGATAAGTATAGAAGTGTTAAGTTTAATGAGTGTGCACACCGTTTTGCATTTCCTGGACGACCGTTCCAGTGTCCTACAAATGTTCTTTTAAGAGGGTCTGTCATTACATGTGCGAAATGGGAGGGTCATCCGTCTAATGCCACATTAATTGCCTTGTGGCCAGTGGGATATTTTCCAATAACTGAGACAACAGCGTATCTTAGGAATTCAAGATACTTGAGTGTATTTAGATTCCCATCAATAAAACAGAGACCAATGATAGGGGTCTTGAAAAACACGGACCAAACACTGATAAACCGTGAACGTTGTTTTTATCCACTTCTATGAGTCATCGTGGATTTTCAGCTGCCGATTAGGGCATGTGGCACAAATCGAATTACCCATCGTTTGTAAACGATGTTTCCTACTTAAACAAAATTTTGATTACATAGGCCGCATCACTATGCATTTTTTGTAGATAATATTCGGAGAACTGTAACCAACTTTGGAAGTCATTGCCACGAAGCTGTAGAAGCAGCGAAATGCGATGGAATGTAGTGTTCGTAGAACACTCATTTGGTTGCCTCCTCTTGTACTTCCGAGATTCCTGTTAGTGATATTTGCGTTGTGTGTTGCTGCTACTAAAATGTTAGTGTCACATCGTTCTTCTTTTTCCTTGGCGTATTGTACTCTCCACACTTCCAGTTTCTAGAACTTTTCCTTATAAACCGTGCATACAACCGTACCGCAGCTCTAATAATTTGGCGACGTACGCCATTAATGATATTCACTTTTTCGACTGTCGTATACATTTTGAATACCTCATTAGCTTTATGAGCAAGTTACCTAATGCTACACTCCTGGAAATTGAAATAAGAAGGGGAAACTTTATTGACACATTCCTGGGGTCAGATACATCACATGATCACACTGACAGAACCACAGGCACATAGACACAGGCAACAGAGCATGCACAATGTCGGCACTAGTACAGTGTATATCCACCTTTCGCAGCAATGCAGGCTGCTATTCTCCCATGGAGACGATCGTAGAGATGCTGGATGTAGTCCTGTGGAACGGCTTGCCATGCCATTTCCACCTGGCGCCTCAGTTGGACCAGCGTTCGTGCTGGACGTGCAGACCGCGTGAGACGACGCTTCATCCAGTCCCAAACATGCTCAATGGGGGACAGATCCGGAGATCTTGCTGGCCAGGGTGGTTGACTTACACCTTCTAGAGCACGTTGGGTGGCACGGGATACATGCGGACGTGCATTGTCCTGTTGGAACAGCACGTTCCCTTGCCGGTCTAGGAATGGTAGAACGATGGGTTCGATGACGGTTTGAATGTACCGTGCACTATTCAGTGTCCCCTCGACGATCACCAGTGGTGTACGGCCAGTGTAGGAGATCGCTCCCCACAACATGATGCCGGGTGTTGGCCCTGTGTGCCTCGGTCGTATGCAGTTCTGATTGTGGCGCTCACCTGCACGGCGCCAAACACGCATACGACCATCATTGGCACCAAGGCAGAAGCGACTCTCATCGCTGAAGACGACACGTCTCCATTCGTCCCTCCATTCACGCCTGTCGCGACACCACTGGAGGCGGGCTGCACGATGTTGGGGCGTGAGCGGAAGACGGCCTAACGGTGTGCGGGACCGTAGCCCAGCTTCATGGAGACGGTTGCGAATGGTCCTCGCCGATACCCCAGGAGCAACAGTGTCCCTAATTTGCTGGGAAGTGGCGGTGCGGTCCCCTACGGCACTGTGTAGGATCCTACGGTCTTGGCGTGCATCCGTGCGTCGCTGCGGTCCGGTCCCAGGTCGACGGGCACGTGCACCTTCCGTCGACCACTGGCGACAACATCGATGTACTGTGGAGACCTCACGCCCCACGTGTTGAGCAATTCGGCGGTACGTCCACCCGGCCTCCCGCATGCCCGCTATACGCCCTCGCTCAAAGTCCGTCAACTGCACATACGGTTCACGTCCACGCTGTCGCGGCATGCTACCAGACTGCGATGGAGCTCCGTATGCCACGGCAAACTGGCCGACACTGACGGCGGCGGTGCACAAATGCTGCGCAGCTAGCGCCATTCGACGGCCAACACCGCGGTTCCTGGTGTGTCCGCTGTGCCGTGCGTGTGATCATTGCTTGTACAGCCCTCTCGCAGTGTCCGGAGCAAGTATGGTGGGTCTGACACACCGGTGTCAATGTGTTCTTTTTTCCATTTCCAGGAGTGTACAACAGCATAACACAGACTGATGGGTTTCAAGCACACGGGTAATCATAAGAATCGTATCTGAAATACGTGTTTGCTTACATCTGATATTATAGGACAGACGTCTGTTTGATGATGATGACGATGATGATGATGATGTTTGGTTTGTGGGGAGCTCAACTGCGCGGTCATCAGCGCCCGTACAAAGTCGTAGTTTTTGCACAGTCTATTTTCTTTTCACAGTCCAATCTAGTCACTGTCACAAATGATGATGATGATGATGATGATGATGAAGTGATGCGGACAACACTAACACCCAGTCCCCGGGCAGTGAAAATCCCCAACCCCGCCTGGAATCGAACCTGGGACCCCGTGATCCAGAGGCAGCCCGCAGACCACGAGCTGCGGACACAGACGTCTGTGGAACCTCTTCTCCCGACGGAGGGATAGTGGTTTGCGGCGCTGTTATTTTGATACTATTTGATCAAGTCCCATACATGTTGTGTCGTTGAAGTTCTCTTAAAAGCATCTTTAAAATATAACAGAAAAAGCATATAGTTTCATTAGAAAAAAAGGCGCCGTCGTATTCGGCAACTATAAACGATAAAAATTGTTTTAGAGCGTCGTGAAATTTGCCATATTGTCCGATATAGCTAGGCGAAAACCGTACCTCCATATATTAATTCATTCTGGATGTATTTGGGGTGGCCTGTCTCATTTGCCACACTCTGTAATACGAGGGTTGTCCAGAAAGTAAGTTCCGATCGGTCGCTAAATGGAATCCGCAGTGAGAATCAGAACCATTTTATTTGCAAGAGTTAGCTACGTTTTCCAGATACTTCTCTGCACAGTCGCCGCTCCGATTTAGACATTTGTCGGAGCGTTATACCAAACTTCCAACACCATCGTCATAGAAGGCAGCTACCTGCGCTTTCCGATAATTCTCTACGCTGGTCTAAAGCGCGTAGCTTGCTCACAAGTGTTGTCTTCGTATCCAGCGTTTCATGTGAACAGAGATGATATTCAGGACGAGCCAATTACGGCTGTGTTGTGGGTGATCGAACACTTCCCATCGAAAAGGCTGCAGGAACGTCTTCATTGCCCCTGCAGAGTGCGGCTGATAATTGCCATGAAGAAGGAAGTGCGTGGCAGTTGTGTTAGGTGGGCTGCATTCATTAAGGCGAAGCCTGTCAGCGGGCCCTCCTACGTGGCAGGAGACATCGTTGTTGTAGGCACCTTTACTCGCTCACAGTGCGCTTACAACTGAAAAGAGCGTCTTGATGCGATCGACGGTCATACTAGAGACACTACCCAACACATCTGTGCAAAGCTTCATCGGGTTTCCACTGTGGTGTCCATTTCGTGACCGATTGGAACTTATTTTCTGGACAAGCCTCGTACTATACAAGGTGAACATTAATAAAACCGATAAACTGCAGGGACGGATTTCTGTCTGGAAATAGAGGGAAAAAAGGCCTATAAAAATGTGTCCGGAAATGCATCGTTGCCACGCAAGCTTACCATTTCCGCAAATATTGCGGAAATGTAAAGTGCTATTGATGTGCAGTTTTCACAGAATGGATTGGTAGTCAGGGGTCTGTATTGTTAGCAAATACACTGACTTTAATAATACTTACAATGTGTATTATCTGTGCAAACATACACTTTTTAAGTGGAACAATACCTATTGACATTAACAAACTAAAAGTAGGGTAAACTGGAATGCTGGTGGTGTTTGTTGGAGGATTCTAATGCGAGTCGTTTACGAGATACCGTATTTTGAAGACTTCCCACACCGACACTTGTTTATGTCATTCAGCGTGCGTAGTTGCTAGGTACGATGTTGTTATGTTTGCTTACGGTGTGCTTGTGTGTTCCTTGAGTGCATTGCAACTTGCTAATAAGTTAATGTGTGACAGTCCAAGCAGTAGGTCGTGAGTGGACGATGGGATTTACCAATACAGAAAAAGGCGACATGCTCAGAGTGATGGAGAGTATAGGAAGAATGCAGTCCATTCTTGTACAGTGTATACGGCAAGTCAACCATCTCGGCAGTTAGTAATCGACCTCTTCATCCAGTTAAGTGAAAGTGGTAGTGTAACACCTAGACCGTGTAACAGAAGGAAACAGTTGATGACAGAAGAGCGGGAAATTAATGTTCTTGCTACTGTTGTAGTTAATCCGTACGTTAGCTCCCGCGCAATCGCACGAGGAAGTGACATGAGTCAACATGGCTCTGAGCACTATAGGACTTAACTTCTGAGGTCATCAGTCCCCTAGAACTTAGAACTACTTAAACCTAATTAATCTAAGGACATCACACACATCCATGCCCGAGGCAGGATTCGAACCTGCGACCGTAGCGGTCGCGCGGTTCCAGACTGTAGCGCCTAGGGCCGCTCGGCCACTTCGGCCGGCTGACATGAGTCAGGCAAATTCTTCATCGACATAGGTTCCATCCGCTCACACCGCTCTCCATTAAGAGTTGCATGGAAACGATTATGAGAGTCGTGTTGGCTTATATAGATGGTCATTAAGTCAGGGTAATCAGCCATATCATGTATCTTATTTAGTGATGAAGCCAGATTTACCAATCATGTCCAGGTAAGACACAGAAATATGCGTCATTGGTCTTAGCATCCATGGAGTGTAAACGTGTGGTGTGGGATAGTGAACCATCAGCTCATAGGACCGTTTTTCATGTACGGAACACTGAACTCGCACATGTAACGCACCCTCCTAACAGGCCATCTTCCACGGATGCTAGAAGACGTTCCTGTGCAAACCAGGAGGAACCTGTGGTACCTATATGATGGCTATCAAGTCCATTGTGTACGAAGTACTACAGCATGTCTTCATGAATTGTTTTCGAGTCGTTGGATTGGACACAGAGGACCTGTACCTCGGCCGGCCCGTTCCCCGGATCTGACGTCTGTAGAAATGTTTCTGTGGGGAAAGCTGCAAAGCGCTGTCTACAAGATCATACCAACGACACCGTATGATATGCAACGACGTATTACTGCAGTCTGCTCGGACATCTCCGCTGAAATGCTAGCATGTATGCAGCAGTCGTCCCATACTAGACTGAAAGCATGTACTGCCGCTGCCTGTGGTCATTTTGAACACAACCTGTGATGGTCAGTTGTCTCGTTACTGCTGAGAAGCCACATAACTAGTGTTTGTACTTGGGCTATTCTTTAGTGTGTGCTACCACACGTATTGTAAATGTGTCAGTATGGAAACTTTTCGAAGTACGATACCTCGCATACGACTCGCACTGGGATCCTGAAACAAATACTACTGACATTCCAATTTGCCCTTCTTTTAGATTGTTAATATCAATACGCATTTTTCCATTTAAAAAGTATATGTCTGAAAAAAATACACTAAGTATTATTACAGTCTGTTGATTGGTTAACAATACGGGCCCCTAACTTCCAATCCATTCTGTGAAAACTGCACATCAACTGCACTTTCCATTTCCGCAGTATTTGCGGTGCAAGTTCTAGGAAATTCACCCTCCAAACTTTCAGTAAACATTTCTTGTACGTAGAAAAAGAAAATCTGTTATATGGACGTAGGTCTGGAAACGCTTTATTTCCGTCTTAGAACACATTTCCTACTTCTCTTCATAATCACTTTAATCATGGGTAAAACAGAGGAAAAGAATGCATCAGCACAGCATGAAATACTTCCCTAAATGAAATGTTCAAAAAACTCTCCGTTAGTATGGATACATGTATCAACTTGCCGTCGCGTTGCATCCCTGGAGAATTGGGTATTAGTCCCTAGCCTTCAACAATACGGGAACGAATACTCTTTACATATTGTACCGGGGTTCCGTAGGCAAGAGCTTTGAAATGCCTCCAAAAATAAGACTAGTGGGCTTAGGTTCGGAGAGTGTGGCGGCCAAGGAATTTGTCTACGTCTACCTACTTGTTTTCTGTATTATACTGTAGCAGTTCTGTCTATATATGGTCCAGGTACGACCGAACTGTGTTACTTGGCAGTGGCTTCAGTTTTGCACACCAATGTATTTCGTCGGTCAACATCAGAGATGCGACACCAAGGTGTGCAGAAGACATTCTAAGTGACTGATAACACCAGGATCGACATATCGCTAATTAAATGAAACAAGCTCTGTTTTGACTACCCTCTTGATTCCACTGTTCATGGGAGTTAACTGTGATGTATTTTAAGTGCCCCCAGCAAGTTTATGAACAGTGGTTAACAAGATCCAAGAAGCCATAGCTACAGAGGCAACTGAACACACTACGGGAAGACAGCCACATCATATGGCCGCGCGGGGTAGCCGAGCGGTCTGAGGCGTCTTGTCACGGTCCGCGCGGCTGTCCCCATCGGAGGTTCGAGTCCTTCCTCGGGCATGGGTGATTGTGTTGTCCTCAGCGTAAGTTAGTTTAAGTTAGATTAAGTAGTGTGTAGGCTTAGGGACCGATGGCCTCAGCAGCTTGGTCCCATAAGACCTTACCACAAATTTCCAAAATTTTCATATGGAGCTGAATATTCTCTCATGTTAGGTTTTCTTTTTCTGTCAAGACTGTATAGAACAACTTAAATATCTGTGTACTTTTGTTAAATTTTTTTTATTGCATTTGCAGCTCGAAGATGAGTTTTATACCTCGAAATATATCGCTCCATTAAATAATTTGAGTAACTCAACAAATTTTGTTACTGGTAGCAGTCTCTGAAAAACCTTTCCATATTTTGACTTATCTCTAATTAATCCTACGGATAAGGCTATTTTTCCTAGCGAAGCTGTAATTAACACTCACAACCGTCATCAGTGGGTTTATGAAACACTCCATTACATTGACGTATGTGGTAACCAGGAAAGGTTTTCGGCAATGTGATTGGACGTTCATTCTAACTCCCTGATAAAAATAGAAGCAATTTTTCAATTTTATATTGTTCATGGTGTTAGAAGACATCCATCTCCACGTACATCGGAAGGTGTTGTCCCAGCAGGTTGACACTCCGCCGCATTCCACTAATGCAGTCAGCAGACATTGGAATGGAGTGTTCGGTTGGAGGCGGGTAGTGCGCAGTGGTCCCCGACAGAGACCTCCCAGATCTCCCGATTTAGTACCACTAAGACCTCTTTGTGTGAGGTTTCATGAAAGACCGCTTTTGTCAGACACCATTCAACATTCGTGAAAAGTTTGTCGCAAAAATTTTTTACTACGCAAGTTATTCACAACAAGAAATTTTTGAGAAGATGCGCCAATCATTTGTTAGATAGCGTCAACTTTGTAGCTGTATTTCAGTCAGTAATTTCGAGCCTTGCAATATAATAGGTTATTTGAGAGAAACGTTTCTTTAAAATTTAATGTCTGTTTTATTTTCACAATTTTCTTAGGCCACGCGTAGTGATCTTCTGTATTTGTTAGCATAAAATATCAGTCATACTCTTTGTACATTATCAAAAATTAAAAAATTACGCCTTTGGATTTCATTATTAATAACATTACACCTTACAGTATCATAAGCCGATTATCGTACTGCTTCTGCAGTACAGCTTATTCTCTTATTACATTTATGGCATTGCGTACTTTTAACGTAAATTTACCCAGAAAATTCGCATCTAATCTAATCAGCCATGTTTAGTAAGCTTCAAGACAACTCAGCGTTATGACGCGGAAAATCTAATTATATTCCTCTTTCCTTTTCAAGGCTACAACACTGCATATTGTGTTCCTGAATCGTTCTTGCATAGGATATGCACGATAACTAGGTAAAGTGACGACATAAAACATGCCAGTCTCATTTGAGGGAAAGTGGCACATTCGTAACTTATCCGTACGTGCCGATGGAGACGGACTGTAAGAATAGTTGTCATTCGATCCGAATTTAAGTCAGGAGAATAACTGCATGTTCTTTATTGAGATGCAGAAAATTCCATAGGGAACAGAACACAAGCTGATGGGCTTCAAGTAAACGCAAGAACGATACCTGAGTTACGTGTTTGCTTACATTTGGTATAATAGGACAGACGTTTGTGGAACCTCTTCTCCCGACGGAGGGACAGTGGTCTGAGGGTCTGTTATCTGATCCTGTTTCATCAAGTCACACACATGTTATGTCGTTAAAGTCCTTTTAAAATGTAACAGAATAAGCATATAGTTTCATTAGCAAAACGTCAATGCAGTAATTCGGCGATTATAAACGATAAAAGTTTCTTGCGAACCCCGAAAAATTTGCCACATTGTTCGCTGTAGCTTGGCGAAAACAGTACCTCCATATATTAATTCATTCTGGATATATTTAAGGTGACCTGTCTTACCTGCCCCACACTTTAATATTATACAGAGTGAACATAAATAAAACCGACAAACTGCGGGGACGGATTTCTGACTGGAGATGGAGGAAGAAAGGTCCTATGAACGTGTGTTCGGAAATACATCGTTGTCACGCTAGATGGCGCTGACGAATGACAGTTCCTTTGACCACGTGCCGCCGGCCACTGTGGCCGATCGTTTCTAGGTGCTTCAGTCCGAAACCTCGCTGCTGCTACGGGTCCAGTTTCGACTCCAGCCTCGGTCATGGATGTGTGTGATGTTAGGTTAGTTCGGTTTAAGTAGTTCTAAGTCTAGGGGACTGATGACCTCTGATGTTAAGTCCCATAGTGCTTAGAGCCATTTGAACCATTTTAAAAATAAAACCTAAGGGGCCCGGGTTCGATTCCCGGCTGGGTCGGGAATTTTCGCCGCTCAGGAAATGGGTGTTGTGTTGTCTTTATCATCGCCGGCACTGTAGCTCAGCGTGTTCGGTCAGAGAGCTGGTTGGCCTCTGTAATAAAAAACTGAGTGAAACGATCAACAACGAACTTGAACGGATGTCATGTGCTGTCCGCAACGACCAAACACAACGATCAACCAAAAAAAAAAAAAAATGGATAGAGTGTCTACCCTGTAAGCAGGAGATCCCGGGTTCGAGTCCCGGTCGGGGCACACATTTTCAACTCTCCCCGTTGATGTATATCAACGCCTGTCGGCAGCTTAGGGTCTTGATTTAATTATAATTTCACATCATGCAACAATTCAAACCCTTTTTGGGCGTTTCTGTGACCATGCATCCTTTCAGACAGACGGACGTGGAAGGAGACGGCGAACTGTGCGTACACCAAATTTGGAGGATCTGGAACAGTGCCCTACACATTTTCTGGATACGTAAGTAGCTGTGCAGTGTTCTTGAAGCGCACTCCTAAACCATAGCCTCATATGCAGCCCGCTAAACACTTGCAAATAATAACTGAACAGACACTTTCCTGCGCATGTCATGAAGACGTTAGTCACCTCCATGGATGATAGATATACGACACTATTAACTTAGAGCTCTTCGTTTCTGGTAGCTTTGTTAGCATCTCTGCACTACGAAATATGAAGGTGGTGTTCAAAGTGGAAACAGTTAGAAAAAGTACGAATTAAATCACGGAAAAGATAAAACCGATGTTTAAGTATTGAGGAAAAGTAAGATAATGATGTATGACACGCGGAAATTCTGATTACTGATGGTTTATGTTATTGTTATGTACTGAGGTGACGGAAGTCATGGGGCAGCTATATGCGTGTATACAAATGGCACTAGTATCGCGGACTCAAGGTATAACTGGGCAGCGCATTTGCGGAGCTGTCGTGTGTGCTGAGGTGATTCATGTGAAAAGGTTTCCGACGTGACTATGGCCGCACGGCTGGAATTAACAAACTTTGAAAGCGGAGTGGCAGTTGGAGCTAGACGCATGAGACGTTCCATTTCGGAGATTGTTATGGAATTCAATATTTTGAGATCCACAGCGTCAAGAGTGTGCCGAGAATACCAAATTTCAGGCTTTACCTCTCACTACGGGCAACGGAGTGACCGACGGTCTCCACTTGACGACTGAGAGCAGCGACGTTGAGCAGAGTTGTCAGTGCTAACAGACGAGCAACACTGGTTGCAATAACCGCAGCAATCAATGTGAGACGTACTAGGAACGTATCGGTTAGGACAGTGCGCCGAAATTTGGCGTTAATGGTCTATGGCAGCAGATGACCGACGTGAGTGCCTTTGCTAACAGCACATCATCTGCAGCGCTCCTCCTGGGCTCGTGACCACATCGGTTGGACTCTAGACGACTGGGCAGATGAATCCCAATTTCGGTTGGTAAGAGTTGATGATAGGGTTCGAGTTTTGGGGAGACCCAACGAAGCCACGGACCAAAGTTGCCAACAAGGCACTGCGCAAGTTGGTGATGGCTCCATAATGGTGTGGGCTGGGTTTATATGGAATGGACTGGGTCCTCTGGTCCAACTGAACGGATTAGTAACTGGAAATGGGTATGTTCTACATCTACATCTACATACACACTCCACAAGCCACCTGACGGTGTGTGGCGGAGGGTCTCTTCAGTACCTCTATCGGTTCTCCCTTCTATTCCAGTCTCGTATTGTTCGTGGAAAGAAGGATTGTCGGTATGCCTCTGTGTGGGCTCTAATCTCTCTGATTTTATCCTCATGGTCTCTTCGCGAGATATACGTAGGAGGGAGCAATATACTGCTTGACTCTTCGGTGAAGGTATGTTCTCGAAACTTTGACAAAAGCCCGTACCGAGCTACTGAGCGTCTCTCCTGCAGAGTCTTCCACTGGAGTTTATCTATCATCTCCGTAACGCTTTCGCGATTACTAAATGATCCTGTAACGAAGCGCGCTGCTCTCCGTTGGATCTTCTCTATATCTTCTATCAACCCTATCTGGTACGGATCCCACACTGCTGAGCAGTATTCAAGCAGTGGGCGAACAAGCGTACTGTAACCTACTTCCTTTGTTTTCGGATTGCATTTCATTAGGATTCTTCCAATGAATCTCAGTCTGGCATCTGCTTTACCGACGATCAACATTGTATGATCATTCCATTTTAAATCACTCCTAATGCGTACTCCCAGATAATTTATGGTATTAACTGCTTCCAGTTGCTGATCTGCTATTTTGTAGCTAAATGATAAAGGATCTATCTTTCTGTGTATTCGCAGCACATTACACTTGTCTACATTGAGATTCAATTGCCATTCCCTGCACCATGCGTCAATTCGCTGCAGATCCTCCTGCATTTCAGTACAATTTTCCATTGGAGACCATCTGCCGCCATTCATGGACTTCATGTTCCCAAACAACGTTGTCATATCACCGGGCCACATTTGTTCGTGACTGGTTTGAACAACACTCAGGACTATTTGAGTGAATGATCTGGCCACCCAGCTCGCCCGACATGAATGCCTTGGAACATTTATAGGATATAATAGAGTGGTCAGTTCGGGTACAAAATCCTGTATAGGCAACACTTTCGCAATTATGGACAGCTATAGAGGCAGCATGGCCCAAAATTTCTGCAGGGGACTTACAGAGACTTGTTGAGTCCTTTCAACGTCGAGTTGCTGCACTACGCAAAAGGAGGTCCGACACTATATTAGGATGTATCCCATGACTTTTGTCACCTCAGTGTAGTACCAGAGGGACAAATCCAACCGTTCGTAACGTAATAAATTGAAGAACTAAAAGAGGATAAATATTTTCTTTAATCCTCAGTTTCGCAATAAAAAAAAATACTCTAAACGCAATTTCTGAATGACAAAGCTGTTTTAAGAGTCCAGCGTCGGCTGTCAATTTTTATTATGTACAGATGAGCTTTCTGTATCACGTATTACATTACTGGCCAGTTGGTACTGCGGCCATTTTGAAATGTTACGAATATGAATATCGACAAAGTAAAATGGCATGACACTTTTTTAACATCGTTATACTTGGCGTATTACACACACACACGCACACACACACACACACACACACACACACACACACACACACACACACACACAGGTCATAAAGTGTTTTACGTTTTTACCTTTTTGATATTGCAGGGATCTGAAAATGGCCACAATCCGAAACTGGTCAGTAATGTAATATATGACGCAAGAAATTTCACCTGTGTATAAAAACAAATTGGCAGCCCACGATGGACTTTTAAAATGGTTTTAGCATTCAGAAATTACGATAAGGCTGCGCACCCACGCTTTAAGAAACTAACTCTAAATCTATTTCATTTGCATTTGATTCAATCGAACTGCGCAGCAAAACTGCAAACGCTGTACTCAGTTTCTATGTCTGTTATCTGTTCAGTCGAAAGCGACTTTCTACTTTGTAGGAATCAAGCTATTTCTGGAGCATATCTGCTGCGGGTGTCGGCAGATTTGTTTGCAACGCAACCGTTTGTCCCATCATCACTTTAAAGTGATCGCGGCTACTCGCCTACTAAGTGGCTGCACTATCTCACTTCTCCCGCAGCAAGTGGTCGGTCCTGCTGCAGTGTATGGCTAGTAAGCGCTTACCGAGCTGTGCAGTGCCGAAGCGGCGGAACTGCACGAGTTTCTGCGAACACTACACAGACCGGCACTATGCAAGACCCAGTAATACTCTCACTGTTGTCAGCCCGAGGAAGCTATGTGGGTGTTACTAAATCTGATACCTGAGTAAAGTGTGGCTTTCTGTAATACATTCACTGAACGTGGTAAATGTTGGTGGTTCATTTGTCAACTTCGATCACGAGTTCCATGTTTTAATTAGATTTTGAGGAGGCTCAAGCAATAAGAATGCTCATGAGAGATGAAGAACCTAAACATTCTATAGCAGCAGTGCTAACTAAGAAGCCAAAATGTTTGCAAACTTTTTGAGTTGCTCCAAAATCACGAAATCGAGAATTTATTCGCAGTCCCTCGAAAATTGACGTAAGCAGGTCCAGCGGGACGAGGGTGTGAAGTATTACCGCCGGTTTAGATTCCCGTAGACTTAATTTTAGCGTAGGCTGGTGTCAGATTATCTGCTGCTGTAACGGGCGGTAATTATCAGTTTTAATGCTGAATGTACGGCAATTCGGCCTAAACTACACTACTGGCCATTAAAATTGCTACACCACGAAGATGACGCGCTACAGACGCGAAATTTAACCGACAGGAAGAAGAAGCTGTGATATGCAAATGATTAGCTTTTACAGCATTCACACAACGTTGGCGCCGGTGGCGACACCTACAACGTGCTGACATGAGGAAAGTTTCCAACCCATTTCTCATACACAAACTGCAACTGACCGGCGTTGCGTGGTGAAACGTTGTTGTGATGTCTCATGTAAGGGGGAGAAATGCGTACCATCACGTTTCCGACTTTGATAAAGGTCGGATTGTAGCCTATCGCGAGTGCGGTTTATCGTATCATGACATTGCTGTTCGCGTTGGTCGAGATCCAATTACTGTTAGCAGAATATGGAATCGGTTGGTTCAGGAGGGTAATATGGAGCGCCGTGCTGGATCCCAACGGCCTCGTATCACTAGCAGTCGAGATGAAAGGCATCTCATCCGCATGTCTGTAACGGATCGTGCAGCCACGTCTCGATCCCTGAGTCAACACATGGGGACGTTTGCAAGACAACAACCATCTGCACGAACAGTTTGACGACGTTTGCAGCAGCATGGACTATCAGCTCGGAGACCATGGCTGCGGTTACCCTTGACGCTGCATCGCAGACAGGAGCGCCTGCGATGTTGTACACGACGACGAACCTGGGTGCATGAATGACAAAACGTCATTTTTTTCGGATGAATCCAGGTTCTGTTTACAGCATCATGATGGTCGCATCTGTGTTTGGCGACATCGCGGTGAACGCACATTGGAAGCGTGTATTCGTCATCGCCATACTGGCGTATGACCCGGCGTGATGGTATGGGGTGCCGTTGGTTACACGCCTCGGTCACCTCTTGTTCGTATTGACGGCACTTTGAACAGTGGACGTTACATTTCAGATGTGTTACGACTCGTGGCTCCACCCATCATTCGATACCTGCGA
This sequence comes from Schistocerca cancellata, assembly GCF_023864275.1. Lineage (NCBI taxonomy): Eukaryota > Metazoa > Arthropoda > Insecta > Orthoptera > Acrididae > Schistocerca > Schistocerca cancellata. Next base: position 721,114,647 of record NC_064629.1, read on the forward strand.
AACCCTACATTTTAGCAGGATAATGCACGACCGCATGTTGCACATCCTGTACGGGCCTTTCTGGATACAGAAAATGTTCAACTGCTGCCGTGGCCAGCACATTCATCAGATCTCCCACCATTTGAAAATGTCTGGTCAATGGTGGTCGAGCAACTGGCTGGTCACAATGTGCCAGTCACTACTCTTGATGACCTGTGGTATCTGTGGTATCGCGTTGAAGCTGCATGGGCAGCTGTACCTGTACGCGCCATCCAAGCTCTGTTTGACTCAATGCCCAGGCGTATCAAGGCCGTTATTGCGGCCAGAGGTGGTTGTTCTGGGCACTGATTTCTCAGGATCTATGCACCCAAATTGCGTGAAAATATAATCATATGTCATTTCTAGTATAATATATTTGTCCAATGAATACCCGTTTATCATCTGCATTTCTTCTTGGTGCAGCAATTTCAATGGCCACTAGTGTAGCATTATTATTCCGTAACAGTTCTATGTCAGAACAGGGAGCTAACGGCTTGAAGAAGTCCTGGTCGAAGAAAGAGATTGTGGTGAAAATAAACTGTATTGTTTCCGAGGTGGTTTTAGTGTACTTTTTCGTTCTCCACGTCTTTGAACTGTTATTCTAACACCATTTTCTTTCCTGACGTTACCGATGACGCCATTTGGAGGTCAAATTTTAATCTTCGTGCCAACCGGTACGAATTTCGCAAATATCGGTCATGTGAAACCCAGCTCATTCTTTTTTCTCTTGCCATCATGAATGCCGTGGATCGAGGCAATCAGGTAGTTGCAGTATTTTATGTCTTATAAAAAGAATTTGGAACAGTACCACATTTACACTTATTGTCTAAATTACGATCGTGTGATGTATAAAGCGAAATTTGTAACTGGATTGAGGATTTCTCGGTAAGGATGACGTAACATGTTATCTTAAATGGCGAGTCATCAGCAGATGCACAAGTAACGTCCAAACGTGCCCCAGGAATGTGTGTTGAGGTCCTTCTTGCTAATGATGCATTAATAGTAGCCTCAGACCTTTCGCAATGCTACAGTTATCTATAACTAAGTACTGTCCGTAAAAAGCTGCACAAATACTCAGTCCGGTTTTGGTAAAATTTCAAACGGTGCAGAGACTGGAAACTCGCTTCAAATTTTCAGAAATGTAAAACTGTGTAATGTTAATGAGTCGTGCTGATGGATAGCGTGAGTAGCAGTCTGTGGCTGTTTGCTGATCACGCTGTGGTGTACGGGAAGGTATCGTCGTTGAGTGACTGTAGGAGAATACAAGATGAATTAGAAAATATTTCTAGCTGGTGTAATGAATGGCAGCTTGCTATACATGTAGAAAAATGTAATTTAATGTAAATGAATAGAAAAAAAAATCTCGTAATGTTCGAATACCACATTCGTAGTGTGCTTCTTGACATAGTCACGTCGATTTCAATACCTAGAAGTAACGTTGGTAAGTAGTATGAAATGGAATGAGCACGTAAGGACGGTAGTAGGGAAGAGGAATGATCGACTTTACTGGAAGAATTTTAGGAAAGTATGGTTCATCTGTAAAGGAGATGGCGCGTTGAAAACTAGTGCGACCCATTCTTGAGTAGTTCTCGGGTGTTTTCAGTCCCCACCAGGTCGGATTACGAGGTGCATTCAAGTTCTAAGGCCTCCGATTTTTTTTTTCTCCGGACTGGAAAGAGATAGAAACATGCGCATTGTTTTAAAATGAGGCCGCGTTCATTGTCAATACGTCCCAGAGATGGCAGCACCGTACGACAGATGGAATTTTACCGCCAGCGGTGAGAATGAGAACTGTTTTAAATACTTAAAATGGCGACGTTTTCCTTACTTGAACAGCGTGCAATCATTCGTTTTCTGAATTTGCGTGGTGTGAAACCAATTGAAATTCATCGACAGTTGAAGGAGACATGTGGTGATGGAGTTATGGATGTGTCGAAAGTGCGTTCGTGGGTGCGACAGTTTAATGAAGGCAGAACATCGTGTGACAACAAACCGAAACAACCTCGGGCTCGCACAAGCCGGTCTGACGACATGATCGAGAAAGTGGAGAGAATTGTTTTGGGGGATCGCCGAATGACTGTTGAACAGATCGCCTCCAGAGTTGGCATTTCTGTGGGTTCTGAGCACACAATCCTGCATGACGACCTGAAAATGCGAAAAGTGTCATCCAGGTGGGTGCCACGAATGCTGACAGACGACCACACGGCTGCCCGTGTGGCATGTTGCCAAGCAATGTTGACACGCAACGACAGCATGAATGGGACTTTCTTTTCGTCAGTTGTGACAATGGATGAGATGTGGATGCCATTTTTCAATCCAGAAACAAAGCGCCAGTCAGCTCAATGGAAGCACACAGATTCACCGCCATCAAAAAAATTTCGGGTAACCGCCAGTGCTGAAAAGATGATAGTGTCCATGTTCTGGGACAGCGAGGGCGTAATCCTTACCCATTGCGTTCCAAAGGGCACTACGGTAACAGGTGCATCCTACGAAAATGTTTTGAAGAACAAATTCCTTCCTGCACTGCAACAAAAACGTCCGGGAAGGGCTGCGCGTGTGCTGTTTCACCAAGACAACGCATCCACACATCGAGCTAACGTTACGCAACAGTTTCTTCGTGATAACAACTTTGAAGTGATTCCCCATGCTCCCTACTCACCTGACCTGACTCCTAGTGACTTTTGGCTTTTTCCAACAATGAAAGACACTCTCCGTGGCCGCACATTTACCAGCCGTGCTGCTATTGCCTCAGCGATTTTCGAGTGGTCAAAACAGACTCCTAAAGAAGCCTTCGCCGCTGCCATAGAATCATGGCGTCAGCGTTGTGAAAAATGTGTACGTCTGCAGGGCGATTACGTCGAGAAGTAACGCCAGTTTCATCGATTTCGGGTGAGTAGTTAATTACAAATAAAATCGGAGGCCTTAGAACTTGAATGCACCTCGTAAAGGAAGACATCGAAACAATTCAGAGGTAGGCTGCTATATTTATTACCAGAGCTTCGATCAACATGCAAGTATTATGGAGATTCTTCGTAAAGTCAAATCGGAAACACTTGAAGGGAAACGACGTTCTCTTCGCGAAGCTCTATTTAGAAAATTAAGAGAACCGCCATTTGCTGTTGATTGCAGAACAAATCTACTGCCACCAACGTACATTTCGCGTAGTAGGAAGACGAAGGTAAGAGATTTAGGGCTCTATCTATTTGAGAGTGGAGCAGGAGAGGAAGTGACCAGTAGTGGTGCGGAACTCCCCGTCATGCAGAGTACTGCGGCTTGCGGAATATTATGTAGATGTCGGACTGGAATCAGTCAACTCCTACGAATATCGGGGTGTATCTCTTCGAAGGAATGTATAATGCAATGATCACATAGAATCACAGTCGTAGGGAGATCAGGAGGAATACCTCGATACATTAGTAGGCTGCCGGGAAAAGAAACGGATTTATAAAGGAGATTGCTTGTATAACACTCGTGCAGTTCATCCTATAATATCGTTCAAGTACGTGTGAGACGTACCAAAGAGGATTAACAGGAGATATTGCACAGATACAAAAATAGGCAGCATTTATGATCACCAGTACTAAGTGCAGCATCGAGGAATATACTACAGCTCCCCCCCTCCGCGGTTCCTACGTGTCGCTGCCATAGGGACAGCGTAGATAAGTTCAAACTAATTACAGCGCGTAGCAAAGATATATTTATGTAGTGATTCAACCCGCGCCCCATACGCGATTGGAACTGTTAAAATCTCTCATACAATTGGAAGTATCTGCTGAAACGCAGTGGTTTGCAGAATACTGATGCAGGCAGAAGCATACTGGTTGCATTTTATACTTCCAGTGCAGTGGCCTGGTCTTGGTATTTATCTGACGCAGTCGGATTGCCACAGAAATGTAATAAGTTGTCAGAATTGTGAATTTATAACTTTTTCGCGAGGTTAAAACTAGGCTGACCACTCTTACTGAAACTATTTCACTTTATAGCTGCGCAAATAATTTATCCTAGTCCTCCGATTAATAGTTCCTTCAACAACAGTAGTTAGTATAACTGTGTCGCAAAGGCCTAGAGAGCTTGGTCTACAGCATAGACGTGGCACTGTTGAAAAGAGAAAAATCGAATTGTTAAACTTTATTGACTGCATAAAGTCATCTTGGAAGTCTCATCATCAGCAATACGTATTGTATTCGTCTGTGGGCACTAGAGTTTATGCGAGGGCCTGCTGAAAAGTAAAGCTGCCGAATTTTTGATGAGAAAACTCTTAAAATTTTTCAAATAAACAAATGTTATTAACATGCTACATCTTCGTTCTTCGTGTCTACGTATTTGCAGCCCTCTGCCGCTAGACGGCTACAAATTGTAGCATGTAACATGGCGCTGGGTAACCTAACTATATCGGTGCGCTAGAAACGGTAAGCTGTGATCGAGTTTCGAGCTCGAAGTTTTTCCACACATGGAGTAGACTCTCCTTCAGCATGACAATGTTAGATCACACTCGAGTGCTGTTACGTCTCCAACAATCCGACGTCTTGGGTTCACTGTCATCGATCATCCTCCATACGGTCCCAACTTGGCCCCACCCGATTTTCATCTGTTTCCAAAATTCAAAGAACACCTTCGAGGACTTCACTTTGATGGTGATGAAGTTGTGCAAGCAGAGTGGAGTTTGTGGTTCCGGCGACAAAGTCAAACATTCTCCAGTGACGGTATCAACAAACTGGTCTCTCCTTGGGAGAAATGCGTTTGTCGCCAGGATGATTATGTAGAGAAATAAATATGTAGCCGGCCGCGGTGGTCTCGCGGTTCTAGGGGCACAGTCCGGAACCGCGCGACTGCTACGGTCGCAGGTTCGAATCCTGCCTCGTGCATGGATGTGTGTGATGTCCTTAGGTTAGTTAGGTTTAAGTAGTTCTAAGTTCTAGGGGACTGATGACCACAGACGTTAAGTCCCATAGTGCTCAGAGCCATTTGAACCGTTAAATATGTAGACGTGAATAATAAAGATGCAAAATGTTAAAAACTTTCTTTTCTTTAAAAAGCTTTAAGACTTATCACATAAAACATTCTTAGGGATTACTTTTCAGCACCTCGTATGCAGTTTAATTGAGGAATCATCATGGTAAACTGACACCCACTGGGTGATTTTTTGAAGTGTAATGATATTAAAAATTAGCACGACATACGTCGGTCCGTGAGTTACACAGTTACAACTAGTTCAAATTCTCATTACCAGTTAAAATGCGCCTTTTTATGAAGTGATAAATTTAAGCTAGGTTAGCAAAAGTTACGTTTGTTCGGTTTGAGGAAACCAAGCGTAGAATACGTTTGGCGACAGACACCATCTCAGGCAGGCTGCTTGAATTCGCGCGCGCAACGACTTTATCGGCTAACTTCAATACTAATTAAACCGGAAACGGCGGAAAGTATCGAATTTTTTTCTTAGCAATTATTTCTGAGAACAACCCACTGTGCAACACCCTTACAAGCTTTGGAAACTGTTTCTGACCACCTTGTATATTAGAATCAGTTTTTACTGTTGCATATATTATATCCTTTTGATCCATGAATAAATACGAGGGCTATTCGGAAAGTAAGGAACAATAGGTCGCGAAATGGAAACCACAGTGAAAATCAAAACTGTTTTATTTGCAACGGTTAGCTACACCTCCCAGCTACTTCTCTACACAGACTTAGACGTCTGTCGTAGCGTTGTACCAACTTTTCAACTCCTTCGTTGTAGAAGACAGCCGCCAGTGCTTTTAAACAATTTTCTACTGTGGGCTGCAGTTCGTTGTCCGTGTCAAAATATTGTTTTCATCGCCAGCGGTTCATTTAAGCAGAGATGAATCTCAGGGGTAGCCAATTACGCGCTGTATTGTGGGTGATCAAACACTTCCCATCGAAAAGCAGGTGAATCTTCATTGCCCCTGCAGATTGCGGCCGAGAATTATTGTGTAGAAAGAACCGCATGACAGTTATGTTATGTGGATTGCATAGCTTCAGGCGAAATCTTTCGTCAGGGCCTCATAATTGGTGGGAGACGCTAATTTCTTGTCATCTTTACGTTCTCACTGTGAGCTCAGAACTGAAAAGAGCGACATGATTCGATCGACAGGCGTACTAGACACAATGCCCAACGCATCTGTGCAAAGCTTCATCAGATTTTTACTGTATTTTCCATTTCGCGACCGATAGTTCCTTACTTTCCGAATAACCCTCGTATTTTGTATTTACTCGTTTCGCTTACTTATCTTAATGGAGAATCGTTAAAAATTGGAAGGACACTTAATTAACGTGATATTTCATTTAAAAACATTTAAATTCATTTTCAAGACTTTGCGCCAATGTCTTGTATTAAATCCTCGCTGTTTGACGGTTCCTTATGCAGTGGTGGCATGTGGCAGGCCGTGCGTCCAGTGGCCTCATTGGTGATATTCAAGGGGAGTAGACTATGTGGTGGCATCGGATTTCACCCATATTACAACAGTAACATATTACAACAGTAACATCCCACCAAAGTAGACACACAACTATTACAGCCACCTATGCTCAACAGAACACATGACTCAACTCTCATACACTACCCGGAAAAGGCAACGTTGTGCGCAGAGGAAGAAACCCTTTGTGATTAGGATGCATCACAAACCCTTCGTGTTCTCCCATTTACTTCAAGATTAGGCAGAAAGCCCAGATATTTGCTGTAATGGTTTTTATTTTTTGTTTGTCTTTATTCATCTAAGGATCGTCTCAAAATGATATAGGTAATATACCACGCAGCATATGCAACATGCTTTATGAGGATAGTTCATGTAGTCTACGAGGACAGGACTTGTAGTCGGCTGTGACCCTAATTAAGGAACCACCCCAGTATTTACCCTAGTGATGTAGGAAAACCACGGAAGCCCATGTCATGACAGTTGGACTGAACAAATTCATTTTCCCCTAATATGAGGTCAGTGTCTTAACAGCTGCACTACTTCCTTCGGTAAGTCCTTATTGCAAACGACATTTTCTTTACACATTATTTGATTCAGGTATTTTTTAACATAAAACATAGTTTCGTTCTTCACTTCCGCACACACTAAGGACACCCGCTGATGACTCCTGGACTGTTGCTAGTAAATTGGAATAGTAAATGCGTATGGCATGAATGTCTAGGAGACCTCAAAGGGCAGGTTCAGCCGTCTGGATTGAAAAGGAGTCTTCTATCCTTCGCATATGTAGACGCCTTTCCTTCGCGAAGTGTGAGCGTTGTGTGATGTTTAAGTGTAACTGTTAAGTGTAGGTGACTATAACGAGTGTGCTTGTAGTGTGGTGTCATGTATGTGTTGGATGATACTGACGGAAGGGAGAGGGTGAAACACGGTGCCGGCGCATAGCACAGTCCTCTCGAACAGCACAAACGGACCGTCTGAACTTAACGTCCCTATCCGACAGACGGATCACCAGCAACACTGTCGCAAGTCCTCACCTCATGACACACTGCGGAAAGGTCTGGGATTTAATCCACGACATTGGAGCAAAGACTGGTGATCAGGTCTCTGACGCCACCACCCGTCCTGTCCCCTCTCCCACGAAGGCAAAGGCGAAATTGTCAACAGCGAGCGGCTTATTCGGAACTCATTCAAGTACCGGCACGCCCGACAGTGTTTTAACTTCGGTGATCTGGACGGAACCGGTACATCCACCGCATCATACGGCAGTTGATGGTAACTTGTAAAATGAAACTTAGTTCGGCATTTCATTGCCACCCAGAAAGGGGACATTGTGCGCGGAGGAAGAAAAGCCGTTCTGATTACATGGCGTAACCAACCCTTCCTGATGACCCGTCTAACTTCATTTCAGAGTCTGGAGATGCTTCTATGCCCCTTGCCCCAACTCCAGACTCCTTTCTACCACGCCACATTCAACTATGCTCCTCGCCACCTGAAAAATTGAGTCGGCAGACATTGCTATCATGAATTTTACATATTGACAAATTATTTAGTCATGAAAGCAGTAAACCATGATCATGTACTGAAACAAGACAAGGTGTTGTAGTTATGCCCTCTCATTACTACCCACTGCAATTTTTAACTGTGTAGTATACATTTCTTATAAAGAACATTTTAGCTGCCTTTTTAAACAGATTTATTTTAGCAAATTTTCATTTTCTTTGGCAATTTATCATACAATTTTTATAATCCGATATAAAGTACTGTTTTTAATTTGTTGTTTGTTTTACCTGGGTAAATGTAATTCCAAACTAGCTCTTGTTTCATGACCATGTATACAACTATTACACTACTGACCATTAAAATTGCTACACCACGAAGATGACGTGCTACAGACGCGAAATTTGACCGACAGGAAGAAGATGCTGAGATATGTAAATGATTAGCTTTTCAGAGCATTCACACAAGGTTGGCGCGGGTGGCGACACCTACAACGTGCTGACATGAGGAAAGTTTCCAACCGATTTCCCATACACAAACAGTAGTGACCGACGTTGCCTTGTGAACGGTTGTTGCGATGCCTCGTGTAAGGAGGAGAAATACGCACCATCACGTTTCCGACTTTGATAAAGGTCGGATTGTAGCCTATCGCGATTGCGGTTTATCGTATCGCGACATTGCTGCTCGATGTTGGTCGAGATCCAATGACTGTTAGCAGAATATGGAATCGGTGGGTTCAGGAGGGTAATACGGAACGGCTTACTGGATCCCAACGGCCTCGTATCACTAGCAGTCGAGATGACAGGCTTCTTATCCGCATGGCTGTAACGGATCGTGCAGCCACGTCTCGATCCCCGAGTCAACAGATGGGGACGAAATGGCTCTGAGCACTATGCGACTTCACTTCTGAGGTCATCAGTCGCCTAGAACCTAGAACTAATTAAACCTAACTAACCTAAGGACATCACAAACATCCATGCCCGAGGCAGGATTCGAACCTGCGACCGTAGCGGTCGCTCGGCTCCAGACTGTAGCGCCCAGAACCGCACGGCCACTCCGGCCGGCAGATGGGGACGTTGCAAGACAACAACCATCTGCACGAACAGTACGACGACGTTTGCAGCAGCGTGGACTATCAGCTCGGAGACCATGGCTGCGGTTACCCTTGACGCTGCCTGCGATGGTGTACTCAACGACGAACCTGGGTGCACGAATGGCAAAACGACATTTTTTCGGATGAATTCAGGTTCTATTTACATCATCATGATGGTCGCATACGTGTTTGGCGACATCGCGGTGAACGCACATTGGAAGCGTGTATTCGTCATCGCCATACTGGCGTATTACCCGGCGTGATGGTATGGGGTGCCATTGGCTACACGTCTCGGTCACCTCTTGTTCGCATTGACGGCACTTTGAAAAGTGGAAGTTACATTTCAGATGTGTTACGACCCGTGGCTCTACCCTTCATTCGATCCCTGCGAAACCCTACATTTCAGCAGGATAATGCACGACCGCATGTTGCAGGTCCTGTACGGGTCTTTCTGGATACAGAACATGTTCGACTGCTGCCCTGGCCAGCACATTCTCCAGATCTCTCACCAATTGAAAACGTCTGATCAATGGTGGCCGAGCAACATGTCCAGTACAGTAGTACAAGTTTTTATGCCAACTAGCAGTGCAGATGATGAAGAAATTGATGAAATGTATGATGAGATAAAAGAAATTATTCAGATAGTGAAGGGAGACGAAAATTTAATAGTTATGGGTGACTGGAATTCGATAGTAGGAAAAGGGAGAGAAGAAAACATAGTCGGCGAATATGGACTGGGGGTAAGAAATGAAAGAGGAAGCCGTCTGGTAGAATTTTGCACGGAGCATAACTTAATCAGAGCTAACACTTGCTTCAAGAATCATAAAAGAAGGTTGTATACATGGAAGAATCCTAGAGATACTAGAACGTATCAGACAGATATAATGGTAAGACAGAGATTTAGGAACCAGGTTTTAAATTGTAAGACATTTCCAGGGGCAGATGTGGACTCTGACCACAATCTATTGGTTGTGAACTGTAGATTAAAACTGAAGAAACTGCAAAAAGGTAGGAATTTAAGGAGATGGGATCTGGATAAACTGACTAAACCAGAGGTTGTACAGAGTTTGAGGGAGAGCATAAGGGAACTATTGACAGGAATGGGGGAAAGAAATACAGTAGAAGAAGAATGGGTAGCTCTGAGGGATGAAGTAGTGAAGGCAGCAGAGGATCAAGTAGGTAAAAAGACGAGGGCTAGTAGAAATCCATGAGTAACAGAAGAAATATTGAATTTAATTGATGAAAGGAGAAAATATATAAATGCAGTAAATGAAGCAGGCAAAAAGGAATACAAACGTCTCAAACATGAGATCGACAGGAAGTGCAAAATGGCTAAGCATGGATGGCTAGAGGACAAATGTAAGGATGTAGAGGCTTATCTCACTAGGGGTAAGATAGATACTTCCTACAGGAAAATTAAAGAGACCTTTGGAGAAAAGAGAGCCACTTGTATGAATATCAAGAGCTCAGATGGAAACCCAGTTCTAAGCAAAGAAGGGAAAGCGGAAAGGTGGAAGGAGTATATAGAGGGCCTATACAAGGGTGATGTACTTGAGGACAATATTATGGAAATGGAAGAGGATGTAGATGAAGATGAAATGGGAGATACGATACTACGTGAAGAGTTTGACAGAGCACTGGAATACCTGAGTCGAAACAAGGCCCCGGAAGTAGACAACATTCCATTAGAACTACTGACGGCCTTGGGAGAGCCAGCCCTGACAAAACTCTACCATCTAGTGAGCAAGATGTATGAGACAGGCGAAATACCCTCAGTCTTCAAGAAAAATATAATAATTCCAATCGCAAAGAAAGCAGGAGCTGACAGATGTGAAAATTACCAAACTATCAGTTTAATAAGTCACAGCTGCAAAATACTAACGCGAATTCTTTACAGACGAATGGAAAAACTGGTAGAAGCCGACCTCGGGGAAGATCAGTTTGGATTCCGTAGAAATGTTGGAACACGGGAGGCAATAGTGACCTTACGACTTATCTTAGAAGAAACATTAAGGAAAGGCAGACCTACGTTTCTAGCGTTTGTAGACATAGAGAAAGCTTTTGACAATGTTGGCTGAAATACTCTCTTTCAAATTCTAAAGGTGGCAGGGATGAAATACAGGGAGCGAAAGGCTATTTACAATTTGTACAGAAACCAGATGGCAGTTATAAGATCGAGGGGCATGAAAGGGAAGCAGTGGTTGTGAAGAGAGTGTGACAGGGTTGTAGCCTCTCCCCGATGTTATTCAATCTGTATATTGGACAAGCAGTAAAGGGAACAAAAAAAAATTCGGAGTAGGTATTAAAATCCATGGAGAAGAAATAAAAACTTTGAGGTTCGCCGATGACACTAATTCTGTCAGAGACAGCAAAGGACTTGGAAGAGCAGTTGGATGGAATGGATAGTGTCTTGAAAGGAGGATATAAGATGAACATCAACAAAAGCAAAACGAGAATAATGGAATGTAGTCGAATTAAGTCGGATGATGCTGAGGGAATTAGATTAGGAAATGAGACACTTAAAGTAGTAAAGGAGTTTTGCTATTTGGGGAGCAAAATAACTGATGATGGTCGAAGTAGAGAGGATATACAATGTAGACTGGCAATGACAAGGAAAGCGTTTCTGAAGAAGAGAAAAAATGGTTCAAATGGCTCTGAGCACTATGGGACTTAACATCTGAGGTCATCAGTCCCCTAGAACTTAGAACTACTTAAACCTAACTAACCTAAAGACATCACACACATCCATGCCCGAGGCAGGATTCGAACCTGCGACCGGAGCGGTCACGTGGTTCCAGACTGAAGCGCCCAGACCGCACGGCCACACCGGCCGGCGAAGAAGAGAAATTTGTTAACATCGAGTATAGATTTAAGTGTCAGGAAGTCGTTTATGAAAGTATTTGTATAGAGTGTAGCCATGTATGGAAGTGAAACATGGACGATAAATAGTTTTGCAAGAAGAGAATAGAAGCTTTCGAAATGTGGTGCTACAGAAGAACGCTGTAGATTAGATGGGTAGATCACATAACTAATGAGGAGGTATTGAATAGAATTGGTGAAAGGAGGAGTTTGTGGCACAACTTGACAGGAAGAAGGACCGGTTGGTAGGACATGTTCTGAGGCATCAAGGGATCACCAATTTAGCATTGGAGGGCAGTGTGGAGGGTAAAAATCGTAGTGGGAGACCAAGAGATGAATACACTAAGCAGATTCAGAAGGATGTAAGTACTGGGAGATGAAGAAGCTTGCACAAGATAGAGTAGCATGGAGAGCGGCATCAAACCAGTCTCAGGACTGAAGACCACAACAACAACAACAACAACAACAACGTTATACTATGAACATAGACCAGGCATTTTATTGTATCTAAGATTTGTGTTTGGTCTCCACTGACCTGCTGCAGTTCGTTCGCCCGTTGCCTGATTCAAAAATTGTTCAAATTGCTCTGAGCACTATGGGACTTAACATCTATGGTCATCAGTCCTCTAGAACTTAGAACTACTTAAACCTAACTAACCTAAGGAGACCACACAACACCCAGTCATCACGAGGCAGAGAAAATCCCTGACCCCGCCGGGAATCGAACCCGGGAACCCGGGCGTGGGAAGCGAGTTCGCTACCGCACGACCACGAGCTGCGGACGTTGCCTGAAGACTGACCACCACCGCTAGCGATGCGCTGACGGAAATTACGCGAGCACCAAGAAATTTGGCTCTGACACTTAGAAAGTATGTCTCAAAGTCAGGTATCAGCAATGTTCCTTAGAAAAATTACCCAGAGAAGTTCAAGTACATTAGACATTTTTTTTTTTAATATTTGCTGTTTAGGGAGACATACCAATTCTTAGGACTAGCACTGGAAGGCGAGTTAACTTCGTAATCTCACATACCGAACGTTAAGCTATCGATCCATCATTTTACAAGTCTTCAAAGATCTCGTTTGATCACGTTTAAATTCTGGAACCCTGACCTATGGTTCGGCGGCGACCTCGGCATTCCAACTGCGAGACCTGACCCACCACTGTTCGTTTTGTTCTTCGATGAGTACCCTACTACAGATATTATTTATTTGGATGGCTCAAGAGTTCCAGACCTGAAAGACTGCGCCATCCCATGTACTAGAAACAGACAGCAACACCATCTGCCTGGTGGATTCAGTCTTTATGGCGGAAGTGGTGACCATCACACACGCTCTTCACTGAATTCCTAATCACCAAAGCCTAATGAGCAGCCTACAGGCGATAACCCACTGTCATTCCCTGCATCAATTGCTAATTAACGTTTAAGATATCCTTTTAGACATCCATGTGAACAGTCCCCCAGTTATACTGGGACCCCGAAAAATGAATTCGATCATCTCCCTAAGGAGGCTACCAGGAAGGAGGATCTCGAAATAGAGGCACTAGAATTCGATATGGGGACGACATTATATCACCTAATTTTATCAGTACGAAACAGAGAATGGAGTGACACGGCCATAACCAGTACTTGACAGATTATAAAAGAGTTTGCAGTCTACACTGTGGCAGTCTTCCTTTCGACCGTATCGCCTTGAATCCACAATCTTCTGTCACCTCCATAGTGGTCACACCAATTTGATTCGTGGGTACATCCTGCACCAAGCTGCCTCAACCTACTGAAGTTGTGGCTCCCTCCCTCCCTTTCCCCCCCTCTGATGGTCACCCATATCTTGTTGGAGTACTTCACCTTCGCTGCTACACGGCGTGCTCCACAACTGGCTGAGTCACTCTCTGAAATCTTAGCTGATAACTTTAGGGCCGCGAATCCGCTCATAAATTTTATCCGTTAGTGGTCTATGTACTTTTATCGGAGTATTTCATTGTTATTCTCCTTCTGGCTGCTGGATGGGTGTGGAGGGTCTTCTCCGACCTAATTGTTACTCCGTTGGGGCCTCTAGTTACCCCCAGACATAGGGCTGGTTCGAGTCCTGACAGCTCACCTCAGTTTTAATCCTACCCTGAGCCTACTTTTTTAAAATTTTTAGTGCTCCTACTATTTGCTAGCTCATTCGTTGACTCTGCTGAGCTGCTACAGTAAATAGGGTGAGCCTGGTTGTATGTGTGTGCGTGTGGGTGGGGGGGGGGGGGGTGGCTGGGGGGAGGAAGGTGGGTGTCTTCCACCCCAGCACAAGCTCTAGTGGTACCCTTATCACCTCTGGATGACATCTACCCCACACTATTACGTTTTATCTACCTTATCACCGTCCTAAGCGAGTCTTCTTTTTATCCCCCCCCCCTTTTTGTTTGTAGTTTAAATTGTAATGATTCAACATACCCAGTATAAAGGGACTGATGACCATAGTACACGGTGAATTTTTGTGGTAAGTTCCTGTGGGACCAACTTGCTGAGGTCATCAATCCCTAGGCTTACACACTACTTAATCTAACTTAAACTAATTTACGCTAAGGACAACACAAACACCCATTCCCGAGGGAGGACTCGAACCTCCGACGGGGAGAGCCGCGCGAACTGTGGCAAGGCGCCCAAGACCGCGCGGCTACCCCGCGGGGATAGTACACGGTGAGCATAAAGTTTTCCCTTGATTGAAAAAAAAAATTATTTCTAAGCAACTATGCTAGATACAGCTATGTACTTTTTTGCAAATGTAAGTTTAAGTCATAAAGTTTTTTATGGATGCACTCCCGTTTGTTTCTGTAGCACGACTACGCGATACTCAATTTATCTCCATATCTTGTCCAATACTTCTTCCATCACCGCCTCTACTGCGTACTGTATTCGTGCCGTATGAGTCTTCACACCAGGAACTGGTAAACCGAACACTTTAGCCGTAACGTAACCCCACGAAAAGGTCAAGGGGGACGGGTCTGGTGAACGTGATGGCCACGATGATGGATCATATCTATCGATCCATCTGTCCAGAAGTGTTTCCTCCAAAAACTGGCGGACAAGTAATACCCAGTGTGGCGGTGCACCATATTGTTGTAACACTATGCATGGGTGAAACAGAGAGAGAGAAGAGAAATAAGATGCTCTCAGGGCAAGAACATGTTGAAGAGTATCAGGAAATAATTCATTAATTAAGCTACCATTTGCAAAAGTCTCCATATACTGGTGGGAAGTGTTTCCATAAAAATCTGTGAGTTAAGCTACGATTTGCAACAAACCGTATACTGTTATCTAGCATCGTTCCTTAGACATAAATTTTTTTCAAGGAAAGACTGTAGTTTCGTTTCTCAAAAGCCCATAATCCATCCATCTAGAACTGATCTGCCGCTTTTAGTTAGACTTCGCTGCAGTTAGGAGCCACCGAGCGAGGTGTCACAGCGATGACACTGGGTTTGCGTTCGGGAGGACGGCATGTTAAGTCCCCATCCTGACATCCAGATTTAAGGTTTCCGTGATTTCAATACTTTGCTTAAGGCAAATTCCAAAATGATTCTTTCGAAAGGGCGCGTCTGATTACTTTTCTCATCCTTCCCCAATCCGACCTTATTTTCCGTCTCTTACATTCTCTTTCTTTCTTCCTTGTTGGTAAGAACCACTTTGTACAGCCTGTAACGGTTTGGGAAAGTCCAGAAATGCCCTAATCAAAACGACAGGAGCAGGTGCTCCTCACAAAAACAAGACTTTCTCAATTGCATTCAGTTTAGAGAAACACAAAAACGAAAATGACAGTTAAATGGACCTTAAGTATTTCTGCAGAGAGTAACAGAATTTTTCCAGTACGGAAGCTTTCAAATGAGCTTGGAAATATGTACTTTGTCATTGACCACACTTTCTCAAACGATATTGAAGCTTCTGTTTCTTTCCCACACACCTTGTGAGAAGTTCATCCCCATGAACAGTTTAATTTACGAAAAGATCATGGAAATTTTCTCAAACAGCCGCCATTACACCATTTCCTTAGGACATAAGAAATAAGAGAGTTCAACTGTCTCTTCCAAGTCTTATTTGAAGAATCAAAATGGAAATCGTTCTAAGTGCCAAATCTGACATTTGTCAAGAGAATGAAAAAAGAACGTTATTCTGCACATAACAGATTTGTATTTAAAAAAATGATAAGGTTTTCCAGTGCCACAGAATTATACTGCTCTCCGCATAAGCGGAAAAATTAGACAAATTACAAAGTAAATACCTTATTAAGAGCGGTAAAGTGCCATAAACGGGAAATGATATAACAAAGTTTTTACAAGCTGATTCTTTCAAAGAAGTAAACTGCAATTAGTCAATGTTAATAACGCTGTTTATTCACATAAATAGCGCCGTTACCGGGTTAGAACCGAAAATTTGTCGTTGTTTGTATTAATTGTTGACTGTTTCCCAACAAGCAACGTAAACAACAACAAATGTAATATAAACGTAAACAGCCGTTTGAAGAAGAACCTGTCGGTTCGAAACCGGCAACGTATCCATTTGTGTAAACGAATAGCGTTAACAGTGGCTGGTTGCTGTTTTCTTCTTTGTAACTATCGTCTTGTATTTTGCGCACAGCCATGGTCTCAAAAATATAAGTTGTTGACAGAATAGCAATACGAAGTTTTTGTTCCAAGTGCCATTAATAATGATGCGTTACGTTTTATTTGTGATAAAGTACAGAAATACAGCATTAAATTTTAAAGTAGTAGAACTGTAGTTAACAAAAATCACTTCTCATATAATTTAAATTTGAGAAATCCAGAGACAAGCACAGCTTGGCCCAAAAACCATGCGCCATCTACTAAAGCATGTTAGAAAGACTTTCTCCATGATTTGGTACCTGGGTCAAGTGCAGAGCCACGCAACAGAGTACCAGACATAATATTTTACTGCATTGTTGTTTATTTAATTACGACCCAGGTTTCGGCCTTTTATGCCACTTTCAAGTGATTGTGTTTATATCATTAACTGCAGAACATCAAGCTCAAAATTGGCCATAAATTAAGAAAAATATTAGTTCTCTACGAAATGGCAGGTGTAAAATCACCATCTTGTAAAAAGATCAGTAAATAATAGTTGCAACACTTCATATTTAGTAAAAACAGTTTTACTTTGGTATATAAAAAATGAACACATGTTTCTGAGTCGTAATGATAGTGTGATACACTGGGGATTCACCACAAACCTACTACTACGGACTGCATCATATACTGAACGTCATGCCATCCAAATACCCATAAAAAGCCTACTTGTTTCAATTATTAGTAGACTGACAACATTACCTTTAAAACAAACTGAAATTGATAAACAGGTAGGCATCTTAAAAGAGGTTGCTGTAAATAATGGCTACAGCATCTCAATAGTAACCAATCTTCTTATATATATATATATATATATATATACCACAAAAAGCCCTATATGGATACTGTTTTCACTACATTTGCCGCATTATTTAAAAATACAAAGGTGCAAATTTTATTTAAAACCAATAACAATTGAAGCAGACGACTGAGACAATACAGAAATAAAATAGACTCCAACACAAAATCTGGAGTGTACAAGATCGGTTGTGGTCCATGTGATAAATGTTACGTAGGCCAGATTCGCAGATACTTTTCAGACAAATATAAAGAACAATGTAGAAAGGCTCAAAGCAACATTAAACATCTGAGGGACTGTGATCATGACACTTCAAATATTGAACAATTCATGGGCATAGTACATGTGTTACCTAAATGTAAAAGATGAGCATTTTAGAAGAAATATATAACACTTTGTCTAAGGCCCCTTATACAGTTCTGAATGACCACGACCTCAGAAACAGGAGGTTCTTTGAAAACTTCACATACTTGTTCTAGGATTTTTAGTAGTTTATATACTGAAATGTTTTATCTAAATTTAGGGCTGTTCGTTGACTTTTTTGGCTGCTAGGATTCTAATATATAAGTTACCAACAGATAGATATTACAAGGCCTTTCAGACTTGCAGATATTTGTTTGAGCTACTTTCCTTACACAGTTACCATACATACCCAATTTTTGCAGTGTATCTGAGGTGTCCACATGTTGACAACATTGCAACATATTGATGTGAATCTATGTGGCAAAAATAAAGGTCTGTTAAAATTCTTCATCTCAAAAGCCCCAAAAACCTAATAATTTTTATACCCACAGCAAATGTTGTGATGTAATATGTTTCTAACATACTCTTGTATCATACCCACAATATTTAACTGTCATTCTATTTGCTACAATAAGAAACAGTATGGTGCATTTTACTTCTATGTCGCCCATAATTCTCCCATCTCAGCGGGTGTGGCAGAGGTGTTAGAACTAATGCACAGTGTTTAAAAAAACCATGTACATGAGTTGTAGGAATATTGTATGTATTGGATGCTGTTTTGTGGCCCGTGTGTACAAATGCATCTATTTTGGTGCTGCTATCATTGGCAACATGAACGGTAAACATCCTTTGAGTCATACCACATCTGCAATATTTAATGCTTTTATGTACATTGCTAATAAGATACGATGTACATGCGTACTGATATATTACTGCTTAGTTAAACCAGATTTATCTTGACATGTGGAATAATCGGGTCTACTGCCGGATGTTTGTGTCGCTCTGGCACAATATTTCGGCCACGTAACTCGTTGCCTTCTTCAGGTGCTACCTGAGACAGTCTTATTTAGGTATTTTTTCCTGCCAAGGAGCAGTTACTCCAGACTATCGAATTTATAATGCATTGTTACATTGCAGGCATATCACAGCTGTTATATATTTTATTCATGTCTTGTGTAACATATGCATGCATGGATGCTGCACTATTGTGGTGCAGTTACCGTCCGTTATTCTTTATTTCCATTTATCCCCTCCGCTGCCCCCCCCCCCTCTTTTGCTCCCAGAATTTCCTGCTCTTCACACATTTCTAGACCCTTCCCCCCTCCCCCCATCCTCTAATACCTACTTCTAATACTACATTTCCTATCTTCCCAGCTCACTATTACTCTTACATCCACAACCAAAACATGCAACAAGTTTTATATACATAGCCTCTAAGTCAAGTCAAGGTTATTTGCATCTGCTGAAAATTTTGTCACTGTCTTGTCCTTAGTTAACATCCTTGTAATAAATAAGATCTGTATCTATTCTGATCAAGGTAGACTGTGCACATGCATGGGCTTTTTATAGTATGTAATACCAAAGTAGCGTTTATTAGGAGTTTTTCCTACTAAGGGGCAACCCCTCTATATAAGTGTAATGCATTTTTACACTTCGATAAGCATAGTATGATTACTATATATTTCCCTGCTTTTACTATATTTAATAAATATTGGACTGTGACTGCAGTCTCATGTTTTCTATCCACCTTGGATCCCCCTACCCATCCCACACCCCTATTCCCTCCCAAATCAACCCCCCCCCCCCCCCTCTCGACTGTCTTCCGATCTCTCTCCCATTCCCTTATCCCTAGCTCTGCATTCTGCCAGCATTACTATACGAACCTAATCTGATGGATTACCATTCTTCAGGTCCTGCAGAAAGTGTCATCACTTCTGCCTCTAAGCTGGTCGTAGGTTGTGTTACAAAAATGAACAGCATAGAGACAGAAGTGATGACACTTTCTGCAGGACCTGATCATCATTTTGCAGGACAATGTTCAGGCACGTACAGTGCAAGCTGTTACTGATTTGTTTGACTGATGGGGCTGCTAAGTGCTATACCACCTACTGCACTCCCCTGACTTAAGCCCTCGTAAGTTCAACTCGATGTCTAAACTGAAGGAGACACTTCACGGCATTCGCTTCACAACTGCTACAAATTCGTCGGGCAATAGACCGCGCCGCTCGAACTGTCAACACAACTGGCACTACTAAGAGTATCCTACGACTTCCACATCGCTGGCAACGGGTTATACACAATGCTGGTGACTACTTTGAAGGTCAGTAAAACTCTGAAACACGTATCTATTTTGTACGAGCTGTAAATAAATAGTTGCCACTATTAAAGTTCCGAACCTCGTATATACCCTACAAATACTCACCTCTCCAGTATCCATTATCCTTCTCACCTCCCCCCCCCCCCCTCCTACCCGCCATCCACCACTCCTACCCTCACGGTTTTAACTCCTATTGTTAATTTTTGCGTTTGTACTATCAGTGACACTTACTATATTCTTATTGTGATTAATTGTCTTTGAATAATATTTCTGCGTTCCGTTACAAAAAAAAAAAAATGGTTCAAATTGCTCTGAGCACTATGGGACTTAACATCTGAGGTCATCAGTCCCCTAGAACTTAGAACTACTTAAACCTAACTAACCTAAGGACATCACACACATCCATGCCCGAGGGAGGATTCGAACCTGCGACCGTAGCGGTCGCGCGGTTCCAGACTGTAGCGCCTAGAACCGCTCGGCAACCCTGGCCGGCGCTCCCTTACATTTGTTGATGATTTGTTGTATACATGTTTAGTGCAAAGACGATGGTACACAGTGCCACCCCAAAATAATTATACAGGGTGTCCGAAAAGTCCTTCCCTGATTACATAAATTCATAACTCAGGCTAGAAGTAAGATAAAAATATGAAACTGGTGTCTAATTGTTTACAAACTATTAAAAAGTTTTTTCACGCATCAGTAAACTTCCACTTCCATTGTTGCCCAATGACAGTACACGTCGATATGACATTGCGGTCGAAATGCTATCACGTATTGAGGACGATGATGGTTATCTCAGACGAACTGCCTTTTCCGACGAAGCGACCTTTTGTCAGTGGGGTAGTGAATTGCCATAATGTGCGCATTTGGGGTTCACAACCCCCTGGCGAGGTCATGGAGTGGACCAGAGGCAGTCCAAGGGTGAATGTTTGGTGCGCGCTATTGCATGATCGAATTATCGGGCCATTCTTCTTCGCTGAGGCTACCATTGTGATGTCACCGCCAGACACCACACTTGCTAGGTGGTAGCCTTTAAATCGGCCACGGTCCGTTAGTATACGTCGGACCCGCGTGTCGCCACTATCAGTGATTGCAGACCGAGCGCCGCCACGCGGCAGGTCTAGAGAGACTTCTTAGCACTCGCCCTAGTTGTACAGCCGACTTTGCTAGCGATGGTTCACTGACAAAATACGCTCTCATTTGCCGAGACGATAGTCTTCAGCTACGTCATTTGCTACGACCTAGCAAGGCGCCATTACCAGTTACTATTGATGCTGTAAAACACGTACCGTCATGAGCGATATTCACCATTTATGGATTAAAGTTAAGTATTCCACAGCTACGTCCTTTTTTGCTAGTCTAATTTCCTTGACCTGTTCCAGACTTCACGCCAGCCTGAGTGAGCTAAACGCGTGCCTTTCGGCTTCCTCTCAAAACCGGGTTGGCTCTCTTGCCAATCCACAACAACCATCACATCTGCAGTGTATCTGGACATGTTGCAACTGTATGCTGTTCCTCAGCTACTTCAGTATCACCCCAATGTCTTGTTTCAACAAGACGGTGCACCGCCTCATTGGGGTTTGAACGTCTGTGCCTATCTCGATATGACCTTTCCTGGGCGATGGATCGGTCGTGATGAGCCAACGGTTTGGCCTCCACGCTCTCCTGACATAACTCCATTAGACTTCTTTTTATGGGGTTATGTCAAGGACGAGGTCTACCGAACACGTGTACCAGATCTTGAAACCCTGCGGCAACGGGTAACCACAGTCGTTGAATTGATCCCTCCAGTGATGTTGGCTAATGTGTGGACGGAAATTGAATGTCGCCTAGATGTGCTACGTGCTACCAAGGGTGCTCATGTGGAAGTTTACTGATGTGTGAAAAAAACTTTGATAGTTTGTAAACAATTAGACACCAGTTTCATATTTGTATCTTACTTCTAGCCTGAGTTATCAATTTATGTAATCAGGGAAAGACTTTTCGGACACCCTGTATGTAACCTAAAGGAAAAAAAGCACTATCATTACGACTTAAGGACATGTGTTCTTCTTTTATATACCAAAGTAAACCTGTATTTACTGATCTTTTAACAAGATGATGATTTTACATCTGGCATTTCGTGAGGTGCCAATATTAATTTTTTCTTAATTTATAGCCAATTTTGGGCTTGGTGTCCTGCAATATATGTTAATGACATGGCGGTGTGTTCTTTTAAAAATTATTGTATGACTGTTGCTCAGCAGCATCAAATACATATATAATGTGTAAACAATGGTTGAGCTCACAACGGATAGATCATGTCTGTACGTGTTTCTCGCGCAGTATTTGTTTTGCACGTGACGTCATCATTCCCGAGTGGGCGCATGCACGTGATTGTTACAGCTTAGCTTTGTGCAAAGCTACAAAGTTGTGTAGCGCGGAAACGCTTTTAGATGGTATATTGGTTCGGGTGCTGATACGAAGAGCTTTTGGAGCATTACAGGGACAAAAAGCGAGTCAATAAAAATATTTCCCGGAATCCTAGCGAAAATCAGTATTGAATTGAAAATTTCAAAATAATGAAATATGTTGTTTCGTATGACTCGTAATTATAGGAAAGGCAAGTCAGAGAAAAGTTCGCGTCGAATGGAAGCCAAAAAGAGTATAAAGTTCAGTACAGAGGGAATGCGAGAGCTATGATAGCGTCCAAAAGGAAATGGGAAAACGGATCAAAGCGATTACATAGCTGGCCCATCGGGGGTAGAGCGACCAGCGACAGTCGAAACGTTTATTGATCGTGTGCAGGCGTCGTTAGAAGGCAATACAGAAAGAGTTACATACCATCTCCGGAACAATAATTAAAACCTTTGAAGGCAAAACTTTGAAAGAAATACAAATTAAATTTCATCAAAATTGTGATAGTCCCCATACTCAGCGCCAGACGAGTATGTAACGTAACCATTAAATGTGGTCCCGTTGTCAACCGACTTTACATTCTATAAACATGTGACTTATCTATTCTGTAACCATTATAGTTCTCCACGAAATATTATAAGTATTGAAGATTCACAATTAACTTACATATTAATACGAAACACTTGTTATGATTTTATCCTGACGTTTTCACGAAAAATCTGCGGCACAGATCCAAAAACGAGCGCAAAGAATTTTTTTCGTTAATTCAGCAGAAGAAATGCATCGTACTTGTATAAAAAGCCCAAATTCTTTTTGTTACATGTGTGGAGACTTAACTCTGAAAACGCAAAAAAGGAAATTTTACCCCCACGAAAATAGGTGGCACGAATTTTCTTTAGAGTGTAAGGATGGCAGCCATGACACGAACTAGGTCTCTCAGAGATGCTGTTTGTCATGTAATGGAACCATTGGACAAGTTAACGGATGTTATTTTTGCTGCAAAAAGTACATAAAATCACCTCGAAGACAAGGAAAATAGTGCACTATGCTAATATGTGACAGTGAAAAACTGCCAGTTCCAGTGCATCCTGAGAATGTGACAGTGAGTGAAGAAGAATAAAGATATGAACGCACGAAAGATAGCGAAGGAGATACACATGCCGATCCAACATTTTAAGGCCACTGTGTATCAAATGAGCCACACTTTTATTTTCAAGAAGATCTCATTGATCTTGTTTCTGATTTAAATTTGCCACAAAAAGGGGTTGAGCTTTTAGTTTCGCGATTAAAGGGACAGAATCTTTTTCTCTGTCATTCGACAGTGAGTACTTATCGTTACCGCAATGTTGCTTTTTCTGAACATTTCTCCAAGTCTGCGTTATGGAGACTCTTGGCCGTGATTTCAGTGTAAATGAGTAGCGATTGTCGATAGGTTCCATAGTCCATAGTTAATCTGAAAAGAATACTTTTCCACACTGGGA
The DNA here is from genome assembly GCF_023864275.1 of Schistocerca cancellata. Classification (NCBI taxonomy): domain Eukaryota; kingdom Metazoa; phylum Arthropoda; class Insecta; order Orthoptera; family Acrididae; genus Schistocerca; species Schistocerca cancellata. The sequence goes on from NC_064629.1 coordinate 721,138,403, forward strand.
GCAAATTTCCCTCCATTTCGATTGCTCAAGCTGCCAATCTGAAGGAAACATATTAGAACTTTAAACTGCTACTCTGACTTATAAGTATGAGAAATAAAAATGACGCATATGTGCAGATTTCAAGGTAATTGCAGTTCTTCACAGCAATCAGCTGGGGTACACAAAGCACTACAGCTTTCTATGCAAGTGGGACAGCAGAGACATGAAAACCTACTGTAGCGGGTAAAGGTCCTAGTCTGAATGAATTACTGCTTGGATAAAACAATGTGGCGAACACTCTCCTCCTTGATCCCAAAAATTTGTATCTAACTTCGCTAGACATTAAATTTGGTCTCGTCAAAAGCTTGTACTAAACTTAACATTTATGACTTGTGACAGGTGTTTACAAGGATTAATGAAGCAAGAATAAAGGAGAAGATATTTGTATGGGAATTCGGGAACTAATGACTGATAAACATTTCCTTGATTCGTTGAGTGGTGTTGAAAGAATAGCATCTTTCACTAGTGCCAGCATAAACCTTTCAGGTGACCGTAGGGCAGACAACTAACGCGTAATTTACAAGCGCTACTGAGGTCATACCACCTAATGGGAAGTAACACGTCACTTATGCTACATTTCTTTATGATAATTTGGACTGCCGGCCGCAGTGATCGAGCGGTTCTAGGCGTTACTGTCTGGAACCGCGCGACCGCTACGGTCGCAGGTTCGAATCCTGCCTCTGGCATGGATGCGTGTGATATCCTTAGGTTACTTAGGTTTAAGTAGTTCTATGTTCTAGGGGACTGATGACCTCAGATTTTAAGTCCCATAGTGCTCAGAGCCATTTCTCTGAATGTCGTTATTTCTGATTTCTCCACAGAGAAACTAAATATTACTGAAGATAAATTCAAAATAATGACATTAAGAAGAAAACTCTGGTATATTTTAATACTACACAGGTAATAAACTCGAATAAGTGTCATACTTAAAATACTCAGGGTGGAACAAAAGCTAGTGAGAGCGAGGCAACAGCGCAAAACAAAATTGTTACATACCATCACCTGAATAATAATGTGAACGTTAGAAGGTAAACCTTGGAAAGAATTAAAATTATACTTTTTTTTTAATGTGATAGTCCTCATACTCCAATATTATTCTGAAACATGGACTACCTGTAGATACAACGGCAAAAAAATCTCTAGGCAACAGAAATAGGATTTTAAGAATTTCAAAATATATAGTGTATTTCATAACATCGTAATTAACGACGTAAGAGAACGATTGGCTGTGAAGAGAGTGCTGAACCAGATCTCAGAAAGTACATCACGTTCGTTACAACATATAAGAACTACGTAAGAAAGAAGACCGTCTAAAAATGCACGGTCATTGAAGTTACATTGTGTGGCGTGTGATGAACAAATGTGACGCTAATTACGTCCCTTTTGAAGGCATAATTATCGGTGACGAACAGATAACCTGTGGAATATGAAAGATAATGTAGTAACGCGAACGAACCTTTCACTGTAACATACGTGATACTCTCTTCAACGGGTAAAAATATTATCAATAACTATTAATAACTCTATTGAAACAGTATCGCGTAAATAGCAGTACGAAGGAGATATTGCAGCCACTGGAACTGGAACTACTACTAAAAGCATTTAATTGTGGAGCACAAGAGATAAATAATAATGGGGAGCAGGTGAGCGCCGAGCGCCACTCGAACCGTAATCTCTATGTACACGCGATAGCGCGAGCACACCGCTGCCGTGCTTCGCGAAACTGCCTCCAGTTTGCCTTCAATAATCCCACAAACACACACGGAAAGCCACCAACTGACTAAATGATGTCATAAGTATGGAAATAAGACGGACGAGTCGAACGTGACCGGGCCATCGGATGAGTAATTTTCATCTCTATGTTCAAAACAGAGCCACTGCCTGGGTAACGTTTTCAAAAGTGCTGTGTCCCTTTATATTGCCGTGTTTCAAGTAGCCATTCTGTCTTCGTGTTTGTTTCATTTTTTAATAAAAAGGAAGATTTCTCATTCCAATCAAACACACGATCTGCTCAAAAGTACCCGGACATATTAGTGGACATTAATATGAGATGTGTCAACCCTTCACATTTGTGACGACTTGAACTCTGGTGGCGACAGTTTCCATGAGGTGTACGAACGTCTGGCCAGCCGGTGTGGCCGAGCGGTTCTAGGCGCTACAGTCTGGAATCACGCGACCGCTACGGTCGCAGGTTCGAATCCTGCCTCGGGCATGGATGTGTGTGATGTCATTAGGTTAGTTAGGTTTCAGTAGTTCTAAGTTCTAGGGAACTGATGACCTCAGCAGTTAAGTCCCATAGTGCACATAGCCATTGTACGAACGTCTGTGGATGTATGGCAGCCCATTCTTCCTCACGAGCCGAAATAAAAAAAGGTAGCTGTGATGGACGCTGGATCTGGAGAGAGGTCGACGTTCTAACTCATCCCAGGGGTGTTCCATTGGCTTCAGGTCGAAGCTCTGGGCAGGCCAGTCCATTTCAGAAATGTTATTGTCCACAATCCATTGTCTCGCAGATGCCGCTTTATGAAAAGGTGCAATTTCATGCTGATGGAATCGATCATAGTCTCCGAACTGTTCCTCTACAATACTCAGTATACAAATCTGTAAAATGTGTTCATATCCTTCCGCATTTACCGTTTTCGTAAGGGGAACACACCGTGGTTCAGGTTGAAAAAAATCGATTTTCTGTTTTCATCATATTTCGATAGATTAAGGTTTTATTTAAGTACTCTGAAACGGATTTTGCTGAAAATAAATTTTTTCGAGCATTTAAAGAGCGTTTTTCTACCACGTGTGTTTTGTGCCACGCCCACTTTTCTGTCACCCACTTTCCTGCATATATTTTAGATCTTTATATCCCCTACATTGCACGTTAGGGATTTTTTTTACTCTCGAGTGTGTTGGCTATCCTTGGAATGCAACGGTCGGTATTCTTTTGTTTCTGTTGTTTGTAAACAACACGCTTTCAAATACCCGGTTAGTTTAGTTCAAGTGTGATTGCGAGTAGTTGTTACAGAAAACTTGCAGGTATACTATGGGCACGCAATTAGGAGAAATAGAGAAAATCTGGAGGCAATGAAGAGAGATGTTTGGGCCATATTGTTATACAAGTTCAAAAATGGCTCTGAGCGCTATGGGTCTTAACATCTGAGGTCATCAGTCCCCTAGAACTTAGAATTAATTAAACCTAACTAACCTAAGGACGACACATACATCCATGCCCGAGGCAGGATTCGAACCTGCGACCGTAGCGGCCGCGCGGTTCCAAACTGGAGCGCCTAGAACCGCTCGGCCACCGCGGCCGGCTCTTATATAAGTCCTCCACTGATGATAAGCCATGTCATTGAGAAAATTCGTGGTGCAAATACAATAGGGCTCAGGGAACTGGAGAATCCTATTCTCACCAGCATTTTCTTCCTGCTGCTGTCATTACAGCAATTAAACTTGTTTTCAGAGACTTGGCTCATCCTGACCTTCTAAGGGGGTTGGGTTGTTTGGGGGAAGAGACCAAACAGCGAGGTCATCGGTCTCATCGGATAAGGGAAGGATGGGGAAGGACGTCGGCCGTGCCCTTTCAAAGGAACCATCCCGGCATTTGCCTAGAGCGATTTAGGGAAATCACGGAAAACCTAAATCAGGATGGCCGGACGCGGGATTGAACCGTCGTCCTCCCGAATGCGAGTCCAGTGTGCTACCACTGACCTTCTAAGGAAATGTCTGTATGGGCAGACACAGAATCCAAATGAATGTTTCAACAGCATAATTTGGAACCGCCTTCCTAAAACTGTATTTGTAGATATGCATACAATGAAACTAGGAGTTCATGATGCTGTTATTAGATTCATTTGTGGTAATATTGAAAAGTGTTGGGTACTGAAAAAACTGGGAATTAATCCTGGTGAAAATATGATCACTGGGCTGCAACATTGCGATAAAATGAGGATAGCCGATGCAGACAGGTCTGCATCTAATATGGCCAAGAAAGCAAGACAAACATCCAGGAAGGTGAAAAAGAAGCTGGAAGACCTGCTAGAGGCCAAAGAAGGGCCATCATATGCAGCAGGACACTTTTAATTAACTGTAAGTATCAAATTTCAAAAGGTTTTTCTTTAAGGCCAATTTCCCTCAAACTAAAATTTTCAGTACATAGGCCCCATTGTCCGCAGCTCGCGGTAGCGTTCTTGCTTCCCCAGCACGGGGTCCCGGGTTCGATTCCCAGCCGGGTCAGGGATTTTTCACCTGCTTCGAGATGACTGGGTTTTGTGGTGTCGTCTTCGACATCATCATTCATCCCCATTTACGGTCGGAGGAAGGCAATGGGTCTCCCGCGTCGCTCCCCTACGTCCTTTAAAGGAGTATGGGACTTCATCATTATCATCACGCCCTATTATATCAGAAACTATCATAGATAAATGAATGAATTTTTCAGAAACTCTGCATAACATGAAAATCCACCTCTGATTCTACATTCATTAATATTCCCCCATTAGGAAGTTCACAAAAAATATTTTCTGCAGAAAAAACTTAATATTTTTGTTATTAAATTTAAAAAAAAGTATTTATTAAAAACTATAAAATGGATAAAGTAGATTTTAGTGCAGTTGACTCTATTAGCATCATGTAACATACGGTAAAGATATTAAGGTCCTGCATCAAATAGTTTTTTTCAGAAATGAGTCAAATACTTTCCTAAATTAACATGGGTTAGATAGGCAGGTTATGGTCCCCTTAAATGCACACCCTAACCACTCCACCTCACAGACACATCACCAAAAGTCGATATGTGCAGCTTTAGAAGGATTTAAATGTCCCTGATGCATTTCTTACTCAGGTAACGTTCAATGGCCAGTAAACTTTCGAACTCACTGAGCTCTCCTCACCGAACCGTTGTGTCATTACTGCTTCTCAACTGACAACACAACACTACTGCCTTCTTTCGTACTGACGGGTCCACCTCCAGTGACAGTTTGTGATCAGTTCCGCACTACATAAGGTTGTCCGGATACGTTTGAACATATAGTGTACACGGGCTGCGGCGCTTAAATTCGGACAAATTTCAATTTGAATTTCCCGCCATATCGCAGTTCCGCCAGAGATCGCTATTGGCGTTCTTGAAAACTACAGAATCTAGTAAACAGTCAGAACCTCAAAATGTCAGATGTTACGGACAAGTGCGGAGTACAACCGAAGAGCCGCGATTATCGAAAGTCTTCGCGCTGGGCGTTCGCCCAGTGAAATAGTTCGATTCTTCGGGTATCCCAGATCCACTGTTTACGGTATTGTGGCGAAGTATAGTGCTTCAGAAATGTCTGGAGAAGGTTCCGCTAACCGGGCGGGGAAACCTCATTCGAGGAAACGCGTGTCACGAATTGCGGCAGTCATCGAAAAGACTCAGACGCTGATTTCGGAGGACCAGGGGCAATCGCTGAGGAAATGGGCGTCAGTATTGAATGTCACAGGGTGAACAATGCGTCGGATGGCAGAGGAGGACCTCATAGGAGCCATTTAATCCAAAATTGGCTTTCGGATAACGTTGACATGTTCTGGCCAAAGGAGTTCTGTCCCCCGAATAGCCAGGATTTGCCCCTCAACGACTATGTTTGGAGCGTAGTCGAAAGAGTTACCAATAAGATGAGGCACCATAATGTCGCATCTCTGCCCACCGCTATCGCATCAACATCTGCGAATATGGACAGTGCTGGTTTAAAGAGTGCGTCAGGACAAGAGTGGAGGCGGTCATTGCGGCTGAAGGGGGTTACATGGAGTAATGTTACTCCTTAAAGATACCACCACTTGTATGTAAAAGAATTTTCATTTTCATCTGTATTTCGTTTTAATAAATTTTCTTTACAAAAAGTTTCATTTGTCCCGATTTAAGATCCCCACCCTGTACACGTACAAATGAAGCCCTTATCTTTTATTAGAGAATCACAACGTGAATATGTGCTGCAGAATATGCTTTGAGTTAATTCCAGTTTCTGCAACAAATTAGTTTCCTGGTTTATTCAGATAACAGAAAACGTATGTACCCTCAGTGAGCAGTTTGTTCTCATGAAGATAAAAATTATTTATATCTCTAAAAAGGTAAACCAGTTAAATAATTCTTCTTTTTCATCTTATGTACATCGTTATTCTACACCTTGGCAACTGGACACAATACTGCTATCTTGTAACAGCGCAGGAAACACGATCAGGAATCGCAACTATAATATTAATCGTATTAGTAACATCAATTTAGGAATTGAGCTTGTGACTGTAGATAAAAATGCTAATAAGATATAGACGGAAGAGCCAGTAAGTTTCATTATGATCACCTGTTTACGAGGTTCACGCCGGCGCTGAGAATTGTGTTTATCGCTGTTGGGCGACGCGCGTATTCATGCATTCCTTCATCTGGCGGCGCTGCTTCTCCTGTTCTCGTCATGGGGCAGCGGTCGTATTCAGACGTTTTGTATTATCGGGAAACATGGGAGAGAGGGTCACGGACATAATACAGTATTTGGGGTGGACATCATTAAAACAAAGGCGTATTTCTTCTCACGAAATTTCTCCTCCTAATCTTAAAATATTTTGTTAACACCGACCTACATAGGGAGAAACGATCATCAAAATAAAATAAGGAAAATCAGAGCTCGCACGGGAAGATATAGGATTTCGTTTTCTTCCGCGCGCTGCTTATGAGTGGAATGACAGAGAATTAGTGTGAAGATAGTTCGATGAATCCTCTGCTATGCATTTAAGTGTGATTTGCAGAGTGCCCATGTAGATTTAGATGTCCATTGAAAGGTTGCAGGCATTCTAATTACTCAAGCTAAACCTAAGAAAGATAATAATAAAGTGAAATTTAGAAGACTGTAACATTTAATTGTACAAAATACGTGTGTGTAAGTGGCTTTTTGTCAGACAAAATCTACTGGATAACATAATGTTTTGTTCAGTGAATGGGGACTCCCTACTTTTTTTCCTTAATTGGAACTACCTGCACTTCTTTCAGGATCTCATCTGTCTTGTACGCCTTATATTATTTTATTTATTACCTTTTGAGTCTGTGGTGCATTATATACTTTGACACTCACCTGCTTCTGCGACGTCGCTTAATTGCTTTTTGTGTTACTGACTGCCCGACGGAAGTCTTTCAACTCGACCTCATTTCAGTGGCAAGCATATTCGGCGTGTATCTACACTCATGCTCATAAATTAAGGGTAATGCTCATACATGGTGAAACAACGCTCTGATTGGCGGTTTGCGGGTTTAAATCACGTGGGGTTATGACCATGCAGTGTATTTGACCTGCGGTCGTCGCACGGTGGCACTGGCAGCAGTCCAGAGTACGGTGCAGCGAGTAAATGTGCAGGCGTTTTCAGAAGTGCTAATGGTGACTGTGTGTTGAAAATGCCTCAAAGAACACAAATTGGTGACGTTATGAGGAGTAGAATACTTGGGCGACTGGAGGCTGGTCAAACACAGCAGGTCGTAGCACGGGCCCTCCGTGTGCCACAAAGTGTGATCTCAGGATTATGGCAATGATTCCAGCAGACAGGAAACGTGTCCAGGTCCTACAGTACGGGTCGTCCACAGTGTAGACCACCACAAGAAGACTGATATCTCACCATCAGTGCCCGCAGACGGCCGCGGAGTACTGCAGGTAGCCTTGGTCGGGACCTTACTGCACCCTCTGGAACAGTTGCCTCCGGACACACGGTCTACAGACGACTGAACAGACATGTTTCATTCGCCTGGAGACCTGCAAGGTGCATTCCACTGAACTCTGGTCACAGGAGAGCCCGTAAAGCCTGGTATCAAGAACACAGTACATGGTCATTGGAACAGTGGTCCCAGCTTATGTTCACAGACGAGTCCAGGTATAGTCTGAAAGTGATTCTCGCCGGGTTTTCATCTGGCGTGAATCAGGAACCAGATATCAAACCCTCAATGTCCTTGAAAGGGACCTGTATGGAGGTCGTGGTTTGATGGTGTGGGGTGGGATTATGATTGGTGCACGTACACCCCTGCATGTCTTTGACAGAGGAACTGTTACAGGTCAGGTGTATGTGGACGTCATTTTGCACCAGTATGTCCGCCTTTTCATGGGTGCAGTGGGTCCCACCTTCCTCCTGATGGATGATAACGCACGGCCCCACCGTGCTGCCATCGTGGAGGAGTACCTTGAAACAGAAGATATTAGGCGAATGAAGTGGCCTGCCTGTTGTCCAGACCTAAACCCCATCGAGCACATCTGGGATGCTCTCGGTCGACGTATCGCTTCAAACCCGTAAGACACTTCAGGAGCTACGACAGGTACTGGTGCAAGAATGGGAGGATATACCCCAGCAGCTGCTCGACCACCTGTTCCAGAGTATGCCAACCCGTTGTGCGGCCTGTGTACGTGTGCATGGTGATCATATCCCATATTTATGTTGTGGTACATGCGCGGGAAACAGTGGCGTTTTGTAGCACATGTGTTTCGGAACGGTTTTCCCAACTTATCACCAATACCGTGGACCTACAGATCAGTGTCGTGTGTGTTCCCTATGTGCCTATGCTATTAGCGCCAGTTTTGTGTAGTGCCACGTTGTGTAACACCACACTCTGCAGTTATCCTTAGATTATGAGCATGAGTGTATATTTTGAGTCGATGACTGTAATTTGTGAGAATACGTGCTGTGTAGTTACCTGTATTTGTGTTGTTGTTTTTGTTGTTGATGATGGTAGAATAGGGAGAGGGGAAACCACGCACTGGCACACGGCCAATTTTGTTCTTACAGAACCGAGGACTCCCGAGCTTAACAGACCTTCGCCACAGACGGACCTTTGTTAGCAGTATCACATACCTACACTTCATGAGACAATGCAAAAAATGGCTCTGAGCACTATGGGACTTAACTTCTAAGGTCATCAGTCCCCTAGAACTTAGAACTACTTAAACCTAACTAACCTAAGGACATCACACACACCCATGCCCGACGCAGGATTCGAACCTGCGACCGTAGCGGCCACGCGGTTCCAGACTGTATCGCCTTTAACCGCTTGGCCACATCGGCCGGCAGACAATGCAGAGAGGTACAGAATTTAATCCCTGATATTGATGCTCGTGACTCTTTGGATGCCAGACGGAATTGTTGATATGTAAGAAATTGTCATCATTAGAATTTTGCCTTCATGGTTTCCCGTCTCTGATCATCAGATCGCGGTTCAGCACCCAAACCGCTCCGCGATATGTCAAGAAGAGAGGACATAATATGCTCGGGTGCACACTGCTTTCTCAGAATAGTTGGCTACATGCCGGAAACTGGCAACTCCTTCGACTTCCTTTGTTTTAGTTACCAAGTAGGACATGGTGGCTCAGTTGTAAATGCCAGATATGGATGCAAAGTTCTCGGGTTGGGTACCCGGTCAATCCTAGGACTTTTATCTGTCACTTACCACATCTTTCGCCGGCCGCTGTGATCGAGCGGTTCTAGGCGCTTCACTCAGGAACCGCGCTGCTGCTACGGTCACAGGTTCGAATCCTGCCTCGGGCATGGATGTGTGTGTTATGTCCTTAGGTTGGTTAGGTTTAAGTAGTTCTAAGTCTAGGGGACTGATGACCTCAGATGTTAAGTCCCATTGTGCTTAAAGTTATTTGAACCATTTTTTAACCACTTCTTTCATGTCAGGCAACGTTTGTTAACGTGGAAAAGGCTGAGCTGTACCGTGGTTCGGGGTCAACGTTAGGCTGTAAGTCGTCCTATGACTGGCAGCGTAAGTCAGTTCAAAAAGATCTGAGGAAGGCAAAAGCATATCACCTCCAATATCTACATCACTAGTTTGAAATTCACAGACGATTCAAAGAACCACTTTCAGACTCTCTCTTTGCCGTTCCGTTCTCGAAAAACGCGTGGGAAAAATGAACACACAAATCTTTCCGTGCGAGCTCCAACTTCTCTTAATTTATTGCGATTGTCTGTTCTCCCTATGTAGGTGGGAGTAAAAAAAATTTTTTTGCACTTGGACGAGAAATTTGGTGATTTAAATTTCGTGAAAAGATCTCGCAGCAGCGAAAAATGTCTTTGTTTTAATGATTGTCTCCTCAGGTCGCGTATCATAACAGTGACAGACTCTCCCCTATTTCGCGAGGATAGAAAACGAGCGGCCGAACTTTGAACTTTTTCAATGGCCTCCGTCAGTTATTACTGGTAACGTTCCCATTACGCACAGCAATACCCCATAACAGGACGGAGAAGCGTTGTGTAGGCACTCTCTTTAGTAGATTTGTTGCACCTTGTAAGTTTTCTGCCAATAAAGCGTAGCTTTCGGTTCGCCTTCTATGTGATGGTTCCAACTAAAGGTTTCGTAACTGAGATCCCTGTGTATTTAGTTGAACTGACAACCTTAATTTTTTTTGTATTATCGTCCATCCGAAATTTAACTGTTTTTTTGTTTTAGGAACCACGTGGAGGATCTCACATTTTTTATTATTTATGGTCAATTAACACTTTTAGCACCTTACAGACAGCTTGTCTAAATCATTTTACAATTCACTTTGATCTTCTGATAACTTCACTAGACCTTAAACGACGGTATCATCTGCAAACAGTCTAAGAGGGCTGTTCAAATGGTCTTGCAAATCGTTACATACGAGGCGTGTTTTTAAAGTACGTACCGTTTTGAAATAAAAAAAAGACGTGGTAAGATATCTCAATAATTTTATTTTTATATGAAAGCCTGTACCTTAATCTACGCACTGACGCCATTAAAGTCTGATTCTTCCTTGTTTACGTTGTGTACCGAGTGTTTAAGATGCCTCCGATAATCGTGAGTCCCGCCGACTGTGAAGTACGGGCTGTTATAAGATTTCTTAGTACTAAAAGCCTAAAAAAGATCGATATTCATAGTGAGATGTGTGCAGTTTACGGAGAAAACATTATGAGTGATGGAATGGTAAGAAAGTGGGTGAGAGCATTTAAAGACAGCCGCACAAATGTGCATGATGAATAACGGAGTGGGTTTCGGTCGTTGATGAAAGTTTGGTGTAGGAAGTGGACAATAAGGTGTGAGAAAACAGACGCTTTACGATTTCCTCCTTGCGGGACGACTTTTCTATGTTTCTCGTAGTGTTTTGTATGACATTGTGGCCGAGCACTCGAATTACCGAAAATTGCGCACGTTGGGTATAGAAAATGTTGACGGATGTGCACAAAACCAAACGTTTAGACAGTGCATTCATTTTCCTTCAGCGGTACCACAACGACGGTGATGATTTCTTAAGCCAAATTGTTACGGGCGATGAAACATGGGTGGTCTACGTCACACCAGAATCAAAGCAACAGTACATGGAAGTTGAGCAAGGTCATCGTTGTGCTGCAAGACAATTCCCGTCCGCATGTGGCGAATCAGACCAAAGATTTCATCACATCTTTTCGATGGGAAACTCTAGGTTATCCTCCGTACAGCCCCGATCTTGCGCACAGTGACTACCATCTGTTCCTGCACTTGAAGAAACACCTGGGCGGTCAGCGTCTTCAAGACGATGACGAAGTCAAAACAGTGGTGATGGAGTGGTTAACAAGTCAGGCGGAAGACTTCTATGAGGAGCGTATTCAAAAACTGGTACAACGTTATGACAAGTGCCTCAATATTGACGAAAATTACGTAGAAAAGTAGATTAAGGTACAGGCGTTCATGTAAAAATAAAATTATTGAGATATCTTAACACGTCTTTTTTTTATTTGAAAACGGTACTTACTTAAAAAGCACGCCTCGTAGATTAGAAACAGCAGAGGGTCTTTAACACTTCGTTGGGAAACGCCAAATATCACCTCTCTTTCGTAAGACAATGCTTAGTAAAGCACTGGTGTCCAAAACAATCATCGGGCTTAGGACAGCTTTACTTTACTCCAAATAGTAGGCTGGGTTTCTAAACTGTAAATGGTCAAAGAGTAGCCATACGACAAAGTCATGTATACGTAATCCCGTATTTATATAAGAATCATGCAAATTATCTACAGATAATGTAACCAACCAACTAATTATGATGTTCATGACTTAAGACCTGATCCCTGACACTGTCATCACAGGCCTCTGACATTCAGATGTAAACCATACTGGATTTTCTGATCCACAATGTGGGATGCCGTTGTAGATCTTGTATAGCCACGCGAGGGCATCGCGCTCCACATTGACGTTGATTATGGCACAGGTGGACGGACACCGCAAACAATATCTCACACAAGGTCTGTAACTAGTTTCCTGCTTACCTTGCATCTGTATGACAGTATTCAGTCACAATGTTACCTTCACATAACAGCTTTTAGTGCAAACAACATTGCCGTTCCACATATTTTATGACGCAGAGAGCTCTCTAACTTTCAGACATGGTCGTAATTACAACCGTCTTACCTTCGACTTATACATGTAACTTGTGTTGGCACTGAACTTAATAAGAACAGCAGCGGAGCGGCGAACCACAATGTAGAGCGTGAGAACTATAGAACACGTAATCGTGGCGCTCCCGGCTAACGACTTGTAATGAAAGCGGCGGAGCTATAAAAAGATCCGCATGGTACCTCTTGTGTGTTAAACAAACGCCGAGGAAGTTGCCAACGAGAGCCTACACAGGCGCTCGAGACACACTGGAAGACTTGCCAGAGACAACAACAGAGCGCGCGCTTCAAATAAATGTAGGGAGGGACGACAATAAAGCCCAATACTTATCTGCGACGGCGGCTGCCGTTTGGGGAGTGTGCAGTATTACTGTACTCTGCCGCTGTCCGAGTGGAACTGTTCATGTGGACGTAGTGGGCCACACGTTGCGAGAAGTGAAACAGCGGCCGAACGTCTACTGTGGCCAAAGAGGCGCGCAGTGGACGGAACAGACGAAGAAATCACTCTTCCAGGAGAGAAGTCCAAAAGGTTTCCAGACTGTATTAATATTAAAACAGAGAAAAGTTAAGATAGTGGTTTTGATGCTTCAGGTGTTCTGCATAGTCCCTCTGCAAGATCTTTCCTCTTTCCTAAACCTGAAGTGTCTCAGTCTAGCTATGGAATCCATAGAAAATAGTATAAAAGGCGTACGGGGTAATTGGTCTGCTTTACCATAAGATATCTGCAGAGATTAAGACAATCCGTCCTCGAGTTATCTTACTGAGTCATTGCTTGGGATTTCCTCCTACCCCTTATTCCGTGAACTCTCGTGGTTGAAGTGCTTCGCAGAAGCATTAGCAGCGCCATCGAATGCACTGGAACTTGCGAATCTACACTTTGCAATTCTAAGTGACGATGTTGGTAGCTACACTACTGGCCATTAAAATAGCTACACCAAGAAGAAATGCAGATGATACACTGATATTCATTGGACAAATATATTATACTATAACTGACATGTGATTACGTTTTCACGCGATTTGGGTGCATAGATCCTGAGAAATCAGTACCCACAACAACCACCTCTGGCCCTAATAATGGCCTTGATACACCTGGGCATTGAGTCAAACAGAGCTTGGATGGCGTGTACAGGTACAGCTGCCCATGCAGCTTCAACACGATACCACAGTTAAGGGGTAGTGACTGGCGTATTGTGACGAGCCAGTTGCTCGGCCACCATTGACCAGACGTTTTAAGTTGGTGAGATATCTGGAGAATGTGCTGGACAGGGCAGCAGTCGAACATTTTCTGTATCCAGAAAGGCCCGTACAGGACCTGCAACATGCGGCCGTGCATTATCCTACTGAAATGTAGGGTTTCGCAGGGATCGAATGACGGGTAGAGCCACGGGTCGTAACACATCTGAAATGTAACTTCCACTGTTCAAAGTGCCGTCAGTGTGAACAAGAGGTGACCGAGACGTGTAACCAATGGCACCCCATACCATCACGCCGGGTGATACGCCAATATGGCAATGACGAATACACGCTTCCAATGTGCGTTCACCGCGATGTCGCCAAACACGGATGCGACTATCATGATGCTGTAAACAGAACCTGGATTCATCCGAAAAAATGACGTTTTGCCATTCGTGCACCCAGGTTCGTCGTTGAGTACACCATCGCAGGCGCTCCTGTCTGTGATGCAGCATTGGTCTCCGAGCTGATACTCCATGCTGCTGCAAACGTCGTCGAACTGTTCGTGCAGATGGTTGTTGTCTTGCAAACGTCCCCACCTGTTGACTCAAGGATCGAGACGTGGCTGCACGATCCGTTACAGACATGCGGATAAGATGCCTGTCATCTCGACTGCTAGTGATACGAGGCCGTTGGGATCCAGCACGGCGTTCCGTATTACCCTCCTGAACCCACCGATTCCATATTTTGCTAACAGTCATTGGATCTCGACCAACGCGAGCAGCAATGTCGCGATACGATAAACCGCAATCGCGATAGGCTACAATCAGACCTTTATCAAAGTCGGAAACGTGATGGTACGCATTTCTCCTCCTTACACGAGGCATCACAACAACGTTTCACCAGGCAACGTCGGCCAACTGCTGTTTGTGTATGAGAAATCGATTGGAAACATTCCTCTTGTCAGCATGTTGTAGGTGTCGCCACCAGCGCCAACCTTGTGTGAATGCACTGAAATGCTAATCATTTGCATATCACAGCATCTTCTTCCTGTCGGTTAAATTTCGCGTCTGTAGCAGGTCATCTTCGTGATGTAGCAATTTTAATGGCCAGTAGTGTATATTACACGATGTATGTCTGCGGATGCCACTATTATGTGTATGTTTAGGAAACACCATAATATGATAATAATGAAACGGTATATCACATATTAACCCAAAAGCTAGCATTCTTCGAAAGCGTGGTCTTACGACAGAACTCGATCGGAAGGCATCCTATCAGCGACTGTCGAGTATGGCGCGCAGTCGAGATCTCGTATTTCACAATCGTGAAATATCGTAGCTGTTCGTACAACTTCGTTATCTTAAACATTATTCATTTTTTTACTGAATTGAATAATTTCTTACGAGGCAATACTGGTTTCATATTGATATCACCAAGCCACGACAGCTGTGATCACTTTTTTCCAGAAAGTAATCGTTCGCGTTTTTCATTTCACTCACGCAGCGTCAGTCTTCCAATTGTCGTTGCTCTGTTTTCTGGAGTCAGGTGCGCGGGACAAACTTTGCACACACTTCTCTCTTCTTCAAAATGTTCTGTAGCGTGTCTTGAGCACTTGATTTAGAGATTTTAAGTCCGTTGCTCCACTGCGATTTGTGCCACACACTACGGCCTGACGTCCACTACTTAACACTGCCTGCCCACAACTGACTGATCGAATGCACATCTGTCGTTTACAGTTGTTAGTTCAAGGCTCTGAGCACTATGGGACTCAACATCTTAGGTCATAAGTCCCCTAGAACTTAGAACTACTTAAACCTACCTAACCTAAGGACATCACACACACCCATGCCCGAGGCAGGATTCGAACCTGCGACCGTAGCAGTCCCGCGGTTCCGGACTGCAGCGCCAGAACCGCTAGACCACCGCGGCCGGCTTGTTAGTTCAAGCTGCCACCATAGTTACAGCGTTGCAGTATCTTATACGCCATGAATAAAATCAATATCTGAACATTTTTACGGCGGTGTATACACAATACACAACCGTAGATTTGAAACGAGCACATCCCTATTCGAGCGTCTGCTCTGGTTTACGTACCGTCCCGACCTATATGCTTTTACTTGTCATTAAATAATTTTCCAACACTGGCACCAATAGTGCTGTCAGTGCCTCGGTTTTACCGCTTCCACATACTTTCATAATTCAACCAAATTTATGGGGAATGTCACCACCTCTAAACGAACCACCTCTCGACCGAGCGACTGAGGATCTTGCTGGTTACTCTCTTAGGCCCCAACCAACCAACCAACACTACTGTACTCGTATTTCAATAATCACACAACACACACAAAGCTGAAAAAATATTATTTGTTTTTGTCTGTAACCGCACTTTTATCTAATAGCTACCTGTTCTGGTACCAAGTACCATAATTAGGGCAGCAAAAACCCACAGTGGGAAATATTTACATTTACACTCCATATTTTATACGATCTGTAATTTTAAATATCTTTTACATACGAATGCCCGCCAGGGATAGGGGTAGCCAATATGTTAAGGTTGCACTTTGTAACATAAGGTAGCTATCACACTGAAAAATGCTCTAAATGGTTCCTAAAGAACACCTTAATTTTTACCAGTTATTCTTTTGATCGTAATATGATTTGACGCGTACACAAGGTACGGAAACCGGTAGTCATTAGATAAAATAAAAATGTGACTGTAGATCAAAAAAAAATGTTCAAATGTGTGTGAATTCCTAAGGGACCAAACTGCTGAGGTCGTCGGTCCCTAGACTTACACACTACTTAAACTAACTTATGCTAAGAACAACACATACACCCATGACCAAGGGAGGACCTTGAACCTACGTCGAGAGCGGCCGCGCAGTCCATGACATGGCGCCTCAAACCACGCGGCCACTCCGCGCGGCGACTGTAGATTAAAGCAATTTTTTTTTTCAGTCACTGTTCCATCCGACATCATGTACAGAATACGTAACACACAAGGCTGATTTCGAATTATTTCTGGTTTCAGTTGTTACATTTTTATTTCACGTAGTGAAAGAAAAAATCATTTTCACATGTTATACTTGTAACATTGATTATATACCATCTTTTGCGACTCTAATCAGTCTTATTTAGATCATACGCGTTACGCTTTATTTCAAAGCATCTTCAGTGGTCACTATAACAATATCGTTTTTTTTACAAATCTTTTTGCCAAGATCGTAAACAGTTCCCATGTTTCAAATTACTACTATTTATTATTTATTGAGATTTTTCTCTATGTAAAGGTTTTTCCCTACATAACAGATACTCGGAAATAATTACATCTGTTACATAATAACTTAATTTACCTCATCACGATGTCCCTATTTCGAGCTTGTATATTGTCTTCCTCTGTGCCAAGTCCTCTCACTGTTAATTTTACAATTTGGATCCAGGTGGTCATAGGGCGTCCTCTCCTCTTCTTTCTCTACGGTACCCATTCCAAGATCATTTTCGGTATTCTGGCTTCCTCCATTCTTCTTGCATACCCATACCATTCAGTACATATGTATTCTTTCTCTTACTTCCATTCTCCTCATTATTGCGTCGTTCCTTATTTTCGCTTTTCTAGAAATTCTTGCTGATCTTCTACAGAAGTCCATTTCTACTGCTTGCAGTTTTTTTTATGTGTTTCAGTTTAGTAGCCTGTCTCCACTCCATACTCAGCTATGCTCTCGACTATCGATTAATATATGATTCTTTTGGATCGGTTTATTACATGTCTTCTCCATAGTACTGAGTTGAGCATGCCAATGATCTTCCTTCCACTGCTAATTCTTTTATTAATTTCTACCTCTGATGTTCCCTCCGACTCTAAAATGGATCCTAAATAAAATAAAGTACTGACATTCTTTATTCTCTGTCCCTCTATGTATAAATCATCTAGATCATTAGTGAAGTATTCTGTATTCTGATAATTAATCTTCAGTCGCCAGTTTCTATATTCCATTGCTAACTGATTGCATATATAATTTGCATCCTCCGCGTCTTGTGTTATAACTACTCGATCATCGGGAAATAGTAGGTGATGTAAGTAAACTCTGTCTTTAATTTCTAGCCCCATCACCTTCTATTCACGAAACCTATCCTTAAGATTAGTGTCTATATAGATTTTAAATAATGTTGGTGACATGAGGCAACCTTGTGACAGACTCTTGCTTGTTCTAAATTTCTGTGAAAGTTTTCAATTGACATACGTTATCTGTATGTATATTTCTTGTATTATTTTAATTAAATGGCGCTTTATGTTCACCATATGTGATGCTCTCCAAAGTAGTTTTCTTGGGACAGTATCATATGCTTTTTCTAAATCTATGAAAATTAATCTTAGGTTCTTTTTTACTTTTCCCTTTGTTTCTCTAAGATCTGTCGTAATGTGGAAATATGGTCTACGCATGGTCTACCAGCTGCGAAGTCACATTGTTCTTCCTGAGTTTTAAAATTTATTTCCACCTTGTTTTTAATTATTTTCCCAAAAAAATTTCATTAATGTGTTTATAACACAAATTCCTCGATAGTTCGAGCACCTTTTGCGATCCCCTTTCTTAGATATGGTGTTAATATATCCTAGCTTCATTTCCTTGGATACTGAATCTCAATGTAACATTTTATTGTATAACCTTGTTATTAGTTTCATAATTTTGTCACTTCCATATTTTAAGAACTCCAGACTGATACTACCTGGTGCAGGTGATTTACCATTCTTCCCAGTTCTTAATACCTTACTCACCTCACTTTCTAAAATTTGGATCTCCTTCGCTTACAGTTCCTTTCCTTCCACTCTTCCGTTCTCAGACATTCTTCTCTATTCTCATTTAATAACTTCAGGAAATAAGCTTCCCATTCCTTTGGGGTCATCAGTTAAGATTGGTTTTGGGTTTCCGTCTCTTGTCGACGCCCTTTTAATACTGACCACGCTTCTTTCGCTCTCCCAGATCCTAGTTGGCTATTGACTTTGGCAGATGTCCATTTCCATACTTCATTCTTTGTTATCCTTATTTTTTTCATGCTTGTGGCTTCCGAATTATCATTCAACTACTGGTTGAAAGCGTTCCTCTTTTCTTTAATTGCCACATTTATTTCCTCCGACCACCATTCTGCTCAATGGCTGCGGTTGTTTCCCCTTATGCCCAGCACCCCTGTTGCTATTTTTATAACACTGGTTTTTATGCATTCATATATTTTCTCTATACGTCCTTCAAATGATTCTTCCAATGTCCTTTCCATTCTGGAAACAGTGAACGTTCGTATATTTTCATCTTGTAGGTTGACAATATTGAAATGTAGATTTTGAGCTTTCTCTCCACAATTCGTTTTAGTGTTGTTAGTATCATTCTTTGTCTTCTTCCATGGACAAAAACTCTTCATCTAACCTAGATAATGGTCTGATCCACACTGAGCTCCTTTATAATATGTAACATCTGCAACCTTGAAACTGCTTATCTGTCTAATGATAGTTTAATCTATTATAGAACGAGTTCTCTAGTATTCTGTTGCCAAGTATATTTATGATATCCTTGTGTTTAAAAAATGTGTTGGTAATTTTCTGACCAAACTTTTCACAAATTTTAATCAACATTTCTCCATTGTCATTATATTCTATCTTTCCATTTTTTCCCAATATCGTAGAGTAGGCATTACAGAATCTTGTACGGTAGTGGATAAGTAACTACCATTAAACAGTATTAAATTACTATTATTACTCACAATTTTTGTGTATTTCATTCTTTCAAATAAAGTTTGGTTACTTCTGTTTCTTTCGTCGTTTATTACGTGTTTCTTTTCTGTGATTGCTTTTTGAACTTGAAAGTTTCCTTATAGTGTTAAGAGATGTTTTCTTTTATTACTGTTCTTTTATTACTGAATTTGATTAATGAGTGTCTTTGTTGTGATAGAGTAGTGGTCTTCTTGTCGGTGGTGTTCTGCAAATGTTCAATGGTTGGTGCCACGTTTTCGTGCTCTTTTGTGTTCTTTATATCTTACTTCAAATATTCTGCTGGTCTGTCCAAAGTGTAGAGCGTACCGCTTATAACAGTGAGATTTGTAAGTGTCCGACTTTTTATGTTATTTCGTTCAGGGTTCCACCTATCTAAATTCGTTGTGCCTTCTATGGTTCGTCAGTTATATAACCTATAATTAAGACGTTTTTAGTTGGCGGCTGGTGCCGATGATTGAAAGAAGAATAATTTTTTTTTATTCCACTGACAGAGAACTGGGGAACTAGTGAATACTGGATAGACACAAAAAAATGTCGACCGTGGTGTGTTCGAAGCGAAAACCATGTATTTTTCAACACGTCACTGCTGGTTTCTTCATTAATATAGAGCGTGTGGCGCAGTTGTAGTCCAGTGGACCCGTATTCGGAAGGACTGCGGTTGAAATCTCGATCTGACCATCCATATTAAAGTTTCCCATGATTTTCTTAAATCGTTTAATGCCAATGCCAATGCCGGAATGATTCTTTCGAAATGTTACGACGGGATTTTAAAGTCTAGTCTTCCTATTTTTTCCATCATTCATATAAACTACTTGCATGGGCAGGTGAAGGAAGCGGCCGTGGTACGTTAAAGGAGCCATTCCAGCATTCACTACAAATAATTTAGGGAAAACATGCATAACATAAAGCTGGATGAAATGAATTAAATACAGTCGTATGAAATGAATGGATCTATGGGAATGAAATCGTGAAATATATAAAGACATGAAATGATGTTGCAAATCATTCAGATATACTAAATCTTCAATGTAATGAATATTTAGCGGCAACTGAAAATCTATGCCAAACTAAGACTCCAACCAAGATTTCCTGCTTATCATGAGCAATCACCTTAACTGACTTTTTTATTATAATAATGTTTTTAGATACCCTTCAGCCCCTCCTTTCGCTCTCCAAGTTTGCTTTCTTGCCCTGCGTTCACCGCCATTACATCTGTTTGTTTCTGTGGCTGAGTATCGGATCCGAAATACCATTGTCAAGTCTTCATTTCTACGAAGTTGAGTGATTTAAGTAATTTAAATATTTTCTTATAAATAAAAGTAATGTAATTAAAAATAAACTTCTCGTGCCACATTGATTCATGGAACAGGATATGATCGAAGTGATTTCGTGTATCTGTGTGAAGAGAGACTTGGGTCGTGGTACTTTCTGCCATTGAATGGAAACATAATTCTACAAAAGAATCTTTCCTTGAATGAACTCAAATATTCTACTCTCTAACGGAACGTGCAATAACTCGTCCACTGCCAAATTAAATGGTTTAGAAACGTGTTATTAAAATAACAAAACATCGTCTTGTATTGGTACGCATACATAAATGGTGGCATCTTCCACATCCACACTCAAAGAAAGGATTATTGTCCGAGAAAATGAACACCTTGTTTGATCCAGCGACCGTAGAGGTGATCGAAATTAGAATTACATGTTAATACCTTCAGCTGCTGACACGGACGTTGATATATACACTCCTGGAAATTGAAATAAGAACACCGTGAATTCATTGTCCCAGGAAGGGGAAACTTTATTGACACATTCCTGGGGTCAGATACATCACATGATCACACTGACAGAACCACAGGCGCATAGACACAGGCAACAGAGCATGCACAATGTCGGCACTAGTACAGTGTATATCCACCTTTCGCAGCAATGCAGCCTGCTATTCTCCCATGGAGACGATCGTAGAGATGCTGGATGTAGTCCTGTGGAACGGCTTGCCATGCCATTTCCACCTGGCGCCTCAGTTGGACCAGCGTTCGTGCTGGACGTGCAGACCGCATGAGACGACGCTTCATCCAGTCCCAAACATGCTCAATGGGGGACAGATCCGGAGATCTTGCTGGCCAGGTTAGTTGACTTACACCTTCTAGAGCACGTTGGGTGGCACGGGATACATGCGGACGTGCATTGTCCTGTTGGAACAGCAAGTTCCCTTGCCGGTCTAGGAATGGTAGAACGATGGGTTCGATGACGGTTTGGATGTACCGTGCACTATTCAGTGTCCCCTCGACGATCACCAGTGGTGTACGGCCAGTGTAGGAGATCGCTCCCCACACCATGATGCCGGGTGTTGGCCCTGTGTGCCTCGGTCGTATGCAGTCCTGATTGTGGCGCTCACCTGCACGGCGCCAAACACGCATACGACCATCATTGGCTCCAAGGCAGAAGCGACTCTCATCGCTGAAGACGACACGTCTCCATTCGTCCCTCCATTCACGCCTGTCGCGACACCACTGGAGGCGGGCTGCACGATGTTGGGGCGTGAGCGGAACACGGCCTAACGGTGTGCGGGACCGTAGCCCAGCTTCATGGAGACGGTTGTGAATGGTCCTCGCCGATACCCCAGGAGCAACAGTGTCCCTAATTTGCTGGGAAGTGGCGGTGCGGTCCCCTACGGCACTGCGTAGGATCCTACGGTCTTGGCGTGCATCCGTGCGTCGCTGCGGTCCGGTCCCAGGCACGTGCACCTTCCGCCGACCACTGGCGACAACATCGATGTACTGTGGAGACCTCACGCCCCACGTGTTGAGCAATTCGGCGGTACGTCCACCCGGCCTCCCGCATGCCCACTATACGCCCTCGCTCAAAGTCCGTCAACTGCACATACGGTTCACGTCCACGCTGTCGCGGCATGCTACCAGTGTTAAAGACTGCGATGGAGCTCCGTATGCCACGGCAAACTGGCTGACACTGACGGCGGCGGTGCACAAATGCTGCGCAGCTAGCGCCATTCGACGGCCAACACCGCGGTTCCTGGTGTGTCCGCTGTGCCGTGCGTGTGATCATTGCTTGTACAGCCCTCTCGCAGTGTCCGGAGCAAGTATGGTGGGTCTGACACACCGGTGTCAATGTGTTCTTTTTTCCATTTCCAGGAGTGTATATCAATGTGTGTCCCGACCGGGACCCGAACTCGGGATCTCCTGCTTACATGGCAGACGCTCTATCCATCTGAGCCACCGAGGGCACAGAGGATAGTGCGACTATCTCGATAGTCCCTGCAGTCGCCCTATACTCTGTGACCTCGGCGGCTCAGATGAATAGAGCGTCTACCATGTAAGCAGGAGAACCCGGGTTCCTGTCCCAGTCGGGGCACACATTTTCACCTGTCCCCGTTGATATATATCAACGCCCGTCAGCAGATGAAGGTATTAATATATAATTCTAATTTCGTTCTAGACGGCTGCAGGTCATCAATGGTGTCTGTTCTTTCGGACATGTCCGAAAGAAAGACACCATATATGTAATCGTTCAAAGGTTTCAATCACGTTAGCCATGCCTAATGTTTTACAGGAATTGGTGACTGCGAGTAAGGGGCTCATGGGTAGGTGTAGCGGGTCGGAAAGATAACGTACTTGGATGGCCGAAACGGTTAAGGCGACCGCTCGACTAAATCGCGAAATACGAGTTCGAGTCCAGGTCCAGTATAAATTTTCACCTGTTACCAATAATAAATTTCATGCCCAAAAGCGGCTAACATAATTAATTAATTTAATTAATTAATTAGTTATATGGCCGCTGGATAAAACAAGGTGTCTTTTCTCTCTCACATGACCGAAAGAACGGACACCACATACATATACACTGTCCAGTCACATTAGTGTGCCCACATGACTAAAGCCTGAGTAACGACCATTTGCAGCGCGGACCGCTGCAAGACGTGTGTGAAGAGAGTCAATGAGTTTCGGGATGGTATCGTCGCGGATGAGGAACAATGCCGTCTCCAGTGTCATGGCCAGGTGTGCTAGGTTTCTCACTTGAGGATGCATGGCACGAAGAGCCCGACTGAGATCATCCCACAGATATTCGATTGGGTTGAAATCTGGGGAATTTGGTGGCCAGGGTTGTTCGGTAAGCAAATCATGGTGCTCTTCTAGCCACGCATTACAGTGTCCTACTGGTAGATGCCATCATGCCGAGAAGAAACAAACTGCATGGTGGGGTGGATATGATCCCCAAAGTTAGATGCATACTTGTGTTGACCCAGTCTGCCTTCCTGAACGACGGGATCACGGAATGCCAAAACAAAATCCCCCAGTCCATAAAGCTCCGCCGATTGTTGCAGGATGTTTGTATTTAGACGTGTCACACCGTACACGTCAACGGCGATCTGTCCGATGGAGCACATAACGTGATTCATCTGAAAAGGACATCTGTCACCACTCAATGGACGTCCAGTTGCGGCATTGGTGTGCAAATTCCATTCTTCGTAGCCACACGCTGCAACTTTCGGTTATTGAGGGGACACTGTTGGTAAACCCTTGGTTTACCTAGGTCGTCAGATGCTCAACAGTTGCACGTCTGTTCCCCTGTACACATGTTAGCAATCGTCGTTCACCGCTGTCATCTACGCCCCGTGGTGCACCACACTTGCCTTGGCGCCAGCGTCGGATAGCGCCATTTTGCCATGCATGGTATACTTTAACCATGGTGGCACTTAGCTGTTTAGGAAGTGCTTCCACCCTTGGCCTGAAAGCCAATGATCATGCTGCTGTGGACATCAGATGAATTGCTCTGTTTCCGCTTTACGACAACTGTTCCATGTTCCCCCAGCACACTTTATACAGGGTGTTACAAAAAGGTACGGCCAGACTTTCAGGAAACATTCCTCACACACAAATAAAGAAAAGATGTTATGTGGACATGTGTCCGGAAACGCTTAAGTTCCATGTTAGAGGTCATTTTAGTTTGGTCCACCTACGCTCAATGGAGCACGTTATCGTAATTTCGTACGGGATACTCTACCTGTGCTGCTAGAATATGTGCCTTTACGAGTACGACACAACATGTGGTTCATGCACGATGGAGCTCCTGCACATTTCAGTCGAAGTGTTCGTACGCTTCTCAACAACAGATTCGGTGGCCGATGGATTGGTAGAGGCGGACCAATTCCGTGGCCTCTACGCTCTCCTGACCTCAACCCTCTTGACTTTCATTTATGGGGGCATTTGAAAGCTCTTGTCTACGCAACCCCGGTACCAAATGTAGAGACTCTTCGTGCTCGTATTGTGGACGGCTGTGATACAATACGCCGTTCTCCAGGGCTGCATCAGCGCATCAGGGATTCCATGCGACGGAGGGTGGATGCATGTATCCTCGCTAACGGAGGACATTTTGAACATTTCCTGTAACAAAGTGTTTGAAGTCACGCTGGTACGTTCTGTTGCTGTGTGTTTCCATTCCATGATTAATGTGAATTGAAGAGAAGTAATAAAATGAGCTCTAACATGGAAAGTAAGCGTTTCCGGACACATGTCCACATAACATATTTTCTTTCTTTGTGTGTGAGGAATGTTTCCTGAAAGTTTGGACGTACCTTTTTGTAACACCCTGCATACACTCCACTGCTAGTGCTGCGACCTGCCGTCTGTGAGTGGATATTGCCTGTTGATGTTGAACATAGGCGGCGGTCATATTAATGCGACTGGGCCGCGTTTGTATAAATCATACTTGGCTGGTAAAGTCTCTTTGTAACGTGAACTTAACCAAGACTTCTTTTTCGTCGGCTACAATCCATCCACCCACTGCACTAACAGGGCAGAAACGAGTCGTTAGGCTGTCTGAGTACTCTACAGGCTTGTCTCAAACCTTCGTTGTCACTGACGTTTTCAGCTATGATTTACGAAGACTACCATTAAAAATTTCTCCCATGATGTGTGTGGGAACAGCACCACTGCGGGAACCAAATCGCTGGAGGACTCTGGCTTACCCTGCAGCAAGGGATAAGTATGAAATGAGTGAAATGCACTAAAATAAAATCAAACGAATGGATCACTGAATTATGAGCACCCAACTAACGTAATCGTGTATCACAATAAAGCACATAACTATTGTCATAAAAAAAGACTCAATAAAGGCCCGGTTCAAACAAAGTCATACATACTGATTTGCTTGTTGGACTTATTTGGAAAATTGCTACAGAAACTGTTGGCTGACAGACTGGGCAGTCTGCATCTGATGCGATCGCCCAGGCAGCCAGGGTCTGTGACATCCCCGTAAGAGTACGTGGTAGGCATCGTGGTGGACACCAGTGGCGCCATCGACAACCTGTGGTGGCCTTCGCTCTTCTCCTGTCTACAGGAGAAAGAGTGTCCAGGGCCGCTATATGGTTGCCTGAGGAGCTATTGCGAGCATCGGGAGGTCTGGCTATCATCTCCCAGCGCCAAAATTGAAAAAACTATAACAAAGGGATGACCCCCAGGGTTCCGTGTTAGGCCCCCTGTTCTGGGACATCCTTATGGAACCACTGCTGGATAATCTACAGCAGAGCGAAGAGGTGCTAGAGGTGACAGCCTATGCAGATGACCTCCTCTGTTGGTTGGTGGCCGTAGCCGCGAAGATATAGAACCAAAAATAGAAAGGAAAATTTACAATTTTGGTGCAGGAACACAAAAATGACAATCTCACCGAATAAGTCCACATATCTTCTGTTAAAAGACAACTCATAAGAAACTCCACAGTAAGAGTTGAGGGCTCTCCAGTTCTTCGGCGACTCGAGATCCGCTACTTGGGAATCATCATTGATGAAAGGTGGAACTTTGGAAAGCACATTGAAACTGTAACCCAAAGATCCCTACAAGTACTTAATAATATCATCTCCATTGGTCACAAAAGGTTTCATCTTCCGCCTCATTTGATAAAACTGTATCACAACAGCATATTAACGTCAATAGTGGGTTACGGCTCGGGAATCTGGGCACACAGACTCACGAGGGTGGTGCCCGCCATATCAGTGAGAAGTGTGCAGAGGAATATGTTATTAAGGTCAGTGGGAGCCTATAGGACATCTCCAGGTGGGGCCCTGTTAGTGATAATGGTGCTCCACCCTCTGGACATCAAGATTAGAGAGCAGGCAGCATGGCTCTGGGCCAAGGAAGGAAATATTGAGAAAACAGAGGACATTCTCAGTGTTCGGGCTGGGGACAAAGATGCGATTAGGAGAAGATGAGAGGAACTGTGGCAGGAATCGTGGGAGGCTCATGATATTGGTCGTAGAGCATTTCAGCTGCTACCGGATGTGAAAGAAAGGCTAGGAATGAAGTATTTTGAGCCAACTCTGGGACTGTTCCATTTTCTCACTGGTCATGGGCCCTATCCGACATATCTATGTCGGTTTGGGGGGAGGGCTGCTCCTGCGTGTGACTGTGGAGCACCGGAGGTTACTCCCGACCATGTGGTTTGCGAGTGCCCCCTTTTCAATGTAGCTGCCGCGTTATGACTACAACTACCCGATAATGACACATACTCCCTACTTAGAAGTGAGGAGACATTTCGACCTCTGAACAACCTAACCAACGCGATATCGCGGAAAGTTTTAACAGAATATCTGAGGGAAAATCGGGAATAGCTGCAAATAACTAAATGTGCCCCAGTACCCTGATCCAATACCGCCTGTGCGTGGATAGGTCGACTCACAATACAGCTGGAATCGGCCACGTGCAGGACTAGGAGGATAGGGTACAATAAACCGAATTGAGACATGCTCCGGACTTGACGTAGGATAGGATCTTAGTTAGTAGGAGTTAGAAATAGGAAATACAAACAGGAACCTGCAGCGATTCAAGTCATCCTTGGCCTGCCTAATGTTAGGGGCACGCTCATTGGGATTAGCTCGGTGAGCAAGGCCGCACAGTAGGTTTATACAATCACTGACACACCTGTGACGCTGCAGGCAGTAAAGGTTTTAGTCATAAGTAGCCATTAGAGTACTAATAGAATAGAAATTGCCCATTGTAAAACTGTACTGTAGCTCACTTGTAATAACTGTAATTAGCTGCTAACAATAATGACATTGTAACATCCTATGACCCACTAATCTTGTAAGGTGGTGGGTTGCATATTTATGCTTTATTATGTTGTCGCCGTGCAGCCGAGTGGCTTATAGGACACTTAGACGCGACCCGTATAGCCTTGGGGCATGATGGTGACGTGCTTGGTTTGGATGGCGCACAGGATGGAGCTCTAGAAGCGCAGGTCGATCCTGAAATCCTGGGCGATCTCGCACTCTATGTGCTGCTTGCAGATAACAGCTCGGTGTTCTTCTGATAGTGGTGAATCTGTTGCGAGGCTACCAGCTAGTAGATGTGAGGCTTCTTGACGCTGACGGTGGCGAGCGCGCTCTTCCGTCCCGCCTTTCCGAAGAAGTAACGAGTATGAATTACCACTTAGCCTGTGACTCATAGAGTTTTGGGAAAGTTTTTGACTTAGTTGCAACAAAATCTGTACTGGTTGCGCTAGAGGCACATGTCTTTGATTGAATCTGTGATAATACACTGAAGAACATTTACTCCAGTGCTATAGTTTCCATTAGACTCCATCAAACTGATGAGAAATTTAGAATTCAAGAAACATCAGGCAAGGAGATTCCATATCACCAAAACTACTCTCCTCGATCCTAGAGAAAGTTTTCAGATCCTTAAACGAGGAAAAAATACGTAACTTTGTACCATATCAGAATCACGTTCGTTTTACGGATGGCTCTGTTGTGTTGGCATCTATAGTATATGAATAACGAATGGAAGAACCTAATAGACCAGACTTTAGTATAGACCTGAAAATCTATTTCTATACAGCAATATATATATATATATATATATATATATATATATATATATATATATATATATATATATACAGGGTTATTACAAATGATTGAAGCGATTTCACAGCTCTACAATAACTTTATTATTTGAGATATTTTCACAATGCTTTGCACACACATACAAAAACACAAAAAGTTTTTTTAGGCATTCACAAATGTTCGATATGTGCCTCTTTAGTGATCCGGCAGACATCAAGCCGATAATCAAGTTCCTTCCACACTCGGCGCAGCATGTCTCCATCAATGAGTTCGAAAGCATCGTTGATGCGAGCTCGCAGTTCTGGCACGTTTCTTGGTAGAGGAGGTTTAAACACTGAATCTTTCACATAACCCCACAGAAAGAAATCGCATGGGGTTAAGTCGGGAGAGCGTGGAGGCCATGACATGAATTGCTGATCATGATCTCCACCACGACCGATCCATCGGTTTTCCAATCTCCTATTTAAGAAATGCCGAGCATTATGATGGAAGTGCGGTGGAGCACCATCCTGTTGAAAGATGAAGTCGGCGCTGTCGGTCTCCAGTTGTGGCATGAGCCAACTTTCCAGCATGTCCAGATACACGTGTCCTGTAACCTTTTTTTCGCAGAAGAAAAAGGGGCCGTAAACTTTAAACCGTGATATTGCACAAAACGCGTTAACTTTTGGTGAATTGCGAATTTGCTGCACGAATGCGTGAGGATTCTCTACTGCCCAGATTCGTACATTGTGTCTGTTCACTTCACCATTAAGAAAAAAATGTTGCTTCATCACCTCTTCGATGAGCTGTTGCAACCGCGCCGAAAATTCAAAGCGTTTGACTTTGTCATCGGGTGTCAGGGCTTGTAGCAATTGTAAACGGTAAGGCTTCTGCTTTAGCCTTTTCCGTAAGATTTTCCAAACAGTCGGCTGTGGTACGTTTAGCTCCCTGCTTGCTTTATTCGTCGACTTCCGCGGGCTACGCGTGAAACTTGCCTGCCCGCGTTCAACCATTTCTTCGCTCACTGCAGGCCGACCCGTTGATTTCCCCTTACAGAGACATCCAGAAGCTTTAAACTGCGCATACCATCGCCGAATGGAGTTAGCAGTTGGTGGATCTTTGTTGAACTTCGTCCTGAAGTGTCGTTGCACTGTTATGACTGACTGATGTGAGTGCATTTCAAGCACGACATACGCTTTCTCGGCTCCTGTCGCCATTTTGTCTCACTGCGCTCTCGAGCGCTCTGGCGGCAGAAACCTGAAGTGCGGCTTCAGCCGAACAAAACTTTATGAGGTTTTCTACGTATCTGTAGTGTGTCGTGACCATATGTCAATGAATGGAGCTACAGTGCATTTATGAAATCGCTTCAATCATTTGTAATATATATATATATATATATATATATATATATATATATATATATATATATATATAAAAGGCTCACCGGCCATTTGACCATCTTCTTCTGTGCGGATACACAAACAGTGCCGGAACTCTTACGGGAATTGGCAGTAAAGCAGCAAGTAATGAGTATGATGGGCAGGGGCACTATGTACGAGGGTCGGTCAAAAAGTAATGCCTCCCATTTTTTTTTCTACTTAAAGAAATTAAGTTAAGTGAAAAATTTGAATTTGGCGCCATTCCTCAAACCTTCTTCTGCAATCCACTGCAGTAGTAAGTTTCTGTGTCAACAGGTGGCAGCACAGCAGAAGTTTGTAAGATGGCCGACATCGATGTTCGTTTGAGACAGCGTTGTGTGATTGAATTCTTGAATGCAGAAGGTGAAACGCCCATACGCATTCATGAAAGACTGAAGAAGGTGTATGGTGTTGTGACAGTGGATGTCAGCACTGTTAGACGATGGGTTCGTCGTTGTAAGGAAGCTGAAGGGCAAACACCGTTGACTGACGAAAAGCGGAGCGGCAGGCCGGTGAGTGCAGTGACTCCACACAACATTCAGCAAGTTGATGACATCATTCGTGGTGACCGTCGGGTGACTGCAGATGAAGTGTGTCGCATTATTTCTCTTAGTAAAGGCAGTGTGATCACGATTATTAAACAATTGGGGTACTCAAAAGTTTGTGCACGGTGGTTTCCAAGAATGTTAACCGATCAGAATAAAGAGGCAAGGAAAACAATAGCCTCCCAACACTTGCAGCGCTTCCGTTTGGAGGGAGATGAGTTTCTGAAAAAAATTGTGACCAGGGACGAAACATGGGTGCATTTTTTTGAACCCGAATCAAAGAGGCAGTCAATGGAGTGGCGTCACACAAGCTCGCCGAGGAAGAAAAAATTCAAAACTGTGCGATCGGCAGGGAAAGTTATGGCAACAGTTTTCTGGGATACAGAGGGTGTGATTATGGTTGATTTTTTGGAGCAGGGATGCACAATAAATTCTGTTCAATACGTCACAACCCTCAACAAACTTAAAGCACGTCTTCAGCGAGTTCGCCCAACAAAATCAATGGCAGATGTTCTTCTTTTGCATGACAATGCAAGACCACACACCAGTCGTCACACCTCTGACGAGATTGTCAAAATTGGATGGGAAGTTTTGCCTCATCCCCCATACAGCCCTGACCTGGCACCATCAGACTTCCATCTGTTCGGGCCACTAAAAGAAGCTCATCCTGGGATTCATTTTGAAGATGAGGAGGCCGTCAAAACATCCGTGCGTCAATGGCTTAGGAAGCAGAGCTGTGATTTTTACCGTGCTGGGATACATGCCCTTGTTCAAAGATGGACCAAAACTGTAGAGATGGGCGGAGATTACATTGAAAAATGACAAAATGATCCTCAATGTTGTGGTTTTCAACCTATGTAATTGCATTTAAATTTCCTGACAATTAAACGTAGAAAAAAAATAGGAGGCATTACTTTTTGACTGACCCTCGTATATAGTGCGAGACAATAAGTTGGGAATGTGGGTTTCACGGGAGGCGTGTCAGAGGTAAGTCACTGCAGTCGTACTATCGTCTGTGTCCTTGGTGGCTCAGATGGATTGCCGGCATGGTAGCTCACCCTGTTCGGTCAGAGGGTTAGCTGCCCTCCGTAATAAAAAAAAAAATCCTGAGTTAACCGATCAACGACGAACTTAAACGGGTGTCTTACGATGTCCGCCCCGAGCAGATGCAACGAATGACAGCAAACAAAATGGGATTAAAAAAAAAACGATGGATAGAGAGTCTGCCATGTAAGCAGGAGATCCCTGGTTCGAGTCCCGGTCGGGGCACACATTTTCAACTTACCCCGTTGACTTACATCAACGCCTGTAGGCAGCTAAGTGTATTGATTTCATTGTAAAACAATGTATGATCAGGTACCTGAAAAAAATGGTACAAACTAACAATAAAGTCGTAGCACCACTTGATGATTTTTTCGTGTGTTCTTACCTCAGTCAGTAAAAACTAATCCTTATAGGATCATTTTGTTGTCTGTCTGAGTGTACGTTCTTTGTCTATACGTTTGTTTGTCTGCGCGTCCAACTGTTGAAATCTCTTTTACTCAGGGACGCACAGAGGTTCTAATTTAAAATTTATGTCAGTTACTGAGGTCTATGGGGCCTCGACTGCGTATAAAATTTAAACTTCTAAGTCAATGCTATCGAATGATATGTCAATTTGTGTTACATATTTTGACACTCGCAAATTCACTCATAAAAACCTATAGGGTACTTCTCGTTGACGTAGAGTCATAAAATTTGTCAAGAAACAAGGGGTCACAGCAAAAGTAACCGAAAAATTAATTTGCAATTATATCACATAAAAAATGTTTCTTTTTGCCATTTGTTGTCCGCCTGTCTCTCTGTCTGTTAAGATCTCTTTCTCTCAAGAACGGAAAGAGGTATAAAATTAATTTTTATGTCAGGTACTATGGTCTACGGTCTCTTGGAAGTGTAAAAAATACTTTTAGTTTCTAAGTCAAAGCAATCAAAAGGTACGGCCATATGTGACACATATTTTGATACTCGCAAACTCACTCGAAAAACCTATGCATGAAAACCAAGAGGTCGTGAGATCGAATCTCTGTTGGACCACAAATTTTTCAGTCTTCGTTTTAACCTAGCCTTCACCTCTCAACGATGTGATGAGTCATCAGAAACAATACATGGTTCGGATTTCATGTTGAACTGTAGGTCCCCTATCCCCGGTTGGATAAATGAGGTAGCTAAGGGACACGCACGTCGCCGAAGTGGCATCCACTAGAAGGCTTGCACGCTGAATTATTATAATTATCAATGTACATAATTAAGTTTGTACGGAGCCTCAGAGTGCGAGTCCTATATGGACTTGTCCGCCTTTCTTTTATATTTAGGACAGCTGATGGCGACGAGAGGATGGAAAGCCAAATAAATAAATAGAGGATAAAAAATGGTTTTGGCTACTTTTGCTACGCTACACAGAGTTTATGAAACTAAGCTCCCGATATATCTTAAACAGAAATTTTACAGTTAATACGTGTTACCCGTTTTTACTTATCTCAGTCAGACTTGGACTTTTAATGCGAAATCAATGCAAAAACTGAGTGGTGTTCAGTGTGTAGTAAGGAGATATATGATGTTGATTACTAAGAGAGACAGAAAACAAACAGGCTGTGTAGTGCTACGGAAGTATTTCGTACCTCACGACATTTTACCAATCAGCGTAATCGGGCGATATAATGCAAGGTAATTATGGTGTAATAAAGATTTATTATGTTAATATGAAACAAAAGAAAAATTCGGAGTAGGTATTAAAATGCATGGAGAAGAAATAAAAACTTTGAGGTTTGCCGATGACATTGTAATTCTGTCAGAAACAGCAAAGGACTTTGAAGAGCAGTTGAACGGAATGGACAGTGTCTTGAAAGGAGGGTATAAGATGTACATCAACAAAAGCAAAACAAGGATAATGGAATGTAGTCGAATTAAGTCGGATGATGCTGAGGGAATTAGATTAGGAAATGAGACACTTAAAGTAGTAAAGGAGTTTTGCTATTTGGGGAGCAAAGTAACTGATGTTGGTCGAAGTAGAGAGGATATAAAATGTAGACTGGCAATAGCAAGGAAAGCGTTTCTGAAGAAGAACAATTTGTTAAAATCGAGTATTGATTTAAGTGTCAGGAAATCGTTTCTGAAAGTATTTGTATGGAGTGTAGCCATGTATGGAAGTGAAACGTGGACGATAAATAGTTTAGACAAGAAGAGAATAGAAGCTATCGAAATGTGGTGCTACAGAAGAATGCTGAAGATTAAATGGGTAAATCACATAACTAATGAGAAGGTATTGAATAGAACTGGGGAGAAGACGAGTTTGTGGCACAACTTGACTACAAGAAGGGATCGGTTGGTAGGACATGTTCTGAGGCATCAAGGGATCACCAATTTAGTATTGGAGGGCAGCGTGGAGGGTAAAAATCGTAGAGGGAGGCCAAGAGATGAGTACACTAAGCAGATTCAGAAGGATGTAGGCTGCAGTAGGTACTGGGAGATGAAGAAGCTTGCACAGGATAGAGTAGCATGGAGAGCTGCATCAAACCAGTCTCAGGAATGAAGACCACAACAAAAAAAATGGCTCTGAGCACTATGGGACTTAACTTCTGAGGTCGGCCACCCTGGCCGTCTAGACCACAACAACAACATGTTAATATATACGCTTAAAGCAGTTATATTATTTGTATCTTCATAAATATTATGGCCTTTGTTACATGATAGAAACAGGGCGTTAGTGGCGTCTTCAACGAGAAATTCAGAGATTGTATTCTGGCCGCTGTTGCGCGACAGCCATCCACGCATACAAGAATCCGCCGACGTCAACTGCAAATCTCTAAGCACTGCTAAGAGCGATTTTAATAACGTAAATTAAAGAAATAATAGAAAACCGACTTATATAATGTTTTATGTAATATGAAATGATTCAGTCTGTAATATATTTCGTATGATGACAGTATGATGTACATGTAAAGTAATAAATACAAGATATTTCATTGAATTTCCGAAAATTGGATAAAATAATTACTTCTTATTGCCTATTGGAAAGCATAATTTCAAAAAGGGCGAGTTTAATGGACTTAGCTTTTTTTTCATTTGGGGTGAAGTGAAAGAAAGCGTGTTTAATAACTTAAGAACTGAGAAATAAGTATGACTTTTTTGCGCGAAGTCATTTTCTTTTTTTTTTTTTTTTTTGTTTTTTTTTTTTGAGGGGTACAAAGGGTTGCTTCAAAGGATTGCTTGTCAGCATAATATCTTGCTCTCCGAAGTGAAATGTACTGCGATTTAATAGGATTAAAGTTTGAAATATTACTGCACAACTTCGTCGATTGGAAGTTCCGATAGCTGTCGCAAGATTGTTACACAAATTCTGTGCCGTTTTATTTGAAGCACTGCACTTACATTTATGGAAAGTTATGTGCTCTTACGACGATGATTAAGAAGGATGGATATTTTATGGTTATTGGACTTGAGAAGTTTTAACGACAATTAACAGGTAATTGAAGATTTATTCCAACACGTTATTAGCATTCTGTAGTGCCCTTAATTGAGGGGAGTTTAATTACAGCAAGTAATTAGCACTTGCTTTCAAGAGTTCGGAGATCTACTCAAGACGTAAACCCACCAGCTGGCATGCTCCAAGATCGAACCGATTGTGTGGCAATGAAACTGAAATAAAGGCGTAGTTATGATTGCGATGAAACAGAAATGGAGGTAGGTGGGACACATAGGTTGGTGAATAAATGGTTGGTAGACCAAGGAAATTATTTGCTGCACTACAAGGGAGAAGAAATGGCGAGAGAACCACGTAACGGAAGATGGATTAGATAACACAACAAGGATGTGTGACGTTGAAGACTGTGATGACGATTTTTAATGAAAAGAGTGATTTCTGTGAGATAATAGTTTTGTAGCTACAGTAAACATTCACAGTTCATTATTTGCAGACTGTCCTCTTAACACAGCTCCGTGGCTACGGCTACCGCTTGTGTATTTGCACAACAAGTCATTTAATTACATAATTAATTTCACGCATGTTCAACAGCCACAGCAATGGGGAGCTAAAGAAAAGTGTATTTTTCGCATGAATAATGAGTTAAGTTTTTTGACTTCTTTTAACTGACTTTCATTTGTTCACTTGTATGTATGTTCGAAGCAGAACTCAACACTATGTGCGAACAAGGAGTTAACAATATATCTATCTCAAATTTGGGGGATTTACATAAATATTTCGCTAATATTGACTTAATACTCTATATCATCCACTTCACAAATGTTTTCACTGGTTCTGCCAAGTGCCACGAGACTCAGTTCGTAAATAACGTTAATGTACCAGCTAACTGAATTTGACACACAATGATGATCCCAGTGTCTCACAGACGATACATTCAATATACTTATTAATACAGTAACTTTGTGCACGAGCATAAATAAACTCTGTCGGGAACATATCGCAGTGAAGCACATGTGAAATCACATAAAATTACCATCCTAAAATGGAGACCTAGGATTTTCAAATGCTTCATAACACTAAATTAATATAAATGTTGATGGTAGGAGTTTCATTGTTATACAGCTTGTAATAATTGTGCAAGTTGAACATCTAGTAACTCCTAATCCAGTAATGGACAATGAAGTGTATCTTTCTAATATCGTGTAGACATCGCTTTCTTTTCTGAACACACGTGAGGGGCAGTGGATGAAGTGCAATAGGTGATAGGACGAGTTGTGCAGCTCGTTTTGTCAAGGATATCTTGGTTAGGGTAGTTACCAGCTCTACAGCCCTCCACTATCGCCTTCATCAAACCTGGTGCACACCTCGATTACACCTGTAGGCTATTCCTCACAGTTTCAGCGATATTTCGCACACGAGCAGTACCGAGGTATATGCCGTGTTCCTTGACTTCCGGTAGGCGTTCAATACAGTTTCTTAGTCACATACAGCGCAATGTACAACCTTATGGAATATCGAACCAGATTCGTGGTCGGAATGAGGACTTCTTAGCAGATAGAACTTGACACGTCATCTTCAACTGGGGGTACTCGTTACACGTGAAAGTAACTTCGGGTTTACGCTAAGAGGATGTTGTAGAATTGTTTACAGTATGTTATTCTTGCTCGAACATGAACCATGTTGGATCACGCTGTGCTTTTATATCCGTTTCCTGGTCTTCCGTATGACTCTCATTCTCTCTCCGTGGGCTGTTTTTCTTCTTTTATCGATCAACAATCTTTGCTTTCGTTTCTCTTGGCACCCGAACGCTCACTAATTACTGAACCCTTACGATTATCACTTGCGCTGGTATTATTGATTCGTACAATAGTGCCGTCGAAGACACAGATTTCAAGATCGTCAAAGTTTCTATGTGCTGTAAAAGTTAAAGGTAACTACACTTCAGAAAGCCTGTCTAAAACCTCTAGTATTTAACTCGAAATCGGCTCTTCACAAATTAATAATCGATGACAACTCTATATCAAAATAAATGCTATATTACAATGTTACTCGTTTCTTTCCGACGTATAATTATTTGTTTCTACATCTCACTATTAGTGTTTATAAGTATTCAAAACATGATCTGCTAGAGAAGAGTGATTTCTGGCATTCCACTGAAAATGAATAATATTTTCATCTCTCACCATCTATAGAGTCCCTTCGGTTAGCTATATCTGTGGTCGCTTAGTTTCACATCTTTTACATTGTGTCATTGCCAAACTCACCAAATTTTGTAAACAGAGGTACGATGAATAAAATAATTAAAGATATAAGAAGAATGGCAAGTTCCAGGTCTTAGTTGTAACTAAGATTACAGTGTGACGATAATGTCGTGTGACTAGGGCCTTCCGTCGGGCAGACCGTTCGCCTGGTGCAAGTCTTTCGATTTGACGCCACCTCGGCGACTTGCGCGTCGATGGGGATGAAATGATGATGATTAGGACAACACAACACCCAGTCCCTGAGCGGAGAAAATCTCCGACCTCGCCGGGAATCGAACCCGGGCCCTTAGGATTGACATTCCGTCGCGCTGACCACTCAGTTACCGGGGGCGGACAGTGTGACGATAAACATTAGAGATTATTGTTAATGTAATCTTTCATTTGAGCTCACTGCATATTCTGTTACCTTCAGTTGTAAACAGAAAAAAACTGCAACCGATTGATCAAAAATTGAGGTTTTTGAGGCGACTTCTTACAACTGATTGATCAAAGAGTTGGGCTTTTTGAGGCGGTGGTATAGCCGACGTCGCTCATTTACAGTGATGATGCGGCTCACCATTTGACTCTAGATGGCTAGAATCCTTCTGGCGGAAGCAGTTTTAATTAGTAATGTTTGGTCGTCAACTGGAAGAGTAATGTTGTATTTAGATAGTGTCGTTTTAAATGGCGTATTTACATGGTGTCGTATGTTAAAGCCTAAGACCTCTCCGTCCGCATTGTCATTTGCAACTATGGAATATGTCCCTCTCGATGGTCGGTGGCAGACTACCTTTCCCACCCTTCCCACTCCGAGTGCCGTGCGCGGTCTAGGGCGTCTTGTAACGGTCCGAGCGTCTCCCCCAGTCGGAGGTTCGAGTCCTCCCTCGGGCATGGGTGTGCGTGTTGTCCTTAGCGTAGGTTAGTTTACGTTATATTAAGTAGTGCGTATGCTTAGGGACCGATGACCTCAGCAGTTTGGTCCCATAAGACCTTACAACAAATTTCCAATTTTCCACTCCGAGCTTGTATGTCGTCTCTAACGACCTTTTAGTCGATGATGCCTTAGACACTAATCTTCTTTCCTTTCATCGAGCGTGAACTATTTTCTGGAATGCAGGTAGAGGTTCGCCAGCGCCTTTCCACGCCGTCTGTTGTACATGTCTCGTCTGTTTGCCGACCACTGTTGAGACTTCTCGCAAAGGTCAACAGCACTGTCGACTGCAGTATGGCCCCGCATGCAGACGCTGGTCAAGAGATAATCTTTCGTATCGCATAGTGCACCACACTGTCAAAGCGTGTTTGTCGCATGATACCGAAGCATTTATCACCTCCTACAATACGTAAGTACGAAGCAATATTGCTTCCCCCATCCCCCCTCCCCTGGAATTTTCCATGGTTTCGTTGTTCATACGAGGGATAACGCAGGGAAAAGTTTTCTTTTACATGTAAAATTTGTTTTCCTTTGTGAATTCACTTTTACGGAACAAGTGCAGGGTTATTAGCAAAGCAAGACAGTGGCATCAGAGTCATCACTGAACTCAGACACTAAGACAACTTTGTACATATTTTTATGTGTGATTTCTAAAAGTGTGGTCTCGAGGAAATAATCTACATACAACTATTAAAGATATTTTCTAACGTTTTTATATCCAAGCACGGCTTGTTTTTCTCAAAGCGTTGTTAATAGCCAGTTAGATTTTACTTTTGTTCAATTCGTTCTGTGCAGATTGTTAACTGACTCAATGAAGCTAATCTGTATCTGCATTCACATACATAGGCCGCAAGCCAACCTTCAACCGGACCTGATGCGGATCCAACACTCGAGCAGTATTCAAGAATGAGTTGCACTAATGTCCTATGTACGGTCTCCTTTATAGGCGATCCACACTTCTCTAAAATACTTCCATTCACTAATGAGTTGGGGAAACTCCTCCCACAAAGAGAACATTTTCAAAATTCAGAAACGAGTCATTAGAATTATATCCGGTGTCAGTCCCAGATCATCATGCAGAGACCTCTTTAAGAAACTTCGTATTCTAACTACTACTTCTCAGTTCATATACTCGTTGATATCCTTTGTCCTTTCCAACATGTCTCTTTTTGCACAAAATAGTGCAAAACATGATTATAATACCAGAACCAATAACAATTTGTATAAGGGCCATAAAAGCTTAACATTAGTACAAATAGGAGTCAAATACATTAGAATTGTACAATATCCATGTATCTTAGCAAAAAAAAAAACCTCTGATTCTTTGCACATCCCAGAGACTTCTCTCCGAGTGACCCATGGAAAACAATAAATGTAATGTAAAAAATTCTCCCAATAAACCGAATTCGACCATTCCTCTTCCCTACTACAGTCCTTACATGCTCATTACATTTCATATCGCTTTGCAACGTAACGCCTAGGTGTGTCATCGACGTGACTGTGTCAAGTAGCACACCACTACTGCTGTAGCCGAACATTACGGATTTGTTTTTCCTACTCATCTGCATTAACTTGCATTTTTTTACAATTAGAGCTAGCTGCTCATCATACCAACTAGAAATTTTGTCTAAGTCACCTTGGTATCCTCCTGCAGTCATTCAACGGCTACACCTTCCCGTACACCATAGCATCGACAACAAACAGCCGTAAATTTCTGCTCACCCCTTCCATCAGATCATTTATGTACAAAGAAAATAACAACGTTCCTATACCACTTCCCTGGGGCATTCCGGATAATACCACTGTTCCTGATGAACACTCACCGTCTTGGACCACTTAAGAAGTCTTCGAGCCACTCAAACATCTGGGAACCTATTTCGTATGCTCGTACCTTCGTTAAGTCTGCAGTGAGGCACCGGATCAAATGCTCTTCGGTAGTCTAGGAATGTGGAATCTGCCTGTTGCCCTTCATCCGTAGTTCGTAGGATATCATGTGAGAAAAGGGCAAGCTGCATTCTAAAACCATGCTGATTCGTGGATAGAAACTTTTCTGTCTCAAGGAAATTTATTATATTTGAACTGAGAATATGTTCAAGAATTCTGTATAAAACCTATGTAAGGGTATTGGTCTGTAATTTTGCGGGTCTAGGTAAAGGTATTACCGGAAATGCAGACAATCTTGATATGAAACAAAGTTTTATCCGTTACGGACATGGACCACTGTAACTATGATGAATAAAATTTTTCAGAAATAGTGCAACCAATCGTCTTTCGTTGTGGTAGAATTTTTATTTTCACATTAAAGATTATATCGTCACGAAAGGCGACTGGTTGCAGTTATTTATGAAAACCTTTAAAATTGATAGGATAAAACAAAACAAAGGTTTCAGAGCATATTTCACCCATCGGCTCATTTTAAACGTCATTGTTCTTTCACTATGGCTTCCAAAATATCGCTCATCTTCATACTTCCTTAATTAAATATCACAGGACAAGTACTGATAATTCTGATTAACCTGTCCTTTTAGAGAAACACAGCTTGTTCGAATTTCATACTTTGTCCTGTGTCTATATATTTGGGATATGGAATATGAGCAACGTATTGATTACTTCGTTAGTTTAACAATTTGTATCGTTGTTTT
This sequence comes from Schistocerca cancellata, assembly GCF_023864275.1. Classification (NCBI taxonomy): domain Eukaryota; kingdom Metazoa; phylum Arthropoda; class Insecta; order Orthoptera; family Acrididae; genus Schistocerca; species Schistocerca cancellata. Next base: position 721,178,816 of record NC_064629.1, read on the forward strand.
TTCTTTTTGTTGTTGTGATTGTAAAGTCAAACGTAGCATTGACGGCAATATCTATACAGATACACGCTGCCTCGGGTATGCAATGAACCATGTAATGATTGGACGTGCGGTGAACGAGATTGGCGCATAATCGAAATCATTTGCGGAAAACTTAATCAGGACCCATCAAGCGAGGTGGCTGAAGAGTGGGAATGTAATCCCTGACAGCTATCTGCATTTGGGTTTTCCGTAGTTTCGCCAAACAGATTAAGGCAGGCACTTGAATGAGTCCTTTGAAAAGGATACGACTGATATTTCCCTCTGTCCTTACAATATTCGAACTTTTCATCCGTCTCTAATTACCTCGTTGTCCATGGTAAGTGAAATCTATCCTTCCCACCTCCCTATTTACCTTATTTCCTTCCTACCTCCATCTACTCATCCTTTCTCCCTTCCGACCAGGTCACGAACTATTATTTTGTTAGTTCCAAGTCTGTAGCACTATTCTACACCGCATTGCGTAGTTTTGCTGAACGAGAATGTAGCTGACATTTACAGAGTGCGTAAACGTAGTGGTGTTGTAATGAAAATGCAGTAAGAGAGGGTCGTAGTTCCCCACCTCAGAACTCTATCGCAGAGTTGTGGGGCGGCGGATAAAATTTTTATTATGTTGTTCGTTGTTTATAAGTTGAAATATTTAGTAGTCTTGTGCGAATTTTAGATGCACAGCCTTTTACAAGAGCCTAAAGACTATTTGTGTGGACTGCCAGAAAGCGATGGAGAATGTACCGTCCATAACCTTCATTTCACGGGTCCACATCTCTGCTTACCTAAACTGAAATAAAATGTACTAACTCTCTAAGAAAATTTCAAAAGATTCAGGAACTATGACGATAAATAAAAGTCTCCTGTTGTTTATCGAAACTGTATATTATGATCAGTGTTCACACATACAAGAATTAGTATGAAAATTATTACAGCTTATCCTATCGATCTCAGCACTCGAAACAGTTCAGAGACGATTTTTATTGTTTGTTCCCTTTTACGAGAAGTTATTTACTCGCATTAAAAGTAGAGAATAATCTCGGGCACTTGCCACGTGGTTTTCTATAATACACTGAGCTGGCAAAAGTCCTGGGATACCTTCTAATGCCGGCCCTTGTGGCCGAGCGGTTCGAGGCGCTACAGTCTGGAACCGCGCGACCGCTATGATCGCAGGTTCGAATCCTGCCTCGGGCATGGATGTGTGTGACGTCCTTAGGTTAGTTAGGTTTAAGTAGTTCTAAGTTCTAGGGGACTGAGGACCTCAGAAGTTAAGTCCCATAGTGCTCAGAGCCATTTGAACCATACCCTCTAATACCGTGTTGGACATCTTTGTGCCCGGCATAGTGCAGAAATTCGACGTGGCATGGACTGAACAAAGTCTTTGGAAGTTCCATGGAGAAATACTGAGCCATGTTGCCTCTATAGCCGACCACAATTGCGAAAGTGTTCCTGGTGCAGGATTTTGTGCACGAACTGACCTTTCGCTTGTGCCCCATAACTTTTCGATGGGATACATGTCGGCGACCTGTTTGGCCAAATCATTCACTCGAATTGTCCAGATTGTTCTTCAAACCAATCACAAAAAGTTGCTTCCCGGTGACATGGCGCACTGTCATCCATAAAAATTCCACCGTTGTTTGCTGCAGCCGCGCGGAGTGGCCGAGCGGTTTGAGGCGCCATGTCACGGACTGCGCGACCCCTCCCGCCGGAGGTTCGTGTCCTCCCTCGGGCATGGGTGTGTGTGTTGTTCTTAGTGCAAGTTAGTTTAAGTAGTGTGTAAGACTAGGGACCGATGACCTCAGCAGTTTGCCTTAGAAATTCAGACACATTGGAACATTTGTTTGCTGCAAATTTTCTCCAAGTAGCCGAACATAATCATTTCCAGTCAGCGATCGATTCAGTTGAACCATAGGACGCAGTCTTCTCCTAGTAAATACAGCCTACGCCATTATGGAGCCACCACCAGCTTGCACAGTGCCTTGTTGGAAAGTTGGGCCCATCGCTTCGTGGCGTCTGCGTCACGTTCCCACCCTTCCATCAGTTCTTACCAACCGAAATCGGGACTCATCTAACCAGGATACGGTTTTCGAATCGTCTAGGGTCAAACCTATACGGTCACGAGCCCAGGGAAGGTGATGCAGGCAATGTTGTGATGCTAGCGTCGGTCGTCTGCTATCATAGCCCATTAACATGAAATTACCCCGCACTGTCCTATCGGATACGTTCGCCGTACGTCCCACATTAATTTATGTGATTATGTCACACAGTATTGTTTGTCTGTTAGCACTACGCAAACGTCGCTGCTCTCGATCGTTAAGTGAAGGCCGGTGGCTACTGCGTTGCCCGTGGGAAGAAGTACTGCCTGAAATTTGGTATTCTCGGCACATGGACCTCGGAATATTGATTTCCCTAACGATTTCCGAAATGGAGTGTCTCACGCGTCTATCTAAATCTACCATTCCGAGATCAAAGCCTGTTAAATTCCGTCGTGCGGACATCATCACATCGGACACCTTTTCACATGAAACACCTGAGTATAAATGACACCGCCAATGCACTGTCCTTGTATACCTTGTGTACGTCATACTACCTCCATGTTTATATGAACATATCGCTATATCATGACTTTTGTCACCTTAGTGCACAGCGAACGCCTTACAAATCACCATGAATATGAAACACTGGTTTTCCAGATAAATTCGTAATTTCACTTTTACACGATTTCACCAGTTATACGTGACATATCACTCAACGGAAACAAAATATGTCAAAAATCCGCCTCAGTTGCGAAATGTTACTGGTCTTTACCCAGGTTTCAGCTAGAGTAATCTAGCCTTCTTCAAAAGCATAAAATAAATTAATACATGGCTAAATAAGGCACGGTCAAACAAAAAAGCTAAAGTGCCGTGGTACCATGTCAAGCTACGTTACTTAGCTGAGGAACAGCCCCGGCCCCACTTCGTGGAGGACGGTCGGTTAGCCTTTAGCTTTTTATGCTTGACCGTGCCTTATTCTCGCATGTATTAGTTTATTTTATGCTTCTGAAGAAGGCTAGATTACTCTAGCTGAAACCTGAGTAAAGACCAGTAAAATTTCGCAACTGAGGCGGATTTTTGACATATTAATTTATCACAGTTGCCGACAGGGTTGTAACATGTTAAAAATTCTTAGAAACAAAATAATGTCAGTCATCCGAGGCTTAAGCTGGCGCGATCAGATTCACAGCGGAGCGCAGCACATTCCCATATGACTGGTAACGATAGAATAATCTCCCAGGTGCAGACACCTCTTTACTTATACACTGAAGAGCCAAAGAAACAGGTACACCTGCCTAATATCGAGCAGGGCCCCCGCGAGCACGCAGAAACGCCGCAACACGACGTGACATGGACTCGATTAATGTCTGAAGTAGTGCTCGGGGGAACTGACACCATGGATCCTGCAGAGCTGTCCATAAATCCGTAAGAGTACGAAGTGGTTGAGATCTCTTCTGAACAGCACGTTGCAAGATATCCCAAATATGCTCAATGTTGATGTCTGGGAAGTTTGGTGGCCAGCGGAAGTGTTTAATCTCAGAAGAGTGTTCCGGAAGCCACTCTGTAGCAAATCTGGACGTTTGGTGTGCCGCATTGTCCTACTATAATTGCCTGAGTCCGTCGGAATGCACAAGGGACACGAATGGATGCAGCTGATGAGACGGGATGCTTACATACGTGTGACGTGTCAGAGTCATCTAGACGTAGCAGGGGTCCCATATCACTTCAACTGTACACGTCGCACACCATTACAGAGCCTCCACCAGCTTGAGCAGTCCCCTGCTGACATGCAGGGTCCGTGGATTCATTAGGTTGTCGCCATATACATACAAGTACATCCGCTCGATAAAATTTGAAACGAGACTAGTCCCACCAGGCAACATATTTCCAGTCATCAACAGTCCAATGTCGGTTTTGACGGGCCCAGGCAAGGCGTAAAGCTTTGTGTCGTGCAGTCATTAAGGGTACACGACTGGTCCTTCGGCTCCGAAAGCCATATCGATGATGTTTCGTTGAATGGTTCGCACGCTGACACTTGATGGCCCAGCATTGCAATCTGTAGCAATCTTCAGAAGGGTTGCACTTCTGTCACGTTGAACGATTCTCTTCAGTCGTCGTTGGTCCTGTTCTTGCAGGACCTTTTTCCGGCCACAGCGATGTCGGAGATTTAACGTTTTACCGGATGCCTGATATTCACGGTACTCTCGTGAAATAGTCGTACAGGAAAATCCCCTCTTCATCGCTACCTCGGAGATGCTGTGTCCCATCGCTCGTGCGGCGACTATAACACCTCATTTAAACTCATTTAAATCTTGATAATGTGCCATTGCAGCAGCATTAACCGATCTAACAACTGTAGCAGACACTTGTTGCCTTATATAGGCGTTGCCGACTGCAGCGCCGTATTTTTCCTGATTACGTATCTCTGTATTTGAATACTCATGCCTATACCAGTTTCTTTGGCGCTTCAGTGTATATGCTCGGCGCGAAAGACGAAGGGACAACTTGCTTCATAACTGCTTCTAGCATTGGCAGCAGTACCCATCCATCATCCTTTATAACTACAAAGTTATTTATATGGTTGTTAATCGAAGACTAACAACGATCCCAATTTTCCTGAAGTATCTCTGTACTTTATTTATGTTCTAGAAAATTCTTAGCCTTAAATTTTGAACTACAGAATTTTCCAAACGGATCGGATGGTAAATGGTAGTCTCTAAAGAGTCTCTGTATTTATCTCCTGTACCTAAAGCTTCACAATATTCTCATGAAACGTGGTACATCTTCATTACTACATATAATGAATGTAGTGCTGTCATCTTGGCTTTGTAGCTTAATAATAAAGATTAGTTAATTCAACTCTTTACAAAATTTGGTACAAAATTTGTTTTTTTCTTAATAATTCGAAAAGTAAAGGAGGTAGCTCCCCGTAAACTTCTACCAGGTGTTTTCACGATAAACTGCATCTAATTCTAAAAGTAGAAGTTTATAGCTTCAATACTGCGCGCCTCTTAGAATGTTACAAAAAGCGGAGTTTTGAAGTAACTAATTGGTAATTCGTAAGATTTGACATTTTCATGGTCTTACATGCTCTCACCAATTTTTGAAACTACATTTAAACATTTAAGTTTTGCGTAAGTATGTGGTTCAATCTCTCTGTCAGCGGCTCACGGCATATGCCCAGGCGGTATGTTTTACTGACCTTTACCCAGCGACTGAGAGAAAAATCTATACTTTATTCGCCGTCTCGCTTCCCTACAACTATATGATAAATGATGCTTTTCTTCTATTAGCATGTTTCCATTAGCATTAAACTCGTACATTCGAAGACATAAGGTTTTTCAGAATCTAAACCCGGCTTAGATGAATATTTTGTACCATACATAAACAGTTGATGATTTTTCAGCGAACTTGACATTCCCACAACATCTTTTGTTCACAAAATCCTGTTTGTCTAGAACGTTATGTAGTTATATTCTGCTACATGTAATTTTCGTTATAGCACTTCTCTGCAGCCAGGTACTATTGCTGACAGTACAGTGTCACCTTTATCCTAAGTGATAAACTCGAGTACGTGACCTTAAGAACACTCTATTCTGTGTGCAAGTGTTTATGTGTAAGTTTTTTCTGGGTCAGAAATAGATCTAGGAAACGGTTTCGAAACCACACTCAGAATGAAAATCATACGACATCGAATGTCATTAAATATGCGCTCATTTCACATGTGTCTGGCTCACATTTCTGAATCACTATACACTTTATGGTACGCGAGTAGATCGTATTCTGCTACTTATATTTTCTTAATTTTAAACTTGTTATTACTAACGAGTAAGAGAGATGATTGCTTGAGCTAGTTATACGATTTGAAATGGATCGCTAGAAAGAGAAAATAATAATAAAATAAAATTAAAAATAGAAAAATATAATTTTAATACTGTGTTTTCCACTAATGGAACCAAAGGCAGATCCTGTAGTACTGATGTGATCATAAATTAACAAATAACTACAGCCGATACATAGATGACTGGCCGCTGCCTGCGCGTCAGACGCAAAGTATATTTAACAAACCGCTAAAGCTGTACTTAATAGCAGAGAGGTTCGTCACATCCTGATTAGCACCTATCAGAATATACGGACTTATTCATAAGTACTTCTGGGGCGTCAGAAGACTACAATACATACAGAAAAATGACTAGAACTGCGCTCTATCAAAAGTGCGGTTCGTTAGTTTTGATACAGTACATAAATGACGTAGTAGCTGTAGGATTACCGGTAGTATTGGTAGCATTGTTAGGGATAGAAACGTAAATTAATAGAAAAGGGAGGACCAGGGAGCCAACGACTTCTCTTTGTTTTTATATTTGTTTGGTTACTTGTTTTGCACATACTTAGAACCAACTTCATTCAATATTAGTCCATTGTGTATTTTACATGGATATAGAATGTAAATTGCATATTGTAAGTCATAAAAATTAGTTGATCGCGTAATTTCTGCGCTTTTATGTAACTAGAGCAGTTATTTTACATGCACAAACATAAGAAAATTTATATTATTATTGTTTTTATATTGTACTCAATAGAACCTTCTTCATCATGATCAAAGGTAAGAGCTTCCTGTTGTTACTGATAAATGCGAAAGTTATTTGTGAACAACAGATTTTTTTATATAAGCTTGACGTAGTATTGAAGCGACGTTTGAAATACTGTCGTTTTGCGTTCCTTTTATTTTACCTTTTTGTTGAGGAAATTGCGTTTTCTACCGCCATATATCTGTATCGTTTCCTTCATTTTTACTACAACATCCCTCAGCTTCGCGTTACAAATCAACAATTTTCGAATAAAACATAAACTAAACATTGAAAACTTCTATTTTGCTATAAATACTGTTTATTTTTAAGTAAGAGGCAGGAGGATCACTATGAAGAATAAAAATGTTCCCCAGGTTACGTGACCCTTTCTACTGTATATTCTCACTCGGCTTCTAGACGGTTCACTGCTTCCCGTTTCTGGAGGAATCCGGTAAGACTCTGATGGCATACACAGACAAAGCGAGCGAAATGAGGTGACGCCCGATAGACATGCAACACACCTAACTCACAGACAGCGCGGTTACGGTCTTAACTATCCAAGGAAAACTATAATTGCCTACGTTTACTTATGATCGTTTACGGTAGCCTACGATAGTTTTACGACTCTCAAAATGACACATGTCAGTGATATAGTATGTCTCCAAGTTTCGGCTTGTAATACGCAACGTGGCGTAGTTGCTGAGTGCATCACTAGGGGACAGACGTGTCAAAACATGTAGACAGATCATCTGCGCCATATAGAATTAGTTCCCGCATGTAGACGGGCAACACAATGACCACATTTCGATATGAATTAAGAACTTGGAGCGAAATGTCTATATTTTCCGTACGTCTTGCAGTTTTCGTGCTGTCAACTTCCGAAACCGCGAAGCTACTAATGAATAGGCCTGTATAACAAAATAGGAATCAGTTAGTGAGCTTTACAAACAGCAATAATACTCAGTATATCAATCCACCTTCGTGAAAATGGCCTCAGGCACCCAGCTACACTGCTGGTCATTAAAACTGTAACACCAGAAAAGAAGCAAATAACAAAATTTCACTTATATGTATACAGTACATTGGGAAGAACACTTAATTAAATTTTTTGGTGATTTGGGAGTTGTGCAGACCGTAACCTTCAGTACAGAGAGCTGCCACCTCTCCCAACAACAGTATCTCTAACTCGACTGAGCTTGGATGTAAGATACGTTATTTCTTGCTGCTTTAACTCTCTGCAAGAGTTCAACCGTAGAGGCTAGCGAGTGGTAGCATTCCAGTCTCTCGGCAACCCACGACAGGATGTTTTCAGTAAGTAAAAACGAGCTTATCAGGGCAATAGTCGAACACTATGTACTGAGGTAGATCAAGGCGGGAAGAGCAACATGTGGTCTTGCATTATCTTGTTGAAAGATAACATCACAAGGAGCACGAAGCTACGACACAGCCACCAGCCTTAACAGTCACTAACGGAACACTCGCTGTCCAAATTATCCACTATGTGAACAGGAAGTGATCGTGTTGTGTACTCGTTGGCACCCTATACCACCACGCCAGGTGCTGCACCTCGATGATGATGTCAAATACAATCTACCAACATTGCTTCTCCTCGGAATCTCCACATGCAGATGCGTCCATCGTCTCTCTCTGCTGCCGCGTCAAGGAAAGCTGCAAACAACTGTCGCCGCATTGACAGCCCGTGGTGTTCCACACATCGTTGCACTTTCCGTCTGGATACTTGTCTTGCTATACACAAGACTACCTCCTGACTCGAGGGTCTACTATCCTGTGGGGGAAAGCGACAATATGCGTGTCCTCTCTGGAGCTGGTCTCGTTTGTCCGTTGAGATGCTGGATGGCGTTCAATATGGCCCTTCTGAGCCCATCAATTCCATCTTCTTAGGACAATCGTGGGATCTCGACCAATACGAGAAGCAATATTGCGGAACAGAAAACCGCCGTCTTGGCAGGCCGCTATCCTATCACTATGGAATTCCGACACGTAGCCGATACGTAGTAACAGGCATTTCTCCTCCTTGAACGAGGTGTGAAGCGATCTTCTCACACTAAAAAGCGATTTCTGAACGGGAAACACATTGCATAATCTTTGCTTACATACATAACGTAGGTTACGTTGCTCCTACCTGATTTGAACAGTTGTACTGCAATGCTAATCATTTACATTTTCGAGCAGGTAGTAGCACACTTCATGTCAGTTTGACGTTTGTTACACCCCACCTTCACGGTGTTGCAGCTTTAATGGTCGGAAGTGTATATGTCGTGTCTCCGATTAACAAGACGAACATGCAGTGACTGAAGACACTGCTGAGTTATTCCTCATGGATTGTGAACAAACAGCGTGAAATAGCTTTAAGATTCAATAATAGTGAATATTTAATTGTACCAGCAAGTTTCAGATTTAAATTCTCTATTAAACATTTCAATATTGTTGTAGCTGTCATCTGGTGTGGCCAGGAACCAACATTTCCGAAAGGATAAACCTGCTTGTCATCGGAAATGTTTCTTTGCAGGTAGAAAATATATCTCCAGTCTTTCACTGTGCCGCATGATATTTCTGTTCACAATTTTTATCGCTGTCAGATCTCATTTCCATAGAGTTACATTGGTGTATATTCAACTACGAGGGTAATCCCAATACTAAGGTCTCCTATTTTTTATAAGTACAGAACTCTGTTTGTGTGGTAGTTGGTCACACTGTTATGAAGAGTGCTTCACGCGCTGTGTGTAAACATGCGCACCGCGCTGAGGCTCTCAGTCTTGGCTTGACAACCGCTGAGAATGGAGCTCCCGTTGGATGTTACCGCCAAGTGCGAATTGCGAGCAGTTATTCGGTTTTTGAACGCAAATGGCACTGCGCCGATTGAAATCCATCGCCAGTTGACGGAAGTGTATGGTGAGTCGTGCATGGATGTCAAAAATGTTCGTAAGTGGTGTAGAGAGTTTGCAGTTGGTCGAACCGAAATTCACGACGAACAAAGGAGCGGGAGACCGTCAATTTCTGAGGAGACAGTGTTGAAAGTTGATCAAAACATGTGTGAAGATCTGCGGATCATCTTGGATGATCTCTGACAGGTACTGTGAGACTCTGAAAAAATTCAAACGGGCAATTTAGAACCGGAGAAGAGGAATGTTGAGCAAGGGCGTACACATTCTCCATGACAACGCTCGCCCACACATCGCTCGCCAAACCGTTGCTCTCCTGCAACAGTTTCAGTGGAACATAATCACCCACCCACCCTAGAGTCCTGACTTGGCGCCCAGTGACTATCACCTGTTCCCTAACTTAAAAGAACATTTGGCCAGAAAGCGATTCAGCTCCGACGACGATGTGAAATTAGTGGTTCCTAACTCTCTGAACAGCATGGCGGTGAGGTAGTATGACATGAGCATACAAAAACTGCCACAGAGTCTACAAAAATGCATCGACAGAAATGGTGATTATGTTGAAATATAGCTAAATGTTCAGGCTGTAAACTGATATAAACCATTGTAGAAATAAACAGGTCTATGGTTCAAATGGCTCTGAGCACTATGGGACTTAATATCTATGGTCATCAGTCCCCTGGAACGTAGAACTACTTAAACCTAACTAACCTAAGGACAGCACACAACACCCAGTCACCACGAGGCAGAGAAAATACCTGACCCCGCCGGGAATCGAACCCGGGAACCCGGGCGTGGGAAGCGAGAACGCTACCGCACTACCACGAATTGCGGACTAAACAGGTCTATGTACTTATAAAAAAATAGGAGACCTTACTTTTGGGATTACCCTCGTACTAGTGAGAATATCACACAAATGGCGTGATTTGCGAGCTTCCGGACTTGTATCCCAATGAACAAGTGTCACTTTCATATCGGAAAAATCGGAAGTCAGTAACTCCTTCGGGTGTTCCAGCGCTAGCACTGGACCTTCTTGAAGGTGATGAAACATCTCTCTGGATACATACTGCACTAGTAAGAAGCAGTATAAGCCTTTTTCGATAATTATATACCATATAGAAGGTATCTATAGCAATACTGACTGGCTCTGTAACTTCCAAATTAAGTGGAATATCGTCCACATTAATTTTAAACATCTGGCAGGGGTATCAAGAGGTTGCCTGCCTGCAGGCGTCCAGGACTACTTTGCAGGTTTACTCTGTAAAGACACAGTCTTAAAATGCTCAGTAAATGTGGGCAGGTGCCACTGAGAGTACTGCAGAACTGGAACGCTTTAGAGTGGTCCTTTGCCGTTCTTTTCTAACATGTGTCAGTTTTGCACTCTTTCATGATCACCCCACAGGAGAATGTGAAACAGATGACCTGAAAAACCCTAAGCATCCTTTGCTGCTTTGAATCACGTTCAAATTTAATCGAATGATTTTGAACGGTCCTTAGTGGTTCCAATCTGTACACGAGAGCAAAAACTGCGATCATACTGCATTCCAAAGGGCTAAGATCATATTCAATGAGGACGTAGCACAATGTTCTTAGTGAGGGGTTGCCGTCCGGGGTTGTCAACGTCGTCAAAGTTTATCAAGAACATCGCCCTGTTGCTAATCGCACTGAAAACTGTCGTTTTCGAAAGCAAAATGTGCAGGAATCAACGCCCCAAGGAAAGGGGTGGTTTCATGGATGCATTTTATGTCACCCCCTGACCCCTTTACGTGTCGATTTTGAGATGCGGTGTGTCTGAAAAATTTTCCTCGGCTACCCATAAGCAAACTGCGTGATTTCAACGCTGGGTATCGCCTTTCTGATCTTCACAGCGGAGGCGTCAAAAGTAGGGATGACATTTGGATAAGAGGAGTGGGACGACCTTCCCATCCTGTGGTACGTCCACGGTGGCGTTGGGTAGAATGTGGTGAACTTTGGTGCCAAGGTCACATTGTTAATCTGCCTTAAGTCACATGAACTTCTGAACACTGGTCTTTTCTTCGCATGTGTCAACGCCTTGCTGTTTGAAGCGTTGCCGAGCTCTAGGGTGACTCCAAGGGCACCATGATCCTTCACCATTATAGAGGAAGGTCTTAGGCACCTTTGAGCCAAATGTAAAGCTTCTGCTTCGCAATGGAAGACAGTTACGGGATTTCGAAAAAGTGATCCTCTAATTACGTTGCGCAGTGTAGGTCACGAGTTGATCTGATAATTACTACAAAACTCGGTGGAATTAAATGTGAATTAAAAGCTACCAACCAATTTTCCCCGGAAATTAAGTACCATCCTGGGCGTGCCCAGAGCACTGTCGTCTCGTAGTGGCGGAGTGATTTTCCGAACCCCAGATTAATTACTCGTCATACTTCATAATATGGCGAAAATACACAAAGGATGGCCGAACAGTTACTTGGGAGTTCAGGCCACGGCTGCTTCGTGGCGGGAGGACACTCGACCATCTTACCTTTCTCAGAACTGCCATCTCTTCAGTTCCCCTCTCCTCTGAGCTATGAGGTCTGGATTCGCTGGACGGAACAAATCATTATTGCCACTCTGGGTAGGGTGGCCACGGAGCCCTCTTTCTGCTAGCGGACGCTTACTGTGTAGCACCACCCACCTCTCAACAGCCGGCCTCTCTGACCGAGCGGTTCTAGGTGCTTAAATCTGGAAACGCGCTGCTGCTGCGGTCACAGTTTCGAATTCTGCCTCGGACATGGATGTGTGTGATGTCCTTAGGTTAGTTAGGCTTGAGTAGTTCTAAGTTTAGGGGACTGATGACCTCAGATGTTAAGTCCCATAGTGCTTAGAGCCATTTGAGCCATTTTTTAACCTCTCAGCAGCCCAACGTACAACTACAATAAAATTTATTTAATTGTACGAGTTGTGATCACTGTTGTCTTCCTAGTATTTCTACAATATTTACTAACAAAGTTCTACATTTAAAAAATTTATTATTCTATCAGAGAGTCAAATTTGTCTAGAGATAAATATTTTCATGTTCATGACATCTATGTAGTTCCTACTCTGCCCATAATATAAAGCGTAGAATCATTATCTTTACTGGCAAACAACAGTCCCCCTTGGCACTACAGTGTTTCTACTTCAGCCCTCTAGAGAGAGTTGTTCATTTTTCATTTTGCAGTTCTGTAAACAGAATGGAGAACAGCCTAATAATAATGTTAGAGCAGAGCGGGGGAGGTCGGCCGAAGTGGCCTTGCGGTTAAAGGCGCTGCAGTCTGGAACCGCAAGACCGCTACGGTCGCAGGTTCGAATCCTGCCTCGGGCATGGATGTTTGTGATGTCCTTAGGTTAGTTAGGTTTAACTAGTTCTAAGTTCTAGGGGACTAATGACCTCAGCAGTTGAGTCCCATATTGCTCAGAGCCATTTGAACCGTTTGAACCAGAGCGGGGGACGTCCAATCAAGAAAAAATTTCCAGATGTTCATAGGTCGGAAATGTCCCCTCCGTGCGGCTCACTGGCATGTGAGAGATCCGGTTTCGATTCCCAGTACTGTCAGGAATGTTCCCTTGATTAGAGGACTGGTAGCGGTGCACTCTATCCCCGTGAGGCCAAGTGAGGAGCTACTTGACCGATTAGTTACGGTTATACGGGCAAGAAATCCGTCAACGATCGGAATAGAAGTGTGCTGACCACATGACCCTCCATACCGCATCTAATGACGCTACTGCCAGAGGATGACACGGCACTCGATTGGGCTCGATTGGCGCTTCGGGGCCAAGACGCGGAATTTTACCGTTTTAACTTATAGGTTGTAAATGCAGCATTGTGGAGCTACAGCCATAGAACTACAGTCAATCAGCGACAAGAGCACGGAAGTGTGTAAGTAACTGGCCCCAGCTAAGACCAGTCATGCCAAAGAGCACAATTTCTACTTAAATTAGTTAAAGGTAATGATTTCGGGTGAACTGTCAAAGCTAGGAGAACTTACATATCTATGTCTTGTTATTTCAGACGCGAATTTTCTGTGGTGTTTTTTGGATAGACCTCTCCTCCGTAGCTGAGGTTGCTGATGCACAGCTGTGCTGTGGTGCTCGACTCAGAGGTATTCTGGTACGAATCCTAGTGGTCTTTGCGCCAATGACCTGGATTAAATTACAAACTTCTCCGCAGTGTCTCATGAAGTGTTGACATGTGACGCTGTTGGCGATGATCCGTCCATCGTATGGGGATGTTAATATCGGTGACCACTTTTGTGCTATTCTACCCCTATGTACTGACACTGGCCTTCACCCACTCGATTCTCTCATCATTATCGCACAACACAAGCATAACGCTGTATTACACACACACACACACACACACACACACCACACACACACACACACACACACACACACACACACACACACACACACACACACACATCAATTACAGTAGCCTACCCTCTACAAACACGTATACGACACAGCTCTCACATATCTGCAAGCAAAGGGGTCAATGTGCACGGAGGAAGAACGTCTTTTCTTCTAGACGGCCGAACCCACCCCGTGGCATATCCCAGCACTCCAGTTAACAATACCATTAACAATATCATACGATATCTACCTTATAAATCTACATTTACCTACGTACCCCGCATGCCACCATACGATGCGTGACAGACGGTACCCTGTACCACTACTGGTCATTTCCTTCCCTGTTCCACCCGCAAACAGATGGAGGAAAAGATGACTGCTATACTCCGCCGTGTGAGCACTATATTCTCGTATCTTATCTTCGTGATCCTTACGCCAAATACACTCCTGGAAATGGAAAAAAGAACACATTGACACCGGTGTGTCAGACCCACCATACTTGCTCCGGACACTGCGAGAGGGCTGTACAAGCAATGATCACACGCACGGCACAGCGGACACACCAGGAACCGCGGTGTTGGCCGTCGAATGGCGCTAGCTGCGCAGCATTTGTGCACCGCCGCCGTCAGTGTCAGCCAGTTTGCCGTGGCATACGGAGCTCCATCGCAGTCTTTAACACTGGTAGCATGCCGCGACAGCGTGGACGTGAACCGTATGTGCAGTTGACGGACTTTGAGCGAGGGCGTATAGCGGGCATGCGGGAGGCCGGGTGGACGTACCGCCGAATTGCTCAACACGTGGGGCGTGAGGTCTCCACAGTAAATCGATGTTGTCGCCAGTGGTCGGCGGAAGGTGCACGTGCCCGTCGACCTGGGACCGGACCGCAGCGACGCACGGATGCACGCCAAGACCGTAGGACCCTACGCAGTGCCGTAGGGGACCGCACCGCCACTTCCCAGCAAATTAGGGACACTGTTGCTCCTGGGGTATCGGCGAGGACCATTCGCAACCGTCTCCATGAAGCTGGGCTACGGTCCCGCACACCGTTAGGCCGTCTTCCGCTCACGCCCCAACATCGCGCAGCCCGCCTCCAGTGGTGTCGCGACAGGCGTGAATGGAGGGACGAATGGAGACGTGTCGTCTTCAGCGATGAGAGTCGCTTCTGCCTTGGTGCCAATGTTGGTCGTATGCGTGTTTGGCGCCGTGCAGGTGAGCGCCACAATCAGGACTGCATACGACCGAGGCACACAGGGCCAACACCCGGCATCATGGTGTGGGGAGCGATCTCTTACACTGGCCGTACACCACTGGTGATCGTCGAGGGGACACTGAGTAGTGCACGGTACATCCAAACCGTCATCGAACCCATCGTTCTACCGTTCCTAGACCGGCAAGGGAACTTGCTGTTCCAACAGGACAATGCACGTCCGCATGTATCCCGTGCCACCCAACGTGCTCTAGAAGGTGTAAGTCAACTACCCTGGCCAGCAAGATCTCCGGATCTGTCCCCCATTGAGCATGTTTGGGACTGGATGAAGCGTCGTCTCACGCGGTCTGCACGTCCAGCACGAACGCTGGTCCAACTGAGGCGCCAGGTGGAAATGGCATGGCAAGCCGTTCCACAGGACTACATCCAGCATCTCTACGATCGTCTCCATGGGAGAATAGCAGCCTGCATTGCTGCGAAAGGTGGATATACACTGTACTAGTGCCGACATTGTGCATGCTCTGTTGCCTGTGTCTATGTGCTTGTGGTTCTGTCAGTGTGATCATGTGATGTATCTGACCCTAGGAATGTGTCAATAAAGTTTCCCCTTCCTGGGACAATGAATTCACGGTGTTCTTATTTCAATTTCCAGGAGTGTATATGTTGGCGGCAATGGAAAAGCTCTGCAGTCAGCTTCAAATGCCGTTTCTCTAAATATTCTCAATAGTGTTTCTCGAAAAGAACGTCGCTTTCCCTTCAGGAATTCCTATTGGAATTGCTGAAACATCTCCGTAATACATGCGTGTTGTTCAACTCTAACAGCCCGCCTCTGAGTTGCTCCGATGTTCTCCTTTAACCCGACCTAGTGCCGAACCCAAACATTTGAGCAGTACTCAAGAACAGGTCGCACTAGCGTCCTATATGCAGTCTCCTTTACAGACAAACCGCCCAATAAATCGATGTCGACCATTCGGCTTCCTTACCACAATGCTCACATGCTCGTTCCATTTTATATCGCTTTGCAACGTTTCGCCCAAATATTTAAACGACGTGATTGTGTCAAGCAGGACACTACTAATGCCGTATACGGACATTATGGATTCTTTTTCCTTTCATCCGCAATAAATTACATTTTTCTACAAGTAGAGCTAGCTGCCATTCATCACACCAACCAGAAGTTTTGTCTAAGTCATCTTGTATCCTCCTACAGACACTCAACTCGGAGACCTTCCCGTAAACCACAGCAGTATCAGCAAACAACTGCAAACTGCTGTCCAACCTGTCCTCCAGATCATTTACGTGTACAGAAAATAAGATCGGTCCTATCACACTTCCCTGGGGCGCTCCTGACGATACTCTTGTTTCTGATGACCACTCTTCCTCGAGGACTACATACTGTGATCTATTACTTAAGAAGTCTGCGAGCCACTCACATAGCTGGGAACCTATTCCTTATGCTCGTATCTTCGTTACGTCAGGAATGGGGTACCATGTAAGATGCTTTTCGAAAAACTAGAAAAATGGAACCTGCCTGTTGCCCTTCATCCATAGTTCGCAGTATATGATGTGAGAGAAGGGCAAGCTCAGTTTCGCATGGACATTAACTTCTCGGTCTGAAGGAAATTTATTGTATTCGAACTCAGAATATGTTCAAGAATTCCACTGCAAACCAGTGTTACGTATTTTGTTCTATAATTTTGCATCTCCTATCTTTTATGCTTCTTATATATAGCAGTCACCTGCGTTTTTTCCAGTCAGTCGCTTGGGACTTAGCGTTTGTTTCTCGGTAAAGCCTGACTATTAAATAAGGTTTAATTTCATCCATATTTTTCAGCTTCAAACGTGACTGTACTCAATACACTCGAGGTATGAATTAAAAAACGTTTTCGGTCACAATTTTTCGTGTTTTATTCAGTACACGATGCATTTCGGATCCTGTTGGTCCATCTTAAGGTGTAAATCGTCTTAATATATGCTTTATTTGTCCTCTTCGATGAGATGAAATGCAAATTCCTGTCACGAAAAGGTTTGATGTTAGGTTACAAATTTCGTAAGTCAGACGCGGAAAATATGTGCGATATAATGGAAAAGATGAATAGTGTAAACTTATCAAATAATCCAAGAAAAGCGTTTTTTCCACTATTTCGCACATATTTTCCGCGTCTGACTTACTAAATTTGTAACCTAACATCAAACATTTTCGTGACAGGAATATGCATTTCATCTCATCCAAGACAACAAATAAAGCATGTATTAAGACGAATTGCACCTGAAGATGGACCCACAGGGTCCGAAATGCATCGTGTACTGAATAAAACACGAAAAATTGTGACTGAAGGCGTTTTTTAATTCATACCTCGAGTGTATTAAATAAGGTATGCTAAAAATACTGCCTGCCATTAATTTGTTGAGGTAATAGGATTTACTGCAGAAATAGCACTGTAGTAAGATAGTGGATATTTGGTATAGTAAGGCGCAATGTGATTAAGAAGGACTCTAAAGGCGACGTGCTTCAATTTTTGATAGTACACAGAGAACGTGAATGAACTTTTAGTCTGGGATGTGCAGTAGATCTATGAGTGTGAACTAAGACAATGGTGAACATTCTTTTCCATCAAATCGCATTTTTATAGAAAATACTCTAAATTCATGCCTCCAACATCAACAACCATCATACTGCAATATAGCAGCAGCTTACTGGGGCAAAAATGCGCTGCTAGACAACGAAACATCGGCACCCTCGAACCTGATTGGCCGTCGTTTCATGGGCGTAGCCCAACAACGCTCCATTTCCGACCTGCAATTATTTGGAAGTTTTGCTCCATTCGATGGCTTCTATCCTGCTCTGACCTTATTATCAGATTGTTCTTCTCCACCTTGTATAATCCAAAATTTGGTGGAGCTGGAAGTCCTAAGGGGCTGACCGACACCTCATCCTCTGCTTAAGGCGTCATTGAACAGGGTCTGTCAGTATGCTGACAGCTGTACCAGATGAAAATGTCTTCAGCGCGCCAAAAATAATTAAATACTTAACATTTGTTTCATTCGTGATCTGTGTTGTTGAGAAATGTGAAAGACCAAGTCGCACCTTGCGACTACACTGCCATTTAAATTTAGTGCATTGCACTTTCCCCCTCTTTCCCCCACCTCGCGCTCAGACCGCATGACGTGGTGGTGGGGGAAGTGTGCAGGCTGAACACTAGACCTCGTGCTAGGGTGCAGCTAACGACTTGAATTCTTGACCGTGCCTGCTGTAGACAAATCATCTGCTCCACATCGAACTGGTTGGAGATTATGGGCGCTTAATGGCGAGGTTATCACCGACCGAATTAGTTCGTGCCTGCAGATATGCACCACAGTGACCACATTTCCAAAGCAGGATGCTGTGGTAGTGCTCTCTGGGCAATACCAGCAAAGATTTCAATCAATAGCACACACATACAGACTTTTCTGCGTCAGAAAATGGTGCCCATGTTGAGCATCTCCTTTCTCCGGGCCTTTAGTGTCTGCTTTCGGGCTTCAGTCCGGAACATCGCCGCTGCTACGGTCGCAGGTTTGAATCTTGCCTCGGGCATGGATGTGTGTGGTGTCCTTAGGTTAGTTAGGTTTAAGTATTTCTAAGTCTAGGGGACTGATGACCTCAGATGTTATGTCCCATAGTGCTCAGAGCCATTTGAACCATTTGTCTGCTTTCGGAAACAGAGCCGCCACTTCCCCCTCTTTTCTTCGCTCCACTATTCTGATAGGAAAATATTGGGTTGTTGATGTCGGTGTTGTCGTGGTGGTGATCTTCAGTACTAAAAATGGTTTGATGCACCTGTCCACGCTATACTAGTCTACCTGTGCAAGCCTCTTCATATCTGCGTAGCTCCTGGAACCTACTATATACATTGGAATCTTCTTACTGCATTCAAGACTTTGTCTCAGTCTACAGTTTCTACCCCCCCCCCCACTCCCCAATTCCCCCCTACACGCACTTTCTGCCATAACAAAACTGACGATTCCTTGATGCCTCAGATGAATCCTATTCAACTGATCCATACTATTAGTAACGTTGTACCATCGACTCAGTACCTCTTCATTAGTTATTCAATCCACCCACCTAATATTCAACATTCTTCTGTAGCATCACGTGCCAGTAGTTTCCAGGCTCATCTTATTTGAACTGCTGCTCGTCCACACTTCACTTCTGATAAGGCTGCACTCCATACACTTTCACAAAAGGCTTCCAACATTTTAATCTATATTCAGTGTTAACATATTTCTCTTACTCAGAAATACTTTTCTTGCTGTTGCCAGTCTGCATTTTATATCCGCCCTACTTCGGCCATCATTAGTTATTTTGCTGCCCAAATAGCTTAACTCATCTACTACTATTAATGATCTGCAAGAATGCAGTATGAGACGTTGCAGCCATGCTGCTGCTTTTAGTCTAATATTTCGTAATCCAGTTCCCTCAGCATCGCCTGATTTAATTCGACTACTCTCCATTACCCATATTTTACTTTTGTTGATGACCATCTTTTCAGCTCTTTTCAAAATACTATTCAGTTCCAATTAACTGGTCTTCAAGACCCTTTGCTGTCTCTTACAGAATTACAATGTCATCGGCAAACCGCGAAGTTCGTGTTTCTTCTCTCTGAACATTAATTCGCTTTCCAAATTTCTTCTTGGTTTCCTTTACTGCTTGCTCAAAATACAGACTGTGTAACAACGGGGATAGGCTACAATCTTGTCTCATTTTCTCCTCAATCACTGCTTCTCTTTCACGTCCTTCGACTCTTATAACTGCTGGCTGGTTCCTGTACAGGTCGTGGATAACTGTAAATGAAGAACACAGTATTGTGGATGTTGTATATAATCTTTACATCCTTGTATGTTACACTTCCTATCTTCAGAATTTGATAATTTATTCCAGTTAATATTGTCAAAAACTTTCTCTAAATATTTAAATGCTTTAAACGTAGCTTTGAGTTTCTTTAACCATATTCTAAAGTGAGTCGAAGGATCAGTGTGGCCTTGTGTGTTCCTACATTTCTCTGCACCTGAAACACATCTTCCCCGAGGTCGACTTTTACCACTGATAAATGTCTATCAAGAACACTCACAATGCAAGTATTTTTTCAACATGATCCCACAATTTCTCTGATTTCAGCGTTCAGGTAACAATCGTAGCAGGCAGACAGCACATACAGTCTGAGGGGAAAATTTCGGAAACCTCGAACTATGTGTAAGCGTACTTCACATGCACTCACGCTGAATGCCTAGAAACTGTTAGCGTTTTAAAAGCGACAAATGCAGCTGAAGTCAACAGAGGTCACTTAGTCGGGATGAGGCGGCACGTGGCCGCGTAAGTGGAGCAGACGAAAAGAGGCACCTCGCCCAGCTAAATGTGTCGCCATTAGTGCCTTGCCCGCTTGCTGAAATGCAAATTTCATTGCGAAGATAAAAGAGCTAAGGCAGAACCTAAATTAAAGAAAGGGACGCTTGATGAAAACATCGTTGGCAGCGCCCGTCATTAATTTCGTTCTGCAAGGGACAGCAAACACCTCCCTGAAATCAAAGACGGCGGTAAGGCAGATTAAAGCGGCTTGACACTTCTCATTTCCAAGATTGTCTCTACTAACAATTTTGCAGCACCACCGTTCATCTAAGATGCCATTCAAAGTATATCATGTACAACAAATAGACGAGGGACTCAACCAGGTGACACTGTCTTTAATACACTAAATTGGTATTCGTCCAGAGCGCAATTCATATTCCAATCTGACATCATTTTTGAGATTTTCTTCGGTTTTCCTTTATTTGCATCAGCTGACTATCAGAATAGTTCCTTGAAGTACGTCTCCATGGAAATGACCTAATGCTCAATGTCCAATCAGATCCATGTCACTGAGAAGTTTAACACTTACGATTAAAGGAAGACAAACATAATAAAGGAAACATTGTGAAGAAAAACAGCCACTTCTCTAAAACCACCCTCGTTCGAATTATTCACACAGTTTAAGTAAAATTGCCCTTTTCTTAAAACATCTTTATTAGATGCGATTAAAATTACGATCGTATACTAAGTGAGTTTCATGTACCAACAATTTTTCAAATTCCATTTGTTATTCTGAAACCTGGTCTTGGCTTTACAGAGTCAAATTTTTCTCTCGTAAGTTCAAAACACATGAAGGTACAACGAGGCGACGTTAGATACAATGCAATCGAAATTCAGTCAAACATGTGCGATATTTCTTCTTTTTATATATTACCTGAACATGTGAAAACTTTCTTACAAGGATAACAGCTTTTACCTACCTCGTTATACACAAAAGCCCCTACTTTTCTCTACGTCACCGTTAACAAAATATTCACGTATACCACCCAAGTTGACAGCGGTGAATGGAAAAAATTCACTTGAACTTCAAGTGTCTGAAAGCGTCTGATCTCCCTCCTATAGTGGAGGAAGAATGTAATAATCAGACACGCTGTTAACCATCCTCAAGGAAACGCGAAGGATGAGTGTGTGAAGACAGTCAGTTTAATTTCAGTGCGTCACTTTATACTCGTCTTCTCTTTAATGACATGCCAGTCTACTTGTTTTTCTTCTCTAGACGATTCATTTAACACAGCAAACGTAAACACAAATAAACAGATTTTAAGTATTCTGGTTGTCTGCTTCTCTGCCCTAAGCTAATCTATCCTGCACGATACGCTTGACACAACCATAAAAGCAAGCATCGCTGTATGATAATTTTGTGAAATGTAATCAGCCTGTATTCGTCACAGAGGTTTCTATCATACCGATTCAAGCACAAAATTTGTGGCTGAGTAGACAGCGTGTCTTCTTCCCACGAAAAAGATTCGGTTTCGATCCCTGGTACGGCCAGGGTTTTCCATTGATGAGTGGACTAAAACAAGGTCCAGCCACACTGGTGCAGACAACCAAAGCTCTTCTCGAAGAAGAAATCACTTAGATTTCTAAACCTGACGTAACGGCCGGGTAAGCGGTCTGATAAGGACGTATTCATGTTATATCATCGCCCATTCTCGGTAGAACCTGAAGGTAGACCAATGTCCTTTGAGTATTACTTTAGAGACTGGAAGGTGACCTATACCTGAAAGGTATTCGCTTTGCTAAATGATGACCATTGGTCTGTTACATCAGGCACTCTGGTAATGGATTTTTGCCAGTCTTCACTAATGGTTTACAAATATTGGTTTGGAATCATTCATACCTCAAACACAGAAAATGTATCCATCCGAGACAAGAAAACACGAAAACGGAAAATTACGCTAGTTGCAGACAGCGGGCTGTTATTATCACTTAAGGGTACATTCTGCTCAGTCAGCCTATAAAATAAGAGATTTTTACAATATTTTGGAAACACTAATAAAATAATCAACTAAACATTTTACACATTATTTATTGATTCTTGGAAAACATCTTCCCATTTTTTACAGAAATTCAGTGATCATTAAGCCCACCATCCGAGGAGTTAAAGTTGCTCTGCCCAAAATGAGATGTGTCCATGACGGAAGTCCTGCAGTGCGAAAATCTTTCTAAAAATTTTAAAAAAAACTTCATTGTGCATGTAGTAAGAGCGCAGTCCTTTCTTAATTTGACAAAATAATAAAATTGCGGGCATTTAAAACTAAGATGTAGTGTTGTCCTGTGTCTTTGGTTTGTATCTCAAGCTGACGGAATGGTTTAGGGGCACACAAATGAGGATACCTTTCTGAAATTTGGCTGAAATACTCCTCAGGCATGTCCCCAAAAGAATAACAGGCTATTTCTTATCTTCGTTTATTGATTAGTTATTGCAAAATAAAACGAAACCAAAAACACACGACAAAACTACATCTTTGTTTCAAATTTCCGCCATTTTATTACTTTGTCAAATTTCAAAACTCTGTGCTGTTACTTGGTGCACAATATCGTATAGATGAATAAAATTGTTTGTTTTTTGATTTCAGATAAGATTGGCAAACTGCAGAACTTCAGTCACGGACACACCTCATTTTGGACAGAGCAACTTTAACTCCTCCGATGGGGGTCTTAATGATGACTGAATTTCAGTAAAAAATCAGAAAATGTTGTCCAAGGATCAATAAATAATGTGCCAAAAGATTCACGTGAATTTCCTCAGTAGTTTTTTCAAAAAATAGTAAAAATCTCTTATTTCCTCGGCTGGCTGGGGAGAATGGGCCCTGAAGTTGACATCACAACAGAGAGAGAGAGTCTGACCACAGAAGTAAAATCCAAATCCAAGATGAGCATATTTCCAACATCAGAGGCTTTGCTCCAAATCCCTCTCAAAAATATGAGAAGCATTTCTTGAAAACGAAAAAGAATTACTTTGTAGTTCCACAATTTAAATACGAGGTGTTCATAAAATCCTGCTAACATTTCAAATGGTTTCTAAGTTACGACTTTTTTGAAATAAAAAATAATAAGATAGGGAATCGTGATTAGCTGTAAAATGTTTAGCAGTTCTCAAAGTGTTTTTTGTTTATCCTCTGTATCCGGACACCTGGCTGAAAATGACTTACAAGTTCGTAGCGCCCTCCATCGGTAATGCTGGCATTCAGTATGGTGTTGCCCCACACTTAGCCTTGATGACAGCTTCCACTCTCACAGGCATACGTTCAATCAGATGCTGGAAGGTTTCTTGGGGAATGGCAGCCCATCCTTCACGGAGTGCTGCACTAAGGAGAGGTATCGACGTCGGTCGGTGGGGCATGGCACGAAGTCGGCGTTCCAAAACAACCGAAAAGTATTCAATAGGATTCAGATCAGGACTCTGTGCAGGCCAATCCATTTAAGGGATGTTGTTGTCGCGTAACCACTCCGCCACAGGTCGTGCATTATGAACAGGTGCTCGGTCGTGTTGGAAGATGCAATCGCCATCCCCGAATTGCTCTTCAGCAGTGGGAACCAAGAAGGTGCTTAAAACATCAATACAGGCCTGTGCTGTGATAGTGCCACGCAAAAAACAAGGGGTGCAAGCCACCTCCAAGAAAAACACGACCACACCATAACACCACCGCCTCCGAATTTTACTGTTGGAACTACACACACTGGCAGATGACGTTCACGGGGCATTCGCCATACCCACACCCTGCCATGAGATCGTCACATTGTTTACCGTGATTCGTCACTCCACACAACGTTTTCCCACTGTCCAGTCGTCCAATGTTTACGCTTCTTACACCAAGCGAAGCGTCGTTTGGCATTTACCAGCGTGATGTGTGGCTTATGAGCAGCCGCTCGACCATGAAATCCGTTTTCTGTCCACCCGCCTAACTGTAATAGTACTTGCAGTGGATGCTGATGCAGTTTGGAATTCCTGTGTGATGGTCTGGATAAATGTGTGCCTATTACACATTACGACCCTCTTCAACTGTCGGAGGTCTCTGTCAGTCAACAGACGAGGTCGGCCTGTACGCTTTTGGCTGTACATGTCCCTTCACGTTTCCACTTCACTATCACATCGGAAACAGTGGACCTAGGGATGTTTAGGAGTTTGGTTCAAAAATGGTTCAAATGGCTCTGAGCACTATGGGATTTAACTGCTGAGGTCATCAGTCCCCTAGAACTTAGAACTACTTAAACCTAACTAACCTAAGGACATCACACACATCCATGCCCAAGGCAGGATTCGAACCTGCGACCGTAGCGGTCGCGCGGTTCCAGACTGAAGCGCCTAGAACCGCTCCGCCACCCCGGCCGGCAGGAGTTTGGTAATCTCGCGTTCAGACGTATGATACAAGTGACACCCAATCACCTGACCATGTTCGAAGTCCGTGAGTTCTGCAGAGGTCCCCATTCTGCTCTCTCACGATGTCTAGTGACTACTGAGGTCACTGATATGGAGTACCTGGCAGTAGGTGGCAGCACAATGTACCTAATATGTTTTTGGGGCTGTCCGGATACTTTTTATCACATAGTGTACGTCATCTGCTATTCAGAAACAGGTCTGAGACGAAACGGTCCTTCGGAATTACCAGCGGTCGTATGGGAGGATACCACCGACAAAAACAAGTTCGAAGTTCAAATGCTTCAAGATTGGAGCCAAACGATCATCCTCTGTGGTATGCATTCGCGTATTCCATGTTGTAGTCCACAGATGCTGTTAATGACTACCCTTAAAAGTGCCTGTTTTCGGATGAAGCAAAGTTCCATATTTCTGGACATGTGGATAGCCACAAAACCTATATAACACGCTTGAACACATCGATGATAGTTGGAATCCTAATATTAGGGTGATAGGTCCGTTTATTTTTCACAGGGAAAACCGCACAACGGGAAATGTTTACTTGGACATACTCCAACAATTTTTGCTATCAAAAATCAAAGGGATGCAGCCGTCCATTATCTTTACCCTTGATGGTGCACCGTCTCATAGGAGGCAAAAGGTGCAGGATGTGCCGAATGACACATTTTCTGAGAGCCGGTGATGGTCCCACTGCATGGTTCTCGCGCTCTCCCAGTGTCACATCATTAGACTTCTTCTAGTGGAATTACGTCAAGTATTGCATGTACACGACACCGGTCTGTGACATTGTTACCCTTTGTTCACGAATCGACAAAGCAATCAAAACTGTTGATGGTGCAACGCTGTCCCGTACGTGGGCCGAACTCGAATATCACCTTGATGTTCTACGAGCAACATTGAAGTGCTGGCAAAAAAAAAAAAAAATAAGTAAATGAAAGCTGCTAAAAGTTTTACAACAAACCACGATCCTCTATCTTTGATAGTTTCCAAGTCAAGGTTTTTGAAACGACAGCGAGACTTAATCGACACCCTGCACATTCACATACATCCATACAGCAGCTAAAAAAAGAGACTAAATGGCAGGTGGAAAAGCCAAAAATGGAAAGTCTGTAGGTTTTATTAATCCTGGCATTTATAATACAATTCATTGTTCCTCCAACTGCAGAGTCACTGCAGGATAAGCAATACATCAACTCTGACACATTATAGACCAGTCTGTCGACAGAATCTGCGCAGTACTTCTTGCAGTGACTTGGTAAAACCACCGAGAAACCAAAATCAGTACTGTGGGATCAGAATATGAAACTGCCTTCTTCAATTTACGAGTTTTGGCTTCAACAATTACACGCATTGCTGTTTCCTGAGTAACATTAAGACATAAATTTACCATCACAAATAGCACTAATGACAAAAGAGTTGAAGGTTATGATTATTGTGGTATGTGTGAAACTTTTACGAGAGCGTGATCGTAATTATGAAACACCTAACGCTGTTTATAGTTGTAGCGTTGTTTGATTCCTTGTTTGTGTGGATCTAATTCGTTTTGTTTATCTGCTGAGCGCCGTACACACACGCAAGTGACAGTCCACGCGTATGTTGTTTCATATGAGAGAGATAACTCTAGTCTACCGAGTTTTGTTACCGCTTTGTCTGTAGGTACGGCAGAAATTTAGTGACGGAAGACCCAAACCTAATGGGCGTTTCAAGATGCGTACTCAGCGTGGGGTATAGAAATTTTCGGTTACGTTTACAAGTTTCGAAGTTTCGTGAGATTCTAACAGTGACCATGTAGCAAGTAAGCGTAATATTTCTATTTCATAGTTGCTGTTTTTAACACATTGTCTGCGTGCCGCTTTAATACTTCTTAAAGGAAGACATAGTATTTCTTCATCGTTAAAGTTGTAGGTTGCTAAAGGGACTTTAGCTACACCAAAATTCTGCTCGTAGTATCTAGTGATATACAATTTTCTACAACCTGGGGTGGTTTGCGCATATAGCACATTCTATGGGTCCCGCGCTGTCATGTTCCCCGGGCACGTTGTATATTTTTCCGGGGGAAAATTAACCGTTAACAGTTTTCAATTGAAAAGAATAACGCAATTTAGGATTATGTACTTGTGATCGTGCAACACTGGAAAGCACTGGAAATAATAGACCATTGCCGTAAGAACATGTATAATTTTGAAGAATACATACGACACTATAATTTATTAAACCACATTTTACATATTATGAGTTTGCATAAGAGTTTTATATACGTGTCCTGTTCCACTCTGGTCTGTCGTGAATTATTAGACACTTGTGCCATAATATTGCTGTCATAGAGTATTTCCCTTACACTGTTAACGAGGCTCGTCTAAAAATCTTTTGTCGACGTAGGCCGCGCAGCGAAATAGCGAACAATTAGAATAGTCCCAGCGTCTGGAAAATATTCCTTTGAAGTAAGGTTAGAGATAATCTTCCGCACTTGTAGAGCTGTTCTACGTCGTGTCTTATGTTCCTTTCACTGTTTTCGTGTCTAGGCATAGTGTGTCTTTATAGTACATTTGTCTGAATGAGCGGTAACTGTACTTTTCCCACAGAGTGAAATGGTAAGAAAGATTATCGTCACTCTGTCAGTTTCGAAGCATACACGGTTTAAGTAGGTAGTGGTCCATATGTTTTATTTCAGTTTTATCATAGAGAGATATATTATTCGTAAATAATGATTTTACCCACTACGTGAATATAGTTAATAAGAGTCAACTGTGACATATACTTTAAGTGTCTCGAATAATGTTAATTTAGTTCAGAAAATGGTTCAAATATCAAGATGCTTAGCATCCGTTAGTGCTTAAACTAGTGAAGGAAATCCGTGCTCGACATTATTCATACATATTGCATAGCAGTAGAGAATATTACGTTTAATAAAATTAGAGTACATATTTCCCCTGAGCAGGGGAGCTGTTCCACGGGCCCCACACAACCTTAAACAACTCATTTCTCGGGCTTGAGATGCAATGTTTCATTCCGTAAGTTCTTAGGGTAGCATTTCAGTTCCTGTTTTAAAACACGAGGCAGCTAGAATAGGAGAGTGAAAGATGGATAGTTCGTTTAACACATTCCAGAACACCGAGAGAAAAAGCCTCTGAAACATCAGTAAAGATTATTAGGACACCTCGTAGACTGAAGTAAGGAGAGACGTGTTACAGTTAGGCGCGTAGTGAAGCGACACGCCGCTGCGTTCGCGGTGCGGGAGGCGCGCCTCGGCTTACCTGGTGCGGCGGCGGTAGCGTCGGCGACGGCAGAGGCGATGCGGCGCCGCGACTGAGCGCGGCCAGATAGCCACACCGCTCCGCTCCGGTCCAGGAGGGGGGCGCACGCCAAGCCGCCTGCGCACCACACCATCGGCTGTGGCCGCCATCAGACCTGCGGCTCAAACGCACACGTGTTGCTAGCCACACTGGAGACGTCTCAAAACCCGACTGGCTCAAATACACTCAACGTTAGCCTCTATACAATGAAGGGAATGAAGTAGGACTATAAATAAAATTCTAAATATACACACGTCAACAAAATATCTACAGGGTGGTCCATTGATCGTGACCGGGCCAAATATCTCACGAAATAAAAGTCAAACGATAAAACTACAAAGAACGAAACTTGTCTAGCTTGAAGGGGGAAACCAGATGGCGCTATGGTTGGCGCGCTAGATGGCGCTGCCATAGGTCAAACGGATATCAACTGCGTTTTTTAAGATAGGAACCCCCTTTTTTATTACATATTCGTGTAGTACGTACAGAAATACGAATGTTTTATTTGGATCACTTTTTTCGCTTTGTGATAGATGGCGCTGTAATAGTCACAAACATATGGTTCACAATTTCAGACGAACAGTTGGTAACAGTTAGTGAGCCCCGTCGCTCGTTACTGGCACGCCAGTCTCTTGGATGTCCATTATCGATCCTTCGGTATTTCTTATCTTTGCTTGCCTTGTTGTTTTCCGCATTCGCGGGGCGAGTGGCAGTTGACGTTTGCTCGGGCTACCTGCTACGACGTGGGAAGCAACCACGTATACAGGGTGTTACAAAAAGGTACGGCCAAACTTTCAGGAAACATTCCTCACACACAAAGAAAGAAAATATGTTATGTGTACATGTGTCCGGAAACGCTTACTTTCCATGTTAGAGCTCATTTTATTACTTCTCTTCAAATCACATTAATCGTGGAATGGAAACACACAGCAACAGAACGTACCAGCGTGACTTCAAACACTTTGTTACACGAAATGTTCAAAATGTCCTCTGTTAGCGAGGATACATGCATCCACCCTCCGTCGCATGGAATCCCTGACGCGCTGATGCAGCCCTGGAGAATGGCGTATTGTATCACAGCCGTCCACAATACAAGCACGAAGATTCCCTACATTTGGTACCGGGGTTGCGTAGACAAGAGCTTTCAAATGCCCCCATAAATAAAAGTCAAGAGGGTTGAGGCCAGGAGAGCGTGGAGGCCATGGAATTGGTCCGCCTCTACCAATCCATCGGTCACCGAATCTGTTGTTGAGAAGCGTGCGAACACTTGGACTGAAATGTGCAGGAGCTCCATCTACATCTACATCTACATCCATACTCCGCAAGCCACCTGACGGTGTGTGGCGGAGGGTACCTTGAGTACCTCTATCGGTTCTCCCTTCTATTCCAGTCTCCTATTGTTCGTGGAAAGAAGGATTGTCGGTATGCCTCTGTGTGGGCTCTAATCTCTCTGATTTTATCCTCATGGTCTCTTCGCGAGATATACGTACGAGGGAGCAATATACTGCTTGACTCTTCGGTGAAGGTATGTTCTCGAAACTTTGACAAAAGCCCGTATCGAGCTACTGAGCGTCTCTCCTGCAGAGTCTTCCACTGGAGTTTATCTATCATCTCCGTAACGCTTTCGCGATTACTAAATGATCCTGTAACGAAGCGCGCTGCTCTCCGTTGGATCTTCTCTATATCTTCTATCAACCCTATCTGGTACGGATCCCACACTGCTGAGCAGTATTCAAGCAGTGGGCGAACAAGCGTACTGTAACCTACTTCCTTTGTTTTCGGATTGCATTTCCTTAGGATTCTTCCAATGAATCTCAGTCTGGCATCTGCTTTATCGACGATCATCATTATATGATCATTCCATTTTAAATCACTCCTAATGCGTACTCCCAGATAATTTATGGTATTAACTGCTTCCAGTTCCTGACTTGCTATTTTGTAGCTAAATGATAAAGGATCTATCTTTCTGTGTATTCGCAGCACATTACACTTGTCTACATTGAGATTCAATTGCCATTCCCTGCACCATGCGTCAATTCGCTGCAGATCCTCCTGCTTTTCAGTACAATTTTCCATTGTTACGACCTCTCGATACACCACAGCATCATCTGCAAAAAGCCTCAGTGAACTTCCGATGTCATCCACCAGGTCATTTACGTATATTGTGAATAGCAACGGTCCTATGACACTCCCCTGCGGCACACCTGAAATCACTCTTACTTCGGAAGACTTCTCTCCATTGAGAATGACATGCTGCGTCCTGTTATCTAGGAACTCCTCAATCCAATCGCACAATTGGTCTGATAGTCCATATGCTCTTATTTTGTTCATTAAACGACTGTGGGGAACTGTATCGAACGCCTTGCGGAAGTCAAGAAACACGGCATCTACCTGTGAACCCGTGTCTATGGCCCTCTGAGTCTCGTGGACGAATAGCGCGAGCTGGGTTTTACATGACCGTCTTTTTCGAAACCCATGCTGATTCCTACCGAATAGATTTCTAGTCTCCAGAAAAGTCATTATACTCGAACACAATACGTGTTCCAAAATTCTACAACTGATCGACGTTAGAGATGTAGGTCTATAGTTCTGCACATCTGTTCGACGTCCCCTCTTGAAAACGGGGATGACCTGTGCCCTTTTCCAATCCTTTGGAACGCTACGCTCTTCTAGAGACCTACGGTACACCGCTGCAAGAAGGGGGGCAAGTTCCTTCGCGTACTCTGTGTAAAATTGAACTGGTATCCCATCAGGTCCAGAGGCCTTTTTGAGATTCCTAATTCTCGCGCAATTTGTCTGCTACTGATGTACGGATTAGCCGCGACAACAGCTAAAACACCTACTTGGGCATCGTCATTTGTTGCAAGTCGTGGCTGACGTTTCACATGTGGCTGAACACTTCCTGTTTCCTTATATAACGTAGCTGTCCGGCGAACGGTCCGGACACTTGGGTGATGTCGTCCAGAATACGGAGCAGCCTACATAGCACAAGCCCGTTGGGCATTTTGATCACAATAGCCATACATCAACACGATATCGACCTTTTCCGCAATTGGTAAACGGTCCATTTTAACACGGGTAATGTATCACGAAGCAAATACCGTCCGCACTGGCGGAATGTTACGTAATACCACGTACTTATACGTTTGTGACTATTACAGCGCCATCTATCACAAAGCGAAAAAAGTGGTCCAACTAAAATATTCATATTTCTTTACGTACTACACGAATAGGTAATAAAAAATAGGGGTTCCTATTTAAAAAACGCAGTTGATATCCGTTTTACCTATGGCAGCGCCAGCTATCAAGCCAACCATAGCGTCATCTGGTTTCCCCCTTCAAGCTAGACGAGTTTCGTTCTTTGTAGTTTTTTCGTTTGATGCTTATTTCATGAGATATTTGGCCCACCCGGTATATCTCCACTGAAGTGACAAAAGTCACATGATAGTTTCTAATATTGTGTTATCGGACCTCCTTTTGTCCGGCATAGTGCAGCAGTTCAACGTGTTATGGATTCAACAAGTCGTTTGAAGTCCCCTGCAGAAATATTTAGCCATGCCGCCTCTATAGCCGTCCATAATTCCGAAAATGTTTCCGGTGAATGATTTTGTACAAGAACTGACCTCTCGATCATGTTCGACGGGATTCGAGTCGGGCGATCTTGCCCAAATCATTCGCTCGAATTGTCCGGAATATTCTTCAAACCAATCGCGAACAATTGTGGCCCGGTGATATCGTGCATTGTTATCCATCGTTGTTTGGGCACATGAAGTCCATCAGTGGCTGCAAATGGCCGCCAAGTAGCCGAACATAATCATTTCCAGTCAATGATCGGTTCAGTTGAACCAGAGGACCCAGCCAATTGCATGAAAAAGCAGACAACACCATTATCGAGCCACCACCATCTTGGACAGTGCCTTGTTGCCAACTTGTGTCCATGGCTGCGCCACACTCGTACACTACCATCAGCTCTTACCAACTGAAATCGGGACCCATCTGTCCAGGTCACGGTTTTCCAGTCGTCTAGGGTCCATCCGATAAGGTCACGAGAACAAGAGAGGAGCTGCTGATGGTTTCATGCCATTAACAAAGCCACTAGCGGCGGTCGTCTGCTGCCATAGCCCATTAGCCCATTAACACCAAATTTCTCCGTACTTTCCTAATGGATACGTTCGTCGTACGTCCCACATTGATTTCTGCGGTTATTTCATGCAGTGTTACTTCCCTGTTAGCACTGACAACTCTATGCAAACACAGCTGCTCTCGATCGTTAAGTGAAGGCCGTCGGCCACTGCGTTGTCCGTGGTGAGAGGTAATGCCTGAAATTTGGGATTCTCGGCTTACTCTTGACACTGTGGTTCTAGGAATATTGAATTCTCTAACGATTTCCGAAATGGAATGTCCCATGGGTCTAGCTCCAACTACCATTCCGCGTTCAAAGTCTGTTACTTCCTGTCGGGCGGCCATAATTACGTCGGAAACATTTTCACATAACTAACCTGAGTACAAATGAGTCAATTCAATACTCATTACAATGCACTGCCCTTTTATACCTTGTGTACGCGATACTACTGCTCTTCAGTCCGGAACTGTGCTGCTGCTACGGTCGCAGGTTCGAATCCTGCCTCGGTCATGGATGTGTGTGATGTCCTTAGGTTAGTTAGGTTTAAGTAGTTCTAAGTCTAGGGGACTGATGACCTTAGATGTTAAGTCCCATAGTGCTTAGAGCCATTTGATACTACAGCTATCTGTATGTGTGCATATCGCTATCCCGTGACATCAGTGAACGTCATACTCCAGAAGCAGCCTAACGTTGTGTGCGGAGGTACCACTGGTACCACTTACTGATTACCCCCAACCCCCTCTTCCTTTCCCCGTAACACTCGGGAATGGCACGTCGGAAGAATGACTGTTGGTAAGCCTCTGTATTAGCTCTAATTTCTCTAATTTTCTCGTAATGATCATTTCGCGAGATGTATGTGGGACTCGGGAATATGTTGTCCGACTCTATCCGGAATGTACTCTCTCGAAATTTCAGTAGTAAACCTCTCAACTATGCGCAACACCGCTCTTGTAACGTCTTCAACAGACATTTTTTGCGCATCTCTCTAACGCTCTCGCGTATTTTAAACAAAGCCGTGATGAAACATGCTACTTTTCGTTGGATGTTCTCTATCTCCTCTGTCACTCCTACCTGGAAGGGTCGCAGATTGACGAACAGCACTAAAGAATCGGTTGAACAAGCGCCTTCTAAGCTACTTTTTTTGTGGATGAGTTATATTTCCTTAAGATTTTTTTCTTTGAATCTCTGTCTGGCATCTGCCTTTCCTGCTATTTGTTTTATGTGGTCATACCACTTACGGGGAGCTGAAACGTCCAATCCCGACAATGTTAAATTTAGTGACTTGGCTTCCCTATATTTCACGGATTACTGTAGCCATTGACATTAAAACTTTACAGGACATTAAACTGTATGTTCTGAGTCTACTGAACTACAATAACTACATTTCAGTCACTGCTTTCGGAAATACAATTTTTTAATTACACGGTTAACATTTTGTGTACTTTTTTGTACGTTGCCCTAAATGATTTTAATTAAATATAACATTATGTTCTTTTTACTTCAGTAAACTCAGAATATGTATGTTATTACTCCCTGAAAATTTGAATACTCTACTCGAAGTGGTTTCTGAGATTTAGGG
Organism: Schistocerca cancellata; assembly: GCF_023864275.1. Taxonomy (NCBI): domain Eukaryota; kingdom Metazoa; phylum Arthropoda; class Insecta; order Orthoptera; family Acrididae; genus Schistocerca; species Schistocerca cancellata. Next base: position 721,212,663 of record NC_064629.1, read on the forward strand.
AAAAATGCAACAGACCATGTAAGTTTTCCGGAACGGCTTCTAAAGTTTCAAAATACTGTAACTCACTTAATATATGCTTAATTCTTTATTTTTGGTCACTCAGAAACACCCTGCACCACACTGTATATCATCCTCTTGATCTTTTTCCCAGTTTTTTCTTCTTATCTTCTTTCTGGACTCCTCAGTGTCAACTGTGCTGCATACTCTGCTTTATCAGTGCGAAAATTGTCCATCTGTTCAAGTTCTCTGAAGCAGTTTGCTCCAGGATTAATTCCCATATGCTGTAGCATTTTCACCCTACCAATTTTGTCATTAAAAGCAATAACAGCATCACTGATCCCCCACTTTAGTGTCTTCATTCCAACGAAAACATTTTTTTGGTAAGCGAGTCCATATAAGATTATTGAAAGACTCATTGGGAATTTGAGTCTGACCATTCAGACACTTCTCCAGTAATTCAGGATTTGGCAGGTCTCTGTACATAGGTTTTATGATATCCATGTCTGCTGCTGGGATGGAATGTTTACGGCTGTATGACCTGTTTGAGTACTGGACATTGTGATAATTGCACCATGAATCAGGTCCAGGAGAGCGAAAGTGGTGTACTAGTTTTTCATCAGTCGACAGTCTGTGGAAAAAGGAAGCCCGTACCGCCTGCTTCATTTTCAACAAATCCTCAGTATTATTTCTAATGGTCATCCCATAATACTGCTGTAGTTCATCAATCATTTTGTCTGTCAGCCTGCCTCTTATGGTTTTACCATCACTTCGAGATACAACGCGTGTTTATATTATGAAACGATACGATACTGTTTTTGACAGTGCTATCAATACAAACACGTAATTTACCCTTTATAATACGAGGTGCATTCAAGTTCTGAGGCCTCCGATTTTTTTTCTCCGGACTGGAAAGAGATAGAAACATGTGTATTGTTCTAAAATAAGGCCGCATTCATTGTCAATACATCCCAGAGATGGCACCACCGTACAACAGATGGAATTTTACCGCCAGCCGCGAGAATGAGAAGTGTTTTAAATACTCAAAATGGCGACGTTTCCCTTACTTGAACAGCGTGCAATCATTCGTTTTCTGAATTTGCGTGGTGTGAAACCAATTGAAATTCATCGGCAGTTGAAGGAGACATGTGGTGATGGAGTTATGGATGTGTCGAAAGTGCGTTCGTGGGTGCGACAGTTTAATGAAGGCAGAACATCGTGTGACAACAAACCAAAACAACCTCGGGCTCGCACAAGCCAGTCTGACGACATGATCGAGAAAGTGGAGAGAATTGTTTTGGGGATCGCCGAATGACTGTTGAACAGATCGCCTCCAGATTTGGCATTTCTGTGGGTTCTGTGCACACAATCCTGCATGACGACCTGAAAATGCGAAAAGTGTCATCCAGGTGGGTGCCACGAATGCTGACGGACGACCACACGGCTCACCGTGTGGCATGTTGCCAAGCAATGTCGACGCGCAACGACAGCATGAATGGAACTTCTTTTCGTCGGTTGTGACAATGGATGAGACATGGATGCCATTTTTCAATCCAGAAACAAAGCGCCAGTCAGCTCAATGGAAGCACACAGATTCACCGCCACCAAAAAAATTTCGGGTAACCGCCAGTGCTGAAAAAATGATGGTGTCCATGTTCTGGGACAGCGAGGGCGTAATCAAAAATGGTTCAAATGGCTCTGAGCACTATGGGACTCAACTGCTGTGGTCATCAGTCCCCTAGAACTTAGAACTAATTAAACCTAACTAACCTAACACACATCCATGCCCGAGGCAGGATTCGAACCTGCGACCGTAGAAGCAGCGCGGCTCCGGACTGGAGCGCCTAGAACCGCACGACCACCGAGGCCGGCAGGGCGTAATCCTTACCCATTGCGTTCCAAACGGCACTACGGTAACAGGTGCATCCTACGAAAATGTTTTGAAGAACAAATTCCTTCCTGCACTGCAACAAAAACGTCCGGGAAGGGCTGCGGGTGTGCTGTTTCACCAAGACAACGTACCCGCACATCGACCTAACGTTGCGCAACAGTTTCTTCGTGATAACAACTTTGAAGTGATTCCTCATGCTCCCTACTCACCTGACCTGGCTCCTACTGACTTTTGGCTTTTTCCAACAATGAAAGACACTCTCCGTGGCCGCGCATTCACCAGCCGTGCTGTTATTGCCTCAGCGATTTTCCAGTGGTCAAAACAGACTCCTAAAGAAGCCTTCGCCGCTGCCATGGAATCATGGCGTCAGCGTTGTGAAAAATGTGTACGTCTGCAGGGCGATTACGTCGAGAAGAAACGCCAGTTTCATCGATTTCGGGTGAGTAGTTAATTAGAAAAAAAATCAGAGGCCTTACAACTTGAATGCACCTCGTACAGCAATCCACAGCCTTCTATATTATACACTCCTGGAAATTGAAATAAGAACACCGTGAACTCATTGTCCCAGGAAGGGGAAACTTTATTGACACATTCCTGGGGTCAGATACATCACATGATCACACTGACAGAACCACAGGCACATAGACACAGGCAACAGAGCATGCACAATGTCGCCACTAGTACAGTGTATATCCACCTTTCGCAGCAATGCAGGCTGCTATTCTCCCATGGAGACGATCGTAGAGATGCTGGATGTAGTCCTGTGGAACGGCTTGCCATGCCATTTCCACCTGGCGCCTCAGTTGGACCAGCGTTCGTGCTGGACGTGCAGACCGCGTGAGACGACGCTTCATCCAGTCCCAAACATGCTCAATGGGGGACAGATCCGGAGATCTTGCTGGCCAGGGTAGTTGACTTACACCTTCTAGAGCACGTTGGGTGGCACGGGATACATGCGGACGTGCATTGTCCTGTTGGAACAGCAAGTTCCATTGCCGGTCTAGGAATGGTAGAACGATGGGTTCGATGACGGTTTGGATGTACCGTGCACTATTCAGTGTCCCCTCGACGATCACCAGTGGTGTACGGCCAGTGTAGGAGATCGCTCCCCACACCATGACGCCGGGTGTTGGCCCTGTGTGCCTCGGTCGTATGCAGTCCTGATTGTGGCGCTCACCTGCACAGCGCCAAACACGCATACGACCATCATTGGCACCAAGGCAGAAGCGACTCTCATCGCTGAAGACGACACGTCTCCATTCGTCCCTCCATTCACGCCTGTCGCGACACCACTGGAGGCGGGCTGCACGATGTTGGGGCGTGAGCGGAAGACGGCCTAACGGTGTGCGGGACCGTAGCCCAGCTTCATGGAGACGGTTGCGAATGGTCCTCGCCGATACCCCAGGAGCAACAGTGTCCCTAATTTGCTGGGAAGTGGCGGTGCGGTCCCATACGGCACTGCGTAGGATCCTACGGTCTTGGCGTGCATCCGTGCGTCGCTGCGGTCCGGTCCCAGGTCGACGGGCACGTGCACCTTCCGCCGACCACTGGCGACAACATCGATGTACTGTGGAGACCTCACGCCCCACGTGTTGAGCAATTCGGCGGTACGTCCACCCGGCCTCCCGCATGCCCACTATACGCCCTCGCTCAAAGTCCGTCAACTGCACATACGGTTCACGTCCACGCTGTCGCGGCATGCTACCAGTGTTAAAGACTGCGATGGAGCTCCGTATGCCACGGCAAACTGGCTGACACTGACGGCGGCGGTGCACAAATGCTGCGCAGCTAGCGCCATTCGACGGCCAACACCGCGGTTCCTGGTGTGTCCGCTGTGCCGTGCGTGTGATCATTGCTTGTACAGCCCTCTCGCAGTGTCCGGAGCAAGTATGGTGGGTCTGACACACCGGTGTCAATGTGTTCTTTTTTCCATTTCCAGGAGTGTATATATATATATATATATATATATATATATATATATATATATATTGACGACAAAATGACTTTTGCGTTGTTACACTTAAGGCTATTTAGAGCCATCAAGGGCACTCCCAAGTTGGAAATCAGAAACCCAATGCAGAGAGCAGGCAGAAGTGGTAGCGTTTAGGTTACCGGACATGAATAGTTACATTAGACTTGTGCAAGTTGCAGACACTCTGTGCGGCTGCCCCAGGGGAGAAGTCTCACTTCAGAGAATTAACTGATAATTCCAACCACCGCATAGAGGCTGTAGTAAGGCATCACAGTAAAAGGAGACGACGAAAAGTCACGTCTTAGCAGAGGCAGCAAGCTCGATACTTGCTCTTGAGTACTGCAACGTCAGGGAGTTTACACACGTTAGAGTGCTAGTACAGCTGTCCCCACCCACACAAGGGCGGAGGGCGTGACCAAGTGACGTAAAACTTTGATGTTTCTGGTCATAATAGGAGTGGCTGTGACATTTAGCATTCAGCTGAACGTTGTTGATACCAACTTGGAGTTTGTTAATATAAAATCCAGAAATATCCCTGCCTACCGAGGAGAAGTAGGGGAGGAATCTAAATGCGATTGGCCAGAGGCACCCTGGAGATGCAGAACGACCCGCCAGATTGGCCAAAGCTTGTTAAAGGCTGGTGGATTGGTTGGTCGACTACAGGAAGGGAGAAATGGTGCGTCGCCACTATTATTTAAAAACCCATGTTTTTGTATTCAGAGGGAGTTCTCAGTCAGATCGACGGGGCGCCGACTTTATATCGCTCGTGGCCAATATCGGTAAGCTCCGACATGTCTGGTTTTCTCACTCTGAGTGCTGCTTTCAAGTTTGTACTTAACGTGCTGCTAGTGTTCGCTACTTCTGTTACCACCTGCCCCCGAGGCTTCAGACAGTGACTTCTGTTGTGCAACCAATTATTGGGTTGGTTTGGGGTTGCTGTGGGGCAAGAGACCAGACAGCGAGGTCATCGGTCTCATCGGAAGGTAGTCGGCCATGCCCTTTCAAAGGAACTATCCCGGCATTTGCCTGAAGCGATTTAGGGAAATCACGGAAAACCTAAATCAGGATGGCCGGACGCGGCATTGAACCGTCGTCCTCCCGAAAGCGAGTCCAGTGTGCTAACTACTGCACCACCTCGCTCGGTTACCAATTGTCTCCTTGGCTTTTTCTAATGTTTAGAATTAGCCTTCAGTGTAGCAGTTAGTCTGATCATAAATAGACAGTGTTAACCAGACCCCTGAGTTCCATGAGTCTTCTGCTGCAAGTATCCTGTCGATTCCCAAAATCCGCGTCTCTTGTAGATACCCTATGACAGTGTTTGGCGTTGATCCAAGTCATCAACCTGCTTTCACTGGGAATTTGTCTTTTTGCATTTGCTCCTCAGCTCTCAGAAATTGCATACTGACCACAAACCCCCTAACTTCCCTCTATCCTGTGTCAGGACACGACAACGCCCCCAACATCGTGTCTCAGATGTGCAACAAGGTGGTGGTGGAGAGATGTTCTGGGGCAGCATTACATAGGGCCACCGAACGATTTCTTGATTGTTGAAGGCACTCTTACTGCACTAAGATACTAGGATTAGATTCTGTAACCAATAAATGGACCGTATGGCCAACATTTTGGAGACAATTTCATCTTGGTGCATGATAACTCGCATGCAGATTGTGCTGTTCTCGTGAACACGTTCCTTCAGCGTGTTAGAACCACCAGAATGAACTGGTCTACCTGTTGCCTGCACATGAACTCAATTGAACATGTGTGGGTTGGACTAATACGAGCTGTTTTTGCATTTCCTCTGCGCTACTTACCCAGGATTGCCTTTGAGAGTGGGACAATCTGGACCAACGCTGATGATCTCTCTGACGGTATGCCATGATGGATTCAAGTCTACTTACGAGCAAGGAGAAGCTCTACCACGTATTGACCTTGGTCAGAAGCGCTGTGAAAAAAACCAGAGGGAAACAGACGATTTTCCTGTTACACGAATATTTGTTTTTTTGATTAGGTGTTCTGGAGGCATAGCAAATGAATACACTAATGACCATTACAATTGCTACACCACGAAGATGGCGTGCTACAGACGCGAAATTTAACCGACAGGAAGAAGATGCTGTGATACGCAAATGATTAGCTTTTCAGAGCATTCACACAAGGTTGGCACCAGTGGCGACACCTACAACGTGCTGACATGAGGAAAGTTTCCAACCCATTTCTCATACACAACCAGCAGTTGACCGGCGTTGCCTGGTGAAACGTTGTTGTGATGTCTCGTGTAAGGAGGAGAAATGCGTACCATCATGTTTCCGACTTTGATAAAGGTCGGATTGTAGGGTATCGCGATTGCGGTTTATCGTATCGCGACATTGTTGCTCGCCTTGGTCGAGATCCAATGACTGTTAGCAGAGTATGGAATCGGTGGGTTCAGGAGGGTAATACGGAACGCCGTGCTGGGTGCCAACGGCCTCGTATCACTAGCAGTCGAGATGACAGGCATCTTATCCGCATGGCTGTAGCGGATCGTGCAGCCACGTCTCGATCCCTGAGTCAACAGATGGGGACGTTTGAAAGACGACAACTATCTGCACGAACAGTTTGACGGCGTTTGCAGCAGCATGGACTATCAGCTCGGAGAACATGGCTGCGGTTACCCTTGACGCTGCATCACAGACAGGAACGCTTTTTCGGATGAATCCAGGTTCTGTTTACAGCATCATGATGGTCGCATCCGTGTTTGGCGACATCGTAGTGAACGAACATTGGAAGCGTGTATTCGTCTTCGCCATACTGGCGTATAAACCGGCGTGATGATATGGGGTGCCATTAGTTACACGTCTCGGTCACCTCTTATTCGCACTGACGGCACTTTGAACAGTGGACGTTACATTTCAGATGTGTAACGACCCGTGGTTCTACCCTTCATTCGATCCCTGCGAAACCCTACATTTCAGCAGGATAATGCACGACCGCATGTTGCAGGTCCTGTACGGGCCTTTCTGGATACAGAAAATGTTCGACTGCTGCCCTGGCCAGCACATTCTCCAGATCTCTCACCAACTGAAAACGTCTGATCAATTGTGGGCGAGCAACTAGCTCGTCACAATACGCCAATCACTACTCTTGATGAACTGTGGTATCGTGTTGAAGCTGTACCTGTACACGCCATCCAAGCTCCGTTTGACTCAATACCGTGGCGTATCAATGCCGTTATTACGGTCAGAGGTGGTTGTTCTGGGTACTGATTTCTCAGGATCTATGCACCCAAATTGCGTGAAAATGTAATCACATGTCAGTTCTAGTATAATATACACTCCTGTAAATGGAAAAAAGAACACATTGACACCGGTGTGTCAGACCCACCATACTTGCTCCGGACACTGCGAGAGGGCTGTACAAGCAATGATCACACGCACGGCACAGCGGACACACCAGGAACCGCGGTGTTGGCCGTCGAATGGCGCTAGCTGCGCAGCATTTGTGCACCGCCGCCGTCAGTGTCAGCCAGTTTGCCGTGGCATACGGAGCTCCATCGCAGTCTTTAACACTGGTAGCATGCCGCGACAGCGTGGACGTGAACCGTATGTGCAGTTGACGGACTTTGAGCGAGGGCGTATAGTGGGCATGCGGGAGGCCGGGTGGACGTACCGCCGAATTGCTCAACACGTGGGGCGTGAGGTCTCCACAGTACATCGATGTTGTCGCCAGTGGTCGGCGGAAGGTGCACGTGCCCGTCGACCTGGGACCGGACCGCAGCGACGCACGGATGCACGCCAAGACCGTAGGATCCTACGCAGTGCCGTAGGGGACCGCACCGCCACTTCCCAGCAAATTAGGGACACTGTTGCTCCTGGGGTATCGGCGAGGACCATTCGCAACCATCTCCATGAAGCTGGGCTACGGTCCCGCACACCATTAGGCCGTCTTCCGCTCACGCCCCAACATCGTGCAGCCCGCCTCCAGTGGTATCGCGACAGGCGTGAATGGAGGGACGAATGGAGACGTGTCGTCTTCAGCGATGAGAGTCGCTTCTGCCTTGGTGCCAATGATGGTCGTATGCATCTTTGGCGCCGTGCAGGTGAGCGCCACAATCAGGACTGCATACGACCGAGGCACACAGGGCCAACACCCGGCATCATGGTGTGGGGAGCGATCTCCTACACTGGCCGTACACCACTGGTGATCATCGAGGGGACACTGAATAGTGCACGGTACATCCAAACCGTCATCGAACCCATCGTTCTACCATTCCTAGACCGGCAAGGGAACTTGCTGTTCCAACAGGACAATGCACGTCCGCATGTATTCCGTACCACCCAACGTGTTCTAGAAGGTGTAAGTCAACTACCCTGGCCAGCAAGATCTCCGGATCTGTCCCCCATTGAGCATGTTTGGGACTGGATGAAGCGTCGTCTCACGCGGTCTGCACGTCCAGCACGAACGCTGGTCCAACTGAGGCGCCAGGTGGAAATGGCATGGCAAGCCGTTCCACAGGACTACATCCAGCATCTCTACGATCGTCTCCATGGGAGAATAGCAGCCTGCATTGCTGCGAAAGGTGGATATACACTGTACTAGTGCCGACATTGTGCATGCTCTGTTGCCTGTGTCTATGTGCCTGTGGTTCTGTCAGTGTGATCATGTGATGTATCTGACCCCAGGAATGTGTCAATAAAGTTTCCCCTTCCTGGGACAATGAATTCACGGTGTTCTTATTTCAATTTCCAGGAGTGTATTTGTCCAATGAATACCCGTTTATCATCTGCATTTCTTCTTGGTGTAGCAGTTTTAATGGCCAGTAGTGTATATACTCATTCCTGAAAGCTAATTTTTATTTTCTGTTGCTATGACCATCGAAATAAAGGAATGACGCAAAACTTTTGTTGATGTGTGTAGTAGGGATAACATACACTATCTGGTCGAATGTATCCGGACATCTATTAGTGAAAATTAATATGCGGTGTGTCCACCATCGCCTTTTGACGGATTAGACTCCTCTGACGACTCTTCCAATTAGATCTCTGAATGTCTGTGGTGGAATTGCAACCCATTACTCCTCAATAGCCGAAACCAGAGAAGGTAGTGATTTTGCATGCTAGGGTCTGGAGCGAAGTCGACGTTCTAACTGAATTCAAAGGTATTCTACTGGGTTCAGGTCGGGACTCTGAGAAGACTAGTCCATTTCAGAAATGTTATTGTGGCAAACCATTGCGTCACAGATGCTGCTTCATAGCAGGGTGCATTGTCATGCTGATATAAACAATCATCGTCTCCGAACTGCTCCTCTTCCGTTCGCAGTACACAATCCTGTACAATGTGTTCATATCCTTCCGCCTTTGACGTTTTCTCAATCGCAATAAGGGGACCACACCCTAACACCAAAAACATTCCCATACCGCAACACCTCCTCCTCCCTACGTCACACTGTTGGAACTGTGCATGACGCTGGTAACGTTCTCCGGACATTCCCCAACTCCAAACCCTTCCGTCGGATTGCCACAGGGTATAACGCGATTCGTAATCCCAAATTACTTGTTTCCCGTCATCCACTGTCCAGTGGCGTCTCGCTTTACTCCACTTCAGGCTTCGCTTAGCATGGACTACACAAAAGTATGACTTCTGCGTAGCTGCTCGATCATTGCATTTCGTTCTTTTTAACTCCATATGCAGAGTCATTGTGCTAGCTAGACTGTTGGTAACAATTTGGAAATTTGTGGTATGGTCTTATGGGACCAAACTGCGGAGGTCATCGGTCCCTAAGCCCACACTCTACTTAATCTAACTTAAACTAACTTACGCTATGGACAACACACACACCCATGCCCGAGGGAGGACTCGAACCTCCGACGGGAAGAGCCACACGGACCGTGACAAGGCGCACGGACCGTGACAAGGCGCCCCAGACCGCGCGGCTACCACGCGCGGCTTGTTGGTAACACTTTGGAACTCACGAGTGATTCCTTCCACTGATTTCATGAGACTGTCCGTCAGGAGATGATGCCTACCTAATCTTGGTATAGCTGTAGTTGTTCCTTCGCGTATTCACTTCACAATCACATCTTCTTCTTCTTTTTCTTCTCCTTCTCCTCAGTGATCACAGGCCCTGTAGACCACGCGCTGCATCAACTATCTGCTTCCACCGCCTTCTATCTCTCTTAGTCTCTCTCCATCCTGCGGAAATTCCTAATGCTGCGATATCCTCCTCTATGTCATCTTTCCACCTTGTACGAGGTCACCCCAATGGTCTTGTTGCCCGGAGAGTTCCTTCAAATGCTTATTTTGGTGATTCTGTTGTTTTCCGTTCTAGCCACATGTCCAGCCCATTGCAGTCTCTTACTTCTTAATTTCTGGATGATAGTGAGTTGCTTCATTAGCTGATAAATTTCATTGTTCTTTCGAATTCTCCATACGCCATTCTCCAACACAGGTCCCCAGATTTTTCTCATTACTTTTCTTTCGAAAACATTCAGTTTTTCTCTTTCATTCTTTGTAAGCGTCCAGCTTTCTGAGCCGTACAGTACTATGGGGTAGATGATAGTGTTGTATATCTTCATCTTTGTGGAGATTAAGAAAGCTTTACTTTTGAGTGGGTTGCTTACTGAGTACAGACATTTTGATCCTGAGGCTATTCTTTAGTTTATATCCATTGTTATGATATTTTTACTGTTGAAACGTTATCCAAAGTATTTAAACTGAACTTTTCTGAAATTAGAATGTTGGTCAATTTCAAAGTAAGGATTTGGGTTTATGACTCGACCTATTTCCATATATTCTGTTTTCTCTTGGTTAATCAAAAGTCCCATTTTGTTGGCACTGTGCCTGAGAGATCTGTACGTGTCTTTCAGTTCTTCTTCAGTTTCGCTCAGTAACACTATATCATCTGCATAAGCCAGGAGTTTTACTTCACTGTGTTCGAATCGGAGACCATTGTATAGATGTTCAGGGCGGGAAGGAGCGCCTGGTTCCCGGCACGAATCTGCCCGGCGGACTTGTATCGAGGCCTGGTGAGCGAACCAGTCTGTGGATGGTTTTTAGGCGGTTTTTCATCTGCCTCGGCGAATGCGGGCTGGTTCCCCTTATTCCGCCTCAACTACACTATGTCGGCGATTGCTGCGCAAACAAGTTCTCCACGTACGCGTACACCACCATTACGCTACCACGCAAACATAGGGGTTGCACTCGTCTAGTGTGAGACGTTCCCTGGGGGGGGGGGGGGGGGGGGGGTCCGCCGGGGACCGAAGTGGACTGCGTGGACTGCGGTAGTCCTCGTTGGGTTGTGGACCATGACGGCTGCGGCGGGGGCGGAGACTCTCCGTCGTTTCTAGGCCCTCGGTTAACATACAATACATAAAATACAATACATTTGTATAGATGTAAATTACTCTCCCGAACCACTTTCTCTAATGCAAGGTTGAAGAGGACACATGAAAGAGCGTCTCCTTGTCGTAAGCGTGTTTTAATTGGAAAGGGGTGGGGGGGGGGCGATATGGATCCTCTGAACTTCTCTGCTGTCTGGGAGCCATCCATGCACAGTTGTATCATCCTAATGATTTTACTAGGTATACTAAATTCTCGTAACGTGTTGTAGAGGCTACTTCTGTGGATACTGTCATAGGCTCGTTGGAAGTCAGTGATGAGACAGTGGATGTTTCTGTTGAATTCCCTGTATTTCTCAAAGATCTGTCGTATAGTAAACAAATTATCAGTTGTGAAACGGTTTGTTCGAAATCCAGCCTGGTAATCTTGAATAATGTTTTCTGCGTAAGGTTAAGTTTTTCCAGAATGATCATTGACAGGATTTTGTATGTTATGTTCAGCAAAACAATCACATCACCAACGGTTATCTTTGGCAGCTTTAGAAGGAGTGTAATGTCCCTAATGGATTTGATACTCAAAGAAGGAAGGAAGACCGGATTTAACAGCCCGTCGAGACATCTATGTCATTAAGACGGGATATAAGCTAGGATTCTGTCAAGGATGGGGAAGGAAATCGGCCACACACTTTCAAAGGAACAATCCCGGCATTTGTCTCAATCAATTTAGGGAAATAACGGAAACCCTAAGTCTCGATGGCCGGACGGATTTGTTACTCCAGTGTCATCCAGTTATTAGTATGCATTCGGAGTCTGTGAGCTCTCCTGACGGACACGTTCTCCTGTACTGCTTCTTTATGGACAACACAGCACTCTCCTCCTTTGTTTTTACTAGTGGGTCGGCCTCTCGTGACATTTATTGGTAAATTCCATACTACATAAGGGTGTCGGTTACTTCTGATCAGATGATGCACAAGTTGTGAATAGTTATCTACAACTTTTACTAAAACCAGACTGCAGTTATAAGAGTCGAAGGACATTTACCGGTTCATAGTTGATAAGAGGGTGTGGCAGGGTGTAACTGGGCTTGATAGTCACTCCGTTTGTGTGAGGGGAGGAGCGTGTCTCCACCTTGAACCTTTTCTGTGGGAAAATTATGATTTCCGGTCTCATTCTTGACCGCGCATGTGTGGTCCTGCCCACTCGTAACTTATAGGGTGCCAAAAGGATGCTGCGTTCTCGGAATGTTATACAACAATTCAAGCAAATAACATTAATAACTTGTAATACAACTAAGAAGTTTGACAAAATTTTGAATTTACAACGGTGCCGCAGCCGACGGGCGACATGCAGTATAAATCAGAGTCCTTTGCTGATACAATGTTCATGCAAGGAATAGTTATGGACCACACGTCACTGCTGTTTTAGCGTTCTCTGCTAGGCCGGATCTAGTCCTATGCGAATACTGTGCGAATACTGTCCGGCCTATGCTGGCAGGATTTGCGCTTATATTCACTTCGTCTAGATGACGCTCCTATCGTGCTGACGTCCTGGTCAACGCGCAATTGACTGACGTCGTCTCACCTCCTTTTCTGGTCTTGCGTTCTTCGTCTTCGTGTCGGCGTTTGTCGATACGTCGGCACAGCGCAGGCAATCTAAGTTTTCCCTACTTGATCGGAGTTCCAAATTGATTAATTAAGAAACTGAGAAGATGGACTTGGGTTTTAACACAGAATGAAAAAATCTAACTATGTAAGCGTAGACCAGAAAGGTTTGAATTCAAAGAAATAGTATCGACGTAAATTCAAAGATATATATCTAATAAATCAATAAAATATGGTACTGATCTCCCATGGTACACAAAACGGTTCAGAACACTGTTACAGAGTAACGAAGAAATCATACCAAATTTAAAGGAATACAAAATCCCAAAGACTGGTGATGTTTCATAGAAGCAAACCAGAGGCTGGATTTATTGGCAGAATACTTAGAAAATGCATCAGGTGTGCTAAAGGCATTGCCTACAACTCACTTGTTCGTTCTCTTCTGGAGTATTGCAGTGCTGTGTGAAATCCGCATCAGACAGGATTGACGGAGGATATTGAAAAAGTTCAAAGGAGGGCAGCTCGTTTTGTATTATCTCGAAATAGGGGCGAGAGTGCCATGTACAGGATACACTAATTGGTGTGGCAATCATTTAAAAAAAAGGCGTTTTTCGTTGCGGCAGGATCTTCTCACGAAATTTCAATCGCCAAGTTTCTCCTCAGAGTATGAAAATATTTTGTTCGCTCCCACCTACATGGGGAGAAATTATCATCATAATAAAATAAGAGGAGTCAGAGCTCGCATTGAAGGATTTAAGTGTTCGTTTTTCCCGCGTGCTGTTCGAGAGTGGAACCGGAGACAAATAGTTTGAAGGTGGTTTGATGAACCCTCTGCCAGGCACTTAATTGTGAGTTGCAGAATATATATGTACATGTAGCTGTAGGTTATCATTAAAGTATTCATTAACTCTCACAGCCTTCATAAATTTATGGGTGCAGCCAAGAATTCACTGCGGGCAACCATGAGCAAAACATTAACACTTAAAAGGAAACAGGCATAGTTAATAAATTTCTAAACAAGTAATGGCCACAGAGTGGCAGAGAACGTGCAGTTACTCTGGAAGTTCAATGAAACCTCTACCCTGTAGATACTGTTGGTGAAATCATTGCATTCATTAGAGTATGGGAGGGGTGGGAGTTGGGGAGGGGGGAGGGGGGTATTAGCTGCTCGAACTGTTGCTCGAGCCGATTTAAAATGGTGGCGCTTTATCGCGGACGCCATCATGTGTTTCTGACCAAGGTAAAGAACAGCAAAACTGTAACGAGATTCTAGGTGTCAAGTGTCTACAGTCGGATTCCCATCCTTCCTAAGCGCCAACCGATATAAAGGAGAACGTCGTCTTTATCAAGGTGCCTCTTTTAACTGTTTCGCTATCCTTAGGACGCATGTTTCCCATGATAGATTATCAGAGAACCAGCGGGAATTTGCTGCGTATTGTCGCTTTTCATCAAGGTCCCACTGTTAAAGGGAAGCCTGTTAATGCTTTACAGAATTCTTATAATTACAGGTTCCACCTGTAGGTTGTGATGTCTTAAAGATTTCTTGTTTAACCCTCTGCTGCGCTCCGCCCCGTTTCGTCGCCTCGAATTGCTTCGCGTCGGCAAACAGGCAACCTAATGAACAGCTTTGTAAAATATGCTGCAGTCGCGCCTTCCCTTACATTTCGTGTCAATTAATTTCACGCCCGTATTGACGTTTGCAGCATCACAAATGATGCCCATACTGCGCGTCTTTAATGTGAGCTACAAACTAGGAGAGATGCTGTATCCGGTGATGTGTGTCTGTTTTCCATATGTCTTGTAGTTGTTTTGTAGTCTTCTTCTGCAATACTGTATGTCCCAACCCTCCCAGTTTTGGAAAACGAATCGGTGGGAAATACCCTTTTTGTATTTTTTCTTCTGACTACGATATTACCACTAGCAATACCAACGCATTTTCCATAACGCACTACCGAAGGGAGAGGGAGGGGGAAGTACTTTATTCCCACCATAAAGAAACTAAAAAAAAAAACATATTTCGTTAATTGTTGTCTTTTATTTACAGCATCCTTTTTAAATAGGTACTAATATATAAGTAGGTACTGAACCTACGGCTTATCTTAGAAGCTAGATTAAGGAAAGGCAAACCTACGTTTCTACCATTTGTAGACTTAGAGAAAGCTTTTGACAATGTTGACTGGAATACTCTCTTTCAAATTCTGAAGGTGGCAGGGGTAGAATATAGGGAGCTAAAGGCTATTTAAATTTGTATAGAAACCAAGTGGCAGTTATGAGAGTTGAGGGGCATGAAAGGGAAGCAGTGGTTGGGAAGGGAGTGAGACAGGGTTGTAGCCTCTCCCCGATGTTATTCAATCTGTATATTGAGCAAGGAAACAAAAAAATGGTTCAAATGGCTCTGAGCACTATGGGACTCAACATCTTAGGTCATAAGTCCCCTAGAACTTAGAACTACTTAAACCTAACTAGCCTAAGGACATCACACACACCCATGCCCGAGGCAGGATTCGAACCTGCGACCGTAGCAGCCTCGCGGTTCCGGACTGCAGCACCAGAACCGCACGGACACCACGGCCGGCAAGGAAACAAAAGAAAAATTCGGAGTAGGTATTAAAATCCATGGAGAAGAAATAAAAACTTTGACATTCGCCGATGACATTGCAATTCTGTCAGAGACAGCAAAGGACTTGGAAGAGCAGTTGAACGGAATGGATAGTGTCTTGAAGGGAGGATGTAAGATGAACATCAACAAAAGCAAAACGAGGATAATGGAATGTAATCAAATTAAGTCGGGTGATGCTGAGGGAATTAGATTAGGAAATGAAACATTTAAAGTAGTAAAGGAGTTTTGCTATTTAGGGAGTAAAATAACTGATGATGGTCGAAGTAAAGAGGATATAAAATGTAGACTGGCAATGGCAAGGAAAGCGTTTCTCAAGAAGAGGAATTTATTAACATCGAGTATAGATTTAAGTGTCAGGAAGTCGTTTCTGAAAGTATTTGTATGGAGTGTAGCCATGTATGGAAGTGAAACATGGACGATAAATAGTTTAGACAAGAAGGGAATAGAAGCTTTCGAAATGTGGTGCTACAGAAGAATGCTGAAGATTAGATGGGTAGATAACATAACTAATGAGGAGGTGTTGAATAAGATTGGGGAGAAGAGAAGTTTGTGGCACAACTTGAGTATAAGAAGGGATCGGTTGGTAGGACATGTTCTGAGGCATCAAGGGATCACCCAAGAGATGAATACACCAAGCAGATTCAGAAGGATGTAGGTTGCAGTAGGTACTGGGAGATGAAGAAACTTGCGCAGGATAGAGTAGCATGGAGAGCTGCATCAAACCAGTCTCTGGATTGAAGACCACAACAACAACAACAATGTAAGTAAGTTGGAGAACCTTAAATTATATTTCTGCATGATCTTAGCAATTCAAATGGTTCAAATGGCTCTGAGCACTATGGGACTTAACATCTGAGGTCATCAGTCCCCTAGAACTTAGAACTACTTAAACCTAACTAACCTAAGGACATTACACGTATCTATGCCCGAGGCAGGATTCGAACCTGCTACCGTAGCGGTTGCGCGGTTCCAGACTAAAGCGCCTAGAACCACTCGACCACAACGGCCGCTCTTAGCAATTAATGTGTACACAGAGAGAAAGAGTACTTTATTATCACCACAAAAATTTTAAAAACATGTAGATTTATTTAACTTTCATACAGTTTTATTCGCAACATATTTTTAAAGGCATATAAATGTCAAAGAAGGGTCCTGAAAATATAAATATGATATTTGTTGCGGAATACAGTTTTATTCGCAACATATTTTTTAAAGACATATAAATGTCAAAGAAGGGTCCTGAAAATATAAATATGATATTTGTTGCGGACAAAAATTTTAAAAACATGTAGATTTAGTTAACTTTCATACAGTTTTATTCGCAACATATTTTTTAAAGACATATAAATGTCAAAGAAGGGTCCTGAAAATATAAATATGATATTTGTTGCGGAAAGTCACATTCACTACGAAGACATATTTTTGGGCTGCATTTTACTCAAAAATTCAACAATTACGGAATCTGGTATAATAAATCATTAAAAACAACAAATGATTCCTCAAAATTTTGAAGTATAAAGTACATGACTAGATTACAATGTGTTCAAAAGGTGAACGTAAAGTAACCCACCCACCCCCCTCCTTGGTTTGTGACTAATAATTAAAGTAACCATTCTATTGTATTGTATCCCGGGTTCGATTCCCGGCGGGGTCAGGGATTTTCACCTGCCTCGAGATGACTGGGTGTTTGTGTTGTCCTCCTCATTTCATCATCATCCAGGAAAGTGGCGAAATTGGACTGAGCAAAGGTTGGGAAATTGTACGGGCGCTGATAACCACGCAGTTGAGCGCCCCACAAACCAAACATCATCATCACCCCCTATTGTATTGTATGTTAACCAGGAGCCTAGAAACGAAGGATAGACTCCGGCCCTGTCGCAACCGCAGTGGTCCACAACCCACACGACGACCACCGCAGTCACATCACCCCTCCACCGCCCCACACCGAACCACCCAGGAACGTCACACAACAGACGAGTGTAACTCCTGTGTTTGCGTGGTAGAGTAATGGTGGTGTATGCGTACGTGGAGAACTTGTTTGCGCAACAATCGCCGGCGTAGTGCAGCTGAGGCTGAATAAGGCGAACCAGCCCGCATTCGCCGAGGCAGATGGAAAACCGCCTAAAGACCATCAACAGACTGGCCGGCTAACCGGACCGTGCGCTGTCTCTTCCTGCATGTCTCGCAGCGGTCCGCGCAACAAAAGGTGGTTATTCAGGCTTCTGACTTGTAGTCACGTTAATGTGATTGGACAGTGTATTTCGGCGCAGCAGAGAAGAATGGAGAAACATTTCAGAGACGATATGAGCTGAAGATGGCGAAATACTCTTGAATAATCCACTTTGGCAAAGGCACTTTGTTGTGCCCCGGGGCCTGAGAACGAGAATCTCTAAAACGACGAAGCTGATCAGTTGTTCGCGTGCTGCTGTCATGCGCATCTATAAAAAGTGAATGGAGGATGGTAAAACGACGAATAGACGACAAGGTGGTGGTGGTTTGCCTGGTCACAGAACGTGGAGGTCGTAGTCTTGCCCGCTCTGTAAGACAGTGCAGGCGGCGATCTGTGGCTGATCTCACGGTAGAGTACAATGCTGTCGCACGCACAAGATTTTGGGAGCACACCTTTCAGCGCATAGTACTGGATATGCAGCACCGCTCAGGCTGCGGAGGTGAGCTGATCGCAGCGCGTTAAGCGCTCGCTCCCCAGCATGTATGGACGACGCGGAAAGGGAAGCAAAACCGCCGCCCTACTGCAGAAGACGGGGGATGCAAGAAGACGGCGGAGCCGAAGGAGCAGTGCTATCGCTGCCAAAAACTTGGCCATGTTGCCAAGTATTGTGGGGATCCAGTGGCGTGCCTTCGGTGTGCGCAAGCACACGATTCGCGCCACTGCACGAAGGACACCACACGCTGCTGCACCAATTGTGGCGGCGCTCACGCGGCGAATTACCGCGGCTGCAGCTACATCAAGAACTGGAGTCGCGGTGATAAAGCTAGACGGAGACACAAGACAACCAAGAAGGCGGGTACAGCCGGGGTCGTTGCGTCCTCGCCACCCCCCGCCTCTGGCGGATCCGTGGTGGCCGATGACGCGGCTGTCCCACCGGACGCAGTTAGCGAGGCGTGCGCCAGGGT
This sequence comes from Schistocerca cancellata, assembly GCF_023864275.1. NCBI lineage: Eukaryota > Metazoa > Arthropoda > Insecta > Orthoptera > Acrididae > Schistocerca > Schistocerca cancellata. The sequence goes on from NC_064629.1 coordinate 721,231,192, forward strand.
CCGCGCCGCCGCCGACGAAGAAATTGCTGCCCTCAAAGCCGCAATGGCGGAAAAGAGGGTAACACTCCAAGCCGAACTAGCCGAGGGTCGTGCACAGTCTCCGTGATGCATTGGCCAGCCAGCCCCACCCAGCACAGAAGAAGGATGCTGACATGCAGACTGCCGCCCCCGTGGAATCTGTAGTAATACAGGAAGCCACGAGGGTGGAAACACAAGACGCAGCCGCACAGACAATCGTCGCGGCGAAGAACAAGGCAACCCAGGTCATCATGGAGGAGGCCCCTTGCCCACTCTCAAAGACGCAGCTGCAGAAGATAGTGTCCATTCACTTGGACACCATCAGGTCCTACAACGCCAGCCCTCCTCTCACTCCTGTCGAGTGGGAAGTTCTCGTTGTCTCGATAGAACAAGTCGAGAACGCAAGCAAAGAACAATGGGCGAGGACCGCCGAAGACACCGAAGCCGCCAGCTGGGAGGATGTGACAGATCCCGAAGTGTCACAAGCACACACATACAACAAGAAGAAGAAGAAGAAAAAGAAGGATAAGAAGAAGCACCCAGACGCCAGAAGGACTTAGAAGACTCTCCTCCTTACAGCGCCCGACACCCATCATCATCATCACCATCATCAACAGCTTACCCTGTCAGTCGCTGACTGGCAGTCCCAGGCGTCAACAGGGCCAATCAAGTAAAGGCTCCTAGCCGACGCATCGCTGTTATTCACGTGACCTACAGCCTGTCCTGACCGGCAGCCATTAGTACCCACTACGCACTACTGTCTCAGTTATTCCCAAACGTGCCAGCACACTTCAACCCATCCTAAGTGGAGTAGATGTCTAACGACAACAGACTCCTCCTTACCTTCATCAAGAAGAGGAATTCAAGTGCGAAGAGCAGCAGACAACATCTAAGTGTCCCTATGTTTACGCAATGACATTGTAAATTGCAGTGGGTACGGGATGGGTCATGGACTGTGCGGCTGATCCCGGCGGATGTTCGAGTCCTCCATCGGGCGTGCGTGTGTGTGTGTGTGTGTGTGTTTGTCCTTAGGATAATTTAGGTTAAGTAGTGTGTAATCTTAGGGACTGATAACCTTAGCCGGCCGCGGTGGTCTAGCGGTTCTAGGCGCTCAGTCCGGAGCCGCGCGACTGCTACGGTCGCAGGTTCGAATCCTGCCTCAGGCATGGATGTGTGTGATGTCCTTAGGTTAGTTAGGTTTAAGTAGTTCTAAGTTCTAGGGGACTGATGACCACAGATGTTGAGTCCCATAGTGCTCAGAGCCATTTGAACCTTTTTTTTCTTTTTAATGACCTTAGCAGTTAAGCCCCATAAGATTTCACACAAATTTGAACATTTTAGGCACGGGATGGTAGTGACTGAACTGTGAATCAATGGCGGATGAATTGCGTTTCTTGTTATCCGAGGACGATGTTCACGTCCAGATGTTCCGTCGTCCAGACGAAGGGCTACTTGTAACATGCTCCGCGCCACAGACCTAGGGCGGTGGTGGACATTCACCGGAGCTTCCATGGGGCCTATGGTAATAACCGAATACACCATATCAGCTGCAGACTCCGTGAACATCATAGTGAACCATCTGCGTCACTTAAAGTTTGATGTCTTGATGTCTTCCTGGACGGCATTGGGATTTCCAGCAGGGTAACTTATTAGATTATTAGAACAGATGTACCAAATAGATGCTGGCCCTAAAGAAGAAACATTGTTGACGATATCGGCTTATGAAATAAAGTATAAACATATAGCGTCTTAAGAGTTCAAACTACTGTCACACCGTAATCAACATTTTATTTTCAACGTATTTACATCATTTACCGTCTTATTAAAGCATTGGCAGTTATAAAACAGTCACTAGTGACGTAATATAGAGTTCACATCGATATAGATAGAGGTACTTGACAGTGGCGACAAAGGCCGAAACAGTCTGTCGTGAATAAAAATTACTTATTAAAAGCAGCTATTTGGTGCGTCTATTCTAATAACCATGTCGTTATCAGACATATACACTCCTGGAAATTGAAATAAGAACACCGTGAATTCATTGTCCCAGGAAGGGGAAACTTTATTGACACATTCCTGGGGTCAGATACATCACATGATCACACTGACAGAACCACAGGCACATAGACACAGGCAACAGAGCATGCACAATGTCGGCACTAGTACAGTGTATATCCACCTTTCGCAGCAATGCAGGCTGCTATTCTCCCATGGAGACGATCGTAGAGATGCTGGATGTAGTCCTGTGGAACGGCTTGCCATGCCATTTCCACCTGGCGCCTCAGTTGGACCAGCGTTCGTTCTGGACGTGCAGACCGCGTGAGACGACGCTTCATCCAGTCCCAAACATGCTCAATGGGGGACAGATCCGGAGATCTTGCTGGCCAGGGTAGTTGACTTACACCTTCTAGAGCACGTTGGGTGGCACGGGATACATGCGGACGTGCATTGTCCTGTTGGAACAGCAAGTTCCCTTGCCGGTCTAGGAATGGTAGAACGATGGGTTCGATGACGGTTTGGATGTACCGTGCACTATTCAGTGTCCCCTCGACGATCACCAGTGGTGTACGGCCAGTGTAGGAGATCGCTCCCCACACCATGATGCCGGGTGTTGGCCCTGTGTGCCTCGGTCGTATGCAGTCTTGATTGTGGCACTCACCTGCACGGCGCCAAACACGCATACGACCATCATTGGCACCAAGGCAGAAGCGACTCTCATCGCTGAAGACGACACGTCTCCATTCGTCCCTCCATTCACGCCTGTCGCGACACCACTGGAGGCGGGCTGCACGATGTTGGGGCGTGAGCGGAAGATGGCCTAACGGTGTGCGGGACCGTAGCCCAGCTTCATGGAGACGGTTGCGAATGGTCCTCGCCGATACCCCAGGAGCAACAGTGTCCCTAATTTGCTGGGAAGTGGCGGTGCGGTCCCCTACGGCACTGCGTAGGATCCTACGGTCTTGGCGTGCATCCGTGCGTTGCTGCGGTCCGGTCCCAGGTCGACGGGCACGTGCACCTTCCGCCGACCACTGGCGACAACATCGATGCACTGTGGAGACCTCACGCCCCACGTGTTGAGCAATTCGGCGGTACGTCCACCCGGCCTCCCGCATGCCCACTATACGCCCTCGCTCAAAGTCCGTCAACTGCACATACGGTTCACGTCCACGCTGTCGCGGACTGCGATGGAGCTCCGTATGCCACGGCAAACTGGCTGACACTGACGGCGGCGGTGCACAAATGCTGCGCAGCTAGGGCCATTCGACGGCCAACACCGCGGTTCCTGGTGTGTCCGCTGTGCCGTGCGTGTGATCATTGCTTGTACAGCCCTCTCGCAGTGTCCGGAGCAAGTATGGTGGGTCTGACACACCGGTGTCAATGTGTTCTTTTTTCCATTTCCAGGAGTGTATTATGCTACTGGCCCTAAAGAAGAAAAAAAGCAGGATAACTGTCCATTCACATGGTCAGAAGCGTGCTACAGTGGATTGAGGACATAATAGTGAACTCACGTTGATGCCTTGGCCACCTGATTCACCTGACCAGAACCCAGTGGGATACATGTGAAACAATATTAGCCGCCACCGGCCCTTAATTTGCGGGAATTGCGTGACCCATACGTAGGAATCTGGCGCCGCAGACCTTCGGAAATCTACCAAGGACTTGTCGAATGGATGCGAAGCAGAAACGCTGGTGTATTGCGTTTCAAAGGTGGACCTACACGCTTTTAATCATATGCTCATATTGTCTTGTCTCATCAGTTATATGCAATTCAGAATTTGCAAGAGGTTTTATCCGAACACACACACAAAGTACGAGGAAATGCCAGTCGCTAAGGCTGCGAATGCTACTTTTTTGGGGTTGCAGCTTGATAAAAAATTCAGATGAGAGTAGAATGCTACAGAACGTATAGAACACCTACATAAATCTTTGTTTCCAATGCAAGTGCTGTGACATGTAGGTTACATTGAAATAAGCCGGCTGTCATACTTCGATTTTTTTTATTCCTTAAAGAAAGAAAGAGTCGTATGACACTGGCGCAAAGTCTGGAGATAAGGAACTTAATGCTTTCCTTCTCTTCTCGGCCAAATGCTAGTTGTGATTTCTAACACCACTATGTTTCGAACTAGTTACCTCCGAATCTACCGCCACCGCTCAGGAATGTGTCAGCAGCATCGGCTACGGAGGCAGGTACTGAAAGTAATTTATTGTTCGCCGGCCGCGGTGGTCTAGCGGTTCTGGCGCTGCAGTCCGGAACCGCGGGACTGCTACGGTCGCAGGTTCGAATCCTGCCTCGGGCATGGGTGTGTGTGATGTCCTTAGGTTAGTTAGGTTTAAGTAGTTCTAAGTTCTAGGGGACTTATGACCTAAGATGTTGAGTCCCATAGTGCTCAGAGCCATTTGATTTAATTTATTGTTCTTTTTAAAAGATGTTCGTATCATTTTTATTTTGAATCCCCGTGCTGTGCCATGGCGCTCAACTCGGAAGTACCTGAATCGAATGCTGAGGTGGAAGAAATCCTTGCCGCCAGAATTTGACCGGAAGGAGAAGAGAGGGGTGGCGCAAAGTTCCTAATCGCCAGACTTTGCCCCAGTTTCCAGAATTAAACCTCACACCCATGGCCAGAGAATCACTGGGGGAAGGCATTTGGGACTGTTAATGGTGATTTGTCTATTGGATGGGGCCCTTAATTTCAGTGGCCCCATTGGTGCTATTCGAGAGAAGTAAGCTGAGTGCCGGCGTCGGATTTCGTTCCCTTCCTTCTCTCCTTATCATACAACACAAACGTGACACCACGCTAATCACTCACTCCTTATTGTAGCCTAGACACTACATATAAACTTAAGACAACCCTCGTACACCGCAAGGAAAGGGGCCATTGTCCACTAAGGGTGCAAAATCATTTGACTGGGCTGCTGGCGGCCGCTGGGTCGAGCAGTTCTAGGCGCTTCAGTCCAGAACCACGCTCCTGCTACGGTCGCAGGTTAGAATCCTGCCTCGGGCATGGATGGGTGTGATGTCCTTAGGTTTAAGTAGTTCTAAGTCTAAGGGGCTGATGACCTCAGATGTTAAGTCCCATAGTGCTTAGAGCCATTTGAACCATTTTGACTAGGCTGATGGACCTTCCTCTCAACTTCTTCCAGCCAGAGATGCCCTACTAGTTTTTCTTTTTCTTTATTTTCAGTGTGCTGGAGCTGTAGCTGACACGTTTCACCATGTCACTGGTAAACTAGAGCAACTCATTTAAATAAGGACACTGTCTGAAAAAAAGTGAAGCACACAAAAAACTTGGTCGTACGCGTACACACCGGCGCCGGTTGGGTAACTGATTAGAGCTGCTCTTCTCTGTGACAGAATGTCCATTAAAGTGCATCTCGTCATATGTTGAGCGATGAGTGTGAAGGACACTGAGATGCCACCTACCTTTGAAAGACAGCGTTATCTACAAGCTACAGAGTTTGAAAGGGGCCTCATTGTAGGCCTCCATTTGGCCGGCTAGTCGAATCGTGCAATATCCAGATTTAAGAGCATTCAGAAGTGACAACTGCCGAGTGTTGGATTGCATGAGAATGTGGGGGCAGGCATACCCGTCGTTAGGTTCCAGGCGCCCATGTCTGACATCCTCCAGAGAGAATCGCCATATTGTCCACCAAGCTTATTTTAACCACATCACGTCTGCGCCTGCCATACGAGAGCAAATAATCGACTCCCTGCAACACACTGTGTAATTCCGAACCATTGGTCGGGGACTAGCAGCAACCTGACTCGGGAATAGGCTGCTGTTAACTTCGCAACACGAACGACTATGTTTGGAGTGGTACCGTGACGGGGAAGCGTGGGCTGTTGATGAATGGTTCAAATTGTTCAAATGGCTCTGAGCACTATGGGACTTAAGATCTGAGGTCATCAGTCCCCTAGAACTTAGAACTACTTAAACCTGACTAACCTAAGGACATCACACACATTCATGCCTGAGGCAGGATTCGAACCTGCAACCGTAGCGGTCGCGCGGTTCCAGACTGAAACGCCTAGAATCGCTCGGCCACAACGGCCGGCCTGTTGATGAATGGCATCGAGGGTTCTGCATTACCACGGATAACCATCTACACCGAGTATGACGGCGACCTAGACGAGAAGCCCAATTCTTACTGTGTTTTGAAGAGGCGTCACGATGTGGGGACTCATTGGGTGTGACTTCCAGTCACGGCTGGTAGTAGCTGAGGGACCTCTGATGGTACAACGATACGTCACGGACATCCTACGTCCTCATACTTAATCTCTCATACGACAGTATCGTGGTGTCATTTTTGAACATCACAACGCTCGTCCACACACGGCACATGTCTCTATGAACTGCCTGCGTGATGTTAAGGTTCTCCCCTGTTCAGCAAGAACCCAAGATCTTTTGTGTAGGACCAGCCTGGATGTTAGCTCCGTCACAGTGCCAGAATCCAGTTTCTCAAGCACGATTTAGAACATTTGTGGGCCAGCTTGCCTCAGGAGAAGATATAATACCTTTATGACACCTTTCCAGCAGAATCAGTGCACACATCCAGGCCAGAGAGGATATACTTCATACTGCCAAGTTCTTTCTAATTCGAGTCGACATCGTAATCACTGAATTGACATCACATAGCCTCTCAATCCGTGAAGTTTCATTTCGTTTATTCTCCCTCTTCTGGATACTTTCGTCAGGCAGTGGTTTTTCAGAGAGATATTGGAGTAGGAAACATAGGCGAGCGCCTGATGAGACATCGAACTGAATGGAGCAGCGGTTTCATAATCGCTATCATTGGCGTGGGAATAAAGTATGTTTCTTTGATTCTCTAGTTTGAACGACCAGCCAAGAATCATGGACAGCTGCTAACTCAAAAACACGAGGGCTTCTTGGGGCATATGAATCGTCGTTGAGTCGATTTGGTAGGAAACTTTTTTTTATGCCTTCCGTATCCTCCAAAGCTGCCATTACGTCTATCTGATTTGTATTCTCCGCAAATTTACTAATGAAGAAGAATTGAAATAGTGAATAACCTAGGAAATCCTAAAATTGGAGCCCACATCTATTTTTAAGGCACACACTCACTCAATGTTTGTAAAGTAAAAAAAATCAGAATATGAATAATATTTTCTGGGACTTATTAAGCATCAAATTAGAGTAAGAACTCGCGATTTTGACAATGTCTTCCATGTTTTCGTTTATAACAACTGACTGTCGTAACTACCACTGTGATGGGCTATATAATGAATAATCGACCTACAGCTGGACGAGTTAAGTCTTCGTGACGTCTTGTCAGAGATCGTGTCGATGTCTGCAATGCCAGTGGCATCAACTCTCCCGATGAAACTGTGCTCATCAATCGCTGTTTTTTCGTAAATCACCTTTTTAACGCGCTGTATGTGTTTTGAACAATATGAGAACACAGCATGGGTCGTTTGACCGGTGTTGCTGCTTCCGCACTGACAAGAGATGTTATAAATGCCAGGGAAGTTGAGGCCAAGGTGTCCGTAACGGGAGGCGCAATGTTAACCTTGACATTCTTGAAGTCCTATATTTTTTGTCTTAGGGAATAAAATAAACTCGCTGTGCCTGATTGTAGGATATACTTTACTCCATGTCCTTTCTGTGTGTCACTTGTTTTCGTCTCTGAGTGTCCTCAGTATGTAGCAGTATCTGCTTGAAGAGAGCTGTTTATCGCAGTGGCTCAAAATGGCTCTGAGCACTATGGGACTTAACATCTATGGTCATCAGTCCCCTAGAACTTAGAACTACTTAAACCTAACCAACCTAAGGACAATCACACAACACCCAGCCATCACGAGGCAGAGAAAATCCCTGACCCCGCCGGGAATCGAACCCGGGAACCCGGGCGTGGGAAGCGAGAACGCTACCGCACGACCACGAGATGCGGGCGCTTATCGCAGTGTCAGCATTATTTTTTGAAATAAGGATAATGTCTGTTTTTAGTAATTTTGTACTATAATGTGTTTAGAATACGATATCATATCCTAATATAGAATACAGTATCGAATAATTGATTATTGCATCACAACACCACAACGATACATTTTTATCGCTGTAGCACTCGATCTACATTCGACAAGGACTTATACTTCATACTCCAGTCGCGTTGTTTTCATAACTTTTAAGTGTTTAATATTGAGTTTTCTGAGTGTTGATCATGCTTCAGTTATTATCCAACATAAATAGTATTCAGTTTCAACATGTCCTGTAAAAAAAAGGGTTCAAATGGCTCTGAGCACTATGCGACTTAACATCTGTGGTCATCAGTCCCCTAGAACTTAGAACTACTTAAACCTAACTAACCTAAGGACATCACACACATCCATGACCGAGGCAGGATTCGAACCTGCGACCGTAGCGGTCACGCGGTTCCAGACTGAAGCGCCTAAAACCGCACGGCCACACCGGCCGGCAGATGTCCTGTAGTTACAGTGAATCACACCAATGTTTTAAATTTAGTATTATAGTCTTATTTTGTCCGAGAACAATGCATTTTCCACCAATATAAACTTTTCAGTCAGTCAGCTCAGGACTGAGGAGGTAAAAACATTGTGCTCGTATTCGAGAAGACAGAGGCTGCCATTCAGATTTCCTTCGGCTATCCACATTTTAGTTTTGCACTGTTTTCCTGATTCCTTCCATAAAGTCACGGTTAATTTCCTCCCACATCCAGGTTCACCTCATAGAACTGTTTAGTTTACAATACCTACGACGTCGAGTGGGCGTTAAGATGTAGTCTTTCTTCCCTACTTCAGTTCAAAGCGCTATTACAGCCATCCTTCGATGCACACTGCTTAGCGTTTTTGTATTCAACTCCGGACATCAGTGTGGACTGTGATGGTAAGGAATCTTAGAATCCTTGTAGCTTTCCAGCTAGGTCTGCTCAATGTCAATGCTTCTTCTCACGACCAAAAATGGGACCACCCAACCAATAATTGAGCGCCAATAAGTTACGCGGGTATTAATATCTTCATTCTCAACATCATCAATCGAACACAGCAAGACTTAACGGACAGGACAACGTACCGGTTTTAATAATGGTACATCCTTTCATATTAAGTTGGTCGCATTGTCCTCACTTTTATGCATTAGGGTCTATTTCCAACATTGATACTCACGTTTGTCTCTAATTTATCCTAGTGCGAAATAGTTTACAACCCGCACGGATAGCCGAATGTTTTACCGCGCCGCTTCCGGGATTCTGTGAGCCTGCCCCTATTCGAATCTGCTTCGCGGAAAAGACGAGGGCTGGTCAGCGGCAAGACTCAATGTGGTTTTCGGACGGTGTCCCATATCCGCTACGTAAACAACGGGCTGGAACCCACGTCCCGCCTCAGATAAACTCTACGCAGACATTTATAAAATGTTCTCACACTTGACCATGAGATTTACCCCAGACGCAGACAGATGGGGTACACAGCTTCACTCCCTGTGGCCTCAGGGAGAGCATTCCCCCCCCCCCCCAAATGTTAGTAACATTGCAAAAATACGAACAACATTGCAGACCCCGTACAGAAACAGAAAAAGCCAAAGAAGACGAAGATTGATGCGAAATGGTTTCATAGTACACCAGAAAATTTACGCGTGATTTAATTGTTGTGATCATTAGCGCAGCAAACCGAAAACAAAAGCATCGCTTGTGGCTTCATTTCCTGTGTCGCCCATTTTAACACTGGAACTTTATCAGTAATTAAAATTTCATAGTATTCGATACTAGCGTAAATTTATTTCATCATATAGTGACCACTAGATTCTTTAGTAATGCAGTTTCTTACATTTCCTGGTTCTCAATTTTTGGACTTCTAGACCTGCTCGTAGCTGCTGACTGTCACCGAAGCCTCTGTGGAGGAACCAGACGAAGTGCACAACGCGCCATGTTTCCTTTGTGCTATCCTGATTTTACTTCTTATGTAAGAGGGTTATTCAGCAAGTAAGTTCCGATCGGTCGCGAAATGGAAACCACAGTGAAATTCCGATGAAGTTTTGCACAGGTGCCTTGGTAGTATGCCCGTCGATCGCAGCACGTTGCTCTTTTCAATTCTGAGCACGCAGTGAGCACGTAAAGATGCCTAGAAAATAGTGTCTTCCGCCCAGTATGAGGGCCTGATGAGAGACTTCATCTGATGTTATGCAGCCCACACAGCATAACTGTCATGCGTTTCGTTCTTCATGATAGATCTCGGCCGCACCCTGCAGGGGCAATGGAGATGCTCTTGCAGCGTTTTCTGTGGGAACTGTTTGATCAGTCTCAACACAGTCCGTCATTGGCTCGTACTGAGTTCCATCTCTGCTCACATGAACCGCCGTCTATGAGGATAACATTTTGGCACCGACAACGAGTTGTAGACGAGCGTAGAGAATTGACAGAAAGCACAGACTGCCTTGTATGAGGAGGATATTGGATAGTTCATACAACGTCACGAAAAATGTCTAAGTTGGAGCGGCAACTATGTAGAGAAGTAGCTGTAAAGTGTAGCTAACTACCGCAAATAAAACATTTTTGACTTTCACAGTGGTTTCCATTTTCGACCGATCGGAACTTACTTTCCAAATAGAACATGTAGTTGGGCAGACGGAGCTCAAAAGCCCGTAAATGCAATCTGCATAGGGCACGGCAACCAGAAATACTGCCTAGTCCTCACGGCCGGGGGTTGAATCGTTGAACCATCTCTCTAAAATTCGTAAACACAGATTCACGGCTCGAGATATCTGTCAAAAGTCTTGGATGAAAAATGGAACGTCGCCGTGACGAACATGACTACGGAAGGGACTCTGTTTTTGGCAGCATACAATGTACACAGATCCACTACCAAGAAAAAGTTTCCCAGGAATTAGAAACATTAAAGGTTGATGTCGGGGTGTTAACACAAACAAAAAAAGGAAAGGGAAATGAAGTGATGGGAGATTATGTTCATTTCTACAGTGTTCTCTGGAAGGAGAAGAAGGCCAAGACAGGTGTGTCAAGAGTGAATCGAAGAAAAAAAGCATAAGAGGAGCATTAAGGTTTGGGACCAAATGAATGAAAGAATTATGACTGTGGACATTTTCCAAAGCCGGCCGGGGTGGCCGAGCGGTTCTAGGCGCTACAGTCTGGCACCGCGCGTACGTTACGGTCCTTAGGTTAGTTAGGTTTAAGTAGTTCTAAGTTCTAGCGGACTGATGACCTCAGAAGTTAAGTCCCATAGTGCTCAGAGCCATTTGAACAATTTTTTGAATATTTTCCTAGTGTGCACTTGAGAGCTCGTTAGCTTACAGGAAAATTAAAGATAGAAGAACTGATTAAAGATAGGAAGAACTGACGAGTGCCCTGGAAAAGATAAAACCTCAGAAGGAAACTATCCTTATGGGAGATTTTAATGAAGAATAGTATCAAGATATGGCCAGACTAGTAAATACATACACTGCATTGAATTTTAAAATTTTCAATGATTTCTTCCCTAATAAATTGATACTTAAATAAATGTAGAAAAGTTATTCGATAGAGTTGAGGGCAACCAGAGGTTACTTCACACAAAAGAAAAATTCTAGACTTTGGGTGAATGACGTAAAGGTATACAGAAGCTCAGAATGTGACTCCGACTGCTTCCTGTTTGGAGCAAAGCTTGTCCTTCCACCATGAGGGAAAGTAGTGCCACAGGAAGTCAGCACTCCTATTACAATTCTGGATGCTGTGAAATACAATATAAATAGTCTCAGAAATGAAAGCGTGAATTTTATTTATCAACTGAGGCTAGGAAGCAAGCAGCAAAGTTTTTATGAAGGCAAAAATTCTGAAGAGAAATATCAACAAATTAAAAGATGCATTAACAAGGCAGCGTAAGAACCGCTGGGTCAACAAAGCGAATGAAGAAAATAAAGCCCAAGTGGTGGATAGATAACGTAGGGTAAAAGCTGAAAGTTAATAAGAAAATGTACGACAGCTGGCTGAGGACGAGATACCCGAGGATAAAAAAAAGTATGTGGAAATAAACAGGGGGGGGGGGGGGGTTAAAAAAGGAATTATTAATAGGAAAAATTAAAATGAAATATCCTCCCTAGCATTTCACGGTTCGCAGGAGAGCTTCTGGGAAGTTTGGAAGGTAGGAGATGAGGTACTGGCGGAAGTAAAACTTTGAGGACGGGTCCTGAGTTGTGCTTGGCTAGCTCAGTCGGTAGAGCACTTGCCTGCGAAAGGCAAAGGTCCGAGTTCCAGTCTCAGTCTGGCACACAGTTTTAATCTGCCAAAAAGTTTCTAGAAAAATGCTTTGCGGCAAGAGATATTAGCATGTTGATGTACAAAGGTATCAGAAGCCTGTAAAATAATTTAGACTTTAAGAAGACATGAAAGAAGGCAGAAATATAACAATTACTGGCATCAGAAGATGGGAAAATTATTCCAAGACACTGCTTAGGGAAGAGAGAACCATGTATAGGGACACAGAACTGGATTCCGAGAATGAATTTTCTGTGTGTTACGTAGACCTAATAACTACAGCAAAAGACGGAAAAGAAGCGAAAGGAATGGAAAACGGAAAATCTCCCGGACCGGGAAACACCGATAGAATAATTGAAGTATGGGCCGAATGTGTCATGGTAATGTTTTGTAAGTTGTTAAATGCATGTGTGTAAGAGGAAGAAGAAGTCCCCAAGGAACGGCATCTGGCATATCTAAGACCAGTTTATAAGAAAGGTAGTAGGGAAGTATGTGGCAATTACCGTGGAGTCAGTGTTACAAACTCTATTGGTACGTTGTATGGTTCGGTCCTAACAGGCAGGATAGAGGGAATGTTGCGGGACGTTGAAAAGCAAAGTAGATTGCGGAAGGGAAGAACTTGTAAGGACAAGCCTTTTATTTTAAGACGACTAATGACAAAGAGACTGGAAAGGAATCTTAGTACTCATACAGTGTTCATAGTATCGAAGAGGAGTATGACATTATGCCGCTAAAGGAACTGAGGTCCTGAGGGGGATTGGGCTTGAAAAGATATATGATAGAAGTAAATGCAACCTACACAAGTTTGTAGAGTGTGTAACAATAGTGAGGAATAAAGTTTAGTCAGAGCCTTTCAAAATTACGAAAGGATTAAAGCAGGGATGCTGCTTGTCTCCTACACTGATTAAAATACATATCCAGAAATTCCTAGACTTGCGGACTAGACAATGTGCGGGAATGGACATTCAGATAGCAAAGGATCAATGTATGTACACCTTGTTCTTCTCAAATGGTCAAACAGTGATGCTTAGATGAGGATGATACATGCTTTATGCTAAGAAAATCGTTAGAAGAATAGGATAAGTGGAGATTGGAAGAAAATTTTGAACAGACTGAATACCTATGCAGCGGAGAAAGTGTAGGAAACATAAAAGTAGATGGCCACCACATCAAGACGTATACAAAATTTAAATGTTTGGATAGCATCCTACCGGAAGACGGAGCAAGTAGTTGAGAAATACAGCACCGTGTAATCCACGGGAAAACAGGAGTCCAAAAGCTAAACCCTCTGTTATGGTCTTTTAAGATAAGTTGGAAAGTAAAGAAGACGTTTTACAGAAGTTTTGCAGAACCTATAACAAACTATGAATGCGAGTGCTGGAAGCTTACTGGAAAAAATAAAAACACATTGAGAGTTTTAGAAATGGACTATCTCAGACGATTCTGCAGAATATCACGGCGAAATCACGTAAGAAATACAACGATTACGGAAGTGATCCACTCTCAAGAAAGCATCACAAATAGAGTATGAAACCGGCAACTAGGCTAGCATGGACAAACAATGCGAATGACAGATTCAAACAAGATCTTCTCATTTCAAATAGGTACCCTACATCTAAAATTATAGTCGGTGGTGTCTTCAATCTACCCCCGATATGCTGGAAAAATTATACGTTTAAATCTGGCGGCATGCATAAAACGTCATCCGAAATTGTACTGAATGCTTTGGCAGAAAATTATTTTGAACAATTGGTTCATGAGCCCACTCGAAGCGTATATGGTTGCGAAAGCATACTTGATCTCTTAGCAACAAATAATCGTGGGCAAATAGGGAGTATCATGACGGATACAAGGGTTAGTGACCACAAGACCGTTGCTGCTAGGTTGAATACCATAACACGTACAACCATCAAAAATAAACGCAAAGAACATCTATTTAAAAAACTTGATAATTGCTCTTAACGCATTTTTAAGAGACATTCTCCACTCCTTCCGACCTGATCAGGTAAGCATAGAAAAGATGTGGTATGATTTCAAAAAGATAGTATCGACGGCTACTGAGAAATATATATTGCTAGGTTGAATACCATAACACGTACAACCATCAAAAATAAACGCAAAGTACATCTATTTAAAAAAGTTGATAATTGCTCTTAACGCATTTTTAAGAGACATTCTCCACTCCTTCCGACCTGATCAGGTAAGCATAGAAAAGATATGGTATGATTTCAAAAAGATAGTATCGACGGCAACTGAGAAATATATACCAGATAATTTAATAAGTGATGGCATTGATCCCCTATGGTACACAAAACGAGTCAGATCGCCGTTGCAAAAGAACAGAAAAAGCATGCCAAATTTAAAAGAACGCAAAATCCCCAAGACTGGCAAAATTTTCCTGAAGTCGAAATGTAGCGCGTGCTTCAATGCTAGATGCTTTTAATAATTTCCACAATGAAACTCTGTCTTGGAATTTGGCAGAAAACCCTAAGAGATTCTGGTCATACATAAAGCACAATAGTGGCAAGACGCAATCAATACCTTCACTGCGTGATAACGATGAAGTCACTGACGACAGTACCACTAAAGCGGAGTTATTAAGCACGGTTTTCCGAAACTCCTTCACCAAAGAAGACACAGTAAATATTCCTAAATTCCTGTTAAGAACAACTGCAGGGATTAGAAACATAGAAGTAGATATCCTCGGTGTAGCAAAGCAGCTTAAATCACTTAATAAAAACAAGGGCTCCGGTCCAGGTTGTATACCAGTCAGGTTCCGTATATAACCACTCCCTCATAGAGATATCCGTACGTAAAGACTGGAAAATTGTTCAAGTCACACCACCCAAAAAGGGAAATAGGAGTAATCCGTTGAATTACAGGCCCATATCAATAACGTCGATTTGCAGTAGGGTTCTGGAACATATACTGTGTTCGAACATTATGAGTTATCTCAATGAAAATTATTTTTTGACACATAGCACGAATTCAGAAAATATCGTTCTTGTGAAACACAACGAGCTCATTATACTCATTAACTAATGAGTGCTATCGACAGGGGATGTCAAATTGATTCCATATTTTTAGATTTCCAGAAGTCTTTCGACACCGTTCCTCACAAGCGTCTTCTAACCAAATTGCGTGCCTATGGCATATCGCCGCAGTTGTGCGACTGGATTCGTGATTTCCTGTCAGAAAGGTCACAGTTCATACTAACAGACAGAAAGCCATCGAGTGCAACAGAAGTAGTATCCGGTGTTCCCCAAGGAAGTGTTATAGGCCCTCTATTGTTCCTGATCTACACTCCTGGAAATTGAAATAAGAACACCGTGAATTCATTGTCCCAGGAAAATATGACACATTCCTGGGGTCAGATACATCACATGATCACACTGACAGAACCAAAGGCACATAGCCACAGGCAACAGAGCATGCACAATGTCGGCACTAGTACAGTGTATATCCACCTTTCGCAGCAATGCAGGCTGCTATTCTCCCATGGAGACGATCGTAGAGATGCTGGATATAGTCCTGTGGAACGGCTTGCCATGCCATTTCCACCGGCGCCTCAGTTGGACCAGCGTTCGTGCTGGACGTGCAGACCGCGTGAGACGACGCTTCATCCAGTCCCAAACATGCTCAATGGGGGACAGATCCGGAGATCTTGCTGGTCAGGGTAGTTGACTTACACCTTCTAGAGCACGTTGGGTGGCACGGGATACATGCGGACGTGCATTGTCCTGTTGGAACAGCAAGTTCCCTTGCCGGTCTAGGAATGGTAGAACGATAGGTTCGATGACGGTTTGGATGTACCGTGCACTATTCAGTGTCCCTTCGACGATCACCAGTGGTGTACGGCCAGTGTAGGAGATCGCTCCCCACACCATGATGCCGGGTGTTGGCCCTATGTGCCTCGGTCGTATGCAGTCCTGATTGTGGCGCTCACCTGCACGGCGCCAAACACGCATACGACCATCATTGGCACCAAGGCAGAAGCGACTCTCATCGCTGAAGACGACACGTCTCCATTCGTCCCTGCATTCACGCCTGTCGCGACACCACTGGAGGCGGGCTGCACGATGTTGGGGCGTGAGCGGAAGACGGCCTAACGGTGTGCGGGACCGTAGCCCAGCTTCATGGAGACGGTTGCGAATGGTCCTCGCCGATACCCCAGGAGCAACAGTGTCCCTAATTTGCTCGGAAGTGGCGGTGCGGTCCCCTACGGCACTGCGTAGGATCCTACGGTCTTGGCGTGCATCCGTGCGTCGCTGCGGTCCGGTCCCAGGTCGACGGGCACGTGCACCTTCCGCCGAACACTGGCGACAACATCGATGTACTGTGGAGACCTCACGCCCCACGTGTTGAGCAATTCGGCGGTACGTCCACCCGGCCTCCCGCATGCCCACTATACGCCCTCGCTCAAAGTCCGTCAACTGCACATACGGTTCACGTCCACGCTGTCGCGGCATGCTACCAGTGTTAAAGACTGCGATGGAGCTCCGTATGCCACGGCAAACTGGCTGACACTGACGGCGGCGGTGCACAAATGCTGCGCAGCTAGCGCCATTCGACGGCCAACACCGCGGTTCCTGGTGTGTCCGCTGTGCCGTGCGTGTGATCATTGCTTGTACAGCCCTCTCGCAGTGTCCGGAGCAAGTATGGTGGGTCTGACACACCGGTGTCAATGTGTTCTTTTTTCCATTTCCAGGAGTGTATATCAACGACATAGGAGACAATCTGAGTAGCCCTCTTAGATTATTGCAGATGATGCTTTCATTCACCGTCATCTGATGACCAAAATGAATTGCAAAATGGTTTAGATAAGATATCTCTATGGTGCGAAAAGTGGCAATTGATCGTGAATGAAGAAAAGTGTGAAGTTATTCACATGAGTACTAAAAGAGATCCGCTGAATTTCGATTACGCGATAAGTCACAAAAATCTGATGGCTGTATATTCAAATAAATACTTAGGGATTACAACAACAAACGATCTCATAGATAGTGTCGTGGGTAGAGCAAACCAAAGACTGTGATTCATTGGCAGAACACTTACAAGGTGCAACTGGTCTACTAAAGAGACTGCTTACACCACGCTTGTCCGCCCTATTCTGGAGTATTGCTGTATGGTGTGGGATCCGCATGAGGTGGGACAGACGGATGGCATCGAAAAAGTTCAAAGAATGGCAGCTCGTTCTGTATTATAGCGAAATACGGAAGATAGTGCCACAGACATGATATATGAACTGAAGGGGCAATCATTAAAACAAAGGCGTTTTTCGTTGCGACGGAGTCTTCTCATGAAATTTTAAATCACCAGTTTTCTCCTCTGGGCTGCTTCCGTCGGTGCTGAACAGTCTCTCTGCTTTAATGTCAAGCGTAAAATACGCGCTGCCTTAACGCTTTCGCACTGACAGATTAAAAAAAGATTTAAAATTGGATAGCTCTATCTCCACTTTAAAAGAGAACGCGTGTGAAATCTCGTGTACTAATCTGCCACGAATGATTCCTAGCTGTCACTTGGTCCGTACGAATCAGAATGAGCGACTGGAGAATCTATGGCTTTCCAGACACTAGCGTGTGCCCTCATTTATTCACAATTTGTTACTGACCCTCACTTCCTTCGAATAAGAATTGCTGCCACCCACGCTTCTAACATGCCATATATGCCCATGATTTTAACAATAATTATTTTTAAAATAATAATGACAATAATAATAATTCGTTTACATCAATCCTCAGTAAATCGCTTTGACGTAACTTCCAAGAAATTACAGTTCAGTGAAATACAGTACTGAAAAGAATTCGGCAAAAAGTTTGAGTACATATTTCATACAATCGCTGTAAAAACTATCAACAAGCTAACCCAATTTCACTACCACAATTTCCACAATAAACTGAGGTGACAAAAGTCATGGAATAGCTCTATACACATATACAGATGGCGTAGTATCGCGTACACAAGGAGGTTGGCGGAGCTTTTATTTCGACTCAGATGATTCATGTGACAAAGTATCCGACCTGATAATGGCCGCACGACGGGAGTTAACAGTCTTAATGCGGAATAGTAATTGGACCTAGACGCATGGGACATTTCATTTCGAAAATCGTTATGGAATTCATTATTCCGAGATCGACAGTGTGCCGAGAATACCAAATTTCGGGCATTACCTCTCACCACGGACAACGCTGCTGCCGACGGCCTTCACTTAACGACCGAGAGCAGTGGCGTTTGCTTAGAGCTGTCAGTGCTAACAGACAAGCAACACTGCATGAAATAACCGCAGTGAGCAATGTAGGACGTACGACGAACATATCTGTTAGGGCAGTGCGGCAAAATTTGGCGTTAATGGGCTAAACCAGCAGAAGAGCGACGCGAGTGCCTTTGGTAACGGCACGACACCGCCAGCAGCGTCTCTCCTGGGCTCGTGACCATATTGGTTGGACCCTAGACGACTGGAAAACCGTAGTCTGATCAGATGTGTCGCACAGACACCACAAAGCCATGGACCTAAGTTATCAACAGGGCACTGTGCAAAATGGTGGAGCCTCCATAATGGTTTGGGCTGTGTTTGCGTGGAATGGACAAAGTCCTCTGGTCCACCTAAACCAACCGTTGACGGAATGGTTCTGTTCGGTCACTTGGAGACCATTTGTATAGCCGTTCACGGACTTCACGTTCCTTAACAGCGATGGAATTTTTATGGATGGTTGGTTCAAATGGCTCTGAGCACTATGGGACTCAACATCTTAGGTCATAAGTCCCCTAGAACTTAGAACTACTTAAACCTAACTAACCTAAGGATATCACACACACCCATGCCCGAGGCAGGATTCGAACATGCGACCGTAGCAGTCCCGCAGTTCCGGACTGCAGCGCCAGAACCACACGGCCACCGCGGCCGGCTTTTTATGGATGACGATGCCCCAAGTTACCGGGCCACAGTTGTTCGCGAATGGTTTTAAGAACATTCTGGGCAATTCGAGCGAATCATTTGGCCATCCAGATAGACCGACATGAATCCCTCCGATCATGTATGAGACATTATCGAGAGATCTATCCCTGCACAAAATCCAGCGTCGGCAACACTTTCGCAGTTATGGACGGTTGTAAAGGCAGCATGGCTCAATACTTTTTCAGGGTACTGCGCGTCCAACAACTTGTTGAATCCATGCCACGTCGAGCTGCTGCATTACGCCGGTCAAAAGGAAACCTGAAGCAATATTAGGTGTTATCCCATGATTTTTGTCACCTCAGAGTGTAAAATCTAAGAGTGCACTCCCGTTATAAGTATTTCATTTAACACAACGATTGTGAATACAGGTTGCTGACCATGGCTATGCGAGCGTGTAAACGTGGGAAATGTCTTTTCTTTCAGCCGTTTACGCCTACGATCGGGAAGTCAGTCTTCCTGTTACAGTTTTTCTTTGTTGAGGACATTTCCCTTTCGCATTTGCCTTAATCATCTTCCTGTGGTTTGCCGGTTCTAGCTCAGAAATCACGAAAACTATCGGATTTTGCGACAATAGATACGGTCAGCCCCCAGTCCCAACCATGTGGGGTAGCAACTAGAGAGTATCCCGTTTTAAAGATAGTTTGTAACGTCTTTAACGCTTTGCGATTTTGGAGACTCTCAGCTTTCATGTTATTTTATTCTTTGAAAGTTATGCGGGGAAGAGTAAAAATGATTTTAACAATACTGGGGGGAGGGGGGGGGGCAGTCATGAACGGCGTAACTTCCCTGCCCTCATTTGCATCCGCGTTTCGGCTGAACTGTATGTTTACAGTGAGAATATTTCCGTATTTCCTCTGCTGCCGTTCGAAACCAACACGTTACCCCAACACAATACATCTCGTTCAGAGTTCTGCAGCGCACACTTCTTGTAGTATCTTGATCGCAAAGTGTTTTAGGAGAACAGTATAGCATTAAATTTCAGTCTCTCACGACACCTTTCGAGTAATTTCAGGGTTTCTTCCCAAACAGCCCGGATTCCACAACATTGATGGTCCTAGGAGCTTCTTCTCCTCATTATCCTCCGTCGACATCTAGGTTGAGGGTTATTTTCCTTGGAAATCGCTTTGGAAAAACTGCAGTGCTGCTTGTCGCCATATTCTGCACGAGATGGAAACAACTGTCTCTCCCTCTGGAACCAGTTTTGATCACTTCTTCTGATAACATAAAAAGGCTACCCTAAAATGACAACCTCTAACAATATTTCTGCATTTATAGCGCCACCTGTGTCCCACCGACTTACTCGCCCTCGCTAATATTGTTTGTACAGTTTAGGTAAAGCACAATCTTAGACTTCGGGAATCCAAAATACTTTCATTTTCTTTTCTTTTGTGCTTTTGGCTACTTTTTCAATACTCTGTTATTTTATTTTGCCATCTCTGTGTCATGGCGCATTGACATAATTAAATATCAACCCCTCGGTACAGGGTACATGATAATGAACAAAACTGATAGGTGTCCGAGTGATTCCAGGAAACAGTTTGCGAAAAATTCTTGCTATCTCGCTTTTGAAATCTATATTGAGACTTTATAAAGAGTTGAGAAAGGGTTGTTAGGAGATTGATATATTCGCTCTTGCCTTCCACTCGTGTTTTAGTCCTTCACAGTACTCTTTTTTTCCCCTCATCAGCACGCAGAGTTTCCTGTGTGACACGATGTTTGCATCTGACAACGACAGAGAGTCTTTCGCTTGCTGCGTTTACACTCGCTTTGATGGAAGAGGTGGAAAGTTTCGTGTTCGCGTTGACATTTTGGGCGTGGCGACTGGCCTGTTCGCTGGAAGAAATACAGAAAGATGCGACGGCCTCGTGAAGTCACCCCGAAAATACACTGCGCAAAATAATTAAAGGGTAACTCTTTTTGGAAAACCTCTCATTTTACCCCATTCTGACGCATAATTATGAAATTTGGAGGAGATCACAACATTCCTAGTTAATGGTGCAAAAGCGTGGCGACTTGCGACGACACCTTCGTACTCGGCGATGCTTCGAACAGCAACATGTCGACACATGCGAAAAATACACCCATCAACCAAAGCGTTATGATCACCTGTTTAGCAGCGTGTTGTTCCACTTTTCAAACACAGTACAACAGAAAGCCTGCTTGACAGAATTCCAGAAGTATGTGGCACCAGATATTTATGCAGAGGTCAAGCAATTCCCGCAATTTACGGGATGGTGGTTTACGTGCACGAGACTGTATTCCAAGGGGTGCATACACTACTGGCCATTAAAATTGCTACACCACGAAGATGGCGTGCTACAGACGCGAAATTTAACCGACAGGAAGAAGATGCTGTGATATGCAAATCATTAGCTTTTCAGAGCATTCACACAAGGTTGGCGCCGGCGGCGGCACCTACAACGTGCTGACATGTGGAAAGTTTCCAACCGATTTCTCATACACAAACAGCAGTTGGCCGGCGTTGCCTGGTCAAACGTTGTTGCGATGCCTCGTGGAAGGGGGAGAAATGCGTACCATCATGTTTCCGACTTTGATAAGGGTCGGATTGTAGCCTATCGCGATTGCGGTTGTAAGTAGGTTGTTTAGGTTTTCTTATTGGTAACGCCACGTAGCTCTCTGTATGAAAATCACTAGCTGTGCTGTGTGCAGTCTGTGGCTAGTATGCATTGTTGTCTGCCATTGTAGTGTTGGGCAGCTGGATGTTAACAGCGCGTAGCGTTGCTCAGTTGGAGGCGGGCCGCCAGCAGTGGTGGATGTGGAGAAGTGAGATGGCGGATTGTTGAGAATGCATAATCTGGAGGTGTGTCCATCAGAAACAGTACATTTGTACGAATGGATGTCATGAACTGCTATATATATTATGACTATTAAGGTAAATACATAGTTTGTTCTCTATCAAAATCTTTCATCTGCTAACTATGCCTATCAGTAGTTAGTGCCTTCAGTAGTTTGAATCTTTTATTTAGCTGGCAGTAGTGGCGCTCGCTGTATTGCAGTAGTTCGAGTAACGAAGATTTTTGGTGAGGTAAGTGATTTGTGAAACGTATAGGTTAATTTAGTCAGGGCCTTTCTCTTGTAGGGGTTACTGAAAGTCAGATTGCGTTGCGCTAAAAAAATATTGTGTGTCAGTTTAAGCACAGTCATGTATAATTTTTCTAAGGGGACGTTTCATATGTCGACCCTTAGCCGAGGATACCTCACTGGAATCTTCTGATTTTTTCTTGTAGTTTGTGTAATTAGTGTAGCTTTTGTTTATTGCTAGCGCGTAATTGTAGAGAGAATTTCCTTTGTAGTTGCAGTCTTTCATTTTTGTACAGTAAAACAGTTGTGGCATGTATGTAGATTTGCACCAACTACAATCCTGGAAATGGAAAAAAGAACACATTGACACCGGTGTGTCAGACCCACCATACTTGCTCCTGACACTGCGAGAGGGCTGTACAAGCAATGATCACACGCACGGCACAGCGGACACACCAGGAACCGCGGTGTTGGCCGTCGAATGGCGCTAGCTGCGCAGCATTTGTGCACCGCCGCCGTCAGTGTCAGCCAGTTTGCCGTGGCATACGGAGCTCCATCGCAGACTTTAACACTGGTAGCATGCCGCGACAGCGTGGACGTGAACCGTATGTGCAGTTGACGGACTTTGAGCGAGGGCGTATAGTGGGCATGCGGGAGGCCGGGTGGACGTACCGCCGAATTGCTCAACACGTGGGGCGTGAGGTCTCCACAGTACATCGATGTTGTCGCCAGTGGTCGGCGGAAGGTGCACGTGCCCGTCGACCTGGGACCGGACCGCAGCGACGCACGGATGCACGCCAAGACCGTAGGATCCTACGCACTGCCGTAGGGGACCGCACCGCCACTTCCCAGCAAATTAGGGACACTGTTGCTCCTGGGGTATCGGCGAGGACCATTCGCAACCGTCTCCATGAAGCTGGCCTACGGTCCCGCACACCGTTAGGCCGTCTTCCGCTCACGCCCCAACATCGTGCAGCCCGCCTCCAGTGGTGTCGCGACAGGCGTGAATGGAGGGACGAATGGAGACGTGTCGTCTTCAGCGATGAGAGTCGCTTCTGCCTCGGTGCCAATGATGGTCGTATGCGTGTTTGGCGCCGTGCAGGTGAGCGCCACAATCAGGACTGCATACGACCGAGGCACACAGGGCCAACACCCGGCATCATGGTGTGGGGAGCGATCTCCTACACTGGCCGTACACCACTGGTGATCGTCGAGGGGACACTGAATAGTGCACGGTACATCCAAACCGTCATCGAACCCATCGTTCTACCATTCCTAGACCGGCAAGGGAACTTGCTGTTCCAACAGGACAATGCACGTCCGCATGTATCCCGTGCCACCCAACGTGCTCTAGAAGGTGTAAGTCAACTACCCTGGCCAGCAAGATCTCCGGATCTGTCCCCCATTGAGCATGTTTGGGACTGGATGAAGCGTCGTCTCACGCGGTCTGCACGTCCAGCACGAACGCTGGTCCAACTGAGGCGCCAGGTGGAAATGGCATGGCAAGCCGTTCCACAGGACTACATCCAGCATCTCTACGATCGTCTCCATGGGAGAATAGCAGCCTGCATTGCTGCGAAAGGTGGATATACACTGTACTAGTGCCGACATTGTGCATGCTCTGTTGCCTGTGTCTATGTGCCTGTGGTTCTGTCAGTGTGATCATGTGATGTATCTGACCCCAGGAATGTGTCAATAAAGTTTCCCCTTCCTGGGACAATGAATTCACGGTGTTCTTATTTCAATTTCCAGGAGTGTATTTCGCAGCTGCGCTTGCAATTAACGAGATATAATTTTCAGTGCTATGTTAATGTGTTCTCTTATTTTTGCTCTTCAAATTGTGATTTCTGTGTTATCGTGTGAAATATTGTGACAATAATGGCGTGTGAAAAACGTAATACTAGGCTCACTCAAAAGTAAACTGAGAAATGACAGTGAAGACGAAAGCAGTGTGTTAGCGCCGCCGAGTAATGAATTAACTAATGTTCATAGTAGTAATTTGGTAATTGTGCATAGGGAATGGAGCAGGCTACAAATAATGGCGTAGACAGTGAAACAAATAGTGAACAGGGAAGCATTATCGATCGATCGGTCGGCAACAGCTCGCCTCAGGAATCCGAAATGGCAGGACACAATCTTGCAAATACTGTAGATTCAGGTTTTGCTTCCTCACCGTTTTCTCAAATAAGTCAAGACACATTTTCTGCTTTTCAAAATGCGAATATTGCCGGTTCAAATGCATTGCCGAATAGCACTGAGGAACGTGTTTCAGACACCAGTGCATTGTTATTACAATTAATGCAACAAATGGGACAAAAGCTTCAAAAGTTAGACACAATGGAACAAAATCTTCAGAAGTTAGACACAATGGAACAAAATCTTCGTAAGTTAGACACCATGCTTGAACAAACACGTGAAGATTTAACTACTGAGTTACATAACATTGAATCGAAATGTCAAAAAGTCTGTAATGACGTAAAAGCACAAATTTGTGAGCATTTTCAACCTATTTTCTCGCGGCATGAAAATGCATTACAGAATCACGAAGCAGCCATAAAAGAACTGCAAACTATTGTTCATGAAAATCATGAGACCTTGCAAGCTAAAACTGACTCAGTTGCATCTACCAATTCGGTTACGCAACTTGCAAAAACTCAGGAAAACTTAAAGGACACAGTAGATACGATTTCAACACAAATGGACACTCTGAAACTTGGTTCAGAAAAACACACAGAGGAAATAATTTCACTATCGAATAAAGTAGCCGAACTTTCAGATCAGTTCACTAACTTATCTACAAAGGTAGATGATGATCTGAATGACACAAGACCTGTAGCCTTCACTGACACTGAAGAGTATGAACAAATTAGAAAATTCAAACAAAATCAAAATCAAATCAATACATAGTACAAAAGAGAAATCCGGGAAGTACAAGATCAGTTGGCACAAGTAATACAAGAATTACGTATTTCAGACGACACTCGCGCTCCAATACAGGAAGAGGGACATAGAAATACGGAACAGCCACAAAATAATAACACAGGGCATTTCGGAAGTTATGAAAGAAATTGGCAATGTGCACCGAATTTTGAGATGGAACCGCCGAAACGACGTAACAATGACCGACATGCGACTCGCCGACATGATGATTTTGACTATAAGCTGTTCATTACTACACGTAAATTCAAAACGTTTAAGAATTCTGCCAACGACATTCATCCACAAGCGTGGCTCCATCAATTCTCTCATTGTTTTCCTCCCAACTGGTCATTAGAGCACAGATTAGAATTTATGTGCGGCTATTTAGAGAATGAACCAGCTGTAAGAATGCGATCCGTCATTCACGATTGCCACAGTGAAGGAGAATTTTATCACGCCTTCCTCTCAGCATATTGGTCTCAAGCTACACAAGACCGAGTAAAACATAGCATCATAATGATGAAACATTTCGAACAATCTGAATTTTCCAGTCTTGTGAAATATTTTGAAGACATGTTGCACAAGAATCAGTACCTGTCAAACCCATACAGCCCCTCAGAACTCATCCGCATTTGCTTAATCAAACTACCTGAACTTTTACGACATATTATTTTGGCAGGACGTTGCAAAGACGACATTGAAGCTTTTCAGGGACTCTTACAAGAATTAGAAATTGACACTGACAATCGCGGAACGCGAAAACAGGAAAACAACAATTACAGGTCACATCCGTCACAATTCCGTGATGAAAGAAATAATAACTGGACACGACAAGGCTAGTCTCACAACACAAATCGTGACCAAAACAGACACCACCTGTATGACAACCGTTGGCAAAGTAGTAATATTTACAGGGAAAGATCACCTCTCCGCGGTAATGACTATCACAGAGACAATCAGAGAAACAAACAATATGGGAACCAAAATAAATATTATCAAGGGAGACAGAATAACATTAGACGCAACGGTCCAGCGGGCAGTTACGATTCAG
This sequence comes from Schistocerca cancellata, assembly GCF_023864275.1. Classification (NCBI taxonomy): domain Eukaryota; kingdom Metazoa; phylum Arthropoda; class Insecta; order Orthoptera; family Acrididae; genus Schistocerca; species Schistocerca cancellata. The sequence goes on from NC_064629.1 coordinate 721,257,390, forward strand.
GGAGAAATTCTCCACCACGTGACCGACAAGAAAGAAACTATGGAATCTACCGACATGACGACAGACGATATGATCATAACGACAGACCGGAATTTCATCAGAACTGGCGAGATTCGAACAGGGCAGGGCCTTCTCGTCAAGGTAAATTTGTAGAAGTTAGGTCTCCAAATCCCAATAACGACGCGCGCCAACAAAGAGACAATAGGCAATGACTCATACCGCTGGCAGCCACAAAACGTACGTATGAAACTGACGACGCAGCTGCCGTAGCTAGTAATTACGTAAAAATGGAAGACATTAGGTACATCTTACTCCAGGAACACGACGTAAAACATAACAACATTGCATATCCTGTGATTCACATTACAGTAAATGACGTAAAATTTACGGCAGTACTTGACTCTGGCAGTCCCATTTCAGTAATTAGTGAAACAGCCTTTAGTAAATGCAAGAAATCGAACGATTGTCCCACACTTACGTTACGTAAGATTAAATTACAAGGTGCAATCTTTAGAAAAAGTGTAGATGTACGCCAACAAACCAACTCAGAATTCTTTTGTCAAAGCCACAGCTTCTCTATGAACTTTCTTATTGTTCCATTATTGTCGACGGAAATTATATTGGGAGTAGACTTTTTGAATGAATACAAAGCAATCTTAAACTTTCACGATGCTGAAATAAGTTTAGAGAAAGAAGGTAAGTCAATAGCTTTTAAATTTGAAGATTGACTCTCAAACCATGACGAAGAAATTAATCAGCTTTACCACCTGTTAGACAACAGTTCGGAATTTTCGACGGAACTTGACACTAACAATCACTCTGCAAGTACTGACAGGGATGATATCGACGGCGCATTTGATAGTAATGAGTTAATTCAGAATAAAATTCAAACAATTGAGAATTGTAATGACACTGATAGGCAAGACCTTTTCGAGATTTTACAAGCGCATTCCACAGTTTTTACTCACAAAACAGGAACAATCAAGGGATTTCAATACCAATTTCGTGTTCGTGAGCATACTAAATTTTGTGTTAGGCCATAGGTAATTCCGGCGCATTATGGGGACCGTGTTAGAACAGAAGTACAATCTATGCTTGACGAGGGCATTATTGAGCCTGCAGTAAGCTCATACAACAATCCATTACATGTTGTTGAGAAGAAAAATGGATCGATCAGGCTTGTCTTAGATTCGAGACAAATCAACACTATCATCATTACTGAAACAGACAGGCCGCAAACGTTAGAAGAACTTCTTAAAAATTTTAATGGTGTAAAAGTGTTGTCTTCTATTGATCTCAGATCCAGCTTTCATCAGATCGAACTTCATCCAGAATGTAGAAAATACACAGCTTTCCTTTGTTTCGGCGTTTGTTATAAGTTTCGGAAACTTCCTTTTGGTTTGAATATTTCTTCGCCAGCATTCATTCGCGGGCTAAATTCCATATTACCTGATTTCTTAAAACGTCACATCACCTTATATGTGGATGATATTCTAATAGCAGAAGCTTCATGGGAACAACATAATCGCATCCTCAACAGTTTGTTACGTATTTTTGCAGAATCTGGAATTACAGTTAACTTGGAAAAGTCTGAATTCGGTAGGTCAAAGGTGAGGTTTTTGGGACATATTATTTCTTCTGAAGGCATTCAGCCAGATCCTGAAAAGTTAGAAGCAATCAGAGCCATTCCAGTTCCATCCACAAAAAGACAAGTTCGCAGTTTTTTAGGTCTCGTAAATTTTTACCGTCGTTTTCTGAATATGCAAATTCTAGTTACACCAAAACTTTGTTCTCTCACTGGAAAAAAATACTATTTGGAACTGGGACGAACAAGTACAGTTGGAATTCAATTCTTTGAAAGAATCGCTACTTAACGCGCCAATACTAGCTCATCTAGATCTGTCACAAGATTTCTGCCTTAGCACGGATTCTTCTAAAGTCAGTCTTGGTGCCCATTTATTTCAAGTAGCCACAGAAAATGACACTATTGTTCAGAAAACCATTGCTTTTGCTAGCCGAGTGCTAACAAAATCTGAAAAAAATTATTCCGTTACTGAATTAGAAGCTTTAGCTATCGTTTGGGCATTTAACAAATTCCGTTTATTTCTTTCTGGTAAGCACTTAAAAGTATACAGTGATCATCGTGCATTACAATTTCTTATGTCTTCAAAATTAAATCATGACAGGTTAAAACGTTCGGCATAGTTTCTGCAAGAATTCCACTTCACAATAGCCTACATTCCCGGCAAGGAGAACATTGTTGTGGACGCACTGTCACGCGCACCGGCTGGGCTTGAGAAAAGTAACACAGAAGGCAACCTCGAGAAAAATTTCAGTATTCTTTACATTTAGAAAGTCGCCTTTGAAAACTTCATCTCCACAACTTTAAAGGACATTGCTCATGAACAAGATAAATATCCGATTTGGAAAGACATCAAAAGCAAATGGCATGAAAAGACACGCACACAGATTTGGCATTATTATCTGGTTAGAAACAACATACTGTTCAAACGCTGCACTGTTGATGACAAGCTATGGGTACTTTGCATTCCTGAAGATTTTGTTAATAAGCTCATTTGGTACATTCATTTCAGCTGTGCACATTTTGGCCCACGAAAATGTTATCATAATCTTCGGACGACTTGTTATTTTAACAATATGGAAAAGAGAATTCGAAGAGTCTTGTCTATTTGTAAACTTTGTCAAAAGGCGAAACCATCTACTATCTCACATCGTCCTCCGTTGTTTCCTATCATTCCTTCTAAATTAAAAGAATTTGCTGCTGTTGATCTCTTGGTACCCCTTGTCAGAACATCGAATGGATTTTCGTACGTTCTAGTCGCTGCAGAACTTACTTCAAAATTTGTTTCTTTCACTCCGTTACGTAAAGCCACTGGACGGTCTGTATCTAACGCCTTTGTTAAAAATTTCTTACGTGAAGTTGGCCACGTTGCTAAAGTCATTTCAGATAACGGACCGCAATTCAGATCTGGTGTTTGGTCACGCATGCTTCGGAACCATAAAATCAAACCTGTTTTTATTTCATTGTACTCACCACATTGTAACCCGTCTGAACGGATTATGAAAGAAATCAATAAGCATTGCAGACTTTATTGTCACAGAAGGCATCAGCATTGGGACAGATATTTACACTTATTTCAAAACGTGCTGAATGAAGTGCATCGTGACTCCACTGCTTTACCACCTATTCTTGTACTGAAGAATGAAGAACCACCGAACAGAATCAGAGAGCTTGTACCTTTCCCGAATACACGTAAACTTCGACACAAAGACATAACTGATTTGGCTATTAAAAATATAAAATCTGCAGCAGACAGAAGGAGAAAACTACACGGTAAAGCAAATGCAAAGAAATTATATATTGGTCGGGAAGTTCTCATTAAAGATCATTCATTGTCACATAAGAAGAAACACTTGAGTCACAAATTCTTTCTAGTTTACAATGGACCTTACAGAATCCGACGTATACCACATGATAATTGCGTTGACGTTGAAACTCTGCGTACTAGGAAGAGTAAAGGTTTACACCACATTTCACATGTAAAACCGTTTATTGAAAGATAATCTGCTTTTTAACTTTGTCTTTGCCATATAACTTTTCACTTTACGTTACTAGTATGCGTTGTCACACTTTGAAACTGTTATCATGCAACAATGTTTTGAAGTTAACTATCCAGTCTAGAACCCAAGGAGCATATTTAGTCAGTAATTACCACTGCATTGTGATAGTGAACAGAGGACACAGTGTTACTGTGTGTGTACATTCTTGCTTGTTAGTTGCACGATTACGTAACGACTATAAGGCTTACATACTTAGAACATATACTGCTAATGAGATTTTAATGCAACATTTTGGTTTACTTGAAAAGACATTCCTTATTTGAAGTAGTTTTTGTGAGATTAAAGATGACTTAGTATTTGGTTTCTTTGACAGCTACACGATTATATCACGACGCTACTAACGTGTGACACAATTTACATTGTTGCTTTTGCGGTGTTTCTGTTTTATGTCTGCACAGTTTTTCTGAATTCTTTTGTGGTACAGCTACAATGAGACAGCCTTTTCTGTAGCACAACAATACGTTACAGTACAGTACTTACTTCATCACGGCAATAAGCGTAATAACTACGATATCTATAGGCAAAGCATTTCACTTTTGTTTAATACGAGATAAGTACATTGACTTCCACAGAACTTTGCTTACGGACGACGATAATTACGACACTTGGCACATTTTTTACCCTTAAGTAATGACAGAGATTATGTTACAACAAGACGCATAGTTTAGCGCTACAGTACACGTATTTGAGTGATTAATTTTGTACTTAAAACATTTATTTTTAAAGATATTTGAAGTACAATGATACAAAGGTTTTCCGTGATACATTTCATTCCATTGCTGTAATCTGTAACAACTGAGGGTATAATTACATTAATCCTCAAGGGGTACACGCCTACTTTGTGTACCATGTGTTTGGCAATCACAAGGAGCCCTAGCTAATATGGTATTTGCTTATACAACTTTACACATCGCTACCATATTTCTCTAACACATAAATTACACAGCTATCTGATTATTTAACAGAGAAACAAACATTTTTTTACTACATCAGTGACACATGTTTACGCAATTACACAGATGGATAACTTCACACTTACGAAATTGTATTTCGTCTGTACTTTGTGAACTGTTCGTATTTTTTCGGAACCATTGTGATACTATGAGAGCTCTGAATAATGTATTTGGTATGGGATCATGATTTTTAAAGTATGTTGGAGGTAGATGACACTGTTGAAATGAGCAGAGGTTTTTTATTTAGGTTTTGACATTATTGCAGAAAGCTACGACGTTTTTGAGATTTGACTGAGGTGTTATGATGTTATTATTATGATGACAATGTGTATTATGCTGTTGAGGTATGTTTATGATCAATAAGCTGATGTTATATGAGGAATTTGATTATGCTGCGTATTTATTATGATGAAATATTGAAGAAGTGTCGACAAATATATATATGTGTAATAAGGTAATGAATAATGAGTAGTGGTTAGGAACTCTGACTTGTGAAAAAGGATGTTGGAAACCAAGAATCGTACTTTAAGAGTTATGAAATGTGTGTAAATGCGTGAATGTATCACAATGCCGGCGAAAATTTTTTGGACACTGTTATATTCACAGGATTTTGTTTTTACACATTTGCAACGCAAATTCTCGACCTGTGAAATTTTTAATATGAGACTGTCACTGTAATGCAAACTGGTGTTGTAAATATTTCGGTAAGAAAGTTAAAAGACCTTCACGTAATGCGTCGTGGGCACCCAGCTGTGTGACAGTTGCCTGGAAAAAAGCCATTAGTGTGTGCCTTTCAGAGGCACAGGTGGAGAAAAAAGGAGGCCATTAACCTCGCTATTGACATTTCTTCGTAGAAAGCATCCTAAATACGATATGCTCAAACTTGAAAATATATGATTACACTGTGGAGCTCTTAATTTATGATATTTACTGAAATGCCTAATGAAATGACGAGAAATATTTTTATGTCTATACACCTGATTATGACTACTGTCTTTCTAGTTGAGAGATTTTTTTACTACCTTATGAAATGCCATATGGCTAATGAATGATGTTTCATGCCTTCCTTTGTACATATTTGCTCATTTTCTTTAATATCTAGTTTCTAGCTGCACTACAGCATTGGTTAAAATAAAATTTAATAGATGTACTAATATCACTATTTTCTGTCTACAGACCCAGTAAAGAATAATTTTATGATGTACTTTCGTAGACAAGAGAGCACAAATAGAGATTTCCCTTCACAGGAATTGCATAATTAATTTTTTTTAATAACTTGGTAACTTTCTTGCAGAGTAAGATTTTGTGATGCATCACTCTAGTTTTAAGATCTGACATAGGTATTAGACATGGCCATCTTTACTGTAATATTTTTTTTTGCTTTTGGGTTTGTCATGTTTAGATATAAGATATTATATTTACTGCTGCTTGCTTTGCCAATTTCCATTTTTTTGTCATTGCTGTTTGTGTTAATTTGTTATGTGCTGCTGCATTGCCTCATCCCTTGGTATATATATCTGAGCTCAGTAGATTTAAGTTAGCTTAAGATGGGGTAGGCTATATGCGAGAACGAGTTGTGATGAATTGGAAGAAATGCATAGAGAAGCTATAAGAAAATGGTTTGGCCAAAACAGTATTTTGAAAGATGATATGAGCAAAAAAGTAGGGTTTAGGGACAACAGGTTTAGGTAGGATTTTCTTGGAAATAAATGATGAGGTAAGATAATGGAAAATAAATAATGAGGTAAGAAATATGTGAACATATAAATACAGAAAGCATGCTTGGATAGGATTTTTTTGGTGGAAGCAAATGTTAAATAAGAGGAAAGATTTATGGAATGAAGTTTTGGGTTGGACTGCAGTACCAAATGTTACACTGAAAACGAACCCTGTCTTTCCTTTTGTATTATTCCGCTATGTGTTTATGTACCCTTGTGTATTTGTCTTTTTCCTGTCTTTATGTGTTTAGGTAATAAGATTTATGTTGTAGAATTTTTCAAATACTATTTTATTTTCTTTGTAAAGATGTTCAGACATTATTTATTCTGTTCTGTTTTAATGCTCATGTGTGAAGTTGATGTTTTGAAAGTTATACTGATCTTTTATGTATGTACTTATGTCATAATTCCTGTAACACTGATGTGTATGTTATTTCGAATCTTTTGTAAAGCCCGTATTACTACAAATGTTATCTGTATTGTTACGTTCTTTAATGATGTATTTTGTACCTTTCTTATTGTGTTCTTATGTTCTAAAATTGTAATTGACACCAGTTCATCAAATTAAGTAACTTGTAAGTTACATTTCACTGCACACGTTTCTGTTGGTCATAGTATATGGACAATATGTGAGAAGTTGGGACTGTTAGTGCTTGCACGTGTGTTAATAATTCAGCAAGGGACTGGTTAACAGCATTTCTGGTTCTAAGGACAATTCCAAAAACTTTGTGAGTGCACAAGTGGTGGTTTATGGACTTGCTATATTCTCCGCAAGACTCTTTGATGGTGATTGTGCACCTGCACAGTCGCAACGGATGGCTGCTAGCCATCTCTACAAGGACTACAGTGGGTCTGCATTTTTGATGGCCCACCAATACCATTATTTCTACAACGAGTACAGTGGATCTGCACGTTTGATGGCCCACCAATACCATTATCTCTACAAGGACTGCAGTGGGTCTGCACCTCTGGTGGCCCACCAATACCATACTCTCCACCAGGACTACAGTGGGTCTGCTCTGTGATGACCTACCTACCAATATTCTTCAAAACTTCGACTGACTCTGCTGTGGGTTTGCTCTGTTGTGGCCCATTATCTGTCTGCATGTCAAGAGCCAGCACTGTCTTTCTGTTGGAAGGACAACACTACTTCTTCAAGATGGCGTGGAAATCCACTACTTCCGTGTGCATTTTCTTTTACTGCTCAGACTTTGAGAAAAACACTGCAATTTTACTGTGATGAACGATCGGGACTGTCATTATGGACTGTGAGAAAATTTTAGCTTTTGATCAATAAGTGTGTGCATTTCATTTCTTTGTTATTGTAATTGTGTAAAAATTTTAACAAATATGTATTGGCCAGTGCCCAAAACAGTTTGTAAATTTTTTTGTGGGGAGCATGGGGGCTATGTAAGTAATCTGTTTAGGTTTTCTTATTGGTAACGCCACGTACCGCTCTGTATGAAAATCACTAGCTGTGCTGTGTGCAGTCTGTGGCTAGTTTGCATTGTTGTCTGCCATTGTAGTGTTGGGCAGCTGGGTGTTAACAGCGCGTAGTGTTGCGCAGTTGGAGGCGGGCCGCCAGCAGTGGTGGATGTGGGGAAGTGAGATGGCGGATTTTTGAGAATGGATAATCTGGAGGTGTGTCCATCAGAAACAGTACATTTGTACGAATGGATGTCATGAACTGCTATATATATTATGACTATTAAGGTAAATACATTGTTTATTCTCTATCAAAATCTTTCATCTGCTAACTATGCCTATCAGTAGTTAGTGCCTTCAGTAGTTTGAGTCTTTTATTTAGCTGGCAGTAGTGGCGCTCGCTGTATTGCAGTAGTTCGAGTAACGAAGATTTTTGGTGAGGTAAGTGATTTGTGAAACGTATAGGTTAATTTCGTCAGGGCCATTCTCTTGTAGGGGTTACTGAAAGTCAGATTGCGTTGCGCTAAAAAAATATTGTGTGTCAATTTAAGCACAGTCATGTATAATTTTTCTAAGGGGACGTTTCACAGTTTATCGTATCGCGACATTGCTGCACGCGTTGGTCGAGATCCAATGACTGTTAGCAGAATATGGAATCGGTGGGTTCAGGAGGGTAATACGGAACGCCATGCTGGATCCCAACGGCCTCGTTATCACTAACAGTCGAGATGACAGGCATCTTATCCCATAGCTGTAACTGATCGTACAGCCACGTCTCGATCCCTGAGTCAACAGATGGGGACGTTTGCAAGACAATAACCATTGGCAGGAACAGTTCGATAGACCATGCCTGCAGTTACCCTTGATGCTGCATCACAGACAGGAGCGCCAGCGATGGTGTACTCAACGACGAACCTGGGTGCACGAATGGCAAAACGTCATTTTTTCGGATGAATCCAGGTTCTGTTTACAGTATCATGATGGTCGCATCCGTGTTCGGCGACATCGCTGTGAACGCCATACTGGCGTATCACCCGGCGTGATTGTATAGGGTGCCATTGGTTACACTTCTCGGTCACCTCTTGTTCGCATTGGCTGCAATTTGAACAGTGGACGTTACATTACATTTGTGTTCGACCTGTGGTTCTACCTTTCATTCGATCCTTACTAAACCCTACATTTCTGCAGGATAATGCACGACCGCATGTTGGAGATCCTGTACGGGCCTTTCTGGATACAGAAAATGTTCGACTGCTGCCCTGGCCAGCACATTCTCCAGATCCCTCACCAATTGAATACGTCTGGTCAATGGTGGCTGAGCAACTAGCTTTTCACAATACGCCAGTCACTACCCTTGATGAACTGTGGTATCGGGTTGAAGCTGTATGGGCAGCTGTACCTGTACACGTCATCCAAGCTCTGATGGACTCAATGCCCAGGCGTAACAAGGCCGTTATTACGGCCAGAGGTGGTTGTTCTGGGCACTGATTTCTCAGGATCTATGCACCCAAATTGCTTGAAAATGAAATCACATTATAACACTCCTACCTGTTTGCTACCGTACCATAACCTCTATGCTAAAAGCAGGTTGTAACATAAAACAATTTTGTAAAAGAAACTATGGCACAAAGCAACAGAGCAGTGTTACCCTCTGAGAGGAATTTTGTTAGTTTGACCGTGTTGTTCCTAACGGAGGTGGCTTATCGGAAATGAAAGTAAGAATTACGAAAATATTGGAATAGTGACAAACAAAATTTTGCCTAGCTATACTGTTTATAAAATTAAGGGAAACGGTCGCCAGCCTAATTAGGCAAGAGAAAGATTAATGTTCTCGTTTATAAAAGTAGGTATAAGTAACTATAATGGACAAACAACCTAGACTTAGCCACACTCGAGTGCAATGAACTCTGACACACATCTGTCTTAAGATTGAAGCTAACAGTTAGAGCAGCAGTAACTATTTTCAAAATTATAACAGTTACAGAAAAACACTATCACTTTCAGGGTTTACACAAACTGAGTGGTCTTTATACTGTTAATATGCACACAAGAGAGACAAACACTTGACATACATGAGAATGTAACGTTTCACAACTGCAGCTTTCTCACTTTTACTACAACGAAACACAATGTTGACAAAATTGCAAGAAATAGACTCACCTTTTAGAATTTACCACAGACAACAACGTGATCATTTACTTTATAAGACTCAGTCTAAAGTTTGAAGTTGGTAACAGCACTTTAAATAGCAGTTTCAATAGGAAAATTATTATTGGACAAATAACATTTGTTTTAACTCATTCTGTTACCACATTAGCTTTAACTATCTTTTTAATAAGTTCAAGAGGCATTATTTAACAAAGCTCTAGGCTTCAACGTACTCTCAGTAAGGACACTCGGTAATCACTTTACTTCAAACGGAGAGGACCCTGAGAGGTGTTATGACGAGGAGTAAAATCAAGGTAGGTAAATAAATTCCGATATGAATTACCTTATATTTCAGCACACTAACAAATCCATTAGGCTGATCCTTCACTGTACATCAATATAGTATTACGTTACAGTGATTGCGCAATGTGGTGGCAACTGCATGTTGGTAGGTGGAATTGCAGGTAGAATTGCCGGACTTTATCGCATCTTCATGGCGATGATTCATACAAATTCCAGAATAGATCCAGCTATTTATCCACCCATCCGAGGCATTGGAAAGAAGCAGTAAAAGCCTCTCTCTGAATCAGCATGATATGCACCTTTACATTGACAGTGCACAGACTGGTAGCTCCTTTCCGACTGCTGGCTCGTCTCCGACTGACTATCAGTTCCACCTTTTCCACCTATGCCAACCACAATTTGCGCGCTCTGCACATTTCCGTTCCCGAGGGGAACCACTACACCTTTTACATACAGAATAACTAAGAGCCCTAAGTGAGGATCAGCAATTTACATAACAGCAAACAAATACATTAAATAGAACAGAACATTTTCACATATTGACACTTCAACAAAAAATTATTCACACAAAATTACAATTACATACAATAAGTTCTGTTCCCTCCAAATGGGACAAAGAATATAAATTGCAGATACACTACTTTGCATAGAATCAAATCACGACATCAAAGGTTTGACAAAGAAAAGAATACACAATTTTATGTTATCGATTTAAACACATTTACAGAAGATCAACAATGTGACCTTAAATAAAGCAAAAGGAAAATAAATTCATACAGCATAAGAGCTGTGGTGTTACACATGCCCCATGTTTCGTTGAAGTTTCCTGTAAGGGATACTTCAAGGAAACATCTATAACACCTAAGTGGTGCTGGCTGCAAAAAAAAAAAATATTATTCCATCCAACTTCAGTTGGGAGAAAAAAAAATACACACCTTACACACATACAGTATATACACTAAGAAATTGCATACATTTCTTCCAAAAGATTTTCAAAGTAAAACATCTAAAGCAATTTTCAATTTCACACTGGTTTAAGGAAACTAATTTTGCATCATTACACAAGATATCTTTAAGCATGTTCATTTCATACACACACAGTTCAAATAATTGACAAATGGTACACAAACTAATCTACATATTAGTAGAAAAGGTATAGCCTTCAAAATAAAATAAAAGAATAAACACATATACAATAGCACAGAACATTTTAACTTAACAAAACAGAAGTTTGTCTCTCAATAATTTTAAAAGAATGTAAAATTTCACAGACACACAAGTATATTAATGATCACAGTACATTTTACAAGGTTCAGCATTTAATGAAATATTGAAAATAAATAAATAAATAAATAAATAAATCAGTTTGCATCCACATATGTACAAAATATGTACAAAAATTTACACAAACAGCTATGGAAACCTTTTCCAACTGACTCCTTAAATACCAAAGTAACTTTGCAAGGTTGTTTCAAAATAATTAACTTTAAAGCTGCTATTCATTAATAGCAGTCCAAAATATTTGTTGCACATAAACACACTAACATATTCAGAACCTATCGTTAATCATCACTGCTGTGTTTTAAAACAAGGCAGTCCAAAACTTTAATTTACACCAGAAAACCTAGTCTCAAAATATCAATGACTACTTGAACAAGAATGAATACGTATTTTGTAATAACTTTTCACTGACTTCAATAAGAATAGTCAGTTCATAACATATTGCTCAAAAAACCTAACTTAGTTCACTGCTTGCTTCAGCACTAGCAGTCCATGTTACACATTCTGCCCATTATTGGTTTGGCAGCCTTTACATATATATTTAGACACAAAAACACAATTTAGATAAAGAACACTAAAAAGAAACACATTTTTAAATTGACACACTGCCCCCATCCTCTAGGTTTGGCAGTTCGTGACCACTTGTCAACTTCTTGCCCCACCATGGCAAGTCCTTTGGTTACTGCTCACATAGTATGTTTTGTAGTCCTTAGCATCAGGACCACAGCATTTTTATTCTTTTGTCTTGTTTTTCTGCCCAACAACACAATTTTGAGCAGTTTATTGTCATCATCTTTAAGCTTTTTCATCATTATGTCACATCTTTGGTAAAATTTGCATTAATGGTATAAAACATAAACCCTGCAACTTTGAAACAGCAATTAGACACTGGCAACAAAATCATTTCTTTTTAAATGACAACATCAGGTAACACATATATTAATCAAGAAATTTTTTTAAATGTCATACTTGGGATCAAGTCAGGATTAAGAATTTCTTACTACTCCTTTACCATTGCTTTTTTCACACACAGTTAGGTCATTACATACATCAAGATCAGGACAATAATTTCCTATCCTATTGCAAGTGATTTCTGCCAACTCTTTTGTGGCACTAGACACATACCTCACACACTTATTTCCCGTACCTTAGTCAGGTTAATCTCCTCAGTTTTTAAACACATAAAGTTTTTCAACACCATATTTGCCCCTTTCCTTTTCTCAAAAACATTTACATTTAGTCATATTATAGTATTCATTTATCTTTTTGTTTTCAGTAACCTATTCTTTTCTCATCTACACTTTTCCCTTTACTTTTCCATTACATGTTCTGTTTACAATACCCACCATGCTTTCATTATTCTTGGTCATTTTCTAGTGTACCCACATTATTTTTCCATTTACTTGTCCAAAAACAATACACAATATCTTACATCATTGCCACACTATTCAATATACTCTGATAGAGAAGAAGGAAAGAAGATAGTAAAAGTTCTGAATGATGAAGAGGAAGGTTGGCAGCACGAAAAGAAACGGAAGTAGTGCTAGCAACGACTCGGGTCCCTGGTGCTCGTCAGGCACCTGACAATGCAAAGAGTGCATTGCCCCCTGAGGGTTTAATAACCCTCATCTGAGGACATGTACCTTTAAGTAAACCACGTGCTGCAAACATAAGCCCTTTCTGATTTTTAAGTATATTAGAAATTAATTATTGTCATATGGAGTTCTTTGCACTCTCGTTAAGTTACTATAAGCATCATAATTTTTAAAGTTTTCAGGCTTCTCACACTACATGGCCCTGTCTTCATAAGTAGACTGGCAACAGTAAGTATTCAAATGAAAATAAATAGCTCCTAAGCAAAGTCAAACAGTACACTACAATAAAAAAACAACCTGCCACAGGCCTCAAGAACAACAAAACAATAATCCACTTTCAGGTAACACTCAGATATAATAATAATAAAGTCATGCATTAAATTAACAGTATATACACATACATCCTGCCCCTAGTCACTTTATTAACAAGGCAGTCTTTTATGGTTCATAAAACAGTTACTAAATCTGGTGGCTTTTTAGGCCTCCTGTTTTCTACATCTTTCACTAAGTTATTCAGATCTTGCCAACGTTTTGTTTCATCAGGTGGCTTTTTGGGTTTTGGAATTTCAAAGTCTTTAGCAAGATACAACATCTCCTGTTCTGCTGTTATTTTATCAGGTGGTTCTTTTTGTTCCTGTAATTCACACTCCTTCAAAACATTTGTTAAGGCTTGCCCCAGTATAGTATCATCTGGAGGTACCTGCAAATTATGCCCCTGTGTTACATTACTGAATAATTCATTCGGTTTTGGCCCAGTTCTACTTTCTGTATCTTGCTTTGGAAAAATGTCACTAATTTTCTCATACCCTCTTTCAGTAAAAGTATATTCACTTTCATCTACACCTGAAAATTCATCTTCACTGGAGTCATCACTACTCTTTTCCTCACTATCAGATTCACTTAAGTACTCGACTTTTGAACAACAGAGAAAGTTAGTATATTCATTCTTATCTGTATTCATATATCCTTCATCATCTGAACTATCACTGATTTCACTTTCGTCATCAGATTCGAGCAGGAAAGCAACTTTTAAACAGTGAGGCAAATTATTACTAGATGTTTCAGTCACTTCGTTTTCCGACTCCTTTTCTACATAATGCACATCATTTGGACAGTCAGGCACTTCTGTTATATCACTTTGAATGATTTCAGCCTTAACTTCATACTTAGTATAATCGTCATATACTTCGATAACTTTCATTTCATTTTCCCCTTTGTTATTTTCAGGTAATCGTGCGAAATTCTTACTAGACTCTCCTGCATCAAAACTATTAAACACCTTTCCATCAACAATAATTTCATCTGCACTGCTCATAATGTCATGATTACTAACGTCCTCCTCTACCTCATTTTTACCTATTATTAATTGTGCACACGTCTTTTGCGTGGCATATTCTACCTCCCTTTCCTCTTTATTCATCACAACCTCCCCCACATCTACGTCTTTTACTTCATACACATCACTCGCCTTTTCTGGCTCCCTTTTACTTTTTAATAAAGTCTTTTCGCACGATTCCGATACCGAGTTATCTTTATCATATGACATATTAACTTTATTTTCATTTCTACATTCATCTACTACTGAAACCGGCCATCGGAAGTGTCCGATCCCGCCTCTTCTGTCTCTCTCTTCGGCAGCCATCTTGTTCTGACGTCTGCCATTTGTGTCTGCTGCCAAGTGCAATGTATGCTGGTTCGGTAACCGCTGGCCCGAGCACGAACGGTCACGTGACTTCGCACTGGGAACGCCACTATGTATCACTCCGCGCCCGTCTGCTATAGGCGCGCCCTTAACCTTCCTGCCCCATAGTTTACATCTTTCCTTCTCGAATCTAATATTTGGCATCTTTTCTTTGGGCCCAAAACCGGTTTCCGCGTGAATCAGGCCCGTAACACACGCGGTCTTTAGTTTTCCATTTCGTCTCTAGTTTGGGAATTTCGTGCTATGTATCCTCTGCCGCGCGTCGTATAATTTCCTCTACCTCTCGCACGACCTCTTTGAATCGTGTTTACACGAAATCTATCGTTTTCCTGTCGTTCAGCTTGGTCATTACTTTCTCGCGAATAATTGTTGTTATAGTGGGGACGAGATTCGCGATTTCTTCGCCAGTGATCTTCATCCTCTACCCTTTCCAAGAACGCAGAAAAACTACTGTGTGTACTCCCAACATATCGTTTCGAATCCTCAGGCAGTTTCTGCCAAAGAACCCAAACGATCTCAGCTTCAGTTCTTCTAGCCTTCAAATGTATCAGTTTTCTATACCATGATTCGCAGAATTCTTTCATGGTCTGCCTACCCCTGATGTCATACAACCTGGCCATTAAAAACTCACGCCACAACTGGTCTTGTTTTTGTTCTGACCAGTATTCGTCAATAAATTTTTGTTTGAAGGTTTCAAAAGACATCTGGTTAGTATCAAGATTCAACCCCCACCTTTTTGCTTCTCCCGTTAATGCACTGATTACAACATTAATTTTTTCCTGATCAGACAAATATTCAGGAAAATTTCTTTCGCAGTTCTTTACAAAGTCTAGGGGGTGCCATCCGTTATGCCTCTTTGCAGGGTCGAATTTCTCTTCGCCCTCTAATATTTTACTGAGAGGCATTCTTTCAGTAAAATGTGTAGGTCCGGTTTGTATTTTCCTTTCCAAGTCATACACTTTGCCTTGGATTTGTGAAGTGTTATGTTCACACTTCTTTTCGCAAGTAAGAATCTGTTTGGTTAGAGCTCTGCTTGTTTCTGTTACAGATTGTTTAATCTGGGCAAATTCCAGGTTACATTCTGTTTGTATTTCGGATTTAATACCGAATACCTTTTCGTCTACTTTAGTGACGACTAAGGGTTCTATTTGATCTTGAATTTTAATTACTTCAGTGTCAAATCTTTCGTTAATGTCATCAATTTGTCCTTGTACATTGGCAATATTGCCATTGATGACAGTAATTTCGCTTTTAATACTTTTGATTTCATTACTCACTGTTCCTACCCTTGAGTTGACTTCTTCAATTTGTTTACTAAGTCTGGTACCCTGCTCTTGCATTTGTTTACTAATATCACTACTCTGTGTTGTAATTAACTGTCTCTGTGCTGCGATTTGTGCATTAATATTGTCATTTTGTGCAGCGTTTTGTTGCCCCTGTGCTGCAATTAGCTGTCTTTGTTCTACATTTTGTTGCCCCAGTGCTGTGATTAGCTGTCTTTGTTCTACATTTTGTTGCCCCAGTGCTGTAATTTGTGCAGACAACATTTTTAACAAATCAGTCACATCTGGTGTCTTTTCACTTTGAGATTCTACTGCCTTTTCGTGTTCAGATCCTACACCCCTTTCTGGTTTTGGTGATTCAAACATATCCCTTGATTCATCAGCATAGCCACTGTCTTCGATAACATCGCCTACATTGTCTTGCTCAGTACGCGCTACACACATAGCTTCGATCTGTTTATTAACGTCTGCGTGATAACGTACGTAATTTAACTCGCGCGTCATGCCATCTGTTGGTGTGCTGCCTGAACTGCTCTCGGTTGCATTCTTCTCTCGCGTTTCTACATTTATTTCTAATTTCCTGTCCATTTTAGCTATTATTAAGTACTAATACCTTTTATTTTTAATTTAAACTGAACTTTCACTACTAGTTCTGTCACGTTATGTACAGGTTCGTGCCGCTGGACGTTTTATGTTCACTCTATGATTGTAAGATGCTAACTACTTGTAATATTTTCCGTCTGTAGGTGCAACTGAACAACGTCCTGTCACGCGGCGCCACGTATAACACTCCTACCTGTTTGCTACCGTACCATAACCTCTATGCTAAAAGCAGGTTGTAACATAAAACAATTTTGTAAAAGAAACTATGGCACAAAGCAACAGAGCAGTGTTACCCTCTGAGAGGAATTTTGTTAGTTTGACCGTGTTGTTCCTAACGGAGGTGGCTTATCGGAAATGAAAGTAAGAATTACGAAAATATTGGAATAGTGACAAACAAAATTTTGCCTAGCTATACTGTTTATAAAATTAAGGGAAACGGTCGCCAGCCTAATTAGGCAAGAGAAAGATTAATGTTCTCGTTTATAAAAGTAGGTATAAGTAACTATAATGGACAAACAACCTAGACTTAGCCACACTCGAGTGCAATGAACTCTGACACACATCTGTCTTAAGATTGAAGCTAACAGTTAGAGCAGCAGTAACTATTTTCAAAATTATAACAGTTACAGAAAAACACTATCACTTTCAGGGTTTACACAAACTGAGTGGTCTTTATACTGTTAATATGCACACAAGAGAGACAAACACTTGACATACATGAGAATGTAACGTTTCACAACTGCAGCTTTCTCACTTTTACTACAACGAAACACAATGTTGACAAAATTGCAAGAAATAGACTCACCTTTTAGAATTTACCACAGACAACAACGTGATCATTTACTTTATAAGACTCAGTCTAAAGTTTGAAGTTGGTAACAGCACTTTAAATAGCAGTTTCAATAGGAAAATTATTATTGGACAAATAACATTTGTTTTAACTCATTCTGTTACCACATTAGCTTTAACTATCTTTTTAATAAGTTCAAGAGGCATTATTTAACAAAGCTCTAGGCTTCAACGTACTCTCAGTAAGGACACTCGGTAATCACTTTACTTCAAACGGAGAGGACCCTGAGAGGTGTTATGACGAGGAGTAAAATCAAGGTAGGTAAATAAATTCCGATATGAATTACCTTATATTTCAGCACACTAACAAATCCATTAGGCTGATCCTTCACTGTACATCAATATAGTATTACGTTACAGTGATTGCGCAATGTGGTGGCAACTGCATGTTGGTAGGTGGAATTGCAGGTAGAATTGCCGGACTTTATCGCATCTTCATGGCGATGATTCATACAAATTCCAGAATAGATCCAGCTATTTATCCACCCATCCGAGGCATTGGAAAGAAGCAGTAAAAGCCTCTCTCTGAATCAGCATGATATGCACCTTTACATTGACAGTGCACAGACTGGTAGCTCCTTTCCGACTGCTGGCTCGTCTCCGACTGACTATCAGTTCCACCTTTTCCACCTATGCCAACCACAATTTGCGCGCTCTGCACATTTCCGTTCCCGAGGGGAACCACTACACCTTTTACATACAGAATAACTAAGAGCCCTAAGTGAGGATCAGCAATTTACATAACAGCAAACAAATACATTAAATAGAACAGAACATTTTCACATATTGACACTTCAACAAAAAATTATTCACACAAAATTACAATTACATACAATAAGTTCTGTTCCCTCCAAATGGGACAAAGAATATAAATTGCAGATACACTACTTTGCATAGAATCAAATCACGACATCAAAGGTTTGACAAAGAAAAGAATACACAATTTTATGTTATCGATTTAAACACATTTACAGAAGATCAACAATGTGACCTTAAATAAAGCAAAAGGAAAATAAATTCATACAGCATAAGAGCTGTGGTGTTACAACATGTCAGTTCTAGTAAAATATATTTGACAATGAGTACCCTTTATCATCTGCATTTCTTCTTGGTGTAGCAATTTTAATGGCCAGTAGTGTAAGTCCCATAGTGCTTAGCGCCAATTACGTCACACTTCCACCGAATTTCACCACAATTCTAACTAACGCATCCATGGACATTTCACACGATGGGAAGACTTACCCCCTTACACACATCTCATCCCTTCTCTTGTCACCTTTGTGATGGAGGTCAGAACCGCGACGACCACAGTTGAGATCACGCGGTTTTCTTACCGATGCCCACGGAAAAGATTTCAGACACACCCTCCTCCCAGAATCGATACGAATAGCCCTCAGGAGATGGCATAAAGGGCGTCATTGAAACCATACCTTCGACTGAGGCGTTCATTTACACACTATTAGCAGTCGAAAACGACAGTTGACAGCGATATGTGCAACAGAACGACCTTCTTGATAACCTTAGCCACTGCCAAAACCCTCTGGACGATTCAGTCCTTCTCTAAAGACGTCGTGGGGATCCATTCACGATAAAAATGATTTGACCCCATTGGAGTTACTGCGACCGCAATTTTTGCTCTGTTATACAGGGTGTAACCACCTGGGGTCCTTCAAAAGCATTTTACGAAATTTGGACATGATCCTAAGCAGCAATTTACTTTTTTCAGTGTTTCGCGCTCTCATGTGGCGTGGTCACAGGTGGGTGCAATATTGAGACATGAGGAATGAAATGGCAAAGGGTCCCTCTAGACCCCCAGTTCAGCAACACCCTCAGTGCCAACTACTCACCTTTGTTAAGCACTTTAAAAATGTACCTGTATGGAGGCAACCCTAGTACGATTCCTAGATGCCTGTGGGCAGGCAAATACGCAGATGCCACATGCTCGCAAGCAGGTGCTATTTCTGTAGAGTATTGCCACTCATCTGAAGGGTGCTGTGGGGCTGCCTGCCCATATGCGCCTAGGGATCACTCAACTGTTCTCTCTGTACATGTACATTTTTAAAGTGCTCAACAAAAGTGCACAGGTGATACTGGGAGTACTGCTGAACTGGGGCACCTTTACTGTTTTATTTACAGACATGTTTACTGTCACATCTTCCTATGATCACGCCACAGGAGGGCACGAAAAAGGTGGACTGAACAAACATAAGCGCCATTTGCTACTTTGCATCATGTCAAATTTCGTCTAATGGTTTTCAACAGTCCCTTGTGGTTCCACCCCACACACCAGAGCAGCAATTGTGGTCATGCTGCAGTCCAAAGGACTCAGATCATGTTAAGAGCTGTTGCAGCCCCACGATGACCTTCGTGAAGGGTTGTATCGTGTGGAGGGTGCCAGTAGTATCAATGGTTACCAGGAAGGTCGTTCTCTTGCACGGCGTACTGTAACCTTTCTTTTTCGATTTCAAATGTGTGTCAATGAGCGCCCTAAGGGAATGGGTGGTTTCATTGACGCCCTTTATACCGTCTTCTGAGGTCTTTATATGTCACTTCTGGGCAGCAGTGTGTGTGAAATGTTTTCTTCGGCTGGATGTCACGGTTCTGACCTCCTTCACAGAGGTGTCAAGAGAATGGGCGAGATGTGGACAATGGCGTTTGTGATGGCCTTCCTATCATGTGTGGCGTTGGGCAGAATTGTGGAAAAAATTGGTGCAAGGTGACATAATTAGCCCACCTTACATCTCACATGAACTTCTGAGCTCTGGCCTATTTTTCACAAGTGTCGACATCTTGCTGTTGAAGCACTGCTAAACACGAGAGTGACTTCAAAGGGCTCCACGCTTTTGTACAATTAAATAGGAAGGTCGCTGGCACCTGCAAGCCAAATCTCAACCTTCTGTGTCATAATGGGGGAAAACGACGGGGTTTCCAATAAGTAAACCATTAATTCTTTTGCACAGTGTAGATTTCAACTTACTTCTGTTGCTGTATTACCAGAACAGTTTGTAGAATACGAATGTTCAAATCTGTGTGAATTTCTAAGGGACCGAACTGCGCAGGTCATCAATCCCTAGACTTACACACTACTTGAACTACCTTAAACTAATTTATACAAAGAACAACACCCACACCCATGCCCAAGGGAGGACTCGAACCTCCGGCGGGAGGGGCCGCGCAGTCTGTGACATGGCGCCTCAAACCGCGCGGTCACTCCGCGTGGATCAGAATACGTATGTGGTGGTTCCCCAAGAGGTTGAATCCACCATGAACAGCGGATGTGCTTGGCAACAGATAATGTAAGTTAGCAAAGCTCCACCAAACAGTATATTTTTTTTATAAAATGCATGACACGGAAGTACTGACTTTATTTACATTTCATTTCGACCGGTTTCCATCATAAACCATGTTCACAGTCCTGTACGAATTACAAAATAAAAATAATTTCAGAAACAGAGCTTCCATCACGCACACTATCCACTGAATCACTTACACGGATGCGACAGCCTCGCACCTCCACGTACAGTTCAGAGATACTGCAAGAGTAGTGAAAGATTCGGGGTTTATCCATAGCATTGTTCATCTGTCACCACGCGCTCTTTAGGTGTGGACCGACGATGATACAATATTCCGTCAAGAACGGAATACATCCACATGGTAGTAGCATGTGCGTAGTGTAGTTATTTATTTAGAAGCAAACCCATTACCTACACATTTATCCAATTATCGTACATCGAGAGCCAGTTAACCAACCAGTACAAACCAGAACACATCAATGTCGATGTTTCCTCCAGCAACAAGAGTCACCTTAGTGCCTCTTACATCTCGATCCGAATTGTATCGCCACAGTCTCAAGTGACATGCCGACAGGAACTGTGATCACTCGCCCCGTACATCGTCACTCCTTTTATGGTGAATTACACCCTCTTAAAAATCGTTTCAAATGAATTTGAGCCTGGCCTACTTTTCTGCTTTAGTTCACCCAACTGTCAGTCCTGAGTGTTTGGGTTTCTTTCCCTTAAGATTCCAGCAAATGAATCTGATCCCGACATACGCATTCTTCATCAGCTCGCTCCCGAGTTTACTGCAAGGCATTTAACTGTGGTTAACGACTCCGATGACAGTGTATGGGATTTCTGGTCCAACTGATGTGCAACAGATTTAGTTACGTTCAGGTCAACTACCAGTCCCACCACAGGTCTTCCCGCAAACTGACATAAATATCGAGGGGTAGATGACGATTAAGTGCGGCATATTCGGTCTCGGCATCCCGTGTTAGTGCTTCATTACTCATTGTGCCTGGTGTTGCTACGTTGAAATTAAGAGCTCGAGAATCATCGCAAATCGTATTCCAAAAAAAGCTAAGAATCAGGCACATACGTGGTCTACAGGAAGCAGTAGGTACTGCAGTGAAGCGAGAGTAGATGTGCGGAATTGTCTTGCTTAAGAGAGGGGGAATATTGAGATGGAGATGTGCTGTTTATGATTTCTGTCACTCAATCATTCCAAGATCAACGGAAGTTCAATGCAAGATGGTATGCCTACTTCAACAGGCTTTTGATGCAATTAATGTAGAATTAAAATCATACTAAAACGATTATTTGCGAAATAGTGTCACATAGTCTCCAAACGTAAGTCAATGCTATTTAAGTATAGCGATGCTGTGTGCTGTACTCCCACCCACCATTAACTTATGTTCCATCACAACTACAGTCTGCCACGTCAAATACATCTCATACTGATTTTTGGAATGTACTTCTATATCGCTAGCATTTAGACATAGTGAAACTAGAACAGTCAGTTTCCTTAGTTATAAATTAGAGCTTAAAAACCAGGTTCTATTTTGTGGAGGAAGATGTAAACTTTTCTCCCAAAAGTTACATAATTACACATAGCCATTCAGATAAAAAAAACTAGGGTTTCACGCTGAATCCATAAGCTAGAACTCATCTATATAAGAAATAACACATTTTAAGAAAGATCGGAACTAAATGTTGTATACAAAGAGAGAGGGACAGAGAGAGAGTGAGAGAGAGAGAAAGCGAGCTGTAGTTTGTTTTGGAGGTGACGTAGTAACTAGCAGGCGATATTTAAACAATTACACTTCTTCATTCCACCATGGACTCAAAACTACCCCCAGCCTTCCTGCGGAATATCATATCTTGCAGATGTCACAAATGTTGTTTCACAAGATGTGCCACAGGAAATATTTATTAAATCGGTAATATAGGCGTATAAACAATTTGCTTCAGACACACACACACACACACACACACAAAAAAAAAAATTTAAAACTACTCAAAATAAGAAAGATCGACACTGCACAGTAGTTTGCGTGCATAAACAGTAGTGTTATGTTTTTGATGAGAAGTTTCATTACATAATCCAAACCTATTATTATCTGACGTCACGTTTGGAAGCGGTGACGTAGGAAATGATTGTTGGAATTTCAAATTTCCACATGAATTTATACCGCCATGGTTAAAGAAAAAAATGGTTCAAATGGCTCTGAGCACTATGGGACTTAACTACTGTGGTCATCAGTCCCCTAGAACTTAGAGCTACTTAAACCTAACTAACCTAAGGACATCACACACATCCATGCCCGAGGCAGGATTCGAACCTGCGACCAGTCCCGCGGTTCCGGACTGAGCGCCATGGTTAAAGAGTTCCCAAACACTACGCGTCTGCTACGTGTATTTTCTTGCTTAAAACTACTATAGAATTCCTAAGTTGACTGGTTCTCTCAGCTACACCAGGACTAAGAAGGAGGGAGGAAAGGGTTTACCGCATAATAGGATAGTAACAAGAACGAATACCGCTGCGATGTATTGAACAACGATCCATTGAAGGCTACATGCCTAAGATAGCTGAAAACGCTCTTACATCCCACTCACTCACCTTCCGGACGTCCACACGCAGGCACTGTGCCGCAGTACAGTAACAACGGTCAAAGACAGAAGGAAATGACCGCCATAAACGCGGCCCATGGTCGCTGCTGTGGAAATGCGAGTCAGCCAGGGAGAGGCCCGCCAGCCGAGGAGGGTCCTCCCCAGGAGGACTTGAAACGTAGGAATTAGAATGCTATCAATACTCCCAGCGTCAACATTCGCCATATTGAATCATTTCAACTTTCCACGGAGTATGCTTGCAACACAAACGGCCCCGAAGGCGGCTCCATGCAAACTGGAAATTAGTTCACTATTCACCTGTCCAGGGAGAGCTGCGAGCCAAATTGTCATAAGTCACGGCACACCGGAAGCATTCTCGGACTCTCCGAACTGGTGTATAAAACATGGGCTAGCTCCATCCGAGAACAAAGATATCTGCTGAGATACTGTTTCCGGCACCGAACTGCTTGCTTGCTGCTATGCTTTCTATGGCGATCTACAGACTCATAAGAGTATTGGGAACCAGGCACAAATTTATCACTATAACTACAATTAAATATTACGATTGTTGCTGCAGTCTGACACCAAGCGATGTACTGGAAGTGTCTCCTATTGATGGCTGCGGTTCTGGAACGAATCTCACGTTGAAATTTCAATATCTATAGCACACACAATTTTCCACGTAAAATATCTCTCATAACCTTACGGCTATTGATGCGTTGAAGTTTTCCATGTCAAATCTGTACCTCCCTTACGACCTGCCAAAGCCATTTTCTTTGCACGTGCTGGAACATACGCCACAATAACTTTACACTGCAACATACATACATTCAACACAATAAGTGCAAAAAAATGGCTCTGAGCACTATGGGACTCAACATCTTAGGTCATAAGTCCCCTAGAACTTAGAACTACTTAAACCTAACTAACCTAAGGACATCACACACACCCATGCCCGAGACAGGATTCGAACCTGCGACCGTAGCAGTCCCGCGGTTCCTGACTGCAGCGCCAGAACCGCTAGACCACAATAAGTCCAGTTATCATTTATATGTGTATAGCAACCGAAAAAATTATGGTATGCCCATTCGCACACCAGCTAAGTGTCTCGATTCTCCTCAGTTCTAGAAAGTTATTTGACATTTAATTCTTCCAGTCAGCGCTTCCAGAAGGTGCTGCATCCTGCGAAGACTCTCTCAAACAAGTGTTGTAAAGTACAGGCGTCTGGCACTATGTAACAATTAACAGCATTCCTGCGGACGAAAGTGTTGGAAAGATATCACCGATACGGTTTGGTGCACTGTAATCAACATCGCAGTCGATAGCGTAACAAAGAAAACGTAAGGATCTACTTAGAGGAGCCGACGATGGGAGGTCCTGTGTATCCATTTTATTACAGCCGTATTGCCCGCCCTGTTTGTACACTGTAGCAGATCCAGTTGAACTCCCGCATGTCTATATTGAGCAGCTGTTTAGGAAATGAATCGATCTGTTCTGCAGGCAAGTAAGATGCTACTAATTTTTTACTGACCTATTTCTTTACTTCATGGTTTCTATAATGATAAGCGTAGACAGTTCATATTTAAAGATATGGCATACACATGAGGTACCAGAGTAATAGAGACATCCTCAGCAAACATTGCCTCGCTGATGTCTTTCAAGGATGTGAAGTGCACTAAAACACAGAAGAGTGCAATGTGGCTAACACATTTCTGCCATGGATTTCATTGGGATGATCCAGGTATAGCCTCGATTATTCGACCATCATTCATGTGAGGGGGAAGGAGAAGATCTCATGGATACGTCGAATCTTCAAGTTTCCTGGAATTCAAGACCTGGAATTCTATGGATACCCTGCTCCCTATCAACTCAAGAAGAAGATATGTGAAAATAATGTTGTATCTGCTTATGAAAATGTAAAATTACTATGAGAAATAAATGACCTTTTTTTACTTCACAATCTGTGTGTACTTTTTTGTCTTTCACATCTTGACAGGATATAGTTTCGTCTAGGTACTCTACTGCAGTCCTCGTCATATCCACAACACAAAGTTCTTATTGAATATGGTGACCCACTTAAAATTTGGTCTGGCGATGCATTTTCTTACGCCCAACGCCCATCCCATTCGGTTCCAATCTAAATTTCACGTAGTTCACTCAAATACTCCATTGTTTTGCTGAAAATGGAAATATTCATTGATTTATAAAAAGCTTTCTCAAAGTCACACGTCACAGAAGCTCTCTGTCTTGTATTCAAATCAATATACTCCTTCAGCGAGGAGACTGCTTGAAGAAGATAGCCTCGGTGATTCTAACCAGCTCCATCCCCAAGCTGAGACACAGCTGGATATTCCCCAGCGTTGTCTTCAGTTTTGTGGTGGAGCCTCCGCGCGGAATTAATTGCTCTGCACACAGCAGCAAATCGGCGAGTGCAACATGCTAACTAGTAGGGTAATACATTAATAAGTGATGATACTGACCCCCATAGTACACAAAACGGGTCAGATCGCTGTTGCAGAAGTAGCGAAAAGAGCACGCCAAATTTAAAAGAACGCAAAATCCGCAAGACTGGCAAAGTTTTAAGAAGTATGAAAAATAGCGCCTACTTCAATGCGAGATGCTTTTAATAATTTTCATAACGAAACTCTGTCTCGAAATCTAGCAGAAAACCCAAAGCGATTCTGGTCATACCAGTGGCAAGACGCAATTAATACCTTCACCGCGCGACAACAACGGTGAAGTCACTGATGACAGTGCCACTAAAGCAGAGTTTTTAAACACGGTTTTCCGAAACTCCTTCACCAAAGAAGACGAAGTAAATATTCCTTAATGCTAACAAAGAGCAACTGCCAAGATGAGAAACATAGAAGTAGATATCCTCGGTGTCGCAAAGCATCTTAAATCGTATAATAAAGGCAAGTCTTCTGGTGCAGATTGTATACCAGTCAGGTTCCTCTCAGAGTATGCTGATACAATAGCTCCATATTTAGCAATTATATACAACCGCTCGCTCATAGAAAGATTCGTACGTAAAGACTGTAAAATTGCTGAAGTCACACCAACACCCGAAAAGGGAAGTAGGAGTAATCCGTTGAATTGCAGGCCCATATCACTAACGTCGATTTGCAATATGGTTTTGGAACATATACTGTGTTCGAACATTATGAAGTACCTCGAAGAAAATGATTTATTGACACACAGTCAGCACGGATTCAGAAAATATCGTCCTTGCGAAACATAACTAGCTCATTATACTCATGAAGTAATGAGTGCTATCGACAGGGGATGTCAAATTGATTCCATATTTTTAGATTTCCAGAAGGCTTTCGGCACCGTTCCTCACAAGCATCTACTAACCAAACTGCGTGCCTATGGAATATCGCCTCAGTTGTGCGACTGGATTCGTGATTTCCTGTCAGAAAGGTCACAGTTCATACTAAAATACGGAAAGTCATCGAGTAAAATAGAAGTAATATCCGGCGTTCCCCAAGGAAGTGTTATAGGCCCCCTGTTGTTCCTGATCTATATTAACGATATAGGAGACAATCTTAGTAGCCCTCTTAGATTGTTTGCAGATGATGCTGTCATTTACCGTCTTGTAATGTCATCAGATGACCAAAAATAATTGCAAAATGATTTAGATAAGATATCTGTATGGTGCGAAAAGTGGTAAGTGACCCTGAATAAAGAAAAGTGTGAAGTTATTCACATGAGAACCAAAAGAAATCCACTAAATTTCGATTACGCAATAAGTCACACAAATCTGAAGACTGTAAATTCAACTAAATACTTAGGGATTACAATTACAAATAACCTTAATTGGAACGATCACATGGATAATGTTGTGGGTAGAGCAAACCAAAGACTTCGATTCATTGGCAGAACACTTAGAATGTGCAACAGGTCTACTAAAGAGACTGCTTACACCACGCTTACCGCCCTATTCTGGAGTATGGCTGTGCGGTGTGGGATACGCATCAGGTGGGACTAACGGATGACATCGAAAAAGTACAAATAAGGGCGGCTCGTTTTGGATCATCGCAAAATAATGGAGACAGTGCCACAGACATGATACGTGAATTGGAGTGGCAATCATTAAAACAAAGGCGTTTTTCGTTGCGACGGGATCTTCTCATGACATTTCAATCACCAGTTTTCTCCTCCGATTGCGAAAACGTTCTGTTGGCACCCTCCTACGTGGGGAGAAATGATCATCACGATAAAATAAGAGAAACCAGGGCTCCCACAGAAAAATTTAAGTGCTCGTTTTTCCCGAGCGCCATTCGAGAGTGGAACGGTAGAGAGACAGCTTGAAGGTGGTTCATTGAACCGGCTCCCATACATCTTATTGTGAATAGCAGAGTAATCATGTGGAGAGGCTGCGTCCGTCCCCAGCCACACTGCAAGACTGCATTCATGACGGCTGCTGCAGCTGCCTTGCTTCGCGAGTTCTGGCCGGGTACGCCTACCGCCTATTGCCCTGCTCCGGTGGACTTGAGATAAAGGGGCGTCGAACTATGCGCGTTCGTAACTCTCTACAGGCTTTAGATGACACAACCCGTGCCATGTACGCCGCTTGGCTTCATGCTCGGCGATCTGCACGATGACCACCTTCGGCTACCACACCACAGAGCGGTGGCAGCCAGCATTTGGAAATCAGTGGATGATTGTGATGTACAATGTCACTCTCAAGGCGTACTTTGTTGGGCATCTACCACAAACTATAGATTTGATTTCGATGGTTAGCGTCTTCCCCCATAGCTGTGTCCTAACGAAAACAACAACATATATTTCGAAGGGTAGCAGCTCACATTGGGCGTGCCAGATTCTCTGTCTCATAATGAATAAAGTTTTCCAAAGATAGCAGATGCGTCCAATTTTCCATCCACTTGCTGGCAAATAAAGGATATTTTCAGAAGGGACCTCTACCTGATTCATATAGGTAAGAAATGGGATTACTATACTTCCAGTTACCTAGTTTCAACTGCTTTTCAAGGTCACTGACTACTCACTCTCCCCATCCAAAATACACTCCTGGAAATTGAAAAAAGAACACATTGACACCGGTGTGTCAGACCCACCATACTTGCTCCGGACACTGCGAGAGGGCTGTACAAGCAATGATCACACGCACGGCACAGCGGACACACCAGGAACCGCGGTGTTGGCCGTCGAATGGCGCTAGCTGCGCAGCATTTGTGCACCGCCGCCGTCAGTGTCAGCCAGTTTGCCGTGGCATACGGAGCTCCATCGCAGTCTTTAACACTGGTAGCATGCCGCGACAGCGTGGACGTGAACCGTATGTGCAGTTGACGGACTTTGAGCGAGGGCGTATAGTGGGCATGCGGGAGGCCGGGTGGACGTACCGCCGAATTGCTCAACACGTGGGGCGTGAGGTCTCCACAGTACATCGATGTTGTCGCCAGTGGTCGGCGGAAGGTGCACGTGCCCGTCGACCTGGGACCGGACCGCAGCGACGCACGGATGCACGCCAAGACCGTAGGATCCTACGCAGTGCCGTAGGGGACCGCACCGCCACTTCCCAGCAAATTAGGGACACTGTTGCTCCTAGGGTATCGGCGAGGACCATTCGCAACCGTCTCCATGAAGCTGGGCCACGGTCCCGCACACCGTTAGGCCGTCTTCCGCTCACGCCCCAACATCGTGCAGCCCGCCTCCAGTGGTGTCGCGACAGGCGTGAAAGGAGGGACGAATGGAGACGTGTCGTCTTCAGCGACGAGAGTCGCTTCTGCCTTGGTGCCAATGATGGTCGTATGCGTGTTTGGCGCCGTGCAGGTGAGCGCCACAATCAGGACTGCATACGACCGAGGCACACAGGGCCAACACCCGGCATCATGGTGTGGGGAGCGATCTCCTACACTGGCCGTACACCACTGGTGATCGTCGAGGGGACACTGAATAGTGCACGGTACATCCAAACCGTCATCGAACCCATCGTTCTACCATTCCTAGACCGGCAAGGGAACTTGCTGTTCCAACAGGACAATGCACGTCCGCATGTATCCCGTGCCACCCAACGTGCTCTAGAAGGTGTAAGTCAACTACACTGGCCAGCAAGATCTCCGGATCTGTCCCCCATTGAGCATGTTTGGGACTGGATGAAGCGTCGTCTCACGCGGTCTGCACGTCCAGCACGAACGCTGGTCCAACTGAGGCGCCAGGTGGAAATGGCATGGCAAGCCGTTCCACAGGACTACATCCAGCATCTCTACGATCGTCTCCATGGGTGAATAGCAGCTTGCATTGCTGCGAAAGGTGGATATACACTGTACTAGTGCCGACATTGTGCATGCTCTGTTGCCTGTGTCTATGTGCCTGTGGTTCTGTCAGTGTGATCGTGTGATGTATCTGACCCCAGGAATGTGTCAATAAAGTTTCCCCTTCCTGGGACAATGAATTCACGGTGTTCTTATTTCAATTTCCAGGAGTTTACATGCACATCGATCATTGCTTATAGGAAACATCTTAGGATTTTTGGTAGGTTAACAAATACGACAAGCACATAGTCCGGTAAAAAAATCTATATTAAATTTTGCATATACATTTACATACAGAAAATAACTCTTTCCTTATGTTGTTAGGTGTATTTTTAATAATTTCCAATTTAATTTTTAACTTACAGCTTAACCCACATCTGAGTCATCTACACTACTGGTCATTAAAATTGCTACACCACGAAGATGACGTGCTACAGACGCGGAATTTGACCGACAGGAGGAAGATGCTGTGATATGCAAATGACTAGCTTTTCAGAGCATTAACACTAGGTTGGAGCCGGTGGCGACTCCTACAACATGCTGACATGAGCAAAGTTTCAAACCGATTTCTCATACAGAAACAACAGTTGACCGGCGTTGCCTGGTCAAACGTTGTTGTGATGCCTCGTGTAAGGAGGACAAATGCGTACCAACACGTTTCCGACTTTGATAAAGGTCGGATTGTAGCCAATCGCGATTGCGGTTTATCGTATCGCGACATTGCTGCTCGCGTTGGTAGAGATCCAATTACTGTTAGCACAATATGGAATTGGTGGGTTCAGGAGGGTAATACGGAACGCCGTGCTGGATCCCAACGGCCTCGTATCACTAGACTCGAGATGACAGGCATCTTATCCGCATGGCTGTAACGGATCGTGCAGCCACGTCTCGATCTATGAAAAAACAGAAGGGAACGTTTGCAAGACAACAACCATCTGCACGAACAGTTCGACGACGTTTGCAGCAGCATGGACTGTCAGCTCGGAGACCATGGCTGCGGTTACCCTTGACGCTGCATCACAGACAGGAGCGCATGCGATGGTGTACTCAACGACGAATCTGGGTGCACGAATGGCAAAACGTCATTTTTTCGGATGAATCCAGGTTCTGTTTACAGCATCATAATGGTCGCATCCGTGTTTGGCGACATCGCGGTGAACGCACATTGGAAGCGTGTATTCGTCATGGTCATACTGGCATATCATCCGGCGTGATGGTATGGGGGTGCTATTGGTTACACGTCTCGATCACCTCTTGTTCGCATTGAAGGCACTTTGAACGGTGGACGTTGCATTTCATTTGTGTTACGACCCGTGGCTCTACCCTTCATTCGATCCCTGCGAAACCCCACATTTCAGCAGGATAATGCACGACCGCATGTTGCAGGTCCTGTACGGGCCTTTCTGGATACAGAAAATGTTCGACTGCTGCCCTGGCCAGCATGTTCTCCAGATCTCCCACCAATTGAAAAGTCTGGTCAATGGTGGCCGAGCAAATGGCTCGTCACAATACACCAGTCACTACTCTTGATGAACTGTGGTATCGTGTTGAAGCTGCATGGGCAGCCGTACCTGTACACGCCAACCAAGCTCTATTTGACTCAATGCCCAGTCGTATCAAGGCCGTTATTACGGCCAGAGGTGGTTGTTCTGGGTACTGATTTCTCAGGATCTATGCACCCAAATTGCGTGAAAATCTAATCACATGTCAGTTCTAGTATAATATGTTTGTCCAATGAATACCCGTTTATCATCTGCATTTCTTCTTGGCGTAGCAGTTTTAATGGCCAGTAGTGTATTTCTTTCTCCAGCCAGTAATTTGGCAAATACAGAGAAGTTATGTTCTCGAATTCCAGTATGTATCTAATTTTTTCCTGTAAACTACTTCTTTTATGGCTTTAGCAATTAGTAATTTAACCTTAATTTTTCCTCTGGGTGTACGCAGCTAGTTCTTCTGCTGCACATTCTTGTAATATTTCGGTATAGAACCTTAAGTTTATAACTTTTGAAAACGAACTGTCATTAAAGGTTGTTATTCCGTTTGTTTTAAGCTCTGAAAACGGTCGCTCTGTTGCTAAGTGTATGACAATAAGCCCACCACACTTCAGTATAATGTAACCATCCATTTTAAGTAGATCCAAGGAGGAATGAAGTTTGATAAACAGATTTTTCTTGTGTCATTTAATATAGTAAACGTGCTCCAATACGCCGTTTTCGGCCAGTAGTCCAACATATGGCCTCTTAGCATTACTCTTTACAATAAATGCTGTTATCTTGTACTCCCCAGTCGTAGCCAGATTTCTCTATACAGTGTGTTCAAAGCCATATTAAGCCTGGCCTGCACTTCCGCAATAGCTTCCTCCTTTTCCATTTGCAACTTATATTCTTCTCTTACGGCAGTTGTCTTCTCTATATACTCCAGTTTTCTTTTCTTTGCTTCTACGTTCTCCATTTCCAGTTTCCTTTTCCGCGCACATAACACATTAATTGTACTTAATGGTGTAATTTCTTTAGTGGGGGATGATTTAGTCTGTTCGATACATTGGCTGTTTTTCTTAGGACTTGTGGTATAACGTTGTCTGTGTCAAGCAGTCCTAATTCTGCAATTTCTGTATAATGCTTATATCGTCTTTATTGGAGCCAGAGTTACGAAGCTCCACGTAGTTTATGGGTAGATAATTATAGATAATTAAAACTCTATACAGACAGAACACAGCTGATGAGTTTTCCTGGATCTTGAGTACCTGGAAGATTTGTACGCATGTCAGTTTTTGGGTATTATTATTATTACCCCAGTACACAAACTGCAGAACGTATTAAATACAACAAAAGAACAGTCCTGTGGGTTATCTGTTAATTGACGCCACATGGACGCAATTGGCACAGAGTAAAGTGGAGCACATTGTAAATACTGTTTGTTGGTGTCTAATATACGTAAACATTCTTGCACAGGATCGAATACACGATCTATTCTGTAGTTGTATATTGTAGCCTCCAGCCTGGTAATGCCATGATGCTTAGCCAAGAAATACCTACAAGTTTCTCGTAGCCGCAAGTCAGGACACTTTTATAAAATCTATAATGTGGTTACCAAAATCTCTGTTCACTCCAGGACGTGTGATTTGACACATAAATTTGTTATATATCTTCCTCTACAGTTGGAACTTAACCACGTTAGAGAGTGCATTTCAGCTGTCTTACCATTGTCCACAATCACAGTGCTGTTTCCCTGGCGATCCCTTTCCACGCAGAAGTCGTGGGTTGATATTAAGTAGTCTCACATCTCCGTTTTATTAAGAATTCCGGCAAAGTCTGTTGCAATATTCCATGATGCTCTTCCATTACAACATCCATTTTAACGTCAGCTAATTCCACTTTTTATGGTATAGCCACAGGATTTTTATATTTCCTCTAAATAATTTCCAATGCTTCCTTGCCGATTTTTTCTCGCATCCCAACTGCTGTCACATTGTCGTTCCCATGTAGGAGAAAAGGCAGCTTCGCCTTGACACCATGTCTCGCAGCGACGAAATTGGAGAATTTACTACGTAGATCGTAGTTAAATGACCCACACATCTCCTCCTTTAACATTATAGACCGTTCTCTTTCTAATTTTTCTTGACAATCTATCTGATCACAGATTTTAGCCACCTTAATGCTATCGCAACACAGTTCTGTAATAGGTGTAAGCACATTTACATTCTTCTCACTAACAAGGGAACCTCCCCATCGAACACCCCTCAGATTTAGTTATAAGTTGGCACAGTGGATAGGCCTTGAAAAACTGAACACAGATCGATCGAGAAAACAGGATGAAGTTGTGTGGAACTACGAAAAAATAAGCAAAATATACAAACTGAGTAGTCCGTGTGCAAGATAGCCAATATCAAGGAAAACATGATTAGCTGAGCGCAGTGGTCCCGTGGTTAGCGTGACCAGCTGCGGATCGAGAGGTCCGTGGTTCAAGCTTTCCCTTGAGTGAAAATTTTAATTTTTTATTTTCGGTTTACATGACAAACTCTTATGTCTTCATGACTCTTTTGGGAGTGACTATCACATCCACAAGAAAACCTAAATCGGGCAAGGTAGAAGAATCTTTTTACCCATTCGCGAAGTGTATAAGTTAGGTGGGTCGACAACATATTCCTGTCATGTGACGCACATGCCGTCACCAGTGTCGTATAGAATATATCAGACGTTTTCCTGTGGAGGAATCGGTTGACCTATGACCTTGCGATCAAATGTTTTCGGTTCCCATTGGAGAGGCACGTCCTTTCGTCTACTAATCGCACGGTTTTGCGGTGCGGTCGCAAAACACAGACACTAAACTTATTACAGTGAACAGAGACGTCAATGAACGAACGGACAAATCATAACGTTGCGAAAATAACGAAAGTAAAATTTTCACTCGAGGGAAGACTTAAACCCAGGACCTTTCGCTCCGCAGCTGCTCACGCTAACCACGGGACCACGGCGCTCGTGAGTTCACATTATCCTTGATGTTGCCCATCTTGCGCATGGGCTATTCAGTTTGTATATTTTGCTTATTTTTTCATAGTTCCACACAACTTCTTCCTGTTTTCTCGATTGATCTGTGTTCAGTTTTTGAAGGCCTATCCACTGTGCCATCTTATAACTAAATGTGAGGGGGGTGCGATAGGGAGGTTCCCTTGTAAGTAGTATACCATCTTCGGTGTAATTTATGTTGCCAATGTCAGTAGTCAGATTATCCAGGTTCTGTTGTAATAACCACAAACTGTAGCGTTCGTCTCTTGGTTTTGTCTTCCACCCTAATAGCTGAGGGATGTTTAGCACTTTGGAGTACTCCTTGTTGACACTTTCAACTACCACGACAGACTAATCAATTGCGGCCGTCAAGCCTTCTTTTATACTCTGAAGATCCAAGATGGCGGTACTTCTGGTCACGTGATTTCCTGTAATACACTCATACATAGCAGCTGCAGCAGCTGTCATGAATGCGGTCCGGTGGGAGATGGACGGAGGTCCTCCCCAAGGTCACCCGAGGCAGCATGGTGCAGAAGGCGGGGAATGGATGAACCCTGGCAAATCACAATTGCACTCGCACCTGGCAGCGCACCGCCATCGCTGGATACGATCTAAAGTAACAGAAGTTAAACAAGAGTATCCCTGTCCTACGAAATGCAAAATATATCCTTCTTAGAGCATAATTCACCGATTTTACGTCCTCTGAATTGTTTTTTTTTTCTATTTCTACAACCTATTCCCGTTTTATAAATAATTTCCATCAGCAATTTCCGTTAATACTACGTCCTCGGAGTTTACAATTGAGCTGTACAGCGAACATTCGGAATTGCCGCCAAAATTCTAAATTCGTGTCAATAGAATTAATTGGGTGGGGCGAGGGGAAGGGGGGCGGGTGCGAGGACCCACTTGCCGGCTGTAGAAAACACATGAAGTCATCAGGGGGTGCAGGGTGTTGAGGATAGGTATGGTTGGGGGGGGGGAATTAATTTATGAATTTAATTAATCTGTATATGAATGCGATATCAATTTGATATCCAAATTGCACCAGCACCCCCAGTATCCTACCACTGACATTTGTTTTCAATTCTTTCAGTTACTTCTTTATTCCAGGTATGCCCATTAGGGGAGTCTGTGTGACAATTCAACGACAGTACGTTCACACGATACTACTGCATGAATAATTTCTTAAAAACGAAATTCAGAACTTCAGCTTTTCTTTTGTTGTGTTCTGTTGCCACACCAGACTGTCCGACGACTGACTGGACAGAAGTCTTCCATCAGCTTAGCGATTTGACGTAGGACTACAATTTTCTCGGCTTCTTGGTAAGATGTTTCCCTATGATGTGATGGTGAGAACTGTATGCTTCGGACACCAATCTCCTTACAGACTCACGAACTTCTACTAATTTTTGCGTTTCGACGTTTTAGCGTTCTTTTTTGAAACGAGAGTGCAACAATCTCTTCTTCCTCAGTATTTTCCAAATTTTATTATTAATCGACGGTGGGTCTTTTCCGTCCTTAATCCATTTACTCGGCACATACTTATCCATGGCGCGATTTACAGTCAGTTTAAACTTTGTCCCTAATTCCTCTACGTCCATCACACTGGAACTAAATAGCGTCCACTCTTTGGCTGTGTGGGATGCTACGAATAACTACTGATTAGCTGGTATTTCTAGCATAAGTAACTTCCTAGCTTCTTGATGGATTTATTAACTTTAGTTACAACTTTAGTAACCAGCGTCGCTATAATCACATTATGATCACTAATCCATGTCTCTATACTGACACTGTGGATAAGGTCAGGCCTGTTTGTAGCTACGAAGTCTACAATGTTTCCATTGACTGTGGGTTATCTAACTAGCTAGTCAAGAAAGATTTCGGAAATGTGTTCAAAAGTACTTCACAAAACTGTCTGTCCGTAACACCTGCAATGAATCATCCATAGACGTCGCAGTCCATACTAGGTAGATTAAAGTCACCTGCACCTAATACTACATGATCTGGTTTATTCCGCGCTACTGAGTGTAGAGTTTCGTGGAATGATTCTAGTGCTGCTACGGCGGAATCGTGTGAACAGTAAAAGCATCCGACAATTAACTTCAGTTCACCTAGGTCTGCTACTTGCGTTCAGATAGCTTCACAGTCAAACACAATTTCGACCGTCATACAGATAATATTTTTGTCGACAGCAATGAACGCTCCCCCGCCAATGGCATGCAGTCTGACCTTTCGATAAATGTTCCATAGTTCGCTAAATATTTCGGAGCTTTCTACTTCCGCTTCCAGCCAGCTCCCGATTCAAGAATAATTTGAGCACAGCACAAAAACTTTCCTCAAAAGTAGTAAATTTAGGGAACTTGTTACAAATACTTCAACAGTTTATTCCTAACATTTTGACGGTCGAAGTGTCCTTACCTCGCATGCGGTCTGATTTTGTTCTCTGCATGTCGACCGGGGAGCGTTCATCAGAGGTCCTCAAACTACCACCTAGCCTAAAGGAAAACGATGAACACCGCACAAGCACTCTGCTACCTCTGTAGCTGCTTCCTTTGTGTAGTACATCCTAAACTATCAAGGAGAATCCTACAGTTCTCCACCCCATAACGCAAGTCCAGAGATTTGCAGCCAAGACCGATACAGAATCGACACTCGGTTCCAAACCGAAGAACCCCGATCTATTCTGGGAATAATGCTGCAAACTGTGAACTCTGCATTCACGCCGCATACGAGACCTACATTGTTCACAACTTCCGCCAGCTGTCCGTAAGAAATGAGGATGTCCCCAGAACCCAAGCGACAGACATCACTGGTGCCGATGATAGCTACAATTTGCAGACTACAGCATGGCACATACTAACCTACAGTAACAAAAACGTCCACAGGGTGGGAAACATGCTGAAGAAACAAGGGCTGCAAATATCACTCCGCACAAATAACACAGTACAGAAAAATCTAAGCACCAAAAACACCTCTGGAGACAAGGCTTGAATATATCAGTTAACCTGTAGTTCGTGCCAGTTGGTCTACATAGGCCAAACATGCAGAAATTTCAAAACGAGGTACTCCAAACACCTCAGAACCCTAAGAAATTATAGTACACGCTCCACTTTTGCAGACCGTCTAATCTTAAGATCCTCAGAGAAAGCAACAGTCTCTATCAAAAACACACAATAGAGAACTACCACGTACAAATAGGAACGATACAGGGAAAGAGAGTCCTGAATGAAAATACAAAACTGTGCAACAAAACACGGTTTTGAACACACAATGAACTATACAAAGGCGACTCAACCAAAAAAATAACAGTGAAACTGTCAAAAAAATGAAAATAGTAAAGAAATAAAAAATGAAAACAGTAAAGAAATAAAAAAAGAAAAGAGAAAATAAAAAATAAAATAGTATAATTAGAAATTAAAAAAGAGACTTCTGTTTTCTCGTTTTCCTGCCCACCCCTCTTTCCATCTCTCTCTCTCT
This sequence comes from Schistocerca cancellata, assembly GCF_023864275.1. Taxonomy (NCBI): domain Eukaryota; kingdom Metazoa; phylum Arthropoda; class Insecta; order Orthoptera; family Acrididae; genus Schistocerca; species Schistocerca cancellata. The sequence continues at coordinate 721,295,040 of NC_064629.1, forward strand.
CTCTCTCTCTCTCTCTCTCTCTCTCCCCCAACACACACACACACACACACACGCACACACACGCACACACACACACACACACACACACACACACACACAACACACACACACATACCCATTACATACGTTCTGCCCTCTCCCAGCAGCCTCACCATACCAGTTCTGACGAAACCTTCAAAATTAGCCACGCCAAACACACGAACAACGATCAACAAGTGAGCAGCGACAATAACATAACACCTCTCCCTGTATTTTAGTATTGCAAAGAAGGAGTCGAAACTTTGGTGGATAGGAAAGATGAAGAATGAGTGAGACCTGAAAACGAAAGAAGATCTCACACAGCTGGGACTGCACAGCTGCCACACTGTGTAGAGGTTACAGAACAACCTCCTCCCTACAGAATTCATTCACTACCTTTGAACTTCTTTAGGTCGATCACGTTCCTGAGACCGAATAGCTTTTTACTCTTAGGGTACTCTAGCCTATATACATTGGCATGTGGTTTTCCTATGATCCTGAAAGGTCCTTGGTATGGCTTCTTCAAAAACACTTGGCCAGGTTTCACCTTTAATTGATATTCATAACCTTTGATCACGCCAGGTCGATTTGAAAATACGTTATGATGCCTTTTTAAAACCTGTCTCAGTTCTTCCTTCTGATTAGCTGAAATTTTATCGATTTCCTCCAATTTAGCTTCTATTCTGTCCAAAATAATTGCTTCTTCTTCTTCTGTGTTTAGCTTACTTTTACTAAGATTAACACCTTCGTCCCAATATCTCCTATTTTTCAGAACTCGTATAGGCAGCTCCCAAGTTTCATCATTAGTTACTACATGTTCATGAATAAAAGGTACCGTAATTACTCCGGTTATCGGCAAGACCAATTTTAACTGGCTTCTTTCAAAGTCAACAACACTGATATTTCGACAAGAAATCTATGCCAATTAAAACCTCAATACTGAGATTGTTTACAATTAAGCATGGATGATCAATTAAATTACGATTAATATCAAAGGACAGTAAAGCTTCTTGCTTTACCGTTTTTGACACCTTGCCAGTAGCACCAATTATTCTTAGTCCTGATACTCTCATTACTGTAAGCTTGTCTTTACCAGGTAATGCTTCAAAGAAGGACTGAGATATCGCACTCACCTCACTTCCACTGTCTAAGAGACAACGTACATTGATACCCAACATATTCACTATTATTATAGGGTGGCTTATTCTAGGTTGTACAGGTGGTTCTTCAAACTCATCCAATAGTTCCTTTTGGATTTGTCTCCAACTAAAGTGATCGACATCTGTCTTCATTACATTTAGGTCAAAGTGTGTAGGGGTTTCCTGAACTACATTTTCAGCTGCCTTTTCCAGTCGGTCTATTAATTTCAAATCGAAACACCGCACGACTTCATTACATTTAGTTTGCTGAACATGACCCAAATTACTGTAGTCTGAGCGATTCTGCGCCTCCAGACCGGGCATAACACTAGTTACAGCTAAACCACTTTCACTATTATCGTCGGTTTCCTTCTCAAGTGACAACTGGTCACAGCTACTGGGTTCATCGACCCACAACAGGCTATCCTCTACATTCTCACTTACCTCCTGTCCTAAATCTATTAGTACAGTATCAACATCCTGCACAGGCACTTTAGATAAGAGCACATCATCCTTATCGTAAATATAAGCATGAATTTCTTCTGCTTCTTCACCTGACAATTCAGTATTTTGTAGCTCTTTCCTGCCGTTACACTGCTGCGCCTTCTCTTTCTCTTCCCACTTAGAAAGCGTCTCTAACATGGTATCTATTAAATACTGTGAGTGATCTAATATTTCTGCTGTATCCTTAGATGCTACCGACCCCTCATCCACATGTTCAGTCTGAGTATTCTGATCTGTCTTACCAATTACTGTAATTACTGGCTTAGGAAAAGTAACCGCCTGGTGAGCGCCAGTGCCCTCATAGACGGGAACTAGTTTTCCTGCCTTGTCCTACTACTGTTTCGTTTATTTCCATTATAGTTAACTGGCACGGCATTGCTTTCCGCACAGTTGTTTACCTGCATAATTTTGTTCGGAACAAAATTACTATCATTTGGATGCCATTGTTGGTTCTGGCAATTATTTCTCCAATTCCTACCTTTCTTAGGATGGCGAACACCTACTGTTCTGATGTTTACATTGCCATTCTGCTCGTTCTTAAAATTACTACTAGTGTTATTACCATTTCTGTTATTACGTGCTTGCTCCTTATTGGCAGCCACACACTTTACACGTTTCAAATATTCAATGAAACGATCCAGATTGTCTCTAGGGGCAGATATAATTCTAGTTTGCCAATACCATGGCAGTTTGGCTTCAAGACCTAGTATTATCATTTCAGGTTTCAGCTTTTCCGCCAAATGTGACAAACGTGAAATCCATGACCTAGCAAACTCCTTAATACACTCCTGGAAATGGAAAAAAGAAGACATTGACACAGGTGTGTCAGACCCACCATACTTGCTCCGGACACTGCGAGAGGGCTGTACAACCAACGATCACACGCACGGCACAGCGGACACACCAGGAACCGCGGTGTTGGCCGTCGAATGGCGCTAGCTGCGCAGCATTTGTGCACCGCCGCCATCAGTGTCAGCCAGTTTGCCGTGGCATACGGAGCTCCATCGCAGTCTTTAACACTGGTAGCATGCCGCGACAGCGTGGACGTGAACCGTATGTGCAGTTGACGGACTTTGAGCGAGGGCGTATAGTGGGCATGCGGGAGGCCGGGTGGACGTACCGCCGAATTGCTCAACACGTGGGGCGTGAGGTCTCCACAGTACATCGATGTTGTCGCCAGTGGTCGGCGGAAGGTGCACGTGCCCGTCGACCTGGGACCGGACCGCAGCGACGCACGGATGCACGCCAAGACCGTAGGATTCTACGCAGTGCCGTAGGGGACCGCACCGCCACTTCCCAGCAAAGTAGGGACACTGTTGCTCCTAGGGTATCGGCGAGGACCATTCGCAACCGTTTCCATGAAGCTGGGCTACGGTCCCGCACACCGTTAGGCCGTCTTCCGCTCCCGCCCCAACATCGTGCAGCCCGCCTCCAGTGGTGTCGCGACAGGCGTGAATGGAGGGACGAATGGAGACGTGTCGTCTTCAGCGATGAGAGTCGCTTCTGCCTTGGTGCCAATGATGGTCGTATGCGTGTTTGGCGCCGTGCAGGTGAGCGCCACAATCAGGACTGCATACGACCGAGGCACACAGGGCCAACACCCGGCATCATGGTGTGGGGAGCGATCTCCTACACTGGCCGTACACCACTGGTGATCGTCGAGGGGACACTGAATAGTGCACGGTACATCCAAACCGTCATCGAACCCATCGTTCTACCATTCCTAGACCGGCAAGGGAACTTGCTGTTCCAACAGGACAATGCACGTCCGCATGTATCCCGTGCCACCCAACGTGCTCTAGAAGGTGTAAGTCAACTACACTGGCCAGCAAGATCTCCGGATCTGTCCCCCATTGAGCATGTTTGGGACTGGATGAAGCGTCGTCTCACGCGGTCTGCACGTCCAGCACGAACGCTGGTCCAACTGAGGCGCCAGGTGGAAATGGCATGGCAAGCCGTTCCACAGGACTACATCCAGCATCTCTACGATCGTCTCCATGGGTGAATAGCAGCCTGCATTGCTGCGAAAGGTGGATATACACTGTACTAGTGCCGACATTGTGCATGCTCTGTTGCCTGTGTCTATGTGCCTGTGGTTCTGTCAGTGTGATCATGTGATGTATCTGACCCCAGGAGTGTGTCAATAAAGTTTCCCCTTCCTGGGACAATGAATTCACGGTGTTCTTATTTCAATTTCCAGGAGTGTATATTCCTTGCCTGCATTGAAGCGTTTTCCACTCCAAAATTCTCTCAACACTTCATTTTGTTTATTGCTAGACCAATACTCATTAATGAAAGCTGTTTTTAATTCCGCTAATGTTTTACACTTAAAAATAACATCAGCTGACCAACGCATGGCGTCACCTGCTAAATGGCTTCTAATAAGTGAGATTTTCTCGCGTTCAGACCAAGTTGGTGGAATCACATCTTCAAAATCGTTCCAGAAATCTAGCGGGTGGATATTTTTATCTGGATCGAACCGCAAGAACTGCCGACATCCGATAAATGCGGCGTTTGCAGCTACAACTTGTTTACACTACCATTACCAGAAGTTACTGAAGCTACTTTACTCTCAATGTTAGCAATGTTAGTACTAATATTTTCTACTCTCATTTCAACATTATCTACTCTTTGCACAATATGAGTAGTATCAGTTTTGATTGCGTCTACTTCTGCTTGACATATGTTTACTTTTATATTAACATCTTTAAACCCATCTGAGCACAGTTCAGATTCCGCCTCGATCTTTTCTGTTAACTTGTGCTCCAGCTTCGCATCTTCCATTTGGAAGTCTTTGCGAACCTCAGCAACTTCGGATTTTACTGTTTTATACATTTCAGAAAATTGTTGAGCAACTTTTTTCTTAATATCCTCATGATTGTAATCAATTTTATAATTCAAACTGTCCAGATCCTCTTTCAACTTATTGCAACCAGCCTTGAAGGTATTGTCCATTAGCTCCAATCGTTTATTAAAATTAGTTTGGCTGGCCACAATCTCATACTTTAATTCAGCATTATTGCTTTTGACCTCAGTTATTTCAGACTTTAATTCAGCTGTCATTTTAGCATTACTGGTAGCTATTGCTTGTAATATAACATTTAAATCAATAGCCCCAGTATCTTTGGGTTGCTCACTAGCTGGTTTTTTATCACACTCAGGTGACGAAAAACTAGCTCCAGTACCAGAATCATCAAAACGAAATGAAACATCTGATTGATCAGTCATATCTAACGTATCCTTTACAAACTCTACCACCTCTGATGACTGTTTCGTTTTTAACTCATCAGATAAACTATCATCCAATAAATTAACAATTTCTCTATTATTGAATCATTGCCCCTTTTCACACTACTGTCAGGAGACAATACTTCATATTTCACTTTAACATTACTATTTTCATGCATATTTACGCTTGAACCGTTGTCTGGATTTACAGTTCCCTCAACAGACATAGGTTCTGATTTAAGTTCAACCTCAGTTTCTTCTGGCAGTTCCATCGCCGACAGTCTTTTAGTGCAGGTTAGTAAAAATTTTAACAGCTTTTCACTTAACTTAGTTCCTTCTGCACGACGTATGGCGTTGCCGGCGCGGCGTACCAGGATTACTGATGCGACACGACGCATTGAACTGCAGACGGCATTTCGACGGCTGCTGTGTGTTTGCGTGGCCCGCAACTGCAGGCGCGGCTCCGGTTGCTCCGGCGGACGACTGCGATGAGGCGAAACTGGCTTCTCGCGATGCCGGCAGCGCCGCTGGACTCAGTGCCAGCTCCGTCAATCCAGATGTGTTTTTAATCCAATTGCGTCGTCCACATTCACACGTAACACTATCACTGTTCTATTACTCAGTTGCGTGTCGCATTTCGCTCCCGAATCCGAATATTTAAAAATCACTTTCACTTTTACTCAGTTTCTTTCCCGGCCGATGCACCATATGTGGGGTGGCGGGTGGTATAATTGTTAATCTTCCTATTATTTATTTAATGCTGTTGTTTGCCGTTCTCATCACTGGCGCTCTAACTACAATATTGGCAACCAGAAAGTGATTAGCAAAATGTGAAGCCTGTAATTAGAATTCCTAGTGCCCACTTCATCTGAGATATACATTTATAGTTACAGCTTATAGCTCTGAGAAATTAGGAGATTGTCTGGGATTCATAATCAAAAACCATTCTCTCTAAAATGTTCACTATATTCTGAAAGTCACAGACCAAAAAGGATCCACACAATCCAACTACCAGAGTAGTTCAGAGTCTAATGCGCTGATGCAACTATAACTGTTCAAATTAAATGTTTAAGTGAATGCTCGCCATAATTTGATGATAACGTTCATCAAACGCCACGCTAAATAATGGTAGAATGTCTGTCCTGTGGCGGCACGTGAAAATACGACATACGCAAACTAAAGATAGATCATTAAAGTCATCCCAAAATTAACACTTCACTCGAAAACGATTTCATGGCTCTAAGCACTATGGGACTTAACTGCTGTGGTCATCAGTCCCCTAGAACTTAGAAATACTTAAACCTAACTAACCTAAAGACCTCACACACATCCATGCCCAAGGCAGGATTCGAACCTGCGACCGTAGCGGTCGCGCGGTTCCAGACTGTAGCGCCTAGAACCGCTCGCCCACCCCGGCCGGCAACAATTTCATGGTTACGCGTATCCCGAGTAACTTATTACAGCATCCGAGGCTGTTTATATCAACGATACCGACGCGACGCGACTCCCAGTACAGGTGGTGCGCTAATCAGCGTCTGGAGAGAACTGGGGCCTTCTTTTTCTCGCGCAGCGTTCTTACATATAAAGCCGCGGTGCGGATGGCTAAGGGAACGCCTGATCAAATCTGCTCTCCCGACTAGCCGCTGGGCTAGTAATGCACCACTTTAAGTTATCGAATAAATCATTGCTTCCTTTGCTGACGGCCGATGAAGCTCTCAATTTAAATGTACAATCAGCACACAGGTAAGTAATCATAATAAAAGTCTGACGTGGCTAAGTCAAATATTTTGGGCGAGATAATTAATTTAATTACACTACACGCAGTACACGAGCTCTGAACTTGCCCTTTGGAGATACGCTATAGCTGTAGTTTTATAGTTATTCTGTTGAAACTTCTCACATTTTTATTATTATAGCGGATCTCCCTTCTACTTAAATTTAAACATCCTAGCTTTATTTATTCGCCTACTTGATCTATATTGCATCCTTAATTTCTAAGACAAAAACCAGAAAATCATGAATTTCAACTAAAATTTTAATTTGTGAGATCCAGAATACTGTTTCTACTAAATTATTATGCAAAAGGAATCTAAATATAAATTTTTAAGTTTCTAGCTCTTTTCTGTTGCGCCAATGATTTTTACAGAAAAACATCCAAATTTCGAAAATGGCTAAAGTTATTGAACTGATATACAACACTTATTGATTTTGTATTGCTCCTGACATGCTAGAAACGTTTCAGGTTATTTACTTCATTTTAAAGTATTGCGCAATATTTATGACGTCAAAGCTAGTTACAGCGGACTAGGCTGGCACACAATGGAAAGACTGATGTGAATTTTCTAAGGCGTGAGTATGCTGCTTCCCTACATACTGTAACGATTTTGATAACATATTCATTAATAGATGCATTGATTCACTTGATTCACGAGAGGGATTCCTATACATATATAAACATGTGGTGTAAATTGGCTGAAGTATGATTAATTACAGTCCCATGCCGAGTTTTTTCTGTCCGTATGTGAAGGCTATTCTCAGCAACAACATGTGCATCTGCATGGTTGTTCTGAAATTCACAGTTAAAAGTCTGGCAGAGGGTTCATCGAGCCACCTGCTAACTATTTCTCTACCGTTCCACTCAAGAATGGCGCGCGGGAAACCAACATTAAAATCTTCCCGTGCGAGCTCTTTTTTTTAATGATTACCAACCCAATTCACGTATCATGTCCGTGGCAATGAATCGCAGTCTTTGGTTTGCTCTACCTCCAACGTTATCTAAGTGATCGTTCCAGTTTAAGTTATTAGTAATTGTAATCCCTAAGTATTTAGCTGAATTCACAGCCTTTAGATTTGTGTGATTTATCGTGTAACCGAAGTTTTGCGGATTTCTTTTTGTACTTATGTAGATGACTTCACACTTTTCATTATTTAGAGTCAATTGCCATTTTCGCATCATACAAATACATTGTCCAAATTATTTTGCACTATGTTTTGATCATATATATAATATAGACGGTAAATTAGTGCATCACCTGCAAACAATCTAAGAGGGCTGCTTAGATTGTCTCCTATGCAGGTCAGGAACAGCGGAGGGCATGTAAAACGTCATTGGGGAACATCAGATATTAATTTTGTTTTATTCGATGGCTTCCCGTCAATAACTGCGAACTGTGAACTTTCTGACTGGAAATTACGAATTCAATCACACAACTGGGGGATATTCCATAGGCGCGCAATTTGATTATAAGCCACTTCTGAAAAACGGTGTCACAAGCCTTTTGGAAATCTGAAAATATGGAATCAATTTTTGACGTTCCCTATTGAAAGCACTCATATCGTCAGCGCATTGTCAATGCATGTGCGAACATTACGGAAGGCGAACTACTCTCTGTTGAGAGGAATGTCGTTACACGTATTGCCAAATGCATTGAGGTTGACGGACATCATTTTGAGCATTTATTGCATTAATGTGGTATTTATAGGTAATCACGCTGTAACAGCATGCGTTCTCAGAAATGATAAGTTCACAAAGGTACATGTATCACATTGGAACAACCGAAGTAAAATGTTCAAACGTACTTACGTTCTGTATTTTAATTTAAAAACCTACCTGTTGCCAACTGTTCGTCTAAAATTGTGAGCCATTTGTTTGTGACTATTACAGCGCCATCTATCACGAAGCGAAAAAAGTGGTCCATCTAAAACATTCCTATTTCTTTACTTACGGCCGGCCGGAGGGGCCGAGCGATTCTAGTCGCTACAGTCTGGAACTGCGCGATCGCTACGGTCGCAGGTTCGAATCCTGCCTCGGGCATGGATGTGTGCGATGTCCTTAGGTTAGTTAGGTTTAAGTAGTTCTAAGTTCTAGGGGACTGATGACCTCAGATGTTCAGTCCCATAGTGCTCTGAGCCATTTGAACCCTCTTTACTTACTACACGAATATGTAATTAAAAACTGGGGGTTCCTATTTTTAAAAAACCCAGTTGGTCTCCGTTTGACCTGTGGCAGCGCCATCTAGCGGGCCAACCATAGAGCCATCTGGTTTTCCCCTTCAAAATAGACAAGTTTCGTTCTTCGTAGTTTTTTTCGTTTGACGCTTATTTCTTGAGATATTTGGCCCGGTCACGATCAATGGACCACCCTGTATACACAGATTTTCCGTATCTTCAAATGCTCTGGTCATGGTGGCGTGGGCGTACCGTGACTGATGCAAAACATGAGTCGGATACCTTCCACCATTCGCCGTCGATCAATTCTGACGGCAGCATCCATTGAAACAATGACAGAAGGATTAATGACACGATGACCCTGTCCTAGCCGAGACCTGTTTTTCAGTGACATCCGACCTTCACGAAATGGTCTGAGGCGCATTGCCACGGCTTGCGCGGCTCCCCTCCGTCTGAGGTTCGGGTCCTCCCTCGGACATGTGTGTGTGTGTGTGTGTGTGTTGTACTAACTGTAAGTTAGTTTACGTTAGATTAAGTAGTGTGTAATCCTAGGGAGCGATGACCTCGGCAGTTTGGTCCCATAGGAATTTACCACCACCACAGCAGACACCCGAGCATGAATTTCATTTCCCGACACTACTTCCGCAGTCAAACACCGCACTACAGCTCGTTGCTCTTCTTCACCGACCTCCATACTGAAGTCGAAAGCACACACGACTCGCTGATCTCATGTCGAGCGTGTCTAACAGACAAATAAGACAGCGGTGAACGTTCGCGTTGTTCCTTCCTGATTTCTAACAGTTGCTTGCCACAACATTCGTAACGAAGTTCAGAATTTGTCCTCTCTCCAGGAAAGCCGTTGCGTCCAAATCAAACTCGGAACTAAGAACTAGAAGAAACCCAAAGCAGAAAGCTCCGTATCCAGGAGGCCGATGTGTTTACTACAGTAAATAAAAATGTTATGTCTAATGAGGTCGAAACTCAGTGACTGAGAATTTATCTGGACTCACGTAACCGGTAAAGATACACCAAAATTATTCATCGAATACTTTTATCGGTCACCCGATTCTGCTACACTGTGTGCAGAATCATTTGAAGGAAGTCTAAGATCCTTCGCGAGGAAATAACTTGATGACGTAGTAGTAGCAACGGTAATAGTAGACTGGCACTTACCAAGTATAGACTGGGACTAACCAAGTATAGACTGGGACTAACCAAGTATAGACTGGGACTTACCAAGTATAGACTGGGACTTACCAAGTATAGACTGGGACTTACCAAGTATAGACTGGGACTCTATGGATTAACTTCCGGTAGATGGATTAGTACGAAGTAGTTCTGCGCTCTTTCTACGTAAGCTTTCTTGAATAACTAGTTCGACTGCCTACATGTAACAGAAATATTTTTGGCCTCATGGTTACAAAACTACCTTATGGACAGTTTCAGTAAAGTGTTAGAGATTAGCCACAACGATGAGGTTATAACCGCGATGGTTATTGGAGAGAATCTTAGAAGAATATTTATACTTGGAGGAACATAAAGTAGTTTTTATCCTATTTACAAAACGAATGGACATCACATAATTTGAATGTGATGGACATAGAGAAATTGTGGTTTAAACTTCTCGCGCTTGTTGTTCTGTATAAGAATGTACCGTGTAAAGAGATTAAGTACGGGAAAGACCCAACCTTATTCGATAACATTCGAAAAGAGCTGAAGAAACAGAGTTCCATTTACAGCTAGGATAAGGGCGCAGAAATGACGACGGACAAAATATGGTAGAAATTCGTGCGTCTATAAGAACTATGCGCGATACATGTAAGAACTTTCACCGCCATACACCACGAAAAGATCTTTCCGAGATTCCTAGAAATTTCTGGTCCTGTGTGAACTCTGGAAGCGGATCGAAAGCTTCTATTCAGTCCGTCGTCGTCCAGTCTACCAGTCTTGCGCATAAATACGTAGAAAACAATAAAAGTAAAACCGAAATCTTAAATCCCGCATTTAGAAAATCATTGTCATAGGAAACTCGTACAGAGTTACCACAGTTCAGTCGTTCCAAAGCTCTCGAATAGAATTGTAAAACTACCATAGGTTATCGTAGACGACGATAAGTAAGCGTAGAATACGGTAGTTATCCTCGAAACTTTGGCCAGTTAAGGTACGAGCTGCGTTACCTGCAGGTTGGGTGTGATGCGTAGCTATCGCGCTTCACCTCATAACGATTGCTTTCTTTGCGTATGCGATCTGTGTCTTACTATGTTCTCCTAAAAACCGGAAGCAGTGAACTGTCTAGAAATTGAGTGAGGATGTATAAAGGACGGGTAACTTACGGAACATTTTTGTACTACATAGTTATCCTCCAGTATGTTACTTAAAAATAAACAGTATTTATAGCAAAACTGAAACTGTCAATGTTTAATTCAGGTTTTATCCGAAAATTGTCAATCTGTGACGTTGAAACAGAGGGATTTTGTAGAAAAAATAAAGAAAACAATACAGATTTGTCACATAGTGCTAGGAAACGCAACTTTCTCAACAAAAATAAAATAAAAAAACAGTAAAACAAAAACATATCAGGCATCGTTCCAGTAGTCCGTCGAGCTTATATAACACACTTTTCCGTTATTCATACAGAAATTTTGAATTTATCAATAAAAACAGTAAACTCTTGCTTTTGACCATGATGAAGAACTTTTTATTGAGTACAAAATAACAACAATAATTATATTTTTTATTTTGTGCATGTAAACAGTACGTACATCAAAGTAATTGTTTTGGTTACAAAAAAGTGCAGAAGTTACGTGATCAACAAATTTTTGTCACTTATAAAATACAATTTATATTCTGTAAGGATATAAAATACACAATGGACTAACACTGTATGAAGTGAGATTCTAATTATGTGCAAAATAAACAGTCGAATGAACATAAAAACAAAGAGAAGTCGTCAGCTCCCTGTTCCTCTCTTGACACATTCATTTATGTTTCTTTCCCTACCAATTATACCAAAACTACTAGTAAGGCTATCACTTTCTACGCCATTTATATATACCACAACTATCGAACCATAGTTTTGATAGAGCGCAACTCTACTCTCAAATGGATGACCCAGAACTAAGGATATCTAGTGTTGTAAATCAACTGAACCGGTAAAAAACGAGCCTTGATGTAATTTCAGTTCTTTTTTACAGAAAGTACTCTGCAGCATTGGAACATTTCTGCGCCTGCATTTATCGCAGATCTCTCGCACAGCAAGCTGATTTAAAAAGGCTGCAAAAGGGCACACATACCCCCAGACATACGAAGGGCAAAAGATGGATGCAGAAAATTGTAGACTAAGTGTTTCTCTGCTCACAATTGGTGCAGGTCTTCTGATACACCTTTCCTTGATGAATCTGACTCATAATACGCCGCTTAATTTGTCTCGCGAACTGCATATCGCCAACAGCCCACATACTCCGGCCACGGACGCGAGTAAGTGGGACCTCGTCCGACGCCACAAAGGACGACAGAACGTGTGGTATCGATAGTTACGGTGCCACGGCGTAGGTGCAAGTTCATAAGTTGGCACTACGAGAGACACCGACGACAGCGCCCTCTAGCCGGCGCTGTGGAGCTCTACGAGCGTCGCTCTGGATTCAGCCCATTTGATCAAGAGCAGACGGCCGGGACACTTCGCTTCATATAGAGACTTTGCACTGCTTACGACGGGTCTAAGTCTTCGCACTTCCGTGCTCATCTATACAAAGTTATGTATGCCTCTGTATATATTCATGCACCAGTAAACTACTTTTACTTACTTGCAGTACTGACGTGTTTTACCTCACCTGCTCCTACTCACTTCCTTCATTCGGCCAATCTTTCAGTTTTCAGGAGCAGACTCACGCGCTGCCTTCCGGGTGGGATACAAAAGAACGAATACGTTAAAACAACATTGCTCAAAAACATTAAGGAAATACGTGTATCAAAGTCCGACATATTAAATTTATTTTGATATAGGCGGTACCTGTGTTGTTATTACATAACTAGAGATCTTCGCTTTCAATATACGCAACAATTAAAATGTTCTCCATCTATCGGCTGTGTTATGCATTACTGTATCAAGTGTCCCCTCACAAGGAAGTGAGTACCGGTGTCGGAGTGTTCTCTAGTAAGGTACACAGAAGGTAGTTGTCATTTGCGGACGCTGTATTCAACCAAGCACATGCTATGCGACCTCTTGTAACACCATAACTCTAGTACTCTATTGATTTATTTTGCTTTTCTTTATTTAATGTTACCTCGTTGAGCTTCTGTAAATGTGTTTGATTGAATCGATAACACAGAATTGTATACTCCTTTCTTTGTACAAACTTTGATGTCATGGTTTGGTTCTATGCAAGGTAGTGTATCTGTCATTTCAATTCTTTGTCCCATTTGGAGGGAACAAAACTTACTATATATATTTGTAATTTCTGAGTGAATAATTTTTTGTAGAAATGTCAATATGTGCAAATGTTCTGTTTTATTTAATGTATTTGGTTACTGTTATGTAAACTGCTGATCCTCACTTAGGGTTCTTAGTTAATTTATATGTAAAAGTTGTTGTGGTTCCCCTCGGGAACGGAACTGTGTAGTGCGCGCAAATTGTGGTTGGCTAGGTAGGAAAGGTGGAACAAGAGTCAGTCGGGGATAAGCTACGAGTCGGGGATAAGCTACGAGTCGGGGATGAGCTACGAGTCGGGGATGAGCTACCAAACTCTGCACTGCCATGTAAAAGATGCATATTGTGCTGGTTCCGAGAGAGTTTTTTTCTGCTACTTCCAATGCCTCGGATGGATGGATAAATAGCTGGAAATATTCTGGAATTTGTATATATCATCGCCACCAAGAAATGAGAGAGTCCAGCAACTCTACCTGCAATTCCACCTACCAACATGCAGTTGCCACCACATTGCGCAATCATTGTATCGGAATACTACAATGATGTACAGTGAAGTATCAGCTTAATGGATGTGTTAGTGTGCTCAAATATAAGGTAATTTATATCTGAATTTATGTACCTACCTTGATTTTTCTCCTTATCATAACACCTCTCAGGTTCCTCTCCGTTTGAGCTAAAGTGATATCCGAGTGTCCTTACTGAAAGAACATTAAAGCCCAGTGTTTTGCTAATTGATGTCTCTTGAACATAGTAAAAAGAAAGTTAATGTGGCAAGAGAGTGAGTTAAAGTTAATGATGCTTGCTCAAAATAATTTTCCTAATAAAACTGCTTATTAATGTGTTGTTGCCAACTTCAAATTAAGAGTTCTTAAGACTGAGGCTTATAAAGTTTTGCTTAGTAAATGATCACATTACTGCCTGTTGTAAATCGCAGAAGGTGAGTCAGTATCTTACATATACACTCCTGGAAATGGAAAAAAGAACACATTGACACCGGTGTGTCAGACCCACCATACTTGCTCCGGACACTGCGAGAGGGCTGTACAAGCAATGATCACACGCACGGCACAGCGGACACACCAGGAACCGCGGTGTTGGCCGTCGAATGGCGCTAGCTGCGCAGCATTTGTGCACCGCCGCCGTCAGTGTCAGCCAGTTTGCCGTGGCATACGGAGCTCCATCGCAGTCTTTAACACTGGTAGCATGCCGTGACAGCGTGGACGTGAACCGTATGTGCAGTTGACGTACTTTGAGCGAGGGCGTATAGTGGGCATGCGGGAGGCCGGGTGGACGTACCGCCGAATTGCTCAACACGTGGGGCGTGAGGTCTCCACAATACATCGATGTCGCCAGTGGTCGGCGGAAGGTGCACGTGCCCGTCGACCTGGGACCGGACCGCAGCGACGCACGGATGCACGCCAAGACCGTAGGATCCTACGCAGTGCCGTAGGGGACCGCACCGCCACTTCCCAGCAAATTAGGGACACTGTTGCTCCTGGGGTATCGGCGAGGACCATTCGCAACCGTCTCCATGAAGCTGGGCTACGGTCCCGCACACCGTTAGGCCGTCTTCCGCTCACGTCCCAACATCGTGCAGCCCGCCTCCAGTGGTGTCGCGACAGGCGTGAATGGAGGGACGAATGGAGACGTGTCGTCTTCAGCGATGAGAGTCGCTTCTGCCTTGGTGCCAATGATGGTCGTATGCGTGTTTGGCGCCGTGCAGGTGAGCGCCACAATCAGGACTGCATACGACCGAGGCACACAGGGCCAACACCCGGCATCATGGTGTGGGGAGCGATCTCCTACACTGGCCGTACACCACTGGTGATCGTCGAGGGGACACTGAATAGTGCACGGTACATCGAAACCGTCATAGAACCCATCGTTCTACCATTCCTAGACCGGCAAGGGAACTTGCTGTTCCAACAGGACAATGCACGTCCGCATGTATCCCGTGCCACCCAACGTGCTCTAGAAGGTGTAAGTCAACTACCCTGGCCAGCAAGATCTCCGGATCTGCCCCCATTGAGCATGTTTGGGACTGGATGAAGCGTCGTCTCACGCGGTCTGCACGTCCAGCACGAACGCTGGTCTAACTGAGGTGCCAGGTGGAAATGGCATGGCAAGCCGTTCCACAGGACTACATCCAGCATCTCTACGATCGGCTCCATGGGAGAATAGCAGCCTGCATTGCTGCGAAAGGTGGATATACACTGTACTAGTGCCGACATTGTGCATGCTCTGTTGCCTGTGTCTATGTGCCTGTGGTTCTGTCAGTGTGATCATGTGATGTATCTGACCCCAGGAATGTGTCAATAAAGTTTCCCCTTCCTGGGACAATGAATTCACGGTGTTCTTATTTCAATTTCCAGGAGTGTATTGTTAATTTTGTCTCTCAATGTAGTAAAAGTGGAAAACTGCAGTGTGAAACGTTATATACTCATGTTTGCTAAGTGTTTGTCTCTCTTGTGTATTGGAAGTGCATATTAATAATATAACAGGATCCACAGTTTGTCTATTGTGTTAATGCTAGGTAACAAGCAATGGGAAGACTACTAAGTATGAAAAACATTATTTCTTTATTCAAATGATAGTGAGAAGCAACCTGTTAGTGGATGCCAATTAACTTTCATTTTAAATAGTAAAGTATTTAACTGAGAGAGACTTACCCTATATCCAATTAATGATTCTGCAGTGAATAGTAATAATAACGTTATAAAGACCATTCAGTTTGTGTAAGCCCTGAAAGTAATAGTGTGTTTCGGTACCTGTTATAATTTTGCAAGTAGTTTGCGCTGCTCTAACTGTTAGTTTCAATCTTACCGTTAACATATGCATGTGTTAGAGTTTATTGCACTCGCGTGTGGCCAAGTATAGGTTGTGTTTATCCATTAAAGTTACTAGTAACTATTTTCTTGAACGAGAATGTTAATCATTCTCTTGCCTAGTTAGGCTGTCGACCGTTTTCTTTATCAGTTAAACAGTGCAGATAGGCAAAATTTTGTTTGTTACTGTTCAAATATTTACGTAATTCTGACTTTCATTTCCGATAAGCCACCTCCGTTAGGTACAACACGGTCAACATAACAAAATTCCTCTCAGAGGGTAACACTGCTCTGTTGCTTTATACCATAATTGCTTTAACAAGATAGTTTTATTTCACGACCTGCTTCCAACTTTAAGGTTATGGTATAGCAGTAGCGGACAGGAGTGTTATACTCTCAATGAAATGCAAGTCGCGAGGGCAATCTGTTTTTATCCAAAGATAGACTTTCCGTTGTGTTGCTGCAGATGCCAATGACTCTCCATTTGTCATCCATAGGTTGTGGACATGCTGCGGGGAGACAGGTCAATGCACAAGGCGAACTGGACAAAGTCGCCCATGTGAAGAGCGATATCTGGCGGCGTTGCACGGCTACCGCCAGAGCACTGAAAGACGATCTCAGAAGGCCCCGCCGATGTGTCAGATTAGACTGTAGAGAACAAGTAACAAGAAAGGACATCCTGTTCGCCTATACCCTTGACACGATCTTATCTCACAGATCACCTTAAATTCTGCTGTTCCAATGTCAACTGGCCAATTCGTCACGGCGAAACGTGTTATTCATAGAACAGTCCAGATTTCCTCTGACGCAAAATGATGGCCACGTTCGTGTGTGCCGGCCGGAGTGGCCGTGCGGTTATAGGCGCTACAGTCTGGAACCGCGCGAACGCTACGGTCGCAGGTTCGAATCCTGCCTCGGGCATGGATGTGTGTGAAGTCCTTAGGTTAGTTAGGTTTAAGTAGTTCTAAGTTCTAGGGTACTGATGACCACAGTAGTTTAGTCCCATAGTGCTCAGAGCCATTTGAACCATTTTGAACGTTCGTGTGTGGGGACGCCGTGGTGAGCTTTACGTGCCAAATATTCCCCATGAAATCGACATTGTTCTGCAATGGTGTGGGAATGCAGCATCAGTGGTGACACCCGTAATGAACTTGCCGTTCTCAATGGTCGGATTACCGCTCCCTGTACATCGAACAGATCCTATTGGACAACGCGGTGGCTGCTTCATGCGGTGATAGTCCTGAATTCTCTCTATTCACGATAATGCTAGGGCTCATGCGGCGGATGTCACCAGGGATCTCTTGCGAAGCTTGGACATTGAAGTAATGGAGTGACCAGTGGTGGGTTTAGACCTGAACCGAGTCGAGCATGTGTGGGACGACATACTTGACCGATGAGTTCGTGGTCGTCCGGTTCCCACAGCCTCTCCAAGAACTCTCAAGGGACCTCACTGAAGAATGGGAACGGGTACCACAGGGTTATGTCCGTAGACTTCACGGAACATGACATGGAGGTGTCAGGCGGGGCCCAACGCTCAAGGATGGCATCAACGTTACTGAAGTTTTCAAAATTCCAAATAAAAGCATCCAGGATGACAGGCTAAACGACTGTTTTCTCTTTCTCTTCGACACCTGTTGGAAATTTCAATTCTTGTTATGTAAAAGAACTAGGATGTAATGATGTTTCGTTGCCTGTTTCATTTGTAAAAGATAAAGATATAATTTGGTAACACACTCACTTCTAGTTTATTGCTCAGAGGACTATGGCAAACGCCCAAAGTTCCCATAATTATTTTGAGCAGTGTGTTATACAGCTGTGGCATCCGCTTTTTTCGACCCTAGTGATTTATCCGTGTTAGCGTTAACTTGCAAATTAAAACTGAAGAGGCTAGCCGCTGTGGCCGAGCGGTTGTAGGCGCTTCAGTCTGGAACCGCGCGAACGCTACGGTTCCAGGTTCGAATCCTGCCTCGGGCATGGATGTGTGTGATGTCCTTAGGTTAGTTAGATTTAAGTAGTTCTAAGTTCTAGGGGACTGATGAAATCAGATGTTAAGTCCCATAGTGCTCAGAGCCATTTGGACTATTTCTTTATAATTGCAGAAAATGCAAAAAGGCGGGAATTCAAAGAGATGGGACCTGGATAAACTGACTCAGCCAGAGGTTGTACAGAGTTTCAGGGAGAGCATTAGGGAACGATTGACAAGAATGGGGGAAATAAATACAGTAGAAGAAGAATGGGTAGCTTTGAGAGATGAAGTAGTGAAGGCAGCAGAGGGTCAAGTAGGCTAAAAGACGAGGGCTAGTAGAAATCCTTGAGTAACAGAAGAAATATTGAATTTAATTGATGAAAGGAGAAAATATAAAAATGCAGTAAATGAAGCAGGCAAAAAGGAATACAAACGTCTCAAAAATGAGATCAACAGGAAGTGCAAAATGGCTAAGCAGGGATGGCTAGAGGACAAATGTAAGGATGTAGAGGCTTATCTCACTAGGGGTAAGATAGATACTGCCTACAGAAAAATTAAAGAGAACTTTGGAGAAAAGAGAACCACTTGTATGAATATCAAGAGCTCAGATGGAAACCCAGTGCTAAGCAAAGAAGGGAAAGCAGAAAGGTGGAAGGAGTATATAGAGGTCCATACAAGGACGATGTACTCGAGGACAACATTATGGAAATGGAAGAGGATGTAGATGAAGATGAAATGGGAGATATGATACTGCGTGAAGGGTTTGACAGAGCACTGAAAGACCTAAGTCGAAAAAAGGCCCCGGTAGTAGACAACATACCCTTAGAACTACTGACAGCCTTGGGAGAGCCAGTCTTGACAAAACTCTATTATCTGGTGAGCAAGATGTATGAGACAGGCGAAATACCCTCATACTTCAGGAAGAATATAATAATTCCAATCCCAAAGAAAGCAGGTGTTGACAGATGTGAAAATTACCGAACTATCAGTTTAATAAGTCATGGCTCCGACATACTAAAGCAAATTCTTTACAGACGAATGGAAAAACTGGTAGAAGCCGACCTAGGGGGAGATCAGATCCGATTCCGTAGAAATATTGGAACACGTGAAGCAATACTAACCCTACGACTCATCTTAGAAGACTGATTAAGGAAAGGCAAACCTACATTTCTAGCATTTGTAGACTTAGAGAAAGCTTTTGACAATGTTGACTAGAATATTCTCTTTCAAATTCTGAAGGTGGCAGAGATAATATACAGGGAGCGACGGGCTATTTACAATTTGTGCAGAAACCAGATGACAGTTATAAGAGTCGAGGGGCATGAAAGGGAAGAAGTGGTTGGGAAGGGAGTGAGCCAGGGTTGTAGCCTACCCCCGATGTTATTCAATCTGTATATTGAGGAAGGAGTACAGGAAACAAAATAAAAATTTGGAGCAGGAATTAACATCCATGGAGAAGAAATAAAAAACTTTGAGGTTCGCCGATGACATTGCAATTCTGCAGAGACAGCAAAAGACCTGGAAGACCAGTTGAACGGAATGGACAGTGTCTTGAAAGGAGGATAGAAGATGAATATCAACAAAAGCAAAACGAGGATAATGGAATGTACTCGTATTAAATCTGGCGATGCCGAGGGAATCAGTTTAGCAAATGAAACACTTAAAGTAGTAAATGAGTTTTGCTATTTGGGGTGCAAACTAACTGATGATGGTCGAAGTAGACAGGATATAAAATGTACACTGACAATGGTAAGGAAAGCGTTTCTGAAGAAGAGAAATTAGTTAACATCTAGTATAGATTTAAATGTCAGGAAATCGTTTTTGAAAGTATTTGTATGGAGTGTAGCCATGTATGGAAGTGAAACGTGAACGATAAATAGTTTAGACAAGAAGAGAATAGAAGCTTACGACATGTGGCGCTACAGAAGAATGCTGAAGATTAGATAGGTAGATCACATAACTAATGAGGAGGTATTGAATAGAATTGGGGAGAAGAGAAATTTGTGACACAACTTGACTAGAAGAAGGTGTCGGTTGGTAGTGCATGTTCTGAGGAATCAAGAGATCACCAATTTAGTATTGGAGGTCAGCGTGGAGGGTAAAAATCGTAGAGGGCGACCAAGAGATTAATACACTAAGTAAATTCAGAAGGATGTAGGTTGCGGTAGGTACTGGGAGACGAAGAAGCTTGCACAGGATAGAGTAGCATGCAGAGCTGCATCAAACCAGTCTCTGGACTGAAGACCACAACAACAGGGTTAAATTTTATCCAACAAGTACATCGCACACGGTCAGCAATATACACTTTTAGACTGGACTGCTCCAGGCTGCTGCACTCGCAAGAGAGTCGGTTAGGGCAACAACAAAAAAAAAAAGATAGGCAATGACTAACCGCCAATGCAGAGATTTCGAACTGTAAAAATTATGTGTGTGTCAAGAAGCAAAGCTACAAGAAACCAAGTTTACTGAGGAAAAGAAACACTTCTAATGAAACGTACCAATAACAGAACAATGACCGTGCCGAAACGGAACAAACAAATAGTACGTAATTTCAAGATCACAATAAGTTTAATTTCTCACGTAAAGTATGTTTCCCATAACTTCCGTGCAGGCAGCAGCAGAACTCTGTAGTAGTAGTAAAATCCTAATATTGATTATATACGAAGCTGGTGATGCTGGATATGGACTAAACAATTTCTTTCGCCGTTATAGTATTGACAACCATTAGCTTGAAATACACTACTGGCCATTAAAATTGCTACACCACGAAGATGACGTACTACAGACGCGAAATTTAACCGACAGGAAGAATATGCTGTGATATGTAAATGATTAGCTTTTCAGAGCGATCACACAAGGTTGGCGCCGGTGGCGACACCTACAACGTGCTGACATGAGGAAAGTTTCCAACCGATTTCTCATACACGAACAGCAGTTGACCGGCGTTGCCTGGTGAAACGTTGTTGTAGCGCCCCGTGTAAGGAGGAGAAACACGTACCATCACGTTTCCGACTTTGATAAAGGTCGGATTGTAGCCTATCGCGATTGCGGTTTATCGTATCGCGACATTGCTGCTCTAGTTGGTCGAGATCCAATGACTGTTAGCAGAATATGGAATCGGTGGGTTCAGGAGGGTAATCGGGAACGCCGTGCTGTATCCAAACGGCCTCATATCACTAGCAGTCGAGATGACAGGCATCTTATCCGCATGGCTGTAACGGATCGTGCAGCCACGTCTCGATCCCTGAGTCAACAGATGGGGACGTTTGCAAGACGACAACCATCTGCACGAATAGTTTGCAGCAGCATGGACTATCAGCTCGGAGACCATAGCTGCGATTACGCTTGACGCTGCATCACAGACAGGAGCGCCTGCGATGGTGTACTCAACGACGAACCTGGGTGCACGAATGGCAAAACGTCATTTTTTCAGATGAATCCAGGTTCTGTTTACAGCATCATGATGGTCGCATCCGTGTTTGGCGACATCGCGGTGAACGCACATTGGAAGCGTGTATTCGTCATCGCCATACTGGCTTATCACCCAGCGTCATGGTATGGGGTGCCATTGATTACACGTCTCGGTCACCTCTTGTTCGCATTGACGGCACTTTGACCAGTGGACGTTATATTTCAAATGTGTTACGACCCGTGACTCTACCCTTCAATCGATACCTGCGAAACCCTACATTCCAGCAGGATAATGCACGACCTCATGTTGCAGGTTCTGTACGGGCCTTTCTGGATACAGAAAATGTTCGACTGCTGCCTTTGCCAGCCCATTCTCCAGATCTCTCACCAAATGAAAACGTTTGGTCAATGGTGGCCGAACAACTGGCTCGTCACAATACGCCAGTCTCTACTCTTGATGAACTGTGGTATCGTGTTGAAGCTGCATGGGCAGCTGCACCTGTACATGCCATCCAAGTTCTCTTTGTCTCAATGCCCAGGCGTATCAAGCCGTTATTACGGCCAAAGGTGATTGTTCTGGGTACTGATTTCTCAGGATCTATGCACGCAAATTGCGTGAAAATGTAATCACATGTCAGTTCTAGTATAATATATTTGTCCAATGAATACCCGTTTATCACCTGCATTTCTTCTTGGTATAGCAATTTTAATGGCCAGTAGTGTAAGATTGTGAAGCCCTTTAATGTCTGCGAGAAAATGTTTGACGTTGTGCTAACTGAAATCAAATAACAAACAGCAGCTGAACGGTTGGTCGGGGGTGTTGGTTAGGGAGAGTTAGATGTGGGGACTGTCTGGTGTTAATTCCTTTCTAAGAATCGTTGTACCGGAAGGAATCCCATGTTTAGTGGCAGAAAATGTTTACCGTTGGAGAACAGACGCTGTAAACAGCGGAAAGGAGTGAACTGGAGTTGCTGTTGTCAGTGGGCATGTTAAAATACACAGGTGCGGCGGTGCGCTTTTCGCCCATACTTTTTTTAGACTCTTTCCTTCTTTCGCGGCCCTACTGTCGGGAAGAACAGACTCAATTCACTACATTCTCAGAAGCTTAGTTCGAGATATATCCCATGTGTCCGTCACCAATTCGTTCTGCACACAATATCTTGTATTCGCCAACTATGTTCTTATTTGTGTCAATAACCTACTACAGTTTTCTTAGCAACACTTTTTATCGTCACACTAACACATGTAAGTGGTTAACAGCTACTATAGAAATACACAAGCGCATCTTATAGGAACAGTAATCAAATGTAAACTTTGAGGCAAACTGATATCCTCAATATGACTGTCCCACAGCGCCTATTGGAAGCTTGAATTAATTCTCGCCGTTGACGAAGAGTGAGCTGTAAATGCTTTAAGGACTGATCACACTGTACTATTTCAAAAGTTAGATAGTTTCATGTTCCATGGATTATTTGCACGACAAATCGTAATGATGGGGAACGAGTCGTTGTACATTCAGATCGCAAATTAATTCTAAGTACGGTTACATGCTAAACATTTATATTTTTTTTATTTTTTAATATACAGATGTGAGTTATTAATTCCTACCCAACACCTTATTACACAATGGAGTCATTCAAATTCTTCTACGGAATAGGAGTAGTTTTCAGGCAGAAAATTTTTCAATTTTTTTCAAATTTTGCTTTGCTCTCTGTCAGACATTTTATATCACTGGGTAAGTTATCAAAACATTTATCTGCAGTATTTTGCTACCCTTTTTGTTACAGACAATCTTAATATGGCGTAGTGAATGTCATTTTTACTTATGGTATTGTAATTATGTACATCATCGGTCCTTTTGAGCTCCAGTGGATTATTTACAACAAACTTCAAGACGAAATAAATACGAGGTTTATTCGGAAAGTAAGGAACGATCGGTCGCGAAATGAAAACCACAGTGAAAATCGATGAAGTTTTGCACAAGTGTGTTGAACAATGTCTCCAGTATGGCCGTCGATCGCGTTACGTCGTTCTTTTTAGTTCTGAGCACAAAGGGAGCACATGAAGATACCTTGAACAATAGTGTCTCCCACCAAGTACGAGGGCCTGGTGAGAAATTTCGCCTGAAGCTATGCAGCCAACATTACATAACTGTCGTGCGTTTTCTTCTTCACGACAATTCTCAGCTGCATTCTGCAGGGTCAATGAAGATGCTCCTGCATCGTTTTCAGTGGGAAATGTTTGATTACCCACAATACAGCCCGTAATTGTCTCCCTCTGAGTTTCATCTGTGCTCAAATGAACCGCTGGCTATGAAGACAACATTTTGGCACAGACAACGAGCTGTAGACCAGCGGAGACAATTTGCGGAAAGTACTGGCGGCTGCCTTCTATAACGAGGGTATTGGAAAGTTGGTACAACGCTACGACAAATGTATAATTCGGATCGGCGACTATGGAGGTAAGTGGCTGGAAGTTGTAGCCAACTGTTGCAAGTAAAAAATTTTTGATTTTCTCTGTGGCTTCCATTTCGCCAACTATCGTTCCTTACTTTCCGAATAGCCCTCGTATACTGTGAAGCGGTAATCAGTATGCCTACTTCGTTTAACAGATGACTACAAGATGATCCTGGGTGATGACCACGTATTATTCTTACAGCACATTTTTGATCAGTTCATTATTCCATATTGCATTATTGAGTGAAAATATGTCAACTTATTGAGCTATCTCTCCCCAAGATCTGTAATGATTCTAAGTGCAAATGTGACTGAACTAAATTATTTTAGGAGTTCCAAAATGTGCTTTTTCCATTTTAAGAAATTAAGAATTTTAAAGTTTCCGCCCAATTTATTATTTCGTCGCCATGTGTTACACGTATCATTGGTGTAGTAACCCTAGATGTGCGGAACTGACTATCTGTGTCTTTTTTGCAGAAAACCAGTCAACAATACTATTAAGAACATTGTTTACCATTTCTTCTGTTTCTATATGTGTGCTTGAATTGATTAAAATACTAGTGTCATCTGCAAAAGAACTAATTCTGCTTGTTTTGTATTAGATGGAAGATCGTTTCCATACGCTGAAGGAAAAAATATCGGAATACGACGAAGGAATTGTGTGGAATAAACGAAAGTTGGTAGGCGCGTTTCTACATCTGAAACATGATGTCTATTCAAATTTCACGCCATTCGCATAAACATGGAGCTAAAAGCGCCATTATGAGGATGCAAGTCAGGTTTGCTTTAAATACACGCTGTAACGGATGTGAGCGTTAGTTACCTTTGAGATGGACGTGGTGAGTTGTTACCTTAGAATGCCTTTAAGGTGACAATGAGACCATTAGCAACACCTCACTGAGTATGAACGTGGTCATGTAATAGGGCTACGAGGAGATGTATGTTGCTTCTACGATGTTACAGAAAACCTTGGCAGGTATGTAGCCACCGTACATGATTGCTCGTGGCAGTGATCACAAGAAGTCCAGGCTCCAGATGACCAAGTGCCACTACCGAGAGGGAAGACCGTCATGTTCGGGGTATGTTCTGGCACATTGTACTGCATCTGCAGCAGAAATCTGAGCAGCAATTGGCACCACACTGACACAACGAACTGTTACAAATAGTTGAGTTCAAGTTCAGCTCTTAGCTGGACGCCTTGTAGTGTGCATTCCACTGAACCCAAACCACCGCCATTTGCGACTTCAATGGTGTCAAGCGAGAGCTCATTGTGGGGCAGGATGGAGGTCTGTGTTGGTTTCTGATGAAAGTTGGTTCTGCCTCGGTGCAGTGATGGCTGTGTGTTGGTTAGGAGGAGGCCATTTGAGGGCCTGCAACCAACCTGTCTGCATGCTAGACACAACAGACCTACACCTGGAGTTCTGGTCTGGGGTGAGATTTTGTATGACAGCAGGAGCTCTCTCGTAGTTATCCCACACACCCTGACTGCAAATTTGTACATCAGTCTGGTGATTTGACCTGTTGTGCTGTCGTTCATGAACAGTATTATAGGGCTGACGCTCGCCCACATGCCGCTGTTGTAACCCAACATGTTGTGCAGAGTGTCGACATGTTGCCTCAGCCTGCTCGATCACCAGATCTGTCTCCAGTCGACCACATATCATCGAATGACAACTCCGGCGTCTTCCACAACCAACATTTACCGTCCCCGTATTGACCGACCAAGTGCAACAGGCATGACATTCCATCCCACAAACTGACTGCAGCACCTACACATCACACTGCATGCACGTTTGCATGCTTACATTCAATATTCTAGCGGCTGCAAAGGTTATTAATGTATCTTCAGTTCACCTTTACAGTGTATTATCTCGCATTTACATTGACCTGCGATGTTAATCACTCAAATATGTTACCTAAACAAATGTATTCCGAAAATTTCATTATTCTGCATTAATTTTTTTGTGTTGCGATTTTTTCCATCAGTCTATAAGAGGAATAATATTTGACCAAAGATTGAGCTTCGGGAAACCCCACACCTGGTTTCTACCATTAGAATAATGTACACGGACTACATTCTTTGAATTACTAAGTATAACTTTCTGCGTTCTTTGGTTGGATATGAAATTATTCATTGGATGGTTACACCATCTATCTTGTAAAATTTCAATTTATATAGGAGAATACAATATTCACACAGTCGAATGCAGAAAAAACTGGGGCTATTTTATTATTTAATGTGTGTAAAATATGATGTGTGAACATGTAAATGGGATTCTCAATAGAGCAACTCCTCTGAATTGCAAACTGTGATTTGCTGAGCATATTATTGTTACTCAAATGAGGTATTATTCCAGAATTTCAAAAATTCTGGAAAATGATGGCAGCAGTGAAACAGGTCTGTAGTTATTGACATCTCTCCTATTACCTTTCTTAAAGAGGGGTTTGATAACGGCATATTGTAGTCTCTCTGGAAAAAATGCCTTCAATCAGTAATGCGTTACATGTTTTACATAAGGCAGGACTTATAGGAACAAATCATTAGCGCTCTGTTGGAAACACAATCAAAGCCAGATGAGCTTTTATTTTTGAGAGAATGTATAATTTTCTTAATTTCAGAGGGAGAAGATGGTGATACATTCATATGACTGAATTTTATGAGAGCGGCTTTTTCAGCATACTGTTGTGATTATTCTCTTGAACTGTTTGTCCCTATACTTTCTACTATATTCAAGAAATGATCGTTAGATATATTTGCTAACTGTGAATCATCATTTCTAGCCCTTCCATTCAGTTGAACAGTAAAATTATCCAGTTGTGTTTGGTTGTCCTGTCTCTCGTTTCCCTACATTCCTTATAGCCTTAAAACTGTTGTCAGAATTACTGATTTCTGACATTATGTGCAAGTCCCTTGATTTTTAATAACTTGTCTCAGTAATTTTGTGTAGTTTTTGTAGTGTGCAACTACTGCAGGATCACTACTTATTCTTGCCAATAGATACATTTCCCTTTTCCTTTCTCAAGATGTTTCGATCCCTCTAGTGATCCAAAATTTTTTGCTGGGCCTTATAATGTCCTTTCTGATCAGCTTATGTGGAAAGCTATTTTCAAATAATGATATGAGTTTATCATGGAATAGATTAAATTTTATGTTAGGATTTGGTTCATTATAAATCTCATCCCAGGCCATCTCTTGTAAGCTATTCTTAAAAACATTTGTCGTGGAGTTATTAATTATTGTAACTGATTCCCAGTGAGGAGCAGCCATACTGTTAGGCACTTAATTATCCTAGCTAGCTCTGCACGATGATCAGGGACAGCATATGTTACTAGGTAAACAGTTATTTTCTTGCTTTGAGCTTCACCAAAGAAAAAATTATCAATTAGGGTCTTACTGTCTTCATCCACCTGTGCAGGAAATTTAATTACTGATATCAATTTGTATTATCAAAGTTTCCAGATAATTTTTCCTACCAGAATTCCTTAGGAAAGCTATATTGAAGTCAACACAGACTATTAATTGTTTGTTGATATCTGACACATAGCATAGTAATGGATCCAGATTCTTCGTAAAAAGTTCAAAATTTCCCAGTGGGGATTTACGGGTGTATACAGTTACAACTGGAAGTGAGTTATTTCTCAGTGTTAATGCACAAGCACACATTTCCACGTGCTGATCACTACAAAAACTGCTTCTCTCAATATTTTTTCAACTTGTGTTCTGTCCTAATATAAGTAAGAACTCCTTCTTTTGCCACTTTAGTTCTGCGTGAGTAAGCTAGTAGAGTGTAATCTTTTGTATGTAACTTATCTAACCCTGTGGTTCTCAGATATGCACAGGACGTCTGTCTTTTCGAGCTTACTAAATTTTCCAAACAGATAGGAAGCTCTTCTGCCTTATTACTCAGTCCTCTAGTATTTTGACGAAACAAGGTAACCTTAATCTTCTGACATTAATAAACATTTTGTGGGGCTCTTCAGTTATTTTGGCATCTTCCAAACCAGAATACCTGAATACTGATTCTAATCTAAAAAAGGACGCTGGTAACCACAAGTATCTTGTTTATTGTGATGGTGGCATCCCTGTACATTTTCTGCAAGAAGCTCAGCCAACTTACCTTTCCCTCTAATATTCAGGTGTAGGCCTTGTATATATCCTCATCTCCTGATTGTAGCAACAGCCACTGCCCTCATATGAGATATCATTTGAGACAGCAGTAGCCCGCTCAACTCAGCGATCACACGTCTCACACCAATGGTAACCCAGGGCTGATCATGGCTCTGCAGGGCCTCCACAAAACTCACATTTGTGTGTGCAGTCGCTACTCTTGTTTCATTTAGGTACTTGCTGTCCTTAGCAGACGATTCCACACTCAACCTACTACAATAACATGATAGTCTTAGCCAAAGTTTTTGCACACTTTCCATGAGTCCCCTGTCACCTGGCTGGGGTTATCATTTGGCTTCACAATACTTGTGACCTGGTACCCTATTCCTAATTTGTCCTGCACGATCTGGCCTACACCCCTTCCATTGCCACTACCTGTCAGCAACACTTTTCTTTCTACTCTCTTTTGGTACCGACCTATGCTCAGTTTCTTTGCTAGAAGGCTGATGCACGCTACCGTGACCTACAGCTGGATGTGGTTTTCTCCCCTCCTATTTCAGATAACAAGTCAAATTTATTCGATGTTGTAAGCTCAAATGTAGATGAAGTTGAAGAGCTGTTCTCCTTTCGCCCATTCCTTGTTACCTTTACCCAGTCAACACGATTTTTTCCCCTTCAACTTATCTACATCTACATCTACATGGATACTCTGCAAATCACATTTCAGTGAATCGCAGAGGGTTCATCGAACCACCTTCACAATTCTCTATTATTCCAATCTCGTATAGCGCGCGGAAAGAATGAAAACCTATATCTTTCCGTACGAGCTCTAATTTCCCTTATTTTATCGTGGTGATCTTTCCTCCCTATGTTGGTCGGTGTCAACAAAATATTTTCGCATTCGGAGGAGAAAGTTGGTGATTGGGATTTCGTGAGACGATTCCGTCGCAACGAAAAATGCCTTTCTTTTAATGATGTCCAGCCCAAATCCTGTATCGTTTCTGTGACACTCTCTCCTATAATTCGCGATAATACAAAACGTGCTGCCTTTCTCTGAACTTTTTCGATGTACTCCGTCAGTCCTATCTGGTAAGGATCCCACACCGCGCAGGAGTATTCTAAAAGAGGACGGACAAGCGTAATGTATGCATCTCCTTACTAGGTCTGTTACATTTTCTAAGTGTCCTCCTAATAAAACGCAGTCTTTGTTTAGCCCTCCCCACAATATTTTCTATGTGTTCCTTCCAATTTAAGTTGTTCGTAATTAATTGTAATACCTAGGTATTTAGTTGAAGTTATGGCTTTTAGATTAGACTGCTTTATCGTGTAACCGAAGTTTAACAAGTTCCTTTTAGTAGTCATGTGGATGCCCTCACACTTTTCGTTATTTAGGGTCAACTGCCACTTTTCGCACCATTCAGATATCTTTTCTAAATCTGTTTTGCAGTTTCTTTTGATCTTCTGACGACTTTATTAGTCGATAACCGAAGCTTCATTTTTTTTTTTTTTTTTTTTTTTTTTTTTTGTCATCAGTCTACTGACTGGTTTGATGCGGCCCGCCACGAATTCCTTTCCTGTGCTAACCTCTTCATCTCAGTGTAGCACTTGCAACCTACGTACTCAATTATTTGCTTGACGTATTCCAATCTCTGTCTTCCTCTACAGTTTTTGCCCTCTACAGCTCCCTCGAGTACCATGTAAGTCATTCCCTCATGTCTTAGCAGATGTCCTATCATCTACAAACAACCAAAGACGGTTGCTCAGATTGTCTCCCAAATCGTTTATATAGATAAGGAACAGCAAAGGGCCTATAACACTACCTTGAGGAACGCCAGGAATCATTCCTGTTTTACTCGATGACTTTCCGTCAATTACTACGAACTGTGACCTCTCTGACAGACTGAGACGATATTCCATAAGCACGCAATTTCACTACGAGCCGCTTGTGTGGTACAGTGTCAAAAGCCTTCCGGAAATCCAGAAATACAGGATCGATCTGAAATCCCTTGTCAATAGCATTCAATACTTCATGTGAATAAAGAGCTAGTTATGTTTCACAGGAACGATGATTTATAAACCCATGTTGACTGTGTGTCAATAGACCGTTTTCTTAGAGGTAATTCATAATGTTCAAACACAATATATGTTCCAAAATCCTGCTGCATATCAACGTTAACGATATGGGCCTGTAATTTAGTGGATTACTCCTACTATCTTTCTTGAATATTGGTGTGACCTGTGCAACTTTCCAGTCTTTGGGTACGGATCTTTCGTCGAGCGAACGGTTGTACCTGATTGTTAAGTATGGAGCTAATGCATCAGCGTACTCCGAAAGGAACCTAATTGGTATACAGTCTGGACCAGAAGACTTGCTTTTATTATGTGATTTAAGTTGCTTCACTACTCCGAGGATATTTACTTCTACGTTACTCATGTTGGCAGCTGTTCTCGATTCGAATATCTAGTTCAAATTCAGCCAGAAGGGCACAAATGTTGTCTCCTGTCCAGATTTTCTCTTGTATTTTTTGCAGAAGTGCGGGAAGTGTTACTCTTCTGCTTTCATCTCAAGAAATCTGCCGCAGAAAGTCAGAATCGCTAGTAGAAGCATATGGAGAACATACTCTTTCGGAAACAACATGCAAAGATTGGTTTCGATGATTCAAAGCCTTGCTAAGTTCCCCATTCAGTTCCCCACTACAGTCATCCAAGTTAAAATCCAACCCACAATCTACACACACCACTCCCTTTTTTACTGTCATACAGCAACAGTCACATTTATCATGCATTACAATATTAAATCACTTAACACACTTTCCGCTACACAAATTTTCGTTAGTCACGAGCTGAAAAAATTAGGCCTACATGCTAATGCTCCATGTGCATGATATAACGTAAAGCGTTAATTATTTCCGCTTACAAGAACAACTCGGCACTTATTTAATTGCTATATCTGTTAATTAACTTATTCACAATAGAAAGTAAGTTTAATGTAACTTTAATGTACTAAAACTGTACGTAAACTAACTTACTACTGTAAAAGTTTCTAAATCAAACAACTTATGATGTACGCTACTTTCCGGAAATATGAACTTAATAATAAATGGACGCGCTCTACTTAAATTACTGGAAAGAAAAACAGAACAATTATACTGTATTCAAGTTAACTGCGCCAAAACGTAAACAAAAATACGACTGCAACCAGACTTTAACTATCTTTTCACGTTTTCTGGAATAATATGTAAAGAAAAGTGATATCTTGAATAATAAGCTTAAAAACACTAATACACGTATTTAATGAATAATTCCTACTAACGTAACGGTTATTATACTCTAAATAGCTTATCTTTATGAAAGCGCAGGGCTATCAACCCTCCAGTATAGCTGATAGCGACACAAGACGTATATAATAGTAGTAGCGTTAGGCTTTCAGATCTCTGACTTTGGAGGAAAGTTAAAAGGACATACCTATTTAGTGCCTTTAACATGTCAGGTTTTAAGCCCAAAAATCAGAATTTGAGGTAAGTGTTACACTTCTACTTTCACTTCAGAAAATCTGCTGCCGAAAGTCATCGTTTGCCAGTGGAAGCGCATGGAGAATATGCTCTGTGGAAAACAACGTGGAGACTGGGTTCGACGATTTCTAAAGATTATGATTTTGAGGTAAGTAATAATAGGCGATTCGGTAGGTGACGTGTCCCATACGCTGCTGCAGCTGAGATGGGATGTCTTACCCCATCTGCCATATTCACCTTCCGGTTGCCATTTGTTTCGGTCCATGAGGACTGGTTTTTCAGAAAAACGCTTCACATCTTTTAAAGATCTCGAGAACCAGTTCCATGAGTGGATCACCTTAAACGAAACCTGATTATCTTTATCACGGAATCTGCTTGTTACAGGTATTCAAGAAGTTTGAAAAGGTTATAGCTGCAGAAGGACCCTGCTTTCAGTAAATTATCTTGATCCATTCTATTAAAATAAAGATGCGTTTTCTGTCCATCAAACAGCGGGAATTAATTCAAGAAGCCAATAAAAGTCCACAGTTAGTCTGACTGACAGACTTAACGCTGAATTCAAGAGATCATTGGTCATTATTGCCTTGCCTCACAGAAAGTTATTGGAAGATAAATGAAACATCCAGGTGGCTCAGCATACCATATCAGTTCAGTGGCGATTCCGAGACTCTTGCTTGTAATTAACACATTTCACATGTGAAGAACGTGACTGCTCAAGGTGAAGAAACATTGTAAGAGAAGAAAGTAATATCAACATGAAGAGTAGTTTTATTTGAAGACAATGGTCATAATCGCCACTATAGTAGCTACGTAATTTATGTACCACCAGGGAAAGTTATGTTTTAGAATTATACTGTCAGGATGAACTAGTGTTTTCTGATATTTAATCACTACATGTTTGAAAGCAATATTATTGCGTCAAGCCTACTTTATTTTCCAAAGCCACATTACCTAAAATAGGTCTCCTTTCCTGTTCCCTTTTGTAATCCGAGATTTTATGAAAGCACAAACGCTTTCTCAAACAGTTGATTATTTACCTTTCTTCATTGTATTAGATATTTAGCGGAGTTAGTAATTTAATCAGATTTCTTTTGCTTATTTAAAATGGTCCAAATACTATTAATAGTGAATTATGTCATTCACTTAATTAAATGATTTTATTTACTGATCCTAAGATGAGCACTATTAAAAATTGTTTTGTTGTTGTACAAATCCATGTGTGGTTAGTGTTGAAAAGTAGGATCTGCACTATGCCAGATTAAGGACATACAATTGTAACTTACGGTCAGACAGGTTTGTGAACAGTGAAAATCGTTAGTGAATACTGGGTACATATTTTCTGCTCTGCTACAGAGTGAAAGTATTTGCAAAAGTGTGTTAAAGAGTATATAACTGTTTGAAGATCTCCACAGTTTGACTACTTCACTTGCTTTTAGCTGATATAAAGTTTTTACTTGGTGTCTGTGTTAAGATTTAAACAATTTCTTTGAATTATAGTTTAACTTAAAGTGCAATATTTAGCTTTAACATACTCTAGGACCTCATACTTAAGTTATTGTGCTCTATTAATCAGACATTTATCACCGAGAATGTTTTGTTTCAAGCTATTACACATATAAAGTAAAGATTTATTTAAAAGTGCATGAAGCACTATCATATTCAGAGTCCTCATACAGTACATTCTTTGTTACTTGTTAGTCTCAGCTGGTTATAGAACACATAGGTTGTGAAACTTTTTAGATGATTATTATTGGTTTGTGAGGCGCTCAACTGCGCCGTTATCAGCGCCCGTACAAATTCCCATATCTGCTCAGTCCAGTATTGCCATTTTCATGAATGATGATGAAATGGTGAGGACAACAAAAACACCCAGTCACCTCGAGGCAGGTAAAAATCCCTCACCAAGCCGGGAATCGAACCCGGGACCCCATTCTCGGGAAGCGTGAACGCGACCGCAAGACCACGAGCTGCAGACTATGAAACTTTTTAGATAGTGCATGTTAGTGTGACACATACATAATACTATTTTTGATTCATTGTTAACGTAATTGATGTTGCTAGTACTTTCTCAGCTGTGTGTGTTCTGGTTCTCTAACCAAATTTAAAGAAAGTACATTGTGTATATTTCATCCAGGAGTGTTAAGGTCATTATTACTTGTACTATAATTAATTGATCGATTTGAGCTGGCAACTTTATGCATCAATATGATTGCCAAATTATTG
Organism: Schistocerca cancellata; assembly: GCF_023864275.1. Classification (NCBI taxonomy): domain Eukaryota; kingdom Metazoa; phylum Arthropoda; class Insecta; order Orthoptera; family Acrididae; genus Schistocerca; species Schistocerca cancellata. The sequence continues at coordinate 721,328,804 of NC_064629.1, forward strand.
TTTTGTATTTTCAGAGAACATCAGTTTGAATCTGATTACGCTAGTGAACACCCATTTTGCATTTGGGATGTGATACATAAAGTAGTATATTTTGTTGTGTAGAATCCGAATATACCTTTCAAAATGAACTAGCACCTATCATTTTTGAATTTTCAAAGGCTTTTTTATTTTTCGTATTCAGTATTTCGCTTTTTGCTGTTGAATTGTTTGGTTTTGAATTGCAGAGGAGAGCTAGAAGATCTACAAATCGTCAGTAAATGGTTGGTGTGGTAGTCCAGTGGTGTGGAAGAGATCCTCAGTGAGTGTTTTCTGTGAAAGATAGTGTAAGTTTTAAATACAAAAAATTTGCACTAAGAAAAACGGCAACTAGCTAGTAAATCTTGTTGCTGTCTAACCCACCTCGACTACTTTTGTTATGTGTGTGAGAAATTCACTCCAAAAGCCCAAAGATAACCAATCACTGATTTGGTTAAGAAGGCAAATTGTATTTTGATTGCCCTGTTGATCAAGATAAAAATTTTGCACCTCATATTGCCTGCATAACCTGTACTACAACGTTAACCGAGTGGTTGAAAGGAAAACGCCGAGCCATACCATTCGCTGTTCCGATGGTGTGGTATGAGCCTAATGAGCATTATTCAGACTGTTACTTCTGTCTTACAAATATTTCGGGACATGCAAGCAAAACTAGACAAAGTAAAGTATCCAAATGTATCTTCAGTGCCTTTTCCTATGCCCAATGATAAGGGGTTGCCTGTTCCTGTCTGCAACTTGTAAGACACGGAACCAGACACCATGTCAAGTGACTCAGAAAGTACTGAACATATAGAAGAGTACTGTCCTCAATATCATGACACTTCGCCTCAGCTCTTTAATCAAAAGGAATAGAAAGATTTGGTTCGCGATCTGTAACTTTAGAAATAGCAAGCCGAACTCTTGGGATCGAGACTGCAACAACGGAACCTTCTAGCTCCAGGGAGAAAAATTTCCTATTTCAGATCAGGAGGTGCTTCCTTCGTTCAGTATTTCAATATGCAGAATTCAAAGTGTGTATGTAAAGATGTCAATGGTCTGCTGATGTAGTTAGGTGTTCAACATAATCCACAGGAGTGGCGACTATTTATTGACTCCAACAAAACTAGCTTGAAAGCAGTACTACTGCATAATGGCAATGCATTTCCGTCGGTAACTTTGGCTTACGCAGTAGACATGAAAGAAACTCATGAAACCATGGTTTTGCTGCTACAGGCCATCAAATATGAGGATCATGAACGGCAGCTTTGCTGTGATTTAAAAGTTGTTGCACTCCTTACAGGTTTAGAGGCTGGATTCACGAAATACTGCTGCTTTTTGTGCCTTTGGGACAGCCGTGACACCAAAAACCACTATACAGTGAAAGAATGGCCTATAAGGAAGTCATATGTTCCTGGAAACGTAAATGTGAACAATGTGAACAATGCTCCATTGGTTCAGCGCGCTAAAATTATTTTGCCTCCCATTCATATCAAGTTGAGCCTTATCAAGAACTCTGTAAAAGCGCTGGATAAAGAAGGTGAGGCCTTCAATCACTTAAAAGAAAAATTTCCCAAATTGAGTGAGGCAAAGCTGAAAGAGGGTATATTTTTGGGCCACAAATAAAATGACTGAAAGATCCAACCTTTGATACCAAACTCAGAGATACCCAATTAGCTACTTTGTCTTCTTTTAAAGCAATGGAAAAGGGCTTTTTGGGTAACAGAAAAGACAAAAACTATGTTACCATTATGAGTGATCTGTTTGACAACTACAAGAAGATGGAGTTTAGAATGTCGCTTAAAATTCACTTTTTACATTCTCACCTTGATTTCTTCCCGGAAAATTTTGGAGCTGTAAGCGATAAGCATGGTGAACGCTTTCACCAAGACATTCTTACCATGGAACACCGTTACCAAGGCCATTGGAACACTTCAATGATGGGTGACTACTGCTAGGGTCTTGTTAGGGAGAGTTTGACCGGCAAACAAAAGAAGAGATACGTCGTTACATTTTTGAAAGAGTAAAGACGATTAAAGGTGAAAATATCTTCTGAACTAATTTGGACCTTTTGTTGGCATGATGCCCATATATACATACAAAATAGTATTGATTTCAAACGATCTGAATGTTTATTTTCGTTTGACTCAATTGTGTCAATTTTCACTATTACCATTTTTTATGGTGCTGTGTATCTAGGAAATGTTACGTCATACAGAAAACTGATTTTATCAGTATATTCAGCACCCCAAAATTAGGTAAATACACCCATTCACAACCAAATGCAAAAAAAATTTAGATTTGTTAACTAGTGTTATTGGATAGTATCCTTCAGATGTATAGCTATATTGGAGAGGAATAAATTTTGTCTCTTACAATAATAACTTCTATGTCCAATAACAACTGAAAAAAGTATGAACTACTATGTTTCTCTGATATAGCATCGTTTGAACAGTTAAGTTTCATTTCCTTGACAAATATGCTAAGTCTCTTCAACATAGAACTGAATTGTAAAGTCTCTTTGACATTGTAAATCTACGAACTGCAAACACTCTCTCTCAAACAGCAGCACTGTTAAGTCTCATTGAAAATATGATGAAATAAAACATACTGCTACTTGTAAAAATGTTATTTATTTTGGTACAACTGCCATAATTTATTAATACAATTTTTGTATTTTGTTAACTGTACAAAGTAAATCACTATCACTAAAACGATGTCATTCTTTTATTTTCTCTATCTACCAATTTCATCACGCTGCAATATTTTCTTAAGAATTGTTTTTATACGATTTGTATTCAAGTTGCATTGTATTCAGATCAAATGCAGCACTAACAGACTTGGGTATTCCATCTGCAAATATGCCATCTGTAAACACCACTTGTGTGTAATTTCTGTTTATAGTAGTAATACTACCAGTCTGCGATATAACACACAAACCCATTTATACACTTGTCCAACTCCATGTCCTCTTCCTCATGAACTTCATCTTCAAACACATACTCGACATCATCAAAGAGCACTTTAACATGTGTTATACACCATGTTGGATCTTGAGATGTTAACTCCACTATGTCATCTGCAACCATGTTGATGATGGATACACTGCAGTTGCTGCTGCTGAAGAGATCGATGTCTTGAGGTAATGGGTTTTAGACAGTTTTCATGCAATCCTAGATACACTGCAACTTGCTGCAGATCTGATCCCATTCCGTATCAGTGAATTGCAACATTGTAATTTGCCAGACATTCTCTACTTCTGTTGTAACTTCAAAGTCTATGTCAAGTGATATACTGATATTAACACATTTCGAAACGTTGGCAGTCAGTTAACACGTGGTGTTTATCAATAGCATTATGAAAAAAGTTAGCTGTGGCTCACTGAGTGGTGGAGACATTGGATATAGTGAAAACTTGAAGACTGGTAGCAGTTTAACTTGCTGTCTCGGTTTCCACTCTATGTCTGGAACTGTATCAGGGAGCATGTTTGTGCACTCGTTATCTGCTGCTGCTCAAATGTGTCAGGCACTGCATGATTTATATCAGGGACTTCTTGTGCTGAGGGGGAAATAGCTGAATTCTATGAAAAGACATAGACATACATATAATGAATAAAAACTAACGTTGAGAGGAGAATGCATTAATGCGTACAACCAACTGAGCGAGTCAGATTTTTCTGTCTGAAGGTGGCAGATCTCTGATGATGCGTCATGATGGTAAACCTGTCAGAGCACGAGTGGTGAGCCCACATGAAGGCCAATAAGTATTTACACTACAGATAAATGGTGGGGCAGGCGAATCAGCATTGTTGAAATTGGAACAACTGTTTTGGACTGGCAGCAATGTAGGCTGTGTCAGTAACCCAGGTCCCATTTTGGATCGCC